>NC_064631.1:489255282-489880282 GCF_023864275.1 Schistocerca cancellata | reverse complement strand
TAACAGGACCAATTTTCTGATTTGATATACTCCAAACAATAACATACATGTTTCCAGGCATGTCCATTTCTACTGGTGAATGTTTCTTATAGGCGTCTGCCTAAGTTACATTCACCAACGTATGAAAATATTTTTTTCCCTTTTGCTGTGATACTTCATAATGATGAAACGACCGTTGTCGAGGCATTTATTCATGGGACTACGAGCCTCTCAGCTTATCAAGAAAGCAATTTCCTTTCAACACGTTTGTGCTTTCGGAAGCGCCACGTCAGAATGGATTTCATCTGCCTCCTCCACTGTCAGTTTTTTTTTCTTCGTCTCGATTAATATTAAGTGTCATATCCGGCCTGATTAACAGAGTCTGTTAGGCACGATCTTTGTCGGTGCAGGTCGATTCACATAACTGTCCCTTTGCCTCGCTAAAAGACAACGGACAGCGAAGTTATCTGGTCGCGCATAGCGGGTCTAGGTGAATCCAAATTACTTATAATTTTTATCGTCCACCCGGGAGTCATTCAAAGAAAGCCTTCAGTGCGTAGTACGTAATTATCCAGATCATGCAACATCAGTTGCAGGCGGCTTTAACGTGCCTAGCGTTGAGTGGGACTCCTATGTATTCATTGCAGGGGATACAACCACGCGAAGTACTCGAACGCGTTTTCTTGAAACCTGTCTTGAGGAGCTACTTCGGCAGCCGACATGCGATTTAAACCTCTTAGAACTTGCACGTACAAACAGGCTGAATCTTATTGATGTCAGTAGAGAGACAAACGTATCACAACGAACATGGTTACGAAAATTAATCAGTCAAAAAGGCTAGGAGAGTACTTCTGCTAGAGAGACAGCAGGTCAACAGATGTTATCTCACTTAAGCAATGAATTTCAATCATTTACTTCCAGTATAAAACCATAGATGAATGGTGGGCAGAGTTTAAACAGATTGTAAAACGTGTTCTGAACAAGTATGTGCCTAGTAAGTGGATTAAAGGAGGGGAATATCCCCGATGGATTAGTAAATAAATCCGAAGATGCTGAAGAAACCGTGGGTGTTTACCCTCGTTTCAAAAGAACGTGCAAATGACAGCCTAAGGCCAGTGGAGATTCGTGCATCGGTGAAAAGATCCGGGCGCGAAGCCTGTAACAACTACCACCCTTATACCTTAGGAAAGGAGCTGGCCGAGAACCCGAGAAAATTCTGGTGCTATGTAAAATCGGTAAGCGTGTCTAAGGCCTCCGCCAGGTCACTCACTGATCAGTCTGGTGTGGTAGTTAAAGATAGCAAAACCAAAGACGAAGTTTTAATTCACCGTTTAAGAAATCATTGACGCAGGATAATCGTACAAACACAGTCGTTTGACCATCAGACAGTCACATATGGTGGCATAGTAATAAGTATCCATGGTGGAAACACACACTTGAAACAGTTGAAAACAATTATGTCGCTGCATCCGTATCGGTTTGAAAAGGGTACTCTACGGAAAAGGTCACTTACTTAGCTTACATTTATCGCGAATATCTTATCCAGCGGGAAATTCCAAGCCTCTGCAAAAAAGCGTAAGTGACCCTTATACAAGAAAGGTGAAAGAATGTACTTGCAAAATTACTGGCCAATTGGTGTGTAATGCTGCAAACTATGGGTGAAGAGAAACAGACAGAGTCCACATATCTAGATTTTTGGAAAGCATTTGGCACGGTGTCTCATTGCAGACCGTTAACAGATGTAGGAGCATTGGAATAGTTTCCTAGATATGTGAGTGGATTGAAGACCTGTTAAGTAAATCAGTATATTGTCCTGAACCACAAGTGTTCAGAGACAAAGGTATCGTCTGAGTGCATAGGGAAGTGTGATAGGACCGCTATTATTTTCTGTATAGGGTCGGCAGCATTCTGTGGTTGTTTGCTGATGACAGAATGGTGTACCCCCCGAAAGGTGTCTACCAAGGGGAGACCACGACGTTGGTATCAAAGATTTACTTCAAACTTTGTACACCTTTAGTACGCCATTAAAACAACGAAGTCCAAGTAGTAAGGCGCACTAATTCTAAGAAAACTGGAAGATAAGTTTTAAGCGACTATTATGCGGTTTGTATATCTGTGCGTAGTTGCCGGACGTTAGAGTTCAAGGTGATGAAGTGATTACCTTTAGAGCATGTGAGGCGATGGTTCGACTCCCACTAAAACTTTATTTTTCATAACTTGTGGCACTCAATTTACATGTTTGGAGGTAATATACTGAAAAAACCACGTGTATCTGCACGAATTTTCAATTTATGTTTTCCATGTCTGTATGACAAATACCATCCTGCAACATGTGACGTCGAGAGCATATCCTACGAGCAGTCTTACATTACTCCTGCGGTCTGGCACATTATGACCTACTATATTACTTATTGTGAATAAAATCATTCTCTATAATTACTTATCGAAGTTTGACTTTTGTTTTCCAAACCTGTCATCCTTGAAAATTTAAATACAAATGGTAAATAAACACCACATGAAATTCAATACAACTTCATGAAAATGAACTTAGGTCTTTCTTCTTCATATCACCTCAAATATCGAATTGAGTATGACCAGTAATAAAGAATATAGAAAAATACTTTGCTGTATTCGAACCGTCTCCTCGTCCAGGGCCCTCTTGCATAGCGCGAATGCTGACGACTTTATCACAACGTCTTCAACGTCTTCATACGGCCGGCACCTTCGCAAAGGTGCATCAGTTACGTAACAGACGCTTAAAAGTTCTCCCACGATTTTCTCGGAATTGCGAGAGTAGTGTACTTTACTACTTGCACATTATGTAGTTTTAATGGCATATTAAAGGGGTACAAAGTCTGAAGTAAATCTGTGATCCCAACTTCGTGGCCTCCTCTTAATACGACCGACAGTAGGACGATACAAGATAGCTTGGACAAAACTTCTGATTGGTGCGATACTGGCTCTAAACGTGGATAAATCTAAGTTAATGGTGATGAGTAGGAAAAAGAAAGTTCGTATACTACATTAGAAGTGTCCTTGACACAGTCACGTCGTTTAAATATCTGGGCCTAGCTTTGCAGAGTGTTATGATATTGAACGAGCACGGGAGGATTGTGGTAGGGAGGCGAATGGTCTATCTCGGTTTATAGCGAGAATTTTGGGAAAGAGAAGTTCAACTGTGGAGGAGACCGTATATAGGACGCTAGTGTGACCTATTCTTGAGTACTGCTTGAGTGTTTGGGATCCGCACCAGGTCGGAGGTGGGCTGCTAGATCTTCACCGATAAGTTCGAACACCACTGAAGTGTTACAGAGACGTTTCGGTAACTCAAACGGGAACCCCTGGCGAGAAGGCGACGTTCCTTTCGAGGAACATATTGATCAAATTTAGAGTTAGGGTTCATACGTAGTTCGTACTGCCACCACATAAATTTAGGCTGAGGACCTCGAAGATACGATACGGAAAAATTAGGTTCACAGGGAGGCATATAGGAAGTCGCTTTCCCCTCGCTGTATGTACGAGTGGAACAAAAAGGAAACAGCTATTAGTAGTACAGGGCACCCTCCGCCACGCACCGTACAGTGGCTTGAGGGTTATGTATGTAGATGCACTCGAGCCTAAGTTTTACTGTGTGTATCTTGGTGCTCCTGAAAGTAAAACATTTAGTAGCTGGGCCTAATAATAATTATCAAATTTTCCTTTCGTGCAGATCGCACATTAAAGTTAATGGTAGTTAGGGTTCATATTGTAGACTGCTCTCTGAAAGAAACAGCAGCAACATACCAAGTTTAAATGGTTCAAATGGCTCTGAGCACTATGGGACTCAACATCTTAGGTCGTAAGTCCCCTAGAACTTAGAACTACTTAAACCTAACTGACCTAAGGACATCACACACACCCCTACCCGAGGCAGGATTCGAACCGGCGACCGTAGCAGTCCCGCGGTTCCGGACTGCAGCGCCAGAACCGCACGGCCACCGCGGCCGGCCAACATACCAAGTACTAGAGGAACATGGCACATGTCACGTTTCGGGTAATGCTATATATCGACTGCGGAGATATCACGGTAAATTAAGTGATAAACAACATGATACTAATACCCGTCCACAGGCACTGACGCTGCACGTGGCATGGATCATTACTTCTGCATTCGCTTCAATAGCAAACAAAAACTGTGCTGTTGCGCTGCAGTCAGCTGGTTCGACACAAATGGTATACTGTTGCTGATCATCAGTTTTCGTAGTATAAAGTAAGGTACATACAGTTTTTCATTGATTATTCCGCAGACAATTAGACCAAAACATTAACACAGACGAATGTGCTGCTGAGACACGCACAAGCCTTTGGGACAACACTGGTGGAGACGCTATTAGTCATACTGTGCGTGTGCCCAATACGAATTACGTCAGATACAGAGCGCGTCTAGTCGCCTCGCAAGGGAAATCTTCCCAAACAAAGAAGTAACGAGCCAGGAAATAACCAAACAAGAGTGAGAATTATGTTACGCGCGTGAGTTGCAAAGAGACAGGCAGCATCACAACAGATCGCAGGATATATGGCATACCTACAATATTAAGGAGAGGATACTTACGAGCTATGTTAATCCATATAGAAGCATAATTCACAAGTAAGATATTTGGGTGAGAACTTTGGAAATATTTAGCGTGTAGCACCGCGACCCAGTGTTTAGCCGGGAAATTATTACTCATTAAGAACAGTAAGAGAAAGTAGCATTAAAGAGCCACACATTGCTGCGTTAGCAGCAGCTGGTCGGTAGCAGCACGTGTGGCGACACCTATGTTAATGTAACAGAGATGCCAGTGGATTGCGCAGCGAGGGTAGACGAGCTCAGCGGTGAATGGCGCTGCACAGCTGTAATTGTGCAGCAAGTGGGACAGCGTCACCACACCAGGAGGGGTCTTGTTTTGGGAACGTGACTAGGTGCCGCGTTTTAGTGAAAAATGTGCTCTGGAGGAATAAAAGCAGACCTGGACGAAGGCAGGGGACACTTGTGGACGGAAGGCAGGAGTTCCACCACGACGCCAGAGCAACGCTGGACAATGAATGAGTGGGCTCCACCCGCAGCAGCCATGGGTTCGAGACCGGTCTACGAATGCTGCCTGCACCGAGTCCTCCGCGGGCTTTGTGTCAGGCCTGCCAACTGACCTTAACACCCAGACCTCCAGGTGTCAGATACTCAGGTACCAGGCGTTGTATGTCGATGCAGTATCAATCATAACTCCGATTTCGTTCGTACTATGTACTGTCGTCCGGCAGAATAGGGTAAACGTTGATTGAAAGTAACACCAGAACTACGAACCACAGGAAAAGCCTAACAGCGCATGAGTGAAACATATATTCTGTGGAGAAGTCTGTAGAGCGTTGGATCGACATACTCGGTGTCCTGGGTTCAAATCGCAATAACAGGTCTTATTTTTAATGTATTATGTGTGAAAGTGTTATATGAGGGACCATGCTAATGACATGTAAAAGGACTGGAGTTTACAGCAACGTTGTCTTACAGTCTTTCACTTCGTATCTTTGAAAGTAGTAGACCTATAGCGTGCACTTTCAGTTTCACTGAAAACACACACACACACACACACACACACACACACACACACACACACACACACACACACACACACACACAAAACTTTGGTACGACTACCTCACGCTCTATCAACTGAGCCACATGAGATCTCCAAATAATTACAGGTACTCTCTTCTGGGTTCGTAGTTCTGGTGTTACTTTTATTCACCTTTTACGCATGTTTTACTGAACAACAGATGGCATGAACTAAATCTGTGTTTTGGTAGATACTATCGACATACAACGCTTAGTACTATTCTGAGTGCCCGACATCAGAGAGTAGCATGACGCGAACCACAACACCAGCTGCCAGCCGACTAATGCCCGAAGGCAGCGGTTTCTGCCACAGGCGCAGCTTTCTTCGACTCTCATCGCGATGTTATCAGCGGGTCGAGGGACAGCCGAGCTTACACGGTGCCGAGAGAAGTAGCACACTGACTCCACACGCGGAGCCGAGACGCCGTCCCCTAAGTGGGGCGCCATCACAGCACAACGCGACGCGCCGCGCCGCGCCACTGACGTCAGCGCCCGTGTCCTACAGAGGCTGCCGGCCACAGCGGTGCGAGGTGCCAGCTCAGCAGCAGCCGGCAGCCACCGCCCGTTCGCCGGCCTGACAGGGTCGCTGAGGAGGAGCACCTGCCCGCTACGCTATGCACCAAGCCAATTAAGTGTTTTGTAATGGTTAACGGAGTTCACCCTGGGCCCAAAGCGTGTCACACCCACTCACTCATCCGCCAGTACCTGCATCTCGCTGCCAGTGTAATGGAGACCCGAAGAGAGAATGACAATGCTCACGTTATACTGTGAGTGAGAGAGGGTCTCACCGACGATACACCGACGCTAGAAATAACTTCTGCAGAACAGACTGCCCTGTGCAGTAGATATGACAAACAATGTGGCAACTGTCTGCCAACACCAGGTGGCTTCAGGAGGTCGCTGTGGTGAATCTTTTAGGTTCCATTGGTTGGAGCAGGACGATGCGGCTGGCTCACCTGTGGTTCCATCTCATTGTCGTTTCGTTGTTGCTTTGGTACGCAAAAAAGCTGAGGTCATAAGCGACCATGCCATAATTTAAAACGGTCAATTACCGAATGAATTCGAAGTCGGTTATACTCAGCCCAATCGACTGGAGTACAGGGATAGCTAGAAACGATCACTTCCATTTGGGGAGGTTGCTCAAACGATTGAAAATTAAATTTCCGTCACTATATTACTACGAATTATAGGAATTAAATCATGATCTACAGTTCATTCTGTATCTGCTAAAGTATCTGATAATTCAGATGTCAGGTATACATTAAAACGGAAACGGTTATAAAATCTTCAGTGGGTCAGGAAGAGGTGACAATGGTTGGTTGCATTAAGCACAGAGTGGTGCGTGGTCTCCACTTAAATGAGTGACAAACGACAGTGACCAGTACGTAATCTAGCTATAAATCTCTCTTCGCGACGAGAGGGGCGAGAAGAAGTCGCCCAAGCTGTTGGGAGGCGTTTAATTTCTGAGAGTCTGTTCCCATAGAGAGAAGATCAGTATTCATTGCAGAGTGACACGATGTTCCCAAGTGCGGCAACACAGGTATCATCTGAAGGGACAGAACAGATGAAAGGCCTATGTAGTCTAACTGCAGCTGTAGCAGTAACATTGGTAGCTTCATTCCCCGACGCTCCAACGTGACCGGGGACGCACATCAACATGACGTTGACTAGCAGCGGATGAGTGGAGTGGTGGTATGTGTGTAGCACACAGACGCTCTTGAGAGCCCTAAAGGAATCAGATCATAATAGACAATTGATAAGATTGCGTCGTTCTGATGTACTGGGTGGCCTGATAGAGGGCGGAAAGTTCTGCAATTAGAATTGTGCACCGTCTAGAAACCGGTATCTAAAATATTTGTTGCCAATGAGAGAGGGGCATCAGACACTACGGTCGGTCTCCGAGCCATCAGTACAGAGGAAGGCACTGTCCCCAAGTTACGTAAAAAGTACGGCTTCACCTCAGCTCTGACGTATGGTCGTTTCACGACTGAAGATGATGCGTATTTACTGGAACTCCGGTTCCAGACGTTTAGCATGTTATCCCAAGCAATAGAGGTCTCACCCACGTAGACGACTGTAACTTAACACGACTTGTTTTCGTAGGATTCTGCAACAGGGGGCTTCCTGAAGGATGTACGTATCTCTTTTAACCATTGTTTCCGGGTGGTTAACGTTAGGAAGCGTCAGTAAGACCTTTGCTGTGTATCATGATTTAAGGATTTTGAGCGTTTTTCCTTTCCGTTTGTTGGTTTACTAATTATCTATTTCCGTTATAGCTAACTTCACAAGTTCTTAAAAGTGCTTAAATTGCAAATCTTGAAGCGAATGTTACTGCAAGTTATGAAAACCCTCCTGTAGCTACATGAAAATATAATCCATAGGAGGTGGCAGGTGTAGGAATTTCTAGCAATAATAAATTATTTAGAATACTAGTGCACAGAAATAGAAATTTTAATATAAACTTGGTGTCGAAAGACTGATATTAATACACAGAAGCCCGACCATACAGTAGCAATTAGTTGGGTTTTCAATTATCGGAGGTTAAATTGGACAGTTTTTGTCTGTCACAGGTTTCTTCCCAATTTAATGATGCCACCAGTTACCCGATGGTGCAAAACATTTTTTGCCCAAATCTTTGGTGTTTTATTTCCGTTCAATGTCAGTTATAAATACAAGCCTCAATAATACGGCCTGTAAGCGACGCTCTTACATTGCTTTAATGTTAATACTATATGCCTCCTACTGTGGTATGAGTCATTTATAGTATTTACTGAACACCAGCCGTCCATGTTTAGTTGTTTGTCGACTTTCGAACAATGCAGTACCAAACGTTAAGTCAGGGAAAACTACACCGACATAGTATTGTTGAAACACACTGGTTTTCAAATATAGGCCACCAAACCAGAGTCCCGAAATGAAATCCCAAGGTATGTGTTTTGCGATAACGGACTGTTACTATAGGACTTCGAGATATGAGGCATCAGGAATTCAGTTTTTTAGTTTTAGGATTTGAAGTATCAGTTTACACATTTTCACATGAAGCTGCGTAGCCACTTACGACACATTGTGAGTTTACTTTAGTTAAATTCAAAACCTATAAACATTTGTTAGAGCTCCCCTGTGCACACACACTTTCACATTCACAGGATGTATTAACGACACTTCACAAATTGCTTTTATGTTCATCATATACACGAATACTGCCAAACTGTAGCATTCCCTACAGAGTACTGCTATGCCAAGCGGATCACAATGTCTGAAGGATACCATGCCATCACGTCAGTTTGCTTTCTATATGAATGTTTTATTTCGGAAACTAGCTTTGTGCGTGTGAGCAGTAAAAAACAGCATTTCGGCTTCGTCGTTTCAACGGGATGATTAGGCAACATTTAGCTTATCTTGTGTATCGGAACGTTCACAAGTCAATGTAATTTGACAATGAATTTGCAATATTTCATGTCAACTTTTCAACAGACCAGAAAAGGGCGTATTCGTTCACTGAATGGTCCTCTAGAACAATATCTGAAAATAAATAATACTGTTGCGGAAGCAAAGGCTACGTTCAGTTTGGCGCTATATGAACTAGAGCAATAGGGAAACTTCAGTATGTTACTGCGAACCTATCGATGTGCGCATGGTGTGAGTAATTCCAGGTGCCTTCTTAAATTTTCGTTTACTAACTCATTATTACTAAATTTTGGCAAACGGGTGTTACTGAGCAACTGATCCATTGAAAATATGCAACACATTCTACGGTGAACGTTGTTTTCTATTTTGTTATGTACGCAAAACTACAGACAACGGAAATGCGCGACACCATTTTATTCCCTGACCGACAGACATTTAAATGCTAAGACACACAGAAAAATTTAAGCATATTAACCATTCGGTGGGCGTTCCTGCGGCAGATACCCGCCGCAAGATGTAGTTTTCTGTTAGTATCACAGATAGCGCTATAGTTGCGTCCACGGCCAGATACGTATTTGTTGATCTGAACGTATGTCACCACTTACTACATTTGCGCTGTTCATGCTTTCAGCAGTTTGGTCGCTATTGTTTGAAACTTGAGTGTTGCGTTTGCGGTGTGTTTGCCGCTACGCGTCTTGTGATTTAAGTATTGTCTATACGTGTGTTTTTCTTTCGCCTCAAGACAATCTTTCTTTTATATTAGTATATAATGAATATTCGAATCGAATCAAAGTTCCAATATGCCATTTTCATTTCTTTTTACAGTCTTGGATGATGATTCGCTACAATATATTACTTTTACGAAAACATGTTTTTCATAAGAGCGTGGAAATGGAGAAAGAAGGCATTTGACAGGCACCGTCTAACCGTCTAATTGTACGTCCTCAAGACTGAGAAATTAGTACTATAATTGTCAGATTCTGTGGATCTGAGTCGGGAAAGGAAGTGACTGAAGAAGAAAACCACAGCAGAGACTCCGAACAATCAACAGAGGAAACAGACGACCACTGGTTAAGAGGGGAGGCAACAGAGCATTGCCGATTTTACGTAGGAAAAGATACCCTATTTGGATGAGTAAACCGCTTCCTTTTTCTCCTGAAACCAAGGCCAGAACATCCCGTTTGGGCAGGTCCAAAAGCAAGTGCTGAAATTACGGACAAAAGAAATTGATGCATTTTACTTATTTATTACTGATGGGACGATTGTTTTTCCTTAGGTTAAAAATGTAAAACTAATTGCAGTGCAAAAGCCGCAACGCACCCAATCATGGAAGTATGAAAGAAGCACCCACCGAAGGGTTAAAGCGAACAGCGTGAACGGCGTCGACATTCATCAATCACAGATCTCAACTTTTAAATACGTTTTGTGCTTCGACAGTGTTTTATTTTTGCTTAATTTTACCTTTTATTTACACTAGCAGTTGGGAGACTTATCTTTCCCTAAATCGGTATTTGCTAAATTCACAAAGAAATAAAGATTTATAGGCACCGAATGTTCCAGTCGTATTAATATAATTCCAGGTAATTTTAAAATATCACGTTCGCATCACCTGCTCTGTTCGTACGACCACTGTCACAGGAAGTAATCGTTTCACCTCGACAGTACACCGACCAAGTACAGTAGATGTCCGCTTTAATCATTGATCCTAGTGAATTTTGACACTTCACGACAACCAATCTGCTTCAGTTACATTTTGTTTGGAGTGACAAAATTTTAAGGAAGGTTTTCATCGTTTACCGTTTCAATACAACGATTTATGGACACTATTTTATAACGTGGAGAAAAACCATCTTTCTCTTAGGAACAAATGAAATTGTGAGATCCTGTCATCGGGATTCAATTTTGATGTTGTTGCCCAAGCTTAAATTGTAAGAGATACGAGTAGTTGATTAATCGACTTCATGACATTTTTCCCACATCCTAATCTAACCAGAGCCTGAGGTTAGTTTGTGTGCCGTTAGCGCAACGTTACACTAACCTTTTAAGAAAACCAGCAGTCCATAATGCTGTTAAACGTGAAACAGTTTCTGAAATATCTGTATTACTCCGGCATTAAATCTCTGTCATACCCTCACTGTATAATAACATTATTTCCCTTGTGTTAATTATGGTGTCTTTACTAAAGCTTGCAAATATGCAGTATTACCTGAATGACTTTTCGTATAGCTAATTTCTAACAAGTTGACCATATACTACGAAGCTCTGCATGTCACGAGGTTAAAGCGTTTGGAAATTATGCATCGTTATATAGTTCACGCGTCAGTGTGACAGTAAACGCCTCGAAAAGTCAACACATTTATATTGAGCTTCCTTTAGGTCGTATGAATAATGACGTTTCACACGCTGCTTGTTTTCAAATCTGTTTTCTTTCTTTCCTTTCTTCGTAACTAACTTCTTTTTAGCTATTTCTATGCAAACACTCATCGAAAGTCAGTATATTTGGACAGCCACCCCGCACCAACGAACTATGTGAGGTGAGGTGGAGCTTATTTTTTTTCTTAGAATGACTATGGGTAGCATATGAGAGAGTATACGATTCTCGAAGCTGAACTATTTCCATCTCAGTATTTCTCGCATTTGGTGGCTGCAGCAATTAGCATTATCAGTTCCATGTATTAATTTAGGGGAAAGAAATTATACAGTAACTTTGTCAAATATGCTCTTTTTAACATCTCCAGCGTAAAAAACAGGAGCCATTGTATGCTCCAGTAGTGAGCGATATGTGGAAAGCTTCAAGAGAGAGTTGCTAATTCTCATTTTTCCGCACAGTATCACGCTGAGCAAAGCAAATTGTTCGTTATTTAGGCCACTTTGGGCAGAATATTGACGTTTGCAATGATTAGCAACTGCGTAAAGTAATATTGTAAAGCTAAGTGACATACATTCATAACACAAATGCGTTCTGATGGCGTAAGTTAAAATGGCAATTTTAGCTGAAATGTGTAAGCTTATCGTTGTTACTGCAGCTGAATATTTGTATTTCATGTCATTTTCGCTCCAAATATTAAACAGTTACCAGGTCCCAGTGCCTGTTACTCATGTTACTCGTGTAGAACGTGTGACGTTTAGTCTGTGTCGCATAGATATGACGTAGGGTCTGAAGTGATGAATCGTCCGAAAATTCCCATAGGAAAATTCTATTTCTTAATAAGGTTAAATATTTTTATTGCGATCGACAAATCATTTCATTCACGTGAAGTTCTTTATTTCCTTATCGTAGTATTTACCTTCTGTTCCCTATACCATCTTCGCTGTCACCTATGAAGCGAAATCAACGAAAGATTTCATACAAACAGATTGTTGACGTTCAGTGAAATGGAACCGCACTGGGGTCGTAATAAAGATGTGTTTAAAGAAACGACAAGGGGAGTATATGGCAGTATGGCAGTCACGGTTTACTGTTTCATTGTGGAAGGAACAAGAAACTGTAATGAATTATATACTGGGACCTGTACAGCGGGAACGAATAACTAAGGTTTATTGCTGATGTTCCTACAGCTTGACTGTTTAGGCATTATTAGCAGACTAAACAGTTTTCATGAAAGAGTGTAAACTCAGGGCGCTAACTCTTTATTCAGGACACCGTTCTTATTGGCAATAATTGTAAGTTGGGTTTCGAATACTTCTGGAGTATGAGCCGAAATTGATGCCACATCTCTTAGACAGCGTGGAACTGAGAACATCACGTATTTACCAGCGTTGCATGTTGTTCACAAACAGCTATCCAACACTGTCTTCCTCTAACCGACAGTTTAAAAAAAGAAAATCAGCGTTTCTGATAGACGAACTTACTGTATATTTTCTTTCCGTCAAATGAATATATTAAAGTGACAATGCTAACTGCTGCACGAAAAATCAGATGGTGTTCCTGTTGGAGCCACCAAATGTGAAAAACAGATGGAAACTGTTAAATAAACGTATACGCCAATATACAGGGTGTTACAAAAAGATACGGCCAAACTTTCAGGAAAAATTCCTCAAACACAATGAAAGAAAATGTTATGTGAACATGTGTCCGGAAACGCTTACTTTCCATGTTAGAGCTCATTTTATGATTTATCTTCAAATCACATTAATCATGCAATGGAAACACACAGCAACAGAACGTACCAGCGTGACTTCAAACACTTTGTTACAGGAAATTTTCAAAATGTCCTCCGTTAGCGAGGATACATGCATCCACCCTCCCTCGCATGGAATCCCTGATGCAGCCCTGGAGAATGGCGCATTGTATCACAACCGTCCACAATACGAGCACGAAGAGTCTCTATATTTCGTACCGGGGTTGCGTAGACAAGAGCTTTCAAATGCCCCCATAAATGAAAGTCAAGAGGGTTGAGGTCAGGAGAGCGTGGAGGCCATGGAATTGGTCCGCCTCTACCAATCCATCGGTCACCGAATCTGTTGTTGAGAAGCGTACGAACACTTCGACTGAAATGTGCAGAAGCTCCATCGTGCATGAACGACATGTTTGTCGTACTTGTACAGGAACATGTTCTAGTTGCACAGGTAGAGTATCCCGTATGAAATCATTATAACGTGCTCCATTGAGCGTAGGTGGAAGAACATGGGGCCCAATCAAGACAACAATGTCTGCCCAAACGTTCACAGAAAATCTGTATTGATGATGTGATTGCACAATTGCGTGCGTATTCTCGTCAGCCCACACATGTCGATTGTGAAAATTTACAATTTTATCACGTTGGAATGAAGCCTCATCCGTAAAGAGAACATTTGCACTGAAATGAGGATTGACACATTGTTGGATGAACCATTCGCAGAAATGTACCCGTGGAGGCCAATCAGCTGCTGATAGTACCTGCACACGCTACACGGTACGGAAACAACTGGTTCTCCCGTAGCACTCCCCATACAGTGACGTGGTCAACGTTATCTTGTACAGCAGCAACTTCTCTGACGCTGACATTAGGGTTATCGTCAACTGCATGAAGAATTGCCTCGTCCATTGCAGGTGTCCTCGTCGTTGTAGGTCTTCCCCAGTCGCGAGTCATAAGCTGGAATGTTCCGTGGTCCCTAAGACGCCGACCAATTGCTTCGAACGTCTTACTGTCGGGACACCTTCGTTCTGGAAATCTGACTCGATACAAACGTACCACGCCACGGCTATTGCCCCGTGCTAATCCATACATCAAATGGGCATCTGCCAACTCCGCATTTGTAGACACTGCACTGACTGCAAAACCACGTTCGTGATTAACACTAACCTGTTGATGCTACGTACTGATGTGCTTGATGCTAGTACTGTAGAGCAATGAGTCGCATGTCAACATAAGCACCGAAGTCAACATTACCTTCCTTCAATTGGGCCAACTGGTGGTGAATCGAGGAAGTACAGTACATACTGACGAAACTAAAATGAGCTCTAACATGGAAATTTAGCGTTTCCGGACACATGTCCACGTAACATCTTTTCTTTATTTGTGTTTGAGGAATGTTTCCTGAAAGTTTGGCCGTACCTTTTTGTAACACCCTGTATACAACCCACACGTGTCCAATTAATTGGTGCTGTCCATTTACAGCTGGAAAAACCTCTACCTCACGCCACATTATTGCAGGTAACTGTCCCGACTACTGAATTTTGACATTTTGGTATACAAATAGCTAGAAGGAAATCAGAAGAAAAAAAACGACCGTTTTGTCAACAAATAGCGGGTGAAAGGTACTTTTGCGCCGGAATGAAGTTCGACACGAAGGTGCTGAGTTGTTGCTAAGTTATTCTCGCGCTGACCCGTTATCTTCAGTAGAGCTACATAACTTTAAAAATGTTTGAACCTCCTGATATGCAGCACCATCACAGAATAAGGTCAACTGCATTACGAAAAATCTTTCACCTAACGCTGCACTTTATTTTGCCTAGTTGCACGATCTAGTAAAGTCACCATAGTTAATATAGGAGATAATTTTACAGTGAGTGTATGACGGAGATGTAAAGCAGGAGCAATACAAATATTTGAGAACAAAACTTTCATAAAAACACAACTGTTGTCAGCTGGTTTTATTTAAAACTTAAAAGTTAATGTCGTTAAAACGTCATTAGGGCGTGGAAAAAATATGTCATGACTTCGATTAAGGAACCATCGCGTATTTCCTCCAGAGCCAGAGAAACAATCACATTGAAAGGACTGAGTTGTTGCCAACAGAGAAAACGGTGCGCATAAATCCTTGTGTTGAAATGTTGAAATGGTGAAATGGTAGACGAGAAAGATATACACTGCGTAAAATCCGTATAGGAGTCATGCAGGAAGGTAAGGAATAATTTCTAACGGCACTGTGCTTAAAATCCAAAATCTCTATCCCGTCACAAACCGTCCAAAAATGACCAGGCGAACACTAGCAGGAGCTCTTATTTAACAAACATATGCAGCCAGTCTGAGTTGCCCACACGTCTACAGTGATATGTGGTTGTACACGTCACCGAACATTTAGAACTAATGCGTTTTCACCCATCAGTAACTTTTGCCGATGGCACTGATACCATTGACGAAACGGACCTTTAAAAAAATTCAACACACTGTATTACCTGGACAGCCTGACCTGAAACTGCGGTCTTATCAAGCCCATAAAATGGAACTCACTGTAGTTCAACGATAGCCTTGTCTAACAAACTATTCAGCTATGCTGCAGATGTGATTAACATTTCAAACCCTGCTAATGCCTCCAGCTTATACTTTACATCCGGATGCTAGAACCTATCAAACGTCCCTACTTACATTACTCCCACAGACTTAGGTCTGTTACAGCGACATGGGAGAATGTGAAAAGCTTACCGGACGCTAGTGTAAAACTAGCGTCCCCCCCACCAGTCAGTAGGCGTTTATTCACACGGCCCAGTGACATCAGTGTCACCAGCGACTATGTTCGACGTCAACTCGCAGTAACCACTCACAGTCGGCAGGTAGTAGCACTAGCTGTGGAAGCTAAACTAGCCGTGTCGGGGGGACGCGGTGAAGAGTGCGGTGGTTGCCGTAATGTGGAAACGAAGCGATTTATGTGACGTGTAAAAGGGCATGACCATTGGCTTTCGGGCCAAGGTTGCTAGCATTTACGAAATGGCTAGGTTTGAAATATTTTGTCGTGACATTGTCGATAAGGTATAGCGTCCATGGCAAAACCGTGCTATCCAAAACCAGCGCGGAGACAACTGTGATGCACCACGAGCCATAGTTGACAGTGGTGCGCGACAGCTGCGGAGATGGGTACGGGCGAATAGATGAGTAATTGTTGAACAGCTGACCACCCACCTAAACCAGTGTCTTCTCATCGACCGTTCAGCGAACGCCGCTGCGTGTGGGCTTCCGCAGCAGGCAACCCGGTTCGTGCGCCCTTATTGACTGCTGTTCATCGGCGAAGAAGACAGTCTTACACCAACACCGCACCTGGACGTCCACTCAGTGACAACAGGTGACATTCTCAGATTAATCACATTTAATGCACCATTGAAAAGACGGCCGTTGTGTTCAGCAAAAATCATCGTAAGGAACATTGCAATACCGTATCGTCGTAGAGGTAGAAGACAGAATATGGAACTATATGGCACGGTCTGAGGAATGTTTTCATGCCACTCCCCGGGTGACATTCAGGAAGGCACAATGAATCAAGAGGAGTATGCATATAACATTGAGGTCCATGTCCACTCCCTTCATGCAGTGTTTTTCCTCGGCACGGTATCATTTACCAGCAGGAAAATGCTACGTGTGACAGCTCGCAGTGTACGTGCTCGGTTCCAAGAAAACCAAGACGAACTTTCCGCACTCCCTTGGCCACTAAACACTCTGGATTTAAGTCATATCTAGACTCTGTGGAGCTACCTCAACTGGGCTGTTTGTGCCATGGATGCTCAACTGAGAAACCTAGCTTAAGTGGACACGATACAGACGGCATCTCTCCACATCCCTGTCGCTACCTTCCAGAACTCACTGACACGTTCGCGCTGCCAAAGATGATTATTCAGGCTTATGACAGGTGGTCACAATGTGAATGGATTGAGTACATTCCATATATGCAATTCACAAGTAACATGGAAGTAGTGGCATGAATGGCGCCAATATTACGGAAGTAATTTTTTATTGCTGATTAATATAACTACCGAGTTCAGAGGGCAGAGTAAGAATTGAAAAATTCTACTAAAAATTACATGCTATGCCAATGTAAGGAAGACTGTATAGCGGATGTATAGAAACTATGTAGGCGTCTTAAGTTTGTGGAGTTAGTAGAGGAGAAGGAAACGATGTGGGACAAATGTAACAGGTTCCCTGCTAGGGATCGAAGGATTGCCGTTGGATTTCCCTTAAACTAACGACCAGGTTTGTCTGCTTCGCATGCAGCATACTGACATTGGAATCTGTTTTGCAACACTGTTTCACGTTGTTAGGAAGATAAGTTTTCATCACTGCTAGCATTGCCAAGATCCTCGACAAACGCTTCCTATTGTTCATGCTATGTTGTTCTTGGAAGTAGTGATGTGAACAGATTCTTGATTGCCGATTACACTCTAATCGAGTTAAATGACGTGGCCTCATTTACGGAGAGGCACAATGGAACAAACTAGCGGCGAGGCTCTTATGTCTAGAAAGATTTCAGTTTTCTGAATCAATTCCAAAAACTTCATGGCCGTCTTCGTGAGACAATATCCCTTAGACCAGACTTATGGCAGATTGGTGGACCTTGCAGTGTGCCAACTGTTCCGTTTGAAGAATCTGGATATCTGCTAATTTGATCTATACCAAACTGGAAACATCCCTGACCTCCAGATGTTTATTTTGTTTTCTGGCGAAGCTCTCTTCACAAGTGCAGGAATAATCAATAGCCACAACAGTCATATCTGGGAGCTGGAAAACCCTGAGGCAACTCATTTGTTCCACCATCTAGAGACTTAAAATAGTGTGTGGGCCGATATTGTTCATCACCATTGATTAGAGACGATGTGACGCCTCCCATGCTCGGTTGAGAAAATTACGTAGTCTTCCTCCGTGAAATACCACTGGCAACGTTTGAGAATGTCACCCTATCTGTCAGGCAATGATTGTGATTGTAACATGACGGGACCGTGTTGGATTGGAAGGGGTGAGTTAGTACGTGGACACTATTGTTCTGCCGACCTTATTTCTATGAATTTCTTTGTGTTTGTGCCAGAGACACTGACTTCAGAAGAGTTGGCAACTCGTTTGCCTGCTGCTGCTGCCGCCGCCATCGCCATTACTCGCAAACATTGTTTCTTTTGAACATGTTGGACATCAGTACGCAGATATCCCTGGTGTATAAATGTAAATGGATGACATTTTCAATAAAATCTAGCTATAATCATTTACGATTTATGAAAATCGTATTCGCATTTGCGGATGTTGCTAAACTGGCTGTACTATGCATGTACCATGCATGGTGATCTACTTGACGCGAGCGGTCGCCTTTAGAGACTGTCACCTAAGCACGCTACCCGGACCGGCCCGAATTTCCACACGTCACCGCTTTCGTCTACATCCTATACTCGCAAAGATTCTTTGAATCCCGTACAGGAAGGTATGTATAATTAAAGAAGTCGAAACCCAACAATGAAGCGCGAAATACTGAATTTGAGTGCCTGAGTTGTAATGCCCGGTACAAATTCGAAGTTTAGCCCTATTAACGAATGCCGTGTATCATACGGCCGTCGAATGCTGCAGTGCCTGTTCCTTCAGACATCCATGTATGACAAAGACATTACGAAGCACGTTGGAACGACACAGGAACTGAAATTTACGAGTAGTTAATTCTTCCCAGCAGTTTTCACTCCGTTGCCGAACATTAATAGCGTCAAATCCTTCATGGACTCCTAGCAGGTAAGCGATGCACCTGTGACAAAAATGAAATCATGGTGTGGCGTTGTTAGCCGGGACACCCCTTACGGGGAAGTTCGGCCGCCGGGTTCGTAGTCCTAATTTAGGTGACGCCACACTGGGCGCCTTGCGCGTAGATGGTGAAGGAATGGTGATGGAGACAACACAGCACCCAGTCCACGGGAGGAAAAAAATCCCTAACCCAGCCAGGAATCTAAGCAGCGCCCACTGCGTGATAGGCAAGCACGTTACCGCTCAAGCTAAGCAGGCGGACGCACTTATGACATTTTTGCCGCAAGAAATTTGCTCCACCTTATCTCCTTGTAAATACCACAAATTTATGCATTTACTTTCCTTACACCCTGTATATCATGTAAGCCTGGTACACCACATAAATTCTCTTCAAATTCCCAGTACTCCTGTACCAACGTCTAATCTGCAAGCCATTATGGTGTGAGACGGAGGGTACATTTTACACCAGACGCACTTCCTGTTTCCGTCTTCCAGTCGCGAATGGTGCACTAGAAAAACGTTCAGGCCTCCGTGTTCTCTCTCCAACTTTACGTTCATGGTCTTATAGCGAGGTATACGAAGGAGTAAGAGATATGTGAATTGACTCTTTATGGAGTGCGTTAGGCATCTCCATGACTTAGTACACACACCTGTGACTAGACGCGCTGCTATTTCAAGGATCCTGTATCTCCGTTAATGGTATCTCTTTAGTGTCCCAGACTGATGAGGGTTACTAAAGAACCAGTATAACAAAATTTCGGTGATCTGCCTCCTCCGTGGATCCATCACACTTGCGCAGCACTCTTTCAACTGATCGCACTCTGGCAAATACATTTCCTGCAACAAATTTTTGAGGATGGATCCACTTAAAACCGTTCCAGATATTTAACAGATGTGAATGCTTCCAATGATAATTCGGCAATCGTGTTGTAAAATAGCAACTTTTTCCGCCTTTTCTGTGTTGTGACAAATGCCAGTTCACGTACCAACAAGCTGTTCTCTCCACGTCTTCCTACAATTTCTTGATCTACCGAACGAGTCCTACAGCGGGTATGAACAAGGAGTAGAAATAAGTAACTGATCTCTCTAGAGGTGGATGAGGATAGCAGCAGAAATTACGCTAACACTCTGAAGAAAGTAGACCATTTCCTAATACACTACTGGCCATTAAAATTGCTACACCAAGAAGAAATGCAGATGATAAACGGGTATTCATTCGACAAATATATTATACAACTGACATGTGATTACATTTTCACGCAATTTGGGTGCATCCATCCTGAGAAATCAGTACCCAGAACAACTACCTCTGACCCTAACAACGGCCTTGATACGCCTGGGAATTGAGTCAAACAGAGATTGGATGGCGTGTACAGATACAGCTGCCCATGCAGCTTCAACACGATACCACAGTTCATCAAGGGTAGCGACTGGCGTATTGTGACGAGCCAGTTGCTCGGCCACCATTAACCAGACGTTTTCAATTGGTGAGAGATGTGGAGAATGTGCTGGCCAGGACAGCAGTCTAACATTTTCTGTGTACAGGAAGGCCCGTACAGGAGCTGCAACATGCGGTCGTGCATTATCCTGCTGAAATGTAGGGTTTCGCTGGGACCGAATGAAGGGTAGAGCCACGGGTCGTAATACATATGAAATGTAACTTACACTATTCAAAGTGTCGTCAATGCGAACAAGAGGTGACCGAGACGTGTAACCAATGGCACCCCATACCATCACGCCGGGTGATACGCCAGTATGGCGATGACGAATACACGCTTCCGATGTGCGTTCACCACAATGTCGGCAGACACGGATGCGACCATCATGATGCTGTAAACAAAACCTGGATTCATACGAAAAAATTACGTTTTGCCATTCGTGCACCCAGGTTCGTCGTTGAGTACACCATCGCAGGCGCTCCTATCTGCGATGCAGCTTTGAGGGTAACCGCAGCCATGGTCTCCGAGCTGATAGTCCACGCTGCTGCAAACGTCTAACTATTCGTGCAGATGGTCGTTGTCTTGCAAACGTCTCCATCTGTTGTCTCAGGGATCGAAACGTGGCTGAACGTAATACGAGGCCGTTGGGATCCAGCACGGCGTTCCGTATTACCCTCCTGAACCCACCGATTCCATTTTCTGCTAACTGTCATTGGATCTCTACCAACGCGAGCAGCAATGTCGCGATACGCTATACCGCAATCGCTATAGGCTACAATCCGACCTTTATCAAAGTCGGAAACGTGATGGTACGTATTTCTCTTCCTCACACGAGGAATCATGACAACGTTTCACCAGTCAACGCCAGTCAACTGCTGTTTGTGTATGACAAATCGGTTGGAAACTGCTCATGTCAGCAAGCTGTAGGTGTCGCCACCGGCGCCAACCTTGTTGTGATATGCAAATGATTACCTTTTCGGAGCATTCACACATCATCATCTTGTCGGTTAAATTTCGCGTCTGTAGCACGTCATCTTCGTGGTGGAGCAATTTTAATGGCCAGTAGTATATATAAATACTACACTCCTGGAAATGAAAAAAAGAACACATTGACACCGGTGTGTCAGACCCACCATACTTGCTCCGGACACTGCGAGAGGGCTGTACAACCAATAATCACACGCACGGCACAGCGGACACACCAGGAACCGCGGTGTTGGCCGTCGAATGGCGCTAGCTGCGCAGCATTTTTGCACCGCCGCCGTCAGTGTCAGCCAGTTTGCCGTGGCATACGGAGCTCCATCGCAGTCTTTAACACTGGTAACATGCCGCGACAGCGTGGACGTGAACCGTATGTGCAGTTGACGGACTTTGAGCGAGGGCGTATAGTGGGCATGCGGGACGCCGGGTGGACGTACCGCCGAATTGCTCAACACGTGGGGCGTGATGTCTCCACAGTACATCGATGTTGTCGCCAGTGGTCGGCGGAAGGTGCACGTGCCCGTCGACCTGGGACCGGACCGCAACGACGCACGGATGCACGCCAAGACCGTAGGATCCTACGCAGTGCCGTAGGGGACCGCACCGCCACTTCCCAGCAAATTAGGGACACTGTTGCTCCTGGGGTATCGGCGAGGACCATTCGCAACCGTCTCCATGAAGCTGGGCTACGGTCCCGCACACTGTTAGGCTGTCTTCCGCTCACGCCCCAACATCGTGCAGCCCGCCTCCAGTGGTGTCGCGACAGGCGTGAATGGAGGGACGAATGGAGACGTGTCGTCTTCAGCGATGAGAGTCGCTTCTGCCTTGGTGCCAATGATGGTCGTATGCGTGTTTGGCGCCGTGCAGGTGAGCGCCACAATCAGGACTGCATACGACCGAGGCACACAGGGCCAACACCCGGCATCATGGTGTGGGGAGCGATCTCGTACACTGGCCGTACACCACTGGTGATCGTCGAGGGGACACTGAATAGTGCACGGTACATCCAAACCGTCATCGAACCCATCGTTCTACCATTCCTAGACCGGCAAGGGAACTTGCTGTTCCAACAGGACAATGCACGTCCGCATGTATCCCGTGCCACTCAACGTGCTCTAGAAGGTGTAAGTCAACTACCCTGGCCAGCAAGATCTCCGGATCTGTCCCCCATTGAGCATGTTTGGGACTGGATGAAGCGTCGTCTCACGCGGTCTGCACGTCCAGCACGAACGCTGGTCCAACTGAGGCGCCAGGTGGAAATGGCATGGGAAGCCGTTCCACAGGACTACATCCAGCATCTCTACGATCGTCTCCATGGGAGAATAGCAGCCTGCATTGCTGCGAAAGGTGGATATACACTGTACTAGTGCCGACATTGTGCATGCTCTGTTGCCTGTGTATGTGCCTGTGGTTCTGTCAGTGTGATCATGTGATGTATCTGACCCCAGGAATGTGTCAATAAAGTTTCCCCTTCCTGGGACAATAAATTCACGGTGTTCATATTTCAATTTCCATGAGTGTAAAATAGAGAGTACTATAGAGAACTATTCGTTTTCAATAATACATTGCCTGGCATTCCTGTTTCGTAACCAATCGTTTCGGACACTTACTAATGGTCACCACACTGGAATGTTTTTCCTATACATCGGTGTGTCGACATTTAACCTGAAAGAGTGTTCGCCGGACCGCGTATCCGCGGAAACTCGTCGGTACGGAGTGAATCTGCGGTGTGCCGGCGAGTGAGTCGATGCGGTCGGTAATGGGCGCCTTCCACCGGCCGCGCAGCTCAGCTCATACCGCTCGCTGTCAGGGACGCCGGAATGCTCCATTAGCCCCGCGCGGGCAACAGACAGGCCGCCGCCGCAGCGCATCACCCGTTTGCTTCACGCACTTCCCGGAAGAAACGGCCGCCGCTTCGCTCCGGCCCGGCCCGCTCTCAAAGTAAAGTGTTCCGCCTCACGCAAACCGTTAGTCCTGCTGCGTGCTCGGCGGGGAACCGAAACGGAGCATTTGCGCTGGAAGTAGCTCTTACGTAGCTGTTCGCCGGTTAAGTGCTAGTCGTTCAGCAGGTATTAGGTTTTGTTGTTGCTGCTGTAGAAACATAACGCGCTGTTAACCAAGCTCTGCTAAGTTAATGTCTACTTAAAAATATCATTAAGATGGTTCGACTCAATACGAACAGATTTAAGTACAACACCCACCTTGTTAAAAGTGATCGTACTGATTCTTATTAGTAAAGAAAACATACTGCATTGGAACAGTGCACTGTGTGAAACCGTTGACGGGTCGTTTCTTCTGAGAGTGGACGCAGAACAGCGGTTTGGATATCTTCAGAAATTTACAGACCCAAATACTTCACAACTAATTTCCTCATAGAATTAAAATATGCAAACAATTACATAAATAATTTTATAAATAATTCGGCCTGATTTAAAATAATCATACGTAACTTATTGACGATTCATGTAAGAGCTTTTACGTAAGAGCGTTAGAACTTTTACAACACAAAACTAAATGCAAAGTACAGTAGTCCACGACAGCTATGGTTATGCAATACGGATAACCGAGTCCAACAGCTCGCTTGACTACTGCAGTTCCTCGGAAGAGCACTAGCAGCGCGCTTCCCTCTCCGTGTTGCCCGCGTTAGACTTCCGTAACTGCTTCAGTACCCGGACAGCAGCCAGCGCACACGCGCACACGCGCACACGCGCACAAAGTGTGTCGGCTTGCCGTAAGTTTGACTTTCAGCATAACCTTTTCGATCACAGGTGGGTCCCGAAACATGTTATAAATAATTTTATTCAGTATAGTTTTATACATTAATTTAGTTAGTTATGATTAACTTTACTTTTATTTTTCAGTCACTCCAGGACCCAATATTTTCCTGGGTAACATTTACGAGGGGCATTGTCCGTAGCTTGATGTAGGCCCACTGCAACATACAATCAGTTACGTGATGGCAGTTCGTCGTTACTGTACCATGAGTCACGGCCATTTTTGTCAGTTCCGCGTTATATGGACTTCCCCGTCTTTTTTTGTTTTAGTTACTGCTTTACTGTGTTTTAAGTCAAGGATCAGTTTCTGATTCCAGAAAGAGATTTTCACTCTGCAGCGGAGTGTGCGCTGATATGAAACTTCCTGTCAGATTAAAACTGTGCGCCGGACCGAGACTAAGCTGTGAGGACGAGGCGTGAGTCGTGCTTGGGTAGCTCAGTTGGTAGAGCACTGGCCCGCGAAAGGCAAAGGTCCCGAGTTCGAGTCTCGGTCCGGCACACGGTTTTAATCTGCCAGGAAGTTTCATCAGTTTCTGATTCCTAATTCCATTACTTTGCTTTTATTGACCGGAAATTCGTCATTCATGATTGTGTTTAGTAGCGGAAGGCTGAGAACTTTGCCTAGCCACACGAACTGTTACTCTGCGGCATTCTGTAATATATCCCTATTCGGTATGACATAGTATTTTAAGTAACCATCTTTTGGTATGAAATCACAAATCTTTATTATATACCCATAGGCCCGTTCTTTGTGGGACATACGTAATCAACACCTAGTTTCCTGATCAGATGCATTATGTTCTTTCGTTATCTACATCGGTGGACTCAGAACTTTCAAAATGTCTCAGATAACTACGTTTATCATCGAAGTATTAATTCACAGAAATTTCTGTACAGATATACCCCAGATCATGCAGCTTGAAAGTTGCGACACCGGTTGTGAGTCTCTAACCGACTTTAGTAGAAACAGATTTGCGAGCTATTTGACTTTCACTCAGTTTAATATTTGGAAAGTTAATATCTTTATATAAAGATCTGTTGTACTGTGTAAATGGTCACTCAATTATGTAAAATTGTTTATATTATTTTTTGGTAGCAGAATCACAATATTGCGGTTGCGCCAGAAGGAATGATAGATGTCTGAAAAACTTCGCTTGAAATCTGCTAGCTCACAGGCTGCATTACCACCTCGGTTTGTTCACTCAATTTCCTACTAAGAAGTATTTCTTTCGTGCAATCAGGAATATCTAATTAGGAAGCATGAGGACTAAGTTAACTTAACGACCGCGAATAACTATATAAACTTGTCACTTCACTCCGAACTCCAAGCTAGTGGTGGACTACCATGTAAAGTTTCCAACATATTGCTTCAGAATAACGGACTTATTATTTGAATTGCCAGAACTGCTCTTGAAGGGATTCTACATTTAATGGAAGTGTAAGGAGCATAACATTTCATCTTAAGCAAATGGTGACGGGAGCTATCAGGCAGCTCCTCAAAGTGAAATTTTTACAGTAGTGAATGTCATACACAACGATGACAGAACCTTTTGTTTCAGATCCTTGCATCAAACAGTGACTGACGAGGCAACAACGTGCTCAGGACTCTCAATGGAGGCAACCAACTTACTTAAATTATCTGATGAGCTGGACTTCATTCCATTTACGGCATGGCAGTACTTCCGGTGAAACCTAATGAGCTAAATCATCATTGTAGAAAAAGGAAAATGCGGCGGAAGGAGATTTAACTTCATTGTAGTACTCGGCAATTAAACTAGCTGAAGCTGAAATCTGTATCTTGGCAAATCCTCCTACAGCCTAGTACTGGGTTAAGCAACTACCATCGAAATTTTTCGTACCAGGAACAATCATACTTGAGAGCACAGTTCAGTGGCACTAAAAGTTAAATGAAGAAGCTAGGGATTATTGAATGAGGAATTATAAGAACTGGAAAAGAAAGAAATTGGAAGTAGTGTACAAAACTGTGAAAGAAAGGACAATAAGCAAACAAGTAATGTGAAATAAAAATGGGAACAAGACAATAAGTACAGAACAGAGGAAAGTTTGGATGGATTATCTGACAGACCTATACGATGCACAGCAGATGTCAGACTGATTGTAGAAGAGAAAGGGGAACAGAATAAAAAGACTAAGAGACTTATAAAATTGAGATCTAGAAAAAGAACACATTTGACTTGTGACAGTACCACACGAGGCGCTGGAAGTCATGGTGTAAATTTAGTAGCGTGAATGAAGGTAGTAAGCATTTATGACACAAATTTGGCCTCAACTTCCACTTGAGAATATTACAATACCCTGAACTAAAATGTGTTACGTAAAAGACTGCAAAGACTGTAGAACAATTATTTTATCAGTCATATCATAAAAGCTGCAATGAGTCTAAGGAGAATTGAGAAGAAAATCAAGAAAATACTGAGGAAGACAAGTCCGTGTTCAGAAAGAATAAAGGCCCAGCAGCTGTTACAGGCTGCCTGAAGAATCGACTGAGGGAAGGCATTCAACCGAGTTAACTGGAGTATTCTGCTAAGATCTTTAAACAATTTCAGAATGGAAAGAAAGAAGGTTAATAAAGAAAATGTACGTAATGCAGAAACTGACAGCAGGGGACGAAGATACGGAATTTATTTGCCTTTAAAGAGGTAAGAAGCAAGCATGCTCATAGTCGCCGAATTGGTTCAAAATAATACGGGGGAGAATGGACAACTAAGACCTTAGACGCAGCAGGGCACATTGTAAATGGATGAGAAAGAATGAGGGCTGTAAAATAAGCGGGCGATCAAGCAGTGCTAGCGAAATGAAATACTGTGAACTGCAAGAAGAGGAGAAGAGTATGGAATGAAATAAATATAGGAAAGAAAGGCGATGGCAATAAGAAAGGCAGGAAGCGCCAGTTCATCTTTGGCGGAAAAGAACAGTAAAAGTACTATTTGTATTTGATATATTTAATAACATGGAACTCAGGCTGTACAGAAGACGTAAGGAGAAAGATGTTCATGGGAAAGAGCACTTGAGAGTGTGAAGCAGTTACTAACATCTGGAAGAATTCCAATTGACCTGAGCCAAAGGTCTTGCAGTGTAATGTTATACTGCGGTGAACCATGACCACTTACAAAGAAAGCAGAAAGCTATTTTAAATGTTGTGGACGTGACCTGAGACTTAAGAATGAAGTAATGCATAAAATAGGGTAATAAAAATACTGGACATTATCAGAAACGAAAAATCTTGGCTGAGGTTATTCTCTGATGTAAATGTTCTTTGTCACCTTGCTCTCCTCTCCATTCTCCCCCCCCCCCCCCCCAAGCCACTGGAAGTTTTCGTTTTCTACAACTTTTTTCCTCACCGATTCTGTGGGATAATCCCCTTCTTACCTCATCCGCTTGATTTCCAACAGATTTCTGTAACACCCCAAACGCTTCGATTCGTTTCTTTCCAACTTCCCTCCGAGTCCATGGTCCACTTGCATACAACTCTTTGCTCCAGATGTACACTTAGAAACTTCTTCACATTAAGGCTTTTGTTTGACACCAGGAGGCCTGAGGCACTGTCAGCCTGTGCTAGTCTGCTCATATCCTATTTGGTCATTCACGTTTTATTTTGTTTCCAAAGTAACAAAATCCCAATTAGTTTATTGCAAGGTTTCATTGTTAAGTTTTTCGCTAATCTCTTTACTGCAGCTTTGTTAGCATGATGTTGAATTTCCTTCGTTGACTTACAATGATTTCTTTTATCCTCTAACTAATGAAATATTAAATATTTTTATAGGCTGAGATCCAGCAACCGTACGTTAATTACAGGATGTGGGGATAGCCACCTCTGTTGGACAAAATTGCCAAATTCACAATGGTTTCGACTGAACTAAGGCAGTCTTCATCAGAATTAATGTCTCCAGATGATACCTTACTGAACTACAACATTCCATTTAGTTTTTACAACCCAAAATTTCTAATGAGCACAACTCATGTGTTCTGCTACCTGACCAACACATTCCAATGTGCAGTGCATGTGACGGAGGCCGACTCAGCAAGAAAGGCACTACCTGATCGCTTACAAAACACATTGATGAGCCAGTCACCCTGTTAACACATTAAAACAGTCTCAAATTTTGGGAAAAATACTGAAAAACTCACAACTTTAAAACTTTAACCACATCTACTTGAACGTTACTTAAAACAGAGGGCAGATCCGCCGCGGACTGCTGGTCGGCCCGTCGACATTGCTTGAAAGAGATAGGCCACAGCAGTTGTGGGCTTTACTGGACGGAGCTTTTGTCTGTCACTTCCAGCCACTCATTGCCCCACCGACGCAAGACACTGCATCGCAACAGCGATGCCGTAGCATGTAAGGGGATGGCACACGAAAGTATCTGAGGATCACGGTAGGCCTTCTTGGTTTGCTACATCCGCTCCAAAATACCCATATGTGCCCCGCTACCCAGCAGAGAGACGTTCTTTCCGCAGACGTTGTAGTTGGGGGAAGAACATCCTGGATATTCGGGACTACTTTATCTGCAGGTTACAAGCGTTTAGGGACTGAAGGGCAGAGAATCCGGCAAAGAAATTTAGCACTGGAATAATGAAGTTCGATCTGCTTCAGCGCCCACAAAATCACATAAAATTCTGCGTCTTGGACAGTGAAGTATTAGGACAGTCGGACCTTGAGGACACGATCCAGGGAAACAGAGCATCCAACAGAGTCTCCTGTTTGGATCGATTCGTAAAGACACCTACATAGTTGTGTTCATATAAAATGTCAGAAAATATCGCATTAAAAACAGAAGCAGGAGAGCAATCTCTACTGTGCTGCACTAAATCTAACATCACACTGGTCGTCTGCAGTAATCACGGTGGCAGGCAGTTAAAACCCTGGATTTGGTGCTGCAAGTGCTCCACTCCAAGTGACTCCAGCACACACCGTGCGTGGGTAGCAAATGGTAGTGTTGCTCATGGTCAGTTGGAGGAAAGGCGTTCCTAAGGCGGACGAGCAACAATATGGTATGTAGGTGAATGCGGAGCTGCCATTAACTTACATGCCCGCTGCACCATGAGGAGCTGTTGCCAGCTGGTGAGTGGCAGTTCACCAGCTTCAGCACATAGACTGGGTATGGGACTGATCCTGTAAGCACCTATGGCTAGCCTAATCCCCTCATAGTGGATAGCGTCAATAATCGTCAGGTAAGATGACTTGTGATCCGTATGCTGTGCAGAAATAGTCTAGCCGTGAGCACACAAATCCTAGAAAAATTGGAGCAGACGAGCAGTATTTGCTCCCAAAGACGTGTGGCTAAGGCACTTTATGATATTTAGTGCCTTCAGGGTTCTGGCTTTCGGGTGTCAGGTACAGTAAGAACGACAGTGTGGAGTAAAAAATGAGCCCCAGAAACCTCACTGAGCCTTTTAATTGTAGAATGGTGTCCCTCACATACAAATGACACACACACACACACACACACACACACACACACACACACACACACACACACCTGCAGAAAACTGAAAATAGTTTTTGCAGCCCATTTCTTCAATCACTGCACTGCAACTCGCCAGTAACGGGTCACTGTTACAGCACTGGAGAAGGAACCAAAAAATTACAAAAACATCCAAAAAGATGAATACTGTACAGGACTCATTACCATAGATATGATTCTATTTGTGGCTATAGCAAGACGATAACAAGTGGAACACTGCCCTGAGGGACACCATACTCCTGCTCAAAATGATCTGACGTGTCACCAACTCGGGTCCTAAAAACCTGCTGAATGGCCACCACCACTAGTAAGGTCAGGTTGTTGACAACGGATCGAACACACTGGAATCCACACACAGCGGCTAAGGAGTTGCTTGGAATCCAGTAACCAGGCCAAACGACGCTAACCGTTCCCTCCAGGGTCCTTCCAACCCAGCTCATTAAGGCAATTCTCTGGTAACTACTGGAACTGACGCAGTTCTTTCCTGGTCTGAGGAGAGGCATCAAAATTGCCTCGCACCACGACTTGGGGAAAATTGGCTGTCTGCTGTATGAAACTAAACATTCGAGGAGGATTAAAAGGCTCTGAGGTTTCTAGCGCTCATTTTTTACTCCATGCTGTCGTGGCAAAACTCCGTATCCTGCCTGGAATTGCAGTAGTTTTTGTAAATCGCCCTACCACTGTCTGAGCGCTGTTTCTGGTAATTGTTTGGGGACACCCCTGTATCAGTACTGTTACTATAGGTAAAATTACAGATGGCTTCCCAGACTTCCGTAGAACAAGTTGAATGGTTGAGAGTGTACAGACACTTGTCATGCTTTGGCTCTCGCGACTCTGAAGGCTATGAAGCTATCTGCTGTACGGCGGCATTTAAATCGTTGAGAGTCGCAGGCCGGTCCTAGATTGCTTAACGGCACTGATCTGTATGCAGGGCAGAGTTCTAAGCTGGCTTTGGAATGGTTAACTCAGTTGCACGATGGGCCACTCATGTGATGTAGTCCATCCATTCCTGAACACTGTTAAGGCGTTCAAACACAACAGAACAGCATCCAGTTAGCTTTACCGACTAATTTGGTGGTTTATATTCACGGAATGCTCCATACCGTTGGTGAATATGGAGCGGGAAGCGGTCACAGGAATGATCATAACTTACCTCACATTTGGCAGAATCTGTGAGCGCTGAAGAGCAGAAACACAGGTCTAACTGAGAATGACCCAGTAGCAGTACGGAAATTAGAGTACCCATGTTGAGGATACACAGCTACTGAAATGACATGAGGCTTTCCAAAACTCGATCTTGGTTGCCAATGGAGGTCGAGCCGCGGAAGACATGATGGGCATTGAAGTCTCCCAGCGGGAAAAATTGTCACAGAAGTTGATCCACAAAAACTATGAGAACCTCTGAGTCCATTGCGTCTTGCAGAGGTAGATACAGCGAGCAAACAGTAATCCTCTGCCACACACGAAATTCAACACCAACTGTTTGCAGGTCAATAGCCAGGGCGAGAGCACAGATGTGGTGCAGACTGACAAACAATAAAACCCATCCCTTGGCTCTGTCCCCAGGCAGGTGATCCTTTCAGTTGAAGGATGTAGCCCCATAGCACAGGAGCATCACTGGATTTAAACTGTATTTCTTGCAAGCACAGACACGGGGGGGGGGGGGGGGGTTGCACTTTCACCCTGTCTCCTGTTGGGGAGGGTATCCTGTAATGGATGAGGGTGCAGCCTTCAGTGGAGGGGGTGGGGCGATATAATAGCCCCAGTCCAATATCAAGTTCCATTTGCTCTGCTGAAAAGTCAAGAGACGTCAGACAAGATAACGTCGACATCATTTGACTTTACTGCCCGACACCATTTGGCATGTGGGTGGCCTTCAATTGTTTGCCCTTGTTAGGCTTCTGAGCCACAACCGTAGCAGTGGTAGTGACAGCACTCGACAGTGGACCAGACAACTTTCACAGGTGCAGCGAGCTCAGCAATGTTAGGAACCACAGACTTGTCTGGTGTGTCAGAAGAAAGCGTAGACTGAAGGAAATGCAGCAGCACACGTGCACTGGCAACTTGCGTTTGGGTAGCAGCTTCAGTCTCTTGAACTGGCTGTTTAAGAATACATCCAATGGAGGTAGCGAACTTTGAGGGTGTTTGACCTCACCATACGAGATATGCTTAGTTGATTTCATCTCCTGTATGTTCCGTTCTTCAAGGAAGACACTGCAGTTTTTACTCCAGACAGTGCGATCCCCAGAGCAGGTTACACGCTCTGGAGGAGATGAACAACCGGCACCTTCCTGGGTGTCATCATATTTGCTAAGATCGGCTGCTCCCTTACAACCTATGATAGTGTGCCCGACCAGCTGACATGCAAAACAGCACATTGAGTTAGGAAACTATGGCTCCAAACGGAAGGGAATGAACCCAGCCTTAATGTGCTATGGAAGTTTTGCGCTGCTGAAAGTCAGTACAAGAGTCCCATCTCCGCAGATTGCCATCCACCCATTCCATTATGTTCTGTACATCATTAAGCTTTCAATTCTTCTCAGGGAATCTCTCAGGTCCCTGAAAGTCGCAACCCCTTTGCTATAGCTGAAGGTGTTGAGTTCTTTCTATTGCACACTCCCAGAGACAACTTTCTGGATGTTTTTCACCTGTTGCCAATTTGGAATTTCTACTAACAAGGACCCCATTTCGAAAGTGTTCGACGTATTTTACGCTTCCATTGATCCACTATATCTTTTTGTGTGTAAGGAGATTGAACTTTCTCAGAGCTCCCCTCCTTCCATTTAATTACAAAAAACACTGACCGCCAGCATGTGTTCTGTTAATATTGAAGAGTATGTAATTCCGAAGTCTGAAGAAGCTCTCTTGTTTGAATGGGTGTTGGTATCTACTAGAGGCCGTCCTTCCGCTGGAAGGAGAAAGAGAAAGCTTTGAAGAATCCATCCATGTCCACGAGCAGCTAGGAAATTAGAAGTACACCTGAAGAAAAAATAAAAAATAAAAAAACCTTGCATGCCTAGGTAAACGTTATACAACTGAGGTGCAGTTGATTCACCAGATGTAGCCCACTAATAGCTGTTCCACATCAGCAACTGTGCATCTATCAGTGTGCTGTTTTATGGAGGTTTGCCCCATCCTAGTGACAGGGGCGGTGAAGCCAAGACCGCCAATCCCTGTGACACGACGTTCCACCTCTGCGACACACAGTGATAGCTGGAGCATACCTGTAGCTTATGTTGACACGATTGGCATCACTTCCCAATCCCCAGCTTAGGAACTTCAAGGTCACCAAACCCATACCCAGAAAACCTATGCTGAGCTCTTCAGGGTGCAGTTCATTCGGTAATGCAGGGGGAAATTTGTATCTGCTATCCCCACTTAAGCAACAAAATTAGATGCTGGCAGAGGCTACAATCTGCCACTGAAGAGAACCCCTGGCAGCTATACCGAATACACATGGCACTTGCTTCCAGACACACCTGCTATAAGCCTGTGACTCACTGACAGAGGTTTTATGGGACCAAACAGTGAGGTCGTCATTTCTGCAATTCCGAAGTTACAGAAGTAAGAGGATCTGCTGAAAGTGGACATATCCAGTCAGGGGGGTCAAATTACAAAATAATGAAGTTACACACAGTGAAGGGTGGAAAAGGTAAGACCAAATCTAGAAACATGGAAAAGGGGTGGTCTTTACATGGGGGAGTCGTCATGGGGTCCCAGACTGAGAAGACATGAAGAGATCTGGCAACCACAGCCACCATGCCTCTGCTCCAGGAGTAAAGCAAAACCTTGTATCTGGAAATTGAAACCACTTTCAGAGAGTAAACTGAGGACCAGTTCAACGATCTGTGAATAAACTTAATATTAAAATTAAATATTCTGGAGGACTATATTTAGAACGAAGGATCAATAGAAAGGGACATTCCACCAATATGTGGAATACTGTCAGTCTGGCTCCAAAGCTATATTTTGGGGGAGTTTCATTATGCAGGAGGAAACAATGGGTGAGCCTGGTATGACCAATGCATAGACAACATAACAGAGTAGATTCCTTCCGAGAGGAGCAGAAGGAAGAGCGCCAAACTGCAGTGAACTCCTTGGTTGTGTAGAGTTTATTATTATGATCAGTAGTGCACCAGATGTCATTCCACTGTCAGGCAAAGGGAGATTTAACGTAAATCCGTATATCCCGCAACTGGAATCATGAATGGGAATGGAGTTTATGTATCTGCTTCTCTAGCCAAACAGTCAGCAAGGTCATGCCCACTAGACTTGAGACCCAGAGAATGGCACAGCCAAGGGCAGAGAGAAGATCATGATAGCAGAGACCAAATGCCAACGAGAATAGAAGCAGTCGATAGCCTGCATGCTGCTTATTGAGTCTGAGCTGTGGAGGGAGGCCAGAGAAAAACAGATGGAGGGCTATGTGAATGGGTGGAAGCTCTGCTGCAAACTCACTACATGATCCTGGCAACAAATTGTTTTCTAAGCCAGTAGGAGACGTGAAAGCGTATCCCACCTTATCGAATGTCTTAGAACTATCCGTGTAGAAGATGGTCGCAACATAGAACTCTGCAGGGATAGCATGTACAAGACAGCAGAAAACCGTAGAGGTGAGAGCTTAGGACCCTGAAATAGGTCGGTCATAATGCTTGGTCTAGGCATCATAGAAGGGAGGGGGGAGGAAATACATGGGGTACATTCCAGTAAGTTGGGATGGAGATCCCCACAGAGGGAAGTGAGATGCACGCCAACTGGCAATCCCACCCATGGGCAGATGTCAGGAGAGAGACAGCCCTCGTTTGCAAAGAGGACTAGGTACATGGGATGGTCTGGGACTCAGCGAATTGTGACTGCGGAAGAAACCAGGAGTTGGCTCCTTCGTATTTGCTCATGGGGATACCTTACTTGTGTGAGGAGACTAAATAAGACCAGTGTAAAAGGCACCAATAGCCAGACGCACTCCACAATGGCGAACAGGTTCAAGCAATTTCAAAGTGGAAGGAGCCGCTGGGCCATAAACCTGACTACCATAATCTGTCTGGACAAGACCAGAGCACAGCAAAGATGGAAAACAGTGGTACAGTCTGCATCCCAAGATGTATGGGCCAGGACACGGAAAGCGTTAAGCTGCCACATACTTTAGTATTTAGGTAGCGAATATCGAAGATAAGGTCCAAGAAACGGGACTGTGCTACAGCAGCAACGAGCTGGTTACCTAAGTAAAGTTCTTGATTGGAATGTAATGAGGATCGACGACAAAAATTCACCACCCGAGTTTTGGAGGGTGAAACCTGGAAGCCCCTGGGAGATGGCCCCCACAGAGGCCTGTAAATGGCGCCTTGGAGCCGGCGCTCTGCAGAGTGGAAGCTCCACCGGGTACAAAAATCGTCTATGTACAACGCTGGGGTAACCACAGGCCCACCAGAGATTACAAGTGCATTTATGACTATGAGGAGGAGTGTGACACTTTGGACAGAACCCTGTGGGCTACCGTTTGTCTGAATCTGAGAACTGCTGAGCAAAGTGCCAACTCGAACCCAGAAGAGCCGCTGAGTTAAAAACTCACGGTTAAAAAACAGAAGAGGGACACAGAAGCGCCTGTCAAGGAGAGTAACTGAAATATGTTGGCGCCAAGCCATGTCGTAAACCTTCGAAGATTGCGACAAGGTGCCAGGAGTTAGTAAAATCCTCCTGGACTGGTGTTACCAATTCGAGTAAATGGTCAGTTGGAGATAGTCCCGCCCAGAAGCCACACTGGTAAAAGGAGAAAAGGCCCCAAGATTCGAGTACCCAACATAATCTGAAGCTACAATCCTCTCAAGAAGTTTACAAAATACTTTCAAGAGGCTAAGTTGGTGGTAGCTGTCAAGAGATGTAGGGTTCTTCCTGAGCTTAAGTATTGAGATAAGTGTACTGTCTCTTCATTCTGATGGGCTAAGACCTGTGAGCCAAATGTGGTTGAACACCCTGAGTAGATGTTGCCTCTCAGGAATGTATAAGTGCAGGATCATGTGGTTATGGATGGAATCCAGACCTGGGGCCGTGTCTCCTTAAGAGGTAAGGGCCTGCAGGAATTCCCGTTAAGTGAGGGGTTCATTATAGAGCTCAGTATGGTATGGGTTGAAACGGGGAGGTCTGTTCAAGTTGGTGTTTCTGCAGGATATAAAGAGGGCATCAATGCTGTCGCAAAGAGTGTTGCGAGGAGTTCTGGGAGAACCAATGAATCAGTGCAGAGCTCATTGAAGTTAAGACCCTGGACACTTGACTCTCGCAGGCTGCGCAGAGCTTGGACCAAACGTGCTATGAAGAGGCATACGTCCCCAAGGAGGAAACACAGTGCTTCCAGCATTCCTTTTTACTCTGCTCAATAAGAAACGAGCCATAGCATGGAGATGCTCAAAAGCGAGGAGTATGGTCTTTGAACGGTGTCGTTTAAAATGCTGCAGCGTCCGTCAGCTGCCCTGGACAGCGACTGCTGCATCCTTGGTCCACCATGGTACTAGTTGACGAGGGGAGGCCTGTGGATATGTGGGCAGAAATGCCAGCAACATGAAGAATAGTGGCAGAGACACCCTGCACGACCACATCAATGCAATTCTAGAGGGGGTTGTCGAAACGCACAGCAGATGTATATAAAGGACAACAGGGCCTGTGGAATGCCCAACATGGGAGTGTCTCCCTGGAGACAGCAGGGTATCGATAGAATCACTGAAGTGGTCACTGCCACGAATGTCATCATGGGATGACAAATGTAGAGAAAGCACAAGAGCAGAGGAGGAGGTTGTGAGATAAATAGCAGTAAAGGTGCCATGAGTGGCACTTAAGTCAGTTGGGGAATCATCACTGAGGAGACACAAATCTGAGTCTGTAATTTTAAGTTGGTCAATTAGGAGACCCTCCCGTGTTAAAGTGGCACTCCATAGTCAGTGGTGGGTATTTGAAGTCATCAAGGATGAGGAACGAGGGCGGGAATTGCTGTATTAAGGTAGACAGTTCAACATAACGAAGTGGCCTACCTGGAGGGAGGTAGACGTTGCAAATGGTGATTGCTGGAATCGTGTGCACTCTAACCACTATTGGTTCCACGTTGGTACGTAGATGGATCCAGCCACTGATGAATCAGAGCAAACCAAAGTGCAGACCCAGCCAGGTGCTATCCTAGGTCCAGCATGGTTCTGACTGAGTGACCATCAACAACAAGTCACTGGGGAGTGGCTATTACAGAAGTGCATTTTTTGAAGAGCAAGATGGTGGAACAATAGGAGGAGACAGGACGCTGCATTTCTGGCAGGTGGCGATAGATCCATTGTAATTCCACCAGGTGACCGTTTGGCGAGAGTGAAGGTTAGATTTAAAGAAGCCATGAGGAGGTCATGCCACTCTGTCGGTGGTTATCACCGAGAAGGATGGGGTGGCATCTATAAATAAGATGTCAGACTCAGCTTTTAAGGATGGAGATGGCACCTCCAGGTGAACTGCGGGCATGGTGGATGTGGTGGGGAAGCTTGTCCTGTGACTTGCGTTTCTCCTCCTCCTCCTCCTCCTCCTCCTCCTCCTCCTCCTCCTCCAGAGATGGAGGAGGGAAGGGCACAGAGGGAATACAGGCATCTGCATCTGCGAGATACATAAACGAAAGAGAGCAGGTGACCTTGGGATGCACAGATGGTGTGTGTCGTGGCCAAGTAGTTGTAGGAGGCTTCCACCCTGAAAGACGCCATGGAGAAGTCGCAGGTGCTGGAAGAGGAGTTCTTCGGCAAGGGAGGGGGAGTGGCTCCCATATGGCAGGCTGTGTGAACTGCAGGGACAGGGAGAGGAGAGGAGAGGGGGACAGGTGTGAGGTAAGGAAGAGGTAAGAGGGGGCAAACGATGTAACGAACGCGAAAGTTGAAGACAGTGACACTGGATGGAGTCACTCATACTTTTGGCGAGCCTCAGCATAGGACAGGTGATTCAGTGACTTTTACTTTTGGGTCTCCTTTTCTCTCTTGTAAGCTGGGCAATCCGGGGAGTGAGAAATGGTGGTCATGACAATTGACACACAAAGGAGGCGGAACACAGGGACTTCCCTCATGGTGGCATGTCCACAGTCACCATGCAGAGGGTCCACCATACATCAGAAATATACAGGGTGAGTCACCTAACATTACCGCTGGATATATTTCGTAAACCTCATCAAATATTGACGAATCGATCCCACAGACCGAACGTGAGGAGAGGGGTAGTGTAATTGGTTAATACAAACCATAAAAAATACGCGGAAGTATGTTTTTTAACACAAACCTATGTTTTTTTAAATGCAACCCCGTTAGTTTTGTTAGCACATCTGAACATATAAACAAATACGTAATCAGTGCCGTTTGTTGCATTGTAAAATGTTGATTACATCCGGAGATATTGTAACCTGTTCGATCATGTGTATAGGAGAGCAGCGAATTACGTAGGGATCCAAAGGGAACGGTGATGGACCTTAGGTACAGAAGAGACTGGAACAGCACATTAGGTCCACATGCTAACACCTTTTTATTGGTCTTTTTCAATGACGCACATGTACATTCCATGAGGGGTGAGGTACACGTACACACGTGGTTTCCGTTTTCAATTACGGAGTGGAATAGAGTGTCCCGACATGTCAGGCCAATAGATGTTCAATGTGGTGGCCATCATTTGCTGCACACAATTGCTCTCTCTGGCGTAATGAATGTCGTACACGCCGCAGTACATCTGGTGTCATGTTGCCGCAGGCTGCCACAATACGTTGTTTCATATCCTCTGGGGTTGTAGGCACCTCACGGTACACATTCTCCTTTAACGTACCCCACAGAAAGAAGTCCAGAGGCGTAAGATCAGGAGAACGGGTTGGCCAATTTATGCGTCCTCCACGTCCTATGAAACGCCCGTCGAACATCCTGTCAAGGGTCAGCCTAGTGTTAATTGCGGAATGTGCAGGTGCACCATCATGCTGATACATACGTCGACGCGTTTCCAGTGGGACATTTTCGAGCAACGTTGGCAGATCATTCTGTAGAAACGCGATGTATGTTGCAGCTGTTTGTTACAACACGCAACTGAACGTCGGAGGTTTCAAGCGTCAACTTTAGGTTACAATATCTCCGGATGTAATTAACATTTTACAATGCAACAAACGGCACTGATTACGTATTTGTTTATATGTTCAGATGTGCTAACAAAACTAACGTGGTTCCATTTAAAAAAACGTAGGTTTGTGTTAAAAACATACTTCCGTGCATTTTTGTATGGTTTGTATTAACCAATTACACTAGCCCCTCTCCTCACGTTCGGTCTGTGGAATCGGTTCGTCAGTATTTGATGAGGTTTACAAAATATATCCAGCGCTAACGTTAGTTGACTCACCCTGTATATGCCCACAATGCAAGCATCGAAAACAGTTCATGGGTGGTGGGATGTGCAGCTTCAAGTCACATCTGTAGCACATAATTTGACCTTCTCTAGGAGGGTGTCTTCCTCGAAGGTCAGAATGAAGGTACCGGTTTCTGTGTGGTTGTGTTTGCGTCTCTTCTGCACACGTTGAACAAAATGAACATCTGATCACTCCAGATTAGCTCGGAGTTCATCAGTCTGCAGGCTGGGGTCCGTATGAAAATCGTTCTCAGGTCCATATCCAGAGATTGGTGAATAGTAATAGACTCTGGGACATTGCCGGACGATTTCGAGCACTAAGAGCTGCAGATTGGGCAACAGAAGAAGCTTTGATCAACAGGGAGTTAGACCACATCTTACTGAGAGTCCACTTCACCAGTGTTGTCCTCGATATTTTCTATAAAAACAACTGATTTGTGGTGGTTAATGTGCTACCCATCCTCATAAAGACGAGGTAGCAGGGAAGGTGTTTCATCCCAAGATTGCGAGCCTGGCTCTCATGGTGCTGCCAGGGAAGGGAAGGCTGACTGGTCATACAATGCTACATTCAATGATCCTTCACCATTTGAAGAGACAGCTATGTGAGAACGGCCAGATTTTTGTAGCTTGATGCACTTCATGCGCCAAGCATCTGCCCTGATACCACCCACTCTGATAAACTCTCCTCATGGGTGCCAACCTGTCACAGCAAGTGCTAGATGGCACAGTAGCCATTTCTGGGAGTTCCAATGCTGCAGGAGACAAGCAATCACACCTTGGCATACAAGGGGAGGGGATAGTTCAGGTATCAGGGGCATGATCCTTGTGTTGTCAGGGGGTTCAGCTAGATGGGTATGTAACAGTCCCACCACACAGACTAACTGCATGTGCTTATGACCTAGCAGGTCGGAAGGGGGCTACAGTGGGGAAGAGCAGCTGAAGGAAGGCTGGAGAGGAATCCACACCATAGACACTAGGGAGAGACTTCCTCAGAGTTCACATCAAAAACAAATTTAGAAGTGGAGGTTAGACCTCAGTTAGGAACCTAAACACCAAAAAGGATGAAAGAACAGGCAGAAGGGACAAAATTTCAAACAATACAGGGAACGAGTTGGATAGCCAGGTCGATATAAATCACAATTCCGAGAGGGAATGGAGCGAGAATAGTGAGTGAATGAGTGAATGAGGGCAGAGTGAAGGAAATGCAGCCAGGGCAATGAGAATAAGCTGCAATGGCTTAGGGCCCCGTGTGCGCCAAACACGAATTTGGGAAAGAACCGTGAGCCCCAGGGTGTATTGGCCAGTGGGCTCCATTATGCACCTAACATTGGGACCTTCGTTAATTAGGAGAGAATTTCCGTAACTAGAACCCGAGGTCTAGGGCTAGCGTCTTTGATTCATAATCAAAACGTCTTCGGTCCCGTGTTCGATCCCCGCCACTGCCTAAATTCTGATAAATCATCAGCATTGGTGGCCGAAGACTTCCGGCATAAGAAGTCACCCTCATTCTGCCAACGACCTTGTCAAAGAGGGCGGAGGAGCGGATAGAGGTTCAGGGCACTCTTGTCCTAGGGGTGGGAAATTGCTCCTAAAGGCGGAAGAATCAGCAATGTCAACGACATGAGGATGCAGAAGGCAATGGAAACCACTGCATTAAAGACACATAACGTGTATCTACAGGACATGTGGCCTGTAATTGAAGAAGTGTCATGGTGATCTCTCCATTGGTAAAAGATTCCGGAATAGTCCCCCATTCGGATCTCCAGGAGGGGACTGCCAATGGGGAGGTTACCATGAGAAAAAGATTGAATAATCTACGAAAGGATAACGTTCTACGAGTCGGGGCGTGGAATGTCAGAAGCTTGAACGTGGTAGGGAAACTAGAAAATCTGAAAAGGAAAATGCAAAGGCTCAATGTAGATATAGTAGGGGCCAGTGAAGTGGAAGGAAGACAAGGATTTCTGGTCAGATGAGTATCGGGTAATATCAACAGCAGCCGAAAATGGTATAACAGGTGTAGGATTCGTTATGAATAGGAAGGTAGGGCAGAGGGTGTGTTACTGTGAACAGTTCAGTGACCGGGTTGTTCTAATCAGAATCGACAGCAGACCAACACCGACAACGATAGTTCAGGTATACATGCCGACGTCGCAAGCTGAAGATGAACAGATAGAGAAAGTGTATGAGGATATTGAAAGGGTAATGCAGTATGTAAAGGGGGACGAAAATCTAATAGTCATGGGCGACTGGAATGCAGTTGTAGGGGAAGGAGTAGAAGAAAAGGTTGCAGGATAATATGGCCTTGGGACAAGGAATGAAAGAGGTGAAAGAGTAATTCAGTTTTGTAACAAGTTTCAGCTAGTAATAGCGAATACCCTGTTCAAGAACCACAAGAGGAGGAGGTATACTTGGGAAAGGCCGGGAGATACGGGAAGATTTCAATTAGATTACATCATGGTAAGACAGAAATTCCGAAATCAGATACTGGATTGTAAGGCGTACCCAGGAGCAGATATAGACTCAGATCACAATATAGTCGTGATGAAGAGTAGGCTGAAGTTGAAGACATTAGTCAGGAAGAATCAATACGCAAAGAAGTGGGACACGGAAGTACTAAGGAATGACGAGATACGTTTGAAGTTCTCTAACGCTATAGATACAGCAATAAAGAATAACGCAGTAGGCAGTACAGTTGAAGAGGAATGGACATCTCTAAAAAGGGCCATCACAGAAGTTGGGAAGGAAAACATAGGTACAAAGAAGGTAGCTGCGAAGAAACCATGGGTAACAGAAGAAATACTTCAGCTGATTGATGAAAGGAGGAAGTACAAACATGTTCCGGGAAAATCAGGAATACAGAAATACAAGTCGCATGAGGAATGAAATAAATGGGAAGTGCAGGGAAGCTAAGACGAAATGGCTGCAGGAAAAACGTGAAGACATCGAGAAAGATATTGTCGGAAGGACAGACTCAGCATACAGGAAAGTCAAAACAACCTTTGGTGACATTAAAAGCAACGGTGGTAACATTAAGAGTGCAACGGGAATTCCACTGTTAAATGCAGAGGACAGAGCAGATAGGTGGAAAGAATACATCGAAAGCCTTTATGAGGGAGAAGATTTGATGTGATAGAAGAAGAAACTGGAGTCGATTTAGAAGAGATAGGGGATCCAGTATTAGAATCGGAATTTAAAAGAGCTTTGGAGGACTTACGGTCAAATAAGGCAGAAGGGATAGATAACATTCCATCAGAATTTCTAAAATCATTGGGGGAAGTGGCAACAAAACGACTATTCACGTTGGTGTGTAGAATATACGAGTCTGGCGACATACCATCTGACTTTCGGAAAAGCATCATCCACACAATTCCGAAGACGGCAAGAGCTGACAAGTGCGAGAATTATCGCACAATCAGCTTAACAGATCATGCATCGAAGCTGCTTACAAGAATAATATACAGAAGAATGGAAAAGAAAACTGAGAATGCGCTAGGTGACGATCAGTTTGTCTTTAGGAAAAGTAAAGGGACGAGAGAGGCAATTCTGACGTTACGGCTAATAATGGAAGCAAGGCTAAAGAAAAATCAAGACACTTCCATAGGATTTGTCGACCTGGAAAAAGCGTTCGACTACATAAAATGGTGCAAGCTGTTCTAGATTCTGAAAAAAGTAGGGGGTAAGCTATAGGGAGAGACGGGTCATATACAGTATGTACAACAAACAAGAGGGAATAATAAGAGTGGACGATCAAGAACGAAGTGCTCGTATTAAGAAGGGTGTAAGACAAGGCTGTAGCCTTTCGCCCCTACTCTTCAATCTGTACATCGAGGAAGCAATGATGGAAATAAAAGAAAGGTTCAGGAGTGGAACTAAAATACAAGGTGAAAGGATATCAATGATACGATTCGCTGAAGACATTGCTATCCTGAGTGAAAGTGAAGACGAATTAAATGAGCTGCTGAACGGAATGAACAGTCTAGTGAGTACACAGTATGGTTTGAGAGTAAATCGGAGAAAGACGAAGGTAATGAGAAGTAGTAGAAATGAGAACAGCGAGAAACTTATCAGGATTGATGGTCACGAAGTCAATGAAGTTAAGGAAGTTAAGGAATTCTGCTACCTAGGCAGTAAAATAACCAATGACGGACGGAGCAAGGAGGACATCAAAAGCAGACTCGCTATGGCAAAAAAGGCATTTCTGGCCAAGAGAAGTCTACTAATATCAAATATCAGCTTTAATTTGAGGAAGAGATTTCTGAGAATGTATGTCTGGAGTACAGCATTGTATGGTAGTCAAACATAGACTGTGGGAAAACTGGAACAGAAGAGAATCGAAGCATTTGCGATATGGTGCTATAGACGAATGTTGAAAATTAGGTGGACTGATAAGGTAAGGAATGAGGAGGTTCTACGCAGAATCGGAGAGGAAAGGAATATGTGGAAAACACTGATAAGGAGAAGAGACAGGATGATAGGACATCTGCTAAGACATGAGGGAATGACTTCCATGGTACTAGAGGGAGCTGTAGAGGGCAAAAAGCGTAGAGGAAGGCAGAGACCGGAATACGTCAAGCAAATGATTGAGGACGTAGGTTACAAGTGCTACTCTGAGATGAAGAGGTTAGCACAGGAAAGGAATTCGTGGTGGGCCACATCAAACCAGTCAGTAGACTGATGACAAAAAAAAAGTGATTTTTTCGTAAAAATTCCAACAGATACCGTAATTTCAATAGCACCATTAAATAGATCAACATTTAAAATTCACGCCATTTTTCACACAATTACCGTCGACCGTCGTGTACTTTACCCAACAGGCCCAAACAGATTGAAGTCTGGAGGTGGTAAATGGGAAGTACTTTGAGTGTGTCAGGACATTCCAAATTTTGTAATGAGTGCTTTAGTCGCGAAACTTATGGGGCCTACTACCACGTTTCGAGCGCAGTTTCCGACCCGATTCTGGAAATTCGGATTTCAGCCTAGTCACCTTGCCGCGTTCTGAACTGACAGTTTCTTTATACACCAAGCAGCACTTCCTGCCTGTACCAGAATATTGTACACATTACTGCCTACAGATGACCATGTCTCTACTGATCGCTAAGGAGTTCGAGTGTCGCAAATGATGGAATACGATTTCGACTAGTGGCAGTGACAAAGGATCTCTTGTGACTGTTTAGAAGTGTCACCCTAGTCTTATACTGGTCCACTAGATTCCGACAAATGCCTACCATTAGATCCATGTTACAGATTTTTGATAACGAAGATTGCTTCACAACTTTATGGCATTATAGCCGGAATTCAGCTGTGCTAAATTCCTTGGTCCTAATCCATGGATCACAGATGAGTTTATCAAGACTAAATAATGACAACTGAACTGGATCGACAGGGCGTGGCTTGTGCGAATTCTCTTAACCACCACCGGAATTGAACGCACGATGTCTGCAGTACTGTTTCCACAAACCTTTATAAAGCGTAGATGAATTCTTTGGCTCAAGTTTGTTCTGTAACGAGGAATTCACGGACGCCTTTACCCACACATAGATGTCTGACTTTTTCGATCAGCCTCCTCCTGCTACCCATCTCAAGACAATGAAACAGATTCAAAAATTACGACTGTACTAGTATCAGACTGATACTCTAACACATAACAGGAGGCACTTGTTTCAGAATTACTTTGTAGCAATTACCTTTTAAGTCCGAAACTTAAAGGAAGCTCAGGCGCATTTGCAACAGGGCACATAGTTCCTAATGGTTAAGCTGTACTTACAGCGATGGGTGAACACCTCATTCCATTTATGGCACTTGGGGACGAGTATACTATTATCCATCTTGAGATCCTCAACCCAATCCCTTCCCTAGTGCCCATCAGTCCCCCAGGGTGTGGAAATGAATAGGTCTAGCACATCTAAAGGCTAGGAGAAGAGGTTATATCTTAGCCCCATTGTCCTGGGCAATAGCCTGAAGCTCGACAGCGGCCAAAGCAGTGGTTAACTGAGAACTGTGTGCAGCGATTTCGCGGAACGGAAATATTTAGCAAGTGGGAACGAAGATACGTCAGTTCTCTAATCTTACCCGTGAGGACGCTGGAATGTAGAGCAGAGTCGCACCAGTGCCTCCCGGAACCAACGAGCGAAGACCCGCGGTGATTAAGTCGGTCTGTTGTGAAGGAACGGAAAATCATGGATTGTAAGTGGTGCCTGAATAGCCCAGAGGCTGTTGGCGGCAGGCGAACCGAGCCAGCGGTCTCAGGCTAGAACTACGGGCCGGCCGACGTTTTCTTGGTGCCCTCTGTTCCTTCCTGTTACTGAAGAGCATAGAGCGAGAGTGTGTGAGTGAGTGTGTTTTACACTATACGGTCTACTTTGTAATTATAGGAAACAGAACAGGCTCTATTGTCACGTAGTGTACATGAGCAGGGGCTCTACACAAAGTTGTCCGTGTTTGTACACTGTACAATTCATTCTGCTTGTGATCGGTTACGCCTGGTTATAAGTCTCCTGGATAACGTTCTTTCCTGCAGCCCTTGCAAAAATTTAAGCAATTTCAATAAGCGCTTCCATCTCTAAGGTGTTTTGGGGTAAATTGATTTAACAGTGATAGTTATGTTGTTAATCCAGACAATCATTTTATTGTATATTTGTGGGGTACTGAGCGTGAAAAATTGGAGTACCATTATGTGCACTGTGTAACCGGGTTTCGAATATTTATTTTGCTGTTTCTTCTTTGGTGTGGTAATACTGGCTATCTCCTCTTAACGTTTTGTTTTGTTCCTTGTTCTGCCAGCAAGGAAAGTAATTACTGTGAACTTTCGTACGTTCATTGCCATTTGTAAGTAATTAACTACTCATTAATAAGTTTCAGTTACTCTCATACATTCAGCGTTTATTAGACAATTTTAAGTCAATTGTCTCTCGCATTAGATTGATCTATGCTTTATTAAACCATCTGATGTCTGGAAGGTTCTCAGCTCACTGTGAAAATTTTAATACTTTTGTTTGTTTAAAATTATTTGTACTGTTTATGCTGTGATAAAATTATGTATTTTAGGAAGTATACACACCCAAAATACTCTCCTCTTTCCACTCCTCAGCGCAGGTTGCTGTCAAGCCTGTCGTACCACTGTAACTGTACAGAACAAACAGTTCCTATGCATATTTAGCTTCCAGTTTAATTTTACTGAGTGCATGAAAACATTAGAAGTAACTAAAGGTGTCTGGTCTGAGCTGAGAAAAGGTAACTGTAGCTAAATACGGTTGTGCTACTGTGCAGTATAGCACCAGATGACCCCAGTGCAGGCCAGAGAGATTAAACAAGTTACTGTTTGCTTCCAGAAACAAGCACTTAATAAAATAACACTGTATGCAAATTAAATACTGTTGCTGTGGCACTGTTGCCCCTGATTACTTTTCGCTGGCCGGTGACTGGAACAGCATGTCCGTGGTATTTCCCTAACATTGGTGTATGCTGGCGCTGCTCCTGCCCCCGCACGTCTAATCGTCAATCATTCCACGATTCGTCACCTACAAACACACACAAAATTAGCTGTATAGTTTTCTGTCTTGTAACGTGGTCAATGTGGAGCTGGCAGAGGACAACAGATTCCCTGCGGCAGGCGCGCATAGAGGACTTGCGCACATTCGTAGTCCCCTTAATGACACGCAGTTTGTTTTGTGTACTGTTATGCCATTCTGACTCCCACAGCTGAAAAATCCTATGGCGTAGGTCAGAACGCATAACAAGTTCCGAGATGTCCGTTTCCAGAAGCGGTTCCCGCGTAGCCTGTTTGGCCAGCCTGTTGGCAAGTTCGTTGCCTGGGATGCTGACGGGTCCACACAAACACCACCGAATGAAGGGACCAGTCCGGGGCATAGATGGACTCCTGGATGGACGCCACCAAAGGATGAAGAGGGTATCACTGGTCGATAGCTTGTAGGCTGTTCAAGGAGTCAATACACAGGAGAAACGATTCCCTAGGACATGAACTGATACACTGAAGTGCACGAGTTATAGCTACCAGCTCTGCAGTGAATACACTGCAGCCATCGGGCAAGGAATGCTGTTGAGTATGTCCTACATGAACATACGCGAAGCTGAAGTGAGCATCAGCCATCAACCCATCGGTATAAACCACTTCGTGGCCTCAGTACTTATCAAGAATCGAGAGGAAGTGGCAGTGGCAGTGGAGAGCCGCAGGGTTGACCGAGTCCTTAGGGTCATGTGGAAGGTCCAGGCGAAGCTGCGGCCTAGTTGTACACCAAGGGGGAGTACGTGATTGGGCCTCAAGTATAGATGGTTAAGGTGAGGAATCCACTTCAGAAAGATTGGATCGGACACGAACTCCAACTGGAAGACCTGAACTAGGCCGCCGATGAGTGGGTGGGAAAAGGAGACGGTGATTTGGATGCGCAGGAGAACTACGAATGTGTGCTACATAACTGGAGAGCAGTTGTGCACGCCTAACCTGCAATGGAGGCACTCCGGCTTCCACAAGGACGCTGGTCACCAGACTCGTCCTAAAAGTTCTTGTCGCTAGGCGACTGGGTCGAGTAAACGCAAAGCTGAGGGCGCCACCGAACCATAAACCAGACTCCCACAGTCAAGGCGGGATTGAACAATGGCTCTGAAGAGCTGCAGGAGCGTACAGCGATCTGCACCTCAGTGTTGCTCAGGCAGCGGAGGGTACTGATGTGCTGCCAGCACTTCCGCTTAAGCTGACGGAAGTGAGAGAGTCAAGTCAATCAGGCGGCGAAAACCAGTCCTAATAATCGATATATTTCCACTGCAATGAGTGGATCGTCATTAAGGTACAGTTCTGTTTCTGGATGAACGGCATGACGCCGACAGATGTGCAGGACACGACTTCGCGGATGAAAACTGGAAGACGTGGGCTAGAGCCCATGACTGCGCCTTGTGGAAGGCTCCCTGGAGGCGCCGCTTAGCAACAACTGTACTGGAGCAGCTGTACGAAATGCAGAAGTCGTCTGCCTACAGAGAAGGTGAGACAGAAGGCCCGACAGCTGCTGCTAGACCGTTACCGGCCACTAAAAATAGACACACACTCATTACAGAGCCCTGCGGTACTCCATTCTCCAGCATATGTGGGGAACTATGGGAGGCACTATCTTTGACACGGAAAGTATGAAGCGACAGGAAGTTAATGTTAAAAATCTGGAGTGGGTCTCAGAGACCCCACTCATATAATGTGGCAGGGATGTGATGTCGCCAGGTCGTGTCTACACTTTTCGTAAATCGAAAAAGATGGCAACCGGGTGTTGGCATCTGGAAAAGGCTGTTTGGACAGCCGACTCTAAGGAGACAAGATTATCAGTGGTAGAGTGACCGTGACGGATGCCGCCCCGACATGGAGTCAGTAGGCCACATGACTCCGGGACCCAACTCAACCGCCGACTCGCCATACATTCCAGCAGCTTACAGAGAGCGTTGGTGAACCTGATGGGCCGATAGCTACCCTCATCAAGTAGGGTTTCACAGGGTTTGAGCACCGAAATGATGGTACTCTCCCGCCACTGCGAAGAAAAGACGCCATCGGACCAGATCCGGTTGAAGATGTCGCGTGTCAGATGAAAGATATTTGATCATCTGACTGTATCCAATCTGGTCCAGCAGCTGTGTCGGGGCAATGTGCGAGGGCACTGAGGAGCTCCCACTCTGTGAATGGGGCGTTATAGAATCCTCTGTGGTGTGTAGTAAACAAGGGGACATTCCCTTCCAGCTGCTGCTTGAGAGTGCGAAAGGCTGGAGGGTAGTTCTCCGACGCCGAGGCTCGAGCAAAGTGCTCAGATAACTGCTCGGCAATCGCGTTTGCTTCGGTACATAACTCGCCATTTATGGTAACACCAGGTACAGCTGTTGGGGCCTGGTACCCGAAAAGACGTTTTATCTTTTCCCAGACTTGGGAAGGTGAAGTGTGGCGCCCAATGGTTGAGACGTATCACTCCCAACACTCCTCTTTCCGTTGTTTCATAATGTAGGGAACACAGGCACGGAGCCGTTTAAAGGCTATGAAGCACTCCAAGGAAGGCTACCGCTTATGCCACTGTGGAGCTCGCCGACGCTCCTTAACTGCTTCAGCGACTTCCGGAGACCACCAAGGGACTGCCTTAGGCCTCAGGCACCATCAAGAGTGCCGCAGAAACGTGCTAGTCATCTGCTCAACCATCACATTGATGTTACCGTGTGGGGGAGATTCAGCGGTGACAGAGGTGAAAGTTCCCCAGTCCGCCTTGTGCAAAGCCCATCTGGGCAGGCGTCCATGTGTCTTACGCTGGGGTAGTGATGGGAAGATGGGGAAGTGGTCACTACCACACAGGTCATGTGCTCTCCAGTGGATAGATGTGAGAAATCCTGGGCTGAAAATTGATAAATCAGTGTCCGAGTAACTACCATCAGCCACATTGAAATGCGTGGCGGCCAGAGTATTTAAGAGGCAGAGGTCGAATTGCGACAGTAAAGTTTCGACATCTCTGCCTCGGCCAGTATGCATAGCACCACCCCACAAGAGGTTATGGGCATTAAAATCTCCCGGAAGTTAGTGAGTTGATCGATCAGTGCAGCTAATACATTAAGGGATACTGCACCATCTGCAGGAATATATACATTGCAGACAGTTATTTCGTGCGTCGTCCTTATTCTCACAGCCACAGCTTCAAGAGTGGTTTGAAGGGGCACATGTTCACTACAGACCGAGTTTAGGACAAACGCAAACTCCAACTGAAACTCGATTAAAGTCGCTATGGTTCCTGTAATATCCCTTATAGCTGCAGAGGGCAAGGGTCCGCATTGCTGGAAACCAGGTTTCCTGGAGGGCAATGCAGGAAGCAGGTGTAAAGCTTAACAGTTGCCGCAGCTCAGCCAGGTGGTGGAAAAAACCGCCGCAATTCCACTGGAGGATGACATTGTGAGACTGGGAAGGCATGGAACATTCAATAAGGCAGTTTACGCCTCAGTGTCACCTGCTGCCACCGATTAATTGCTTGAGCAGTCTATATCCGTTTTGTCTGAGGGTCCATCGAGATCTAGGTCCTCAGTGAATGCAAGAATCTCCACCTCATCTGCAGATGCAGAGATTGTAGGTATCAGTGGTGTGGGTGCCACCACAATTCCATGGAACATTCAATAAGGCAGTTTACGCCACAGGGTCACCTGCTGCCATCGATTAATGGCTTGAGCAGTCTATATCCGTTTTGTCTGAGGGTCCATCGAGATCTAGGTCCTCAGTGGATGCAAGAATCTCCACCTCATCTGCAGATGCAGAGATTGTAGGTATCGGTGGTGTGGGTGCCACCACAATTCCCTTGGACTTGGGTACCTTCATTTTGGATTTCTCTCACTATTCTTTGGGTTTCCCTGGCTGGGAGGACTTATTCAGTCTCTGGGACTGAGGATGAGCATGCAGCCCTGCGACCAGCTGGTCTTCAGTCTTTGGCAGGTGTCATCTTTCCCACTTGTAAAAACCTGGGAATGGAATGATCCAAGGGACCCCTTCCTAGCGAGAGCAGCCAAGGAAGTTGTACGCTTCTATGGCTTAGAAGTGGGGATGGACGTCACTGATGGTTGGGGGGTTGTTGCTCCTGAAGTAGGTGGTGCAATAGGAATAGGGAGGGACGTGCCCCACCATCAAGAGGGCAGGTGTAGTCTTCTGGCTCATAGGTGACTGGGGTTGGTAGAGCTAATGGTGCTAGAACTGTTGTAGTGGCGGTGTGATACGATGTCATGCATGCAGGATGTAAGCGTTCAAATTTTCTCTTAGTCTCTGTGTAGGTCAGTTGGCTCAGGGTCTTGTACTCAACAATTTTCCTTTCTTTCTGGAGAACCCTGCAGTCAGGCGAGCAAGGCGAATGGTGCTCTCCACAGTCGACACAGAAGGGAGGCGGATCACATGGAGAACTGGGATGTGATTGGCGTCTGCAATCTCGACATGTGACGCTATAAGTACAGTGAGAAGATATGTGACAGAACTTCCAACATTTAAAGCACTTCATTGGGGGAGGGATATAGGGTGGTAGACCATCACCTTGACCTTCTCAAGTAATGTATCACCCTTTAAGGCAAAGATGAAGGCACCAGTTGCTACCTGATTATCCCTCGGAGCCCAGTGGACACGCCAAACGAAATGTTCACCTCGACATCCGAAAGTGGCGAACAGCTCGTCATCGGACTGCAAAAGATGGTCCCTGTGAAATATCATACCCTGGACCATATTTAAGCTCTTATGGGGCATGATAGTTACAGAACCTTCTTCCAGCTTGTCACAAGCTTAGCCTGATGTTCCTCCCATGGTGTGGCCTGGGAGGAGAACGATTTGGGGTTATACTTCTGTGCATCGAATTGGGCCCGTGAATGCTTACAGACTGCTGGTGTTTGACCACCAGCAAGAGATGACATACTATGTTACATCGCATGTCATCCACCCTGATGTTACTCTGACCAGGGGCCCTCCCCACAGGTGTCACACAGCTGCAGCAAAGGCCACCTGGCAACATGGTCATTGCTGGGAGTCCCGATGCCCCAGGGGGATGGACATCTACACCATGGCATACTTGGGGAGTTAACGGTGCAGGCATCAGCAGAGCGAACCCTGTGTGGTTAGGGGTCTACAACCGACAGGGTACATGGCAGCCCCACCACAAGAGACTGGCCGCTGTGCTGGATATCCAGTGCAACCAAGCGAAAAAGTCCATTATCTTCGTCAGTGTAGAAAATGATACTGCACAGTTGATGGAAAAATATGCACCAAGGAGGGTGACCTCACCCAACAGTTGGAGAATGAGCATAACTGCAGATCCACATCAACGAAGGATGCGATAGGTCTCAGCGCATGATGGACGCAATTCAACATCTTGGTGCCCTTCTCCAATTGGCCCGCTCTTTGGGAAAATTTTGAAAAAGGAGGTTAAACCCTGCCAGGGATCATCACAAAGGCTGAAACGGGGGTGGCTCCTTTTAGTCGCCTCTTACAACAGGCAGGAATACCCCTGGGCCTATTCTAATCCCTGGACCCGCCTGTGGGTCATTACAGACAGAGTCCAAGCTCGGATTATACGAAGAATGGGGAACGATCCCAGAATTACTAACACATGTTTATCATTTAGTGTATTTGTGGCATATTACATATGTGGGGTATTTGCCCTGTTGCAAAACAGAACAGTTTAGGTTGGGCAAACAGATAATTTCGAGGTTCACCAGACGGACATTGCATCCGCATGGGAACCCAGTGTGTCAACATCCGTGTCACGTATGAAGGCCTTGTGTGACTGCGAGCGATTTAGCAAAAAGTGTGCGACAGAGAGCTAGTAGAGCCACTGTACCGTTTTTCAGGAACCAATATTCGCCTTACAACTTTATTCTGTGGATTTACCAAAAAGGATAATGTACAAAAACTAACAGTTAAGCAAGTGTAGCAGTGGGAGAGACCGCTGCTAATACAAGAGTACAAATCGCTCATTAAAAGTGACGCCTGATAGCAAAACGCCTTTTCCAACCGTAATAAATACACCAGCCGACAGACCAGTAAGATTTTCACAATGATAGGGGCGTTCACCTTGTTCGCACGCTAGTCTCTGATTACTGTTAGGTAACAGTCGGTGGAAGACTGTTGCAGTTCTCTGGCGCATCTGAGATACACAGCTGAGCGAGGATGACTGTATCTTCGTGAGCTGCCACGTGCAATCTTCGAGACCAAAACGACAATTTTCACTGATGAGCCACTCAGACTGTTCTCATGACGCAGATGGGCCACAGGCTGTTCTAACGCTGCCGCTTTAGGCCACCAGCAGTTTGGTGAAGGTCGAGTCAGGATCGACTAACAGCACAATATCACAACAACGAAGTCACCTGTTGGGCAGTGCCGCAGGTCGTCACGACAACTGACAACACGGCAACATGCGGTGGCTGGTAGGGCAGCAGGGGCGCGCATCACTGCACCTGACATCTGAAGAGGAGCCGCGGGAACAGAGACACCCAGCACACAGATCCAGCCAGACAGCAGCAGCAGTCGGCAGCGAGTACCTGTACTTAGAGAACGGACGAAGCCGTCTACATTGTTAAACTACTGAATAAATAAGCCTTGCAATTAGTAGTCTTGTTACTGGGTGTGCCATCAGGTTCAAGAACCTATCACGACCATCCTGAACACCATAGGGGCAGCAGATGTACATGTTGGCTCTGCAATACGTCAGTTTCAGACATCCGGCTGCGTTAATAGATTAAGGCTGTAATTGTCTCAGGAACTGTCTGGTTGCCTAATTTACTGTCAATCCATCGTTTCTGAACAAGAATTACACATGCTTGCACACTGATTCATAGTGTTTTTAATGCTTCTGTAAACTCAAAGTCTTAAGAGTATAACTCCATCATGCAGTAACATCGTTACATTTTTTTTTTTAAACACATGCTCCATATGGAGAGAGAGAGAGAGAGAGAGAGAGAGAGAGAGAGAGAGAGAGAGAGAGAATCTTCATTTCTGTTACCTAACGTTGTTTGCCAATAGTACGTTCACGAGAAGCTTTGAACGTTAGTTGGTGTGGTCTTCAGTCCAGAGACTGGTTTGATGCAGCTCTCCATGCTACTCTATTTTGTGCAACTCTCCCAGTACCTACTGCAACCTACATCCTTCTGAAGACGTTTAGTATATTCATCTCTTGGTCTCCCTCTACGATTTATACCCTCCAATAGTAAATTGGTTATCCCTTGATGCCTCTGAATATGTCCTACCAACCGATCTCTTCTTCTAGTCAAGTGGTGCCACAAATTTCTCTTCTCGCCAATTCTATTCAATACCTCATTAGTTCTGTGATCTACCCATCTAATCTTCAGAATTATTCTGTAGCACCACATTTCGAAAGCTTCTATTCTCTTCTTGTCTAAACTATTGTCAACATTTCACTTCCATACATGGCTACACTTCAAACACTTTCAGAAACAACTTCCTGACAAATTTATACTCTATGTTAACGACTTTTTCTTCTTCAAAAACGCTTTCCTAGCCATTGCCAGTCAAAATTTTATATCCTCTCTACTTCGACCATCATTAGTTATTCTGCTCCCCAAACAGCAGAACTCATTTACTACTTGAAGCGTCTCATTTCGTAATGTAATTCCCTCAGCATCAGCCGCATTAATTCGACTACATTCCATTATCCTTATTTTGCTTTTGTTGATGATCATCTTATATCCTCCTTTCAAGACACTGTCCATTCCTTTCAGCTTCTCTTTTAGGTCCTTTGCTGTCTGATAGAATTACAATGTCATCGGCGAACATCAAAGTTTTTATTTCTTCTCCGTGGATTTAATACATACTCCGAATTTTTCTTTTGTTTCCTTTACTGCTTGCTCACTATACAGATTGAATAACAACTGGGATATGCTACAACCCTGTCTCACTCCCTTCCCAACCACTGCTTTCCTGTCATGCCCCTCAACTTTCGTAACTACCATCTGGTTTCTGTACAATTTGTAAAATAGCCTTTCGCTCCCAGTATTTTACTCTTACCATCTTCAGAATTTGAAACAGTATTCCAGTCAACACTGTCAAAATCTTTCTCTAAGTCTACAAATGCTAGAAACGTAGGTTTGCCTTTTCTGTATCTTCAAGGATAAGTCGTTGGGTCAGTATTGCCTCACCGTATTCTAATATTTCTACGGAATCCAAACTGATCTTTCCCGACGTCGGCTTCTACGAGTTTTTGCATTGGTCTGTAAAGAATTTGCGTTAGTATTTTGCAGTCGCGACTTATTAAGCTGACATTTTGGTTATTTTCTGTTTTGTCCACACCTGCTTTCTTTGGGATTGGAATTATTATATTCTTCTTGAAGTCTGAAGGTATTTCGTCTGTCTCATACATCTTGCTCACCAGATGGTAGAGTTTTGTCAGGGCTGGCTCTCCCAAGGCTATCAGTAGCTCTAATGGAATGTTGTCTAATCCTGGGGCCTTGTTTCGACTTAGGTCTTTCAGTACTCTGTCAACCTCTACACACAGTATCTTATCTCCGATTTCATATTCATCGACATCATCTTCCATTTCCCTAACATTGTCCTCAAGAACATCGCCCTTGTATGGACCCTTTATATACTGCTTCCACGTTTCTGCTTTCCCTTCTTTGCTTAGAACTGGGTTTCCATCTGAGCTCTTGATATTCATACAACTGGTTTTTTGTTCTCCAAAGGTCTCTCTAATTTTCCTATAGGCACTATCTATCTCACCCCTAGTGATATACGCCTCTAAATCCTTACATTTGTCCTTTAGCCATCCCTGCTTGGTCATTTTGCACTTCCTGTCGATGACATTTTTGAGACGTGAGACGTTTGTATACCTTTTTGCGTTCTTCATTTACTGCATTTTTAGGTTTTCTTCTTTCATCACTTAAATTGAATATCTCTTCTGTTACCCATTGAATTCTATTAGCCCTAATCTTTTTACCTACTTGATCATCTGCTGCCTTCACTATTTCATCTCACAAAGCTACCCATTCTTCTATTGTATTTCTTTCCCCCATTCTTCTCAATAGTTCCCTAATGATCTCCCTGAAACACTCTACAACCTCTGGTTCTGTCAGTTTATCCAGGTCAGAGCTCCTTAAATTCCCACCTTTTTGCAGTTTCTTCAGTTTTAATCTACAGTTCATAACCAATAGATTGTGGCCAGAGTCCACATCTGCCCCTGGAAATGTCTTACAATTTAACATCTGGTTCCTATATCTCTGTATCACCATTATATGATCTGTCTTAAACCTTGTAGTATCTCCAGGCTTCTTCCATGTATACAACATTCTTTCATGATTCTTGAACGAAGTGTTACCTATGATTAAGTTATGCTCTGTGCAGAATTCTACCAGGCGGCTTCCTGTTTCATTCCTTACTCTCATTACATATTGAAATACTAAGTTTCCTTCTCCTCGTTTCCTACTATCTAATTCCAGTCAGCCACGACTTAAATTTTCGTCTTTCACTATCTGAATAGTTTCTTTTATCTCATCATACATTTCATCAATCTCCTCCTCACCTTGGCATATAAACTTGTGCTACTGTGGTACGTGTGGGCTTCGTATCTATCTTGGCCACAATAATGCGTTCACTATGCTGTTTGTAGTAGCTTACCCGCATTCTTTTTTTTATTCATTATTAAACCTACTCTTGCATTACCAGTATTTGATTTTGTATTTACAACCCTGTATTCAACTGACCAAATGTCTTGTTCCTCCTGCCACCAAACTTAAGTAATTCCTATTAGATCTAACATCAACCTATCCATTTCCCTTTTTAAAATTTCTAACTTACCTGTCCGATTAAGCGATTTGACACCCATAGAACGTCATCCTGAGTAGTCCCCACCCGGAGATCCGAATGGGGGTCTATTTTACTTCCGGAATATTTTACCCAAGAGGACGCCATCATTTAACCGTGTAGTAAAGCTGCATGCCCTCAGGAAAAAATTACGGCTGTAGTTTTCCCTTGCTTTGAGCCGTCCGCAGTACCAGCACAGCAAGGCCGTTTTGGTTAATGTTACAAGGCCAGATCAGTCAATCATCTGGACTGTTGCTCCTGCAACTACTGATAAGGCTTCTGCTCCTCTTCAGAAGCCACAAGCTTGTCTGGCCTCTCAACAAATACCCCTCCGTTGTGGTTGCACCTACAGTATGGCTATCTGCATCGGAACGTACCACTAACAAATCCAGGATAACGTTCTCGGTTTTGGGGGAAATACTTCTGCTTAGTAAGTTGTGTGTTACACAAATCTTCAAGCAACAATATTCACTGCTATGAGTTTTCGTTTTTACTACTTCTTAATGAGACTGGTACTCCCATGGGCTAGCGACGTTCTGGACAGTCACGGTCGGCCAGTATTTCCAGGGCTATTGGGCGCTGGGGTCCACTGATCCGGCGGTTGTGGTATAGGAAGCTTCTGCACGGAGAAGACCAGCAGCTGATCCGAGATTTTTTCGGAGCTCTGTCGACTGACAGCGTATGAGTGTCATACAGGCAAAGATGTCGTGAGCTCTGTCTGTTAACCAGTTGTCTTTTCACTATGACCATTGCTCAGCCTAATTTGGGTGATGGAGACTTGTGCATGTATGCATACTTCAAACCCATTTCAAAGTCATAGTGACGTTGCACACTACGGTGCAAGAGTGACATGTCTCATTCTACCTGGGAGTTCACGTGTTTATGTGCACAGATGGGGAATGCAGCAGGTACGCCAGTTCCGCCCAGATATGAAGGAAACTTCAGACTGATCTTGCCAATTTGATGATCACAGAATCAAATTTTTGCTTATATTGTAGCTGTATCACATTGTCTAATAATTATGCAATAGTTTATATCATGTCACATGCCTTCATTTCAACTGGAAGTGTTATCTGGCTAAAAATGAGGTCACCCACATGTCTGAATCAGATACTCCGCAAGCCACCATACTGTACATGGCACAAGACACCCTGTACCACTACTACTAATGGTAGTTGCCTTATAAGGATGATGGTTCTTGGAGGAGGGGAATCTGTTTCATGTTTGTCCAGAGACAAATGGAGAAGGAAGAGGAGTGCTCAGTGGTTTAACTGTTGCGAATTTTCTGTCATTCTTCGGGAGATGGGTAGCGTATTATTCAACAAATATGTTATGCTCTCTTGTTCGCGACCAGGAATTTGGTGGCGGCCCCACCGGCATCTCACTTGGCTCGTCCGACCGGCATTTCTTGGTGAATGCTGTTACGAGGGTTATTCGGAAAGTAAGGAACGACCCGTCGCGAAACCACAGCAAAAATCCGATGTTTTTCACAGGTGTGGTGGGTAGGGTCTAGTATGCCTGTCGATTGCGTTACATCATTCTTTTTAGTTCTGAGCACACAGGGAGCACAGAGATACCTAGAACAATAGTGTCTCCACGGGGTCCCGGGTTCGATTCCCGGCGGGGTCAGGGATTTTCACCTGCCTCGAGATGACTGGGTGTTTGTGTTGTCCTCATCATTTCATCATCATCCAGGAAAGTGGCGCAATTGGACTGAGCAAAGATTGGGTAATTGTACGGGCGCTGATAACCACGCAGTTGAGCGCCCCACAAACCAAACATCATCATCACCAATAGTGTCTCCTGCCAAGTACGAGGGTCTAGTGAGAAATTTCGCCTGAAGCTATGCAGACAACATTACATAACTGTCATGCGTTTTCTTCAAGACAGTTCTCAGCCACGTCCTGCATCATTTTCAATTGGAAAAGTTTGATTACCCACAATACAGCCCGTAATTGTCTCCCTCTGTGTTTCATCTCTGCTCATATGAACCGCTGGCTATGAAGACAACATTTTGGCACAGACAACGAGCTGTAGGCCAACGTAGAGAATTGGCGGAAAGCACTGGCGGCTGCCTTCTATAACGAGGGTATTGGAAAGTTGGTACAACGCTACAACAAATGTTTAAGTCGGATCGACGACCATGGAGATAAGTAGCTGGAAGTTGCAGCTAACTGTTGCAAATAGTTTTCATTTTCACTGTGGTTTCCATTTCGCGACCTATCGTTCCGTACTTTCCAAATAAAGCCTCGTATTACTAATGGCAGGAGGTCTGTCAGCCAAAACTGATGTAGCAGCAGTGTCTCGTGTCAGTAACCGAGTCAGAGGGTTGCACATATATTAATTCAACATTCTTTGCCACTATAGCATTGGAGCAGTGTTCGCAGCCTATGAACCACACGTCACTGTTGGAGAGGTGAGTCTACTGCCACAGACGAGGTCGACCTACTTCTTGCTGGGATGGTTGCACATATTTATCAGCTCTCTCTAAGTGCATATTGTGTAGTGCTACATTAATTCTTCCACACGCACAAACACACACGATTGAGAACATGACGTTGAGGTGGTATCAGGACAGAACTAGCGTAATTCGATAAAATGTGTAAAATGGTGGACGAACACTGAAATACGAAAATCGTTGGAAAATATTTAAAACTAGGGAAGAAAATACTTACATCTATGCCCTGGTGTGGTCTCTGTTCGTGCCTCGAATGATGGAATACTAAATTGTTATTAACAAATGGACTGAGTAACAATGTAATTTCTTATCAAATATATGCTATCCAGCTTCACCCACTTAAAGGCCCCAGTTACATAAGATGAAGATGGAAAGGGGTGCTCTAATCTCGTAGTGCCAGGCGAAGGGGACGGGACTGTTCTGGTTGGCCTTTTATCATTACCGACGATTCCACAGTGGGTAGGTGGTCAGCAACCTTTAACATACGTCGTCCAAGTGTGCTATCGTACTCTGGATGTGCCACTTGATACCCCCACTATCGGTGACCTAGAGGTAAGATCGTTGTATGCCCCTGTACATACACTGGGTAACAACCTAAGATACTTCCACATGGATCAATTAGAATTAATGCCAAAATGGACTGAAGGTCAAACCCCGCCTCCTGCCCTCCCTCTGAAGCAACTAATGGACGTCAGACTGATGAACAAATATTCTGAACGATCAGAGCCCCAGAGCGCTAATGCTACATAATAGAAAAACTGACTAGAGCTTCTGGTGATCTTGGAGACGAGAACTACTCATTTACTGTCTATTATAACACGTGCAACTTCGTAAAACAAAATTACTAACACAGTAGAACTTTTTGCAAGATGTGAAGATGGATTTAGAAATTCCTTTCAGAAAACTACAAATATTTAATGTTGTGACTGACCATATTGCGAAGACACTAGTGCAAATGAGCAACCAATCTTTATGCTCTATTCTATATCTTATTGCTGATTTCAGAAACAGAATTGAAAAATTTACACACTATATGGAGGAGTGAGAAAGGCAGTGCTTTCAAACGTAACTATCGCCCTGTTTACCAAGCTGCTTAGCTTAAATGATGATTCACAATAATTATGAATAGTGTAACCTTAAATCCAATCCAACTACCTTTTTCATCAGTTATAAATTTCGTTTCGGTTAGTGCTCATATTAAAAAAAATATGTCCGTGTGGTCAGTCATTTAGTTACGTGTTTGCCATTATTTAAGAACGCCTCTAGTGAAACCATTACTTCAGGTTTACTTACGCCATACTACACCCGGCAAGTGTCCCACGTATTTCTGTCACAATTTGCAATTCATGTTACGCATAGTTAGTGTCTTGAGATTGGTTTGTACAATGACCCGTAGCTCTTCATGAGATTTTACATCTTAATGTCACTCCTCCTTGAAGACTCGGTAATGAACAGCTATCTTCCATCTCTAGGAGGTGATTCATATGCATACGAATTTCATGAACTGTATGTTATGCGTGTTAAGATAGCAACGCATCTGGGCCACCTGAAACAAGCTACATTTCAAAGGCACAGAGTTATAAATCCGAAAACAGCCCTCAAGCACGCGACTGCCTGAAATCCAGGGAACGTATGCTTGCAGAGCCTACATTCACCAGCAGCAAGTATTCACCAACAAAATTAAGAGCTTTTTCCGTGCTCTGCGAGTGAGTTGTAAACTACCGTATGTTTTAGTGACTGTCTCCGCAAATAGGCACTTAACTATAGGGATAGCAGAACTGAATTTTAGATCACATCTGGGTTAATAGTATCTGAACAAACACTGTTTTTATTGAATTCATAACGAAAGTTAAATCTGAGTTTATTGAAATTCTCACTTTTTAATCACTTTTTTCATTCTGAGACAACCCACACCACAGCCTCAATTTTCAGAGCGATAATTCGGGTCTTAGCACTTCTCACTGTACTGAAAATGCTATTGTGTGCGCTTCATTCCGTATCGAAATGAACCATTTTCACCCGTGGTCATATCTAATTTATCTAAATTAATATTTGTATGGTGCCTACCATATTTCCTTTGGCTCGTGCGCTATTTGAGATACCTCTACATTCATATGAAATTACAGGCTATGCGAATTTCGTTGATGAAATATTCTCTGGTTATCAGCCAAGTCGAGGCGTCGTCGGAACATTTAAGAGTTTCTATTACTCATCATCAGGCGAAGTTTTGGGTTCATGTTCAATTCGTTCCTTTATCGTCGCTGTAATATTTAATGCACTGCCCAGGCCCAACTGGAGGGCCAATCACATGCCTCCTGAAGAGATGTTGGAGACTAATAGGGGGAAGAGGGGAAGGGGGAAGGATCGAAGGGACAGACGGGGTGGAGGGGTAGGGGAAGGAGTGGGTTTGGGCGTCGAGTACATTATGTTGTAAATCGGGACAACGGACATCAACCGAGTTCCGCTTGGGATGAAGCATTAGCGAGACTAGTTTCCTTCCATAGGATTTCATCCCTTGATGATACAATTCCGTCAATACTTAGTTCTAAAGTGCACACACCTCAACTTCTCCACGTAAGCCGCATGTCTGGGCTTGCATCATAGTCCGGCAGAAGATAATGCTGCTTAGCTGAACCAGGACTACGCCTGGAAACCCTTCCCTCCAGTCCGCTCACCCGGCCACGCCCTCCCCCCTCTCACTACCAAAACAACCCTTTTCAGCTGCGACATGTCTTCCGGATGTGTGCGGCTGACTCAGCAGTTGGGCTTCGGCAGAGAAGCCTATGGTTCAGTGGCTATAAAGGAAAGAATAGGGAGTAAACCTGACACTTCAGCTAATGATGAATAGGAATTTGGTCGAAACATTGAAATCGACGCCACGAGTCGGCTGGCAGCCCGAGAAGGTTTCATCACTCACACCATTCAGTCCGTCAAAATACTGGCGACTAATCCTTTCCATGCATAGTATGTGACCGTTTGCGACTGAACACGTCAGCCTACTCGCTAAGAGCACTATTTCCAACATTGTCTTGTAATGTCACGAAAAGCTGTTTCTCAGGATTCCAATCTATGGTAGGTGGATTACATAAAAATGAAAGTACGGAGAGACACTGTAGGAGATTATTCCCGTGACGTACGTTTTGAGGTTGCAACAGCCCTCCAGTTTTTACGAAACTTCAGTATGCTAATTAGTACTGTAATGTAACGTGTAGGAATTAATGAGCGTATAATTACGTGTTCTTTTAACGGAAAAATAAAGTCAGTCATACTAATCAATTCCACAGCTCTAAGTGGTTATCTACTTACTACTGCAATGTATACAGGGAACAGTCATCGACTGGCATCCCAGAAAATTTGATATTCATTACAGCAATAGTTGAATTAATTTGAACATGAATTAAGATCGCCAGAACCGGTTTCTCTGTAAGAAACCAGAGATACCAATGCGAATCGTTGGAAGAGAGAACAAAGCTTCTGCAACAAATTTGTCAAGGGGCACAGTACACTTGTGCTTTTTTTTGTGGTTTTAGGGCGCACAACTCCAATGGTCATTAGCGCCCTGACGACGTTAAAAATGCACCGCGAGGCACAAGTTGACAACAACAACTAAAAGGGAAAACACGATAAAAGACAGACTGACAGGCATAGGATTAAAAAACAGCATCATCAAATGTCCTTAGCGAGGTTTGTCAAATTGATAAAACGAAGAACACGAGCAGCTGCTCGTGGGTCATCCGCTAAAATGGCATCGAAAGTACTCGGCAGGTTAAGATCTAGGCGCAGTGTGTTAAAATCTGGACAGGACATTAAAATGTGTCCAACCGTCAGCAAGTGCCCACATGGGCAGAACGGCGCCGGCGCAGCCGTCAGCAGATGGCGATGGCTGAACCGGCAGTGTCCAATTCTTAACCGGGCCAAAACTACCTCCTCCCGCCGAGAAGGGCGTGAGGAGGACGTCCAAGCCACGGGAAGAGGTTTTAAGGCCCGAAGCTTGTTGTCGGTAAGTGCAGCCCAATCGGCATGCCACAGCGATAAAATGCGCCGACAAATGACCCTGCTAAAATCGGACGAAGGGACATCATAAGAAGCTGTCCGAGGCTGGAGGACCGCAGCCTTGGCCGCGGCATCTGCAGCTTCGTTCCCAGGGAGACCGACATGGCCAGGAACCCACATAAAGCTAACCGGAGAACCGACGTCCACCAGCTGCTGAAGAGAGCGTTGGATCCGGTGTACGAAAGGGTGAACCGGGTACAGATCACTGAGGCTCTGGATGGCGCTCAGGGAATCGGAGCAGATGACATAAGCAGAATGTCGGTGGCGGCAGATGTAAAGAACAGCCTGGTAGAGGGCAAAAAGCTCAGCTGTGAAGACCGAACAATGGCCATGGAGCCAATATTTGAAACTTTGTGCCCCGACAATAAAGGAACACCCGACCCCGTCATTGGTCTTAGAGCCATCTGTATAAATGAAAGTCATGTTGATGAACTTCGAACGAAGTTCCAAAAAACGGGAGTGGTAGACCGAACCGGGGGTAACCTCTTTTGGGAGCGAGCTGAGGTCAAGGTGAACGCAGACCTGAGCCTGGAGCCAAGGTGGCGTGTGGCTCTCGCCCACTCGAAAGGTTGCAGGGAGTGATAAATTAAGGTGTTGAAGGAGGCGACGAAAGCGAACTCCAGGGGGGTAGCAGGGCAGAGACATACAACCCGTATTGACGGTCAAGAGAGTCGTCAAAAAAGGAACGATAAGACGGATGGTCGGGCATTGACAGTAGCCGACAGGCATACCGACAAAGCAGTATATCGCGCCGGTAGGTGAGTGGCAATTCGCCAGCGTCAGCATGAAGACTCTCTACGGGACTAGTATAAAATGCTCCGATCGCAAGTCGTAAACCCCGATGTTGTATGGAGTTGAGGCGACGTAAGATGGATGGCCGTGCAGAGGAGTATACGAAGCTCCCATAATCCAGCTTGGAGCGGACGATCGACCGATATAGACTAAGTAGGACGGTTCGATCCGCTCCCCACGACATACCACTAAGAACACGGAGGACATTTAAAGAACGGGTACAACGGGCGGCCAAATATGACATGTGGAGACCAGCTAAGTTTCCTGTCAAATGTAAGGCCTAAAAATTTGGTTGTCTCCACGATTGGGAGAGCAACGGGACCGAGTCGTAAGGACGGTGGGAGAAACTCTTTGTAGCGCCAGAAGTTAATACAGACCGTCTTCTCGGCAGAAAAACGGAAGCCATTGGCGACACTCCAGGAGTGAAGACGGTCAAGAGAACGCTGAAGACAACGCTACAGGACACGTGTACACTGCGCGCTGCAATAGATGGTAAAATCGTCCACGAAAAGGGAGCCTGATACATCAGCTGGGAGGCAATCCATTATTGGATTGATCGCGATGGCGAAGAGAGCGACGCTCAAAACTGAGCCCTGTGGCACCCCATTCTCCTGGCGAAAGGTTTCGGACAGGACAGAACCCACACGTACCCTGAACTGTCGATCCATTAAAAAGGAACGAATAAAAAGAGGGAGGCGACCGCGAAGGCCCCATGTATGCATGGTGCGGAGAATGCCCGCCCTCCAACAGGTGTCGTAAGCCTTCTCAAAATCAAAGAACACAGCCGCGGTCGGGCGCTTCCGCAAGAAGTTATTCATAATGAAGGTCGACAAGGTAACCAGATGGTCAACAGCAGAGCGGCGCCTACGAAATCCACATTGGACATTGGTAAGTAGGCGTCGAGACTCGAGCAGCCAAACCAATCGAGAGTTAACCATTCGCTCCATCACTTTACAGACAGCTGGTAAGCGAGATAGGTCGATAACTGGAAGGCAAGTGCTTGTCCTTCCCCGGCTTAGGAATCGGGACAACAATAGACTCGCGCCAGCATGCGGGAACATGTCCCTCAATCCAGATGCGATTGTATGTACGAAGAAGAAAACCTTTACCCGCAGGAGAAAGGTTCTTCAGCATCTGAATATGAATAGAATCAGGCCATGGAGCGGAGGACCGTGATCGGCGAAGTGCGTTTTCGAGTTCCCACATGGTGAATGGGGCATTATAACTTTCACAATTCGAGGAGCGGAAGTTAGGTGGCCTAGCCTCCTCTGCCTGTTTGCGGGGGAGGAAGGCAGGGTGGTAATGAGCGGAGCTCGAAACCTCGGCGAAAAAGCGGCCGAAGGCATTGGAGACAGCCTCAGGGGCCACAAGGACTTCATTCGCGACCTTCAAGCCAGAAACTGGTGAATGGACCTTAGTGCCAGATAGCCGGCGCAGGCTACCCCAGACAACAGAAGGAGTAAAACTGTTGAAGGTGCTTGTGAAAGCAGCCCAGCTGGCTTTCTTGCTTTATTTGATAATACGACGACACTGAGCACGTAATCGTTTATAATTAATACAATTCGCCACTGTAGGGTGGCGTTTAAATGTGCGTAAAGCACGTCGACGAGCACGTAAAGCGTCTCGACATGCTGCGGTCCACCAGGGGACCGGTACGCGACGTGGAGAAGAAGTAGGGTGAGGGATGGAATATTCAGCAGTAGCGAGAATGACTTCCGTGAGGTGTGCGACCTGACGATCGCAGCTTGTGAAGGTTTGATCCTGAAAGGTCGCCCTGGAAGAGAAGAGCCCCCAGTCTGCCTTGGAGATGGTCCAGCTAGAGGAGCACGGAGAGGGGGTATGCTGCAGGAGATGGATAACACACGGGAAGTGGTCGCTCGAATATGTATCAGAAAGTGCATACCACTCAAACCGGCGTGCAAGTTGGGGAGTACATATAGAGAGGTCTAAATGGGAATAGGTGTGAGATGTGTCCGAAAGAAAAGTAGGGGCGCCAGTATTGAGGCAGACAAGATTGAGCTGGTTGAAAAGGTCTGCTGACAAGGAGCCCCTCGGGCAGGATGCTGGAGAGCCCCAAAGGGGATGGTGGGCATTGAAGTCTCCAGTTAACAAAAATGGTGCAGGTAGCTGAGCAATAAGTTGCATCATGTCTGCCCTGGTAACGGCAGATAACGATGGAGTGTAAACGGTACAAAAGGAAAACGTAAAAGTGGGGAGAGTAATGCGGATGGCAACTGCCTGCAGGCCGGTGTGCAACGTGATGGGATCGTAGTAAATATCATCCCGGACCAGCAACATAACCCCTCCATGAGCTGGGATACCTACCACAGGGGTAGGTCAAAACGCACAGAGGTGTAGTGTGCCAAGGCAATTTGATCGCATGGGCGTAGCTTCGTTTCCTGGAGGGCTACGACGAGCGGACGGTGCAAGCGGAGCAGCAACTTCAAGTCCTCTCGGTTGGAGCGAATGCTGCGACTATTCCAGTGAATAAGTGCCATCGTAAGAAAAGGAAGATGAAAGAAGGGGTCACCTCGAAGGCCGCTGAGGGCCTGGCTTCGAGCGAGCACTGCCGCCGCTATCAGTAGGCGGACAGTCATCGTCCATTGGGTCTATAGGTTCATCGGCCATCTCGGGAGGATGGCCGGGAGGGGGAGCTTCCTCCGCCGGTGAACGGCCAGATGTACGGCTACCAGCGGTGCGGCCAGGCGAAACGGATGACGGCCTGGGGCGGCAACCGCTGGGTGGCGCAGGAGAAGAAATGCGCCATGGCGGAGAAGGAGAACTGCGCTTCCTATGATCCTTTTTGGAAGGACGTTTGGTGGAAGGCTGGGAGGTCGAGGTACGTAGGAAGTCTGCACGGGATGGGTCCTTCTTGAAGGCCCGTGCATCTGACTTCGGGGTCTTCGTCTTAGCAGAAGCTGATGAAGGGGCTGGTGTCTGTGTGGGTGATGGGAGGAAGAGGAGACGTCGACCGCGCGATCTTAGCACTGGCCGAACGGACGAACGTGGTGCTGGTCAGATCGCATGTCTGGGTTGTTACCTCCCTGGTAGTCCGAGGAGAGGCGAGGACAGTACTGTATTTCCCCGCTGGGAGCAGCGCGGGCTTCCTACTAGCCAATAGCTTGCGAGCAGCCGAGGTGGACACTTTCTCTTTGACCCGAATTTCTTGGATACAGCGTTCTTCCTTATAGACAGGACAGTCGCGGGAGGATGCGGCATGGTCACCCTGACAGTTCACACAACGAGGAGACGGAGGTGGACAGTCACCCTCATGGGCATCCCTGCCACAAGTGACACATTTAGCCGCATTGGAACAAGACTGTCGAGTGTGATTGAAACGCTGACACTGGTAGCAGCGCGTAGGTGTCGGGACATAGGGCCCCGCCTTGATGCGCGATGGCAGCTTAACACTATCGAGGGTCAAGAAAAGTGTCCGGGTCGGTACAAGGTCATTGTTGACCTTTTTCATGACCCTATGGACAGCCGTCACGCCCTGCTCAGCGAGGAAAGATTGAAGCTCCTCGTCAGTCAATCCGTCGAGGGAGCTAGTATAGACTACACCACGAGACGAATTCAAAGTTCGGTGGGCCTCCACCCGGACAGGGAACGTGTACAGGAGTGTGGCCCGAAGCAGTTTTTGTGCCTGAAAGGCACTCTCAGTTTCTAGTAAGAAGGTACCGTTACGCAACCTGGTACAAGATTTGACAGATCCGGCTATGGCATCTACGCCCTTCTGGATAACGAAAGGGTTGACAGAGGAAAAATCCTTTCCGTCCTCAGATCGAGAAACGACGAGGAACTGTGGGGCAGGCGGTAGTACTTTTGTCACTGGGGGCTGGTCACGTTTCCGTTTTTGGGCAGAAGTCGAGAGAGATGGAGTAGAATCCATTGCGGAGGAATCCCCCATGATTGCCAGCGTCTCCGATGGCGCGCTCCTTCCTTGTGGGGACCCTCTCAGAGGGCACTCCCGCCTTAGGTGAATGTTTACACCTCAGGTCACACCTCCCGAGAAACAGACGGAGGGACCAATCGGCATGGTCAGAAGGTATCAGCTCAGGCAATCACCCCTCCCCGGGCCTGGCCTTTACCAGGGGGTACGCGCGTGCCTTACATGTCTACCCAGGGCGGGGAATTACGCGTTACCCCGTCACCGGATACGCGTGCGAACGCGTGGGTCGGCCTTCAGGCACGCACAGGGAGGAAGGAAGAAGAGGAAAAAGAAGAGAGAGAAAGAGAAAGAGGACAGACTGTCTCAAACGCCGAGGCGGAGACCAGAGAAGGCAAGGAGAAGGCAAGGAGAAGAAGGCAATGAGAAGGCAAGGAGGAGGAGGCAATGAGAAGGCAAGGAGAAGAAGGCAATGAGAAGGCAAGGAGAAGTCAAGGGAAAGAGTAAGGAAGACAGTGAGGTGGAGAAGAGCAAAGAAAGGAACCAACAAAAGAAAGGAAGAAACGAGAAGTGAAAAACCAAAAAGACCACAATTATAGGTCGTGGAACCGTCCGTCTCCGGACGCAGGCGCTAACTACCCCCGTGAGGGGGATCGACTCCTTTTAGTCGCCTCTTACGACAGGCAGGAATACCTCAGGCCTATTCTAATCCCCGGACCCGCAGGGGGAGTTTAGTACACTTGTGCGTCCAAACCGTCTCGTACTACGTAGCTGCCTCTCACCAACCTAGAGAGAAGCCTACCATTTGCGTTCGTCAGGTAACTAAGATCGGTTCCATCTGATGATTGGTTTGTGGGGCACCCAACTACGCGGTTATCAGCGCCCGTACAAATTCCCAACCTTTACTCAGTCCAATATTGCCACTTTCATGAATGATGATGAAATGATGAGGACAACACAAACACCCAGTCGTCTCGAGGCAGGTGAAAACCCCTGACCCCGTCGGGAATGGAACTAGGGACCCGGTGGTTCTATCTGCTCATGCCTGATTTGTCTAGGGAACTTCTGGTGGTCGCACAACAGAAAATTTTGAACGCGATGGCACGCAAAACGTTCCAATCTAATTCTTTCTGTAACCGTCCCAAACATCGGATACTGCTAGAAAAAGCACGAAAATATGCATCTCCGTTGTCACAATGATCTATCAGTATTAGGAGAAACTATTTTCACCACGCACAGCAGCCAGGTCTCTAAAGTGACTAGAGTTCCAACAGAAAACTGGGAGCATGTTGAACGCAGTCTTACCGACACCTACTCAACATTTGAGGTAGAGTTGATGGAATGATTGACGTAATCCTCTGTTCATACAGGATAAGAACCGAAGAATGGTCTTTATACCTGCCACATACTGTATCTGCTATTTGCGGAGCCTTTTGGACGTATGAAAGGCGCTGTATCATGCACCCTGATCCGTCCCTCATACTGAAGCTTATCAGCGTGAATGGAAGTAAATTTTCCATTCCTATCCAAACCAGTCAATAGAGACTGGCGTTTCTTGTTTGAATGTGCCACACTTTTCGGTCTGTAAGGCAAGATATGTGGCAAGGCGGTCCGTCTCTATTTGCAACAGCGCTAAAGCAAGTTCCTTCCGCCATCGTTTGGAGTCCCATGTATGCGCTGAACTGTACTGGTAACTGCAAGGTAAAGGAAAGCTGTCTTCAGTCTTACCTGCATAGCTCATTCGCTACAACACTTGCCCGCGGAAGGCTAAGATCCATAGTTCGAGTCGCAGTCTGGCACAGTTTTATTTCCGTTGTTTCATCTTTGCGAATGCCGCAATCGGTCTTTCTTCTATGTAGCTGCCTTGAGGTCATATTCCGTCCGCTGTATTCGTTCAGCCCATTAGTTACAAAATGGGCTCAGTTCCCAGATCCCGTAATACAAGTCCCTATTTTCACACTTGAGGATTTTTTGATATTATACCGTATAGCAAGCCATTCAACAAACGTTTGCAACCGTCTTGAAAGTGTGATATAATCTGAGAGTTAACGCCTGTTAGGTCAAGTAATTGGCAGGTTTGTTGACATTGTGAATCAGGAGGTAAGCGACTTGTTTTTTTATTTATGTCAGGGATTGAAAACCTATGAAGTGAATTAGGCACTGAATTTTTCTTTAAATGGGTTGTCTTCTAGTTTTGGCTAACAGTCTAGCCATCTTAAGATCATAAAACATTCCTGATTAGTCCTGGCGCGATCACGGCTTCACACATCGTAAACAGCTTTCTTAAAGTGACAGTATCCGTACAGGACATATCTAAAAGCAGCTGTTCATCATTCGCGACCAAAGAAATTGAGCTGAATACATATATACTGATAGAGTTACTAAGCTGTAACGGCATAACGCCTTTAAGACCATTGTTCATTTACACTGGTAACGAGTTATTAAAAGCTGCTTTTAATTTTGTCAAATATGGACGTTGTCATGTTAATAAAGTTTAACGACGTGTGAAGCCATAATGGCACCAAAACCAGTCAAGAAGTTTTATGATCTGAAGATGGCTAGACTGTTACCCAAAATTAGTAAGCAGTCCAAATAAATAACATTTCATGTGGGATCTTTAGTTCATGGGCTTCCAGTCCCTAACAATCAACTGGCGCAAAGTTTACACAGTAGAAGACGAGAGTGAGAAGATTGAGTCTGGAAACGTGCAAGCAATCGACTTTTAGCAAGAGGGTCAGGACTTAATTTTGGCTATCCGCTGCGTTACGGAGGCCGGTAAACAGCGATACACCTACGAGGCAGAGCACCTGCAGCACCACCCCCCTCCCCCCCCCCCCCCCCACACACACACACATACACAACAGTCTCGACAGATACAGCTCAAGATCAGTTTCACTCACTACAATAGGAATATTCTGCACCAAACGGTTTGTGCTTTTATGTCACTGACATATCGGTTAACTTAATTGGTATAACTACACTGCTACTCTGCAAGTAGGATCGAGAGAACAATGCAGAAGACGGCAATTTGTCCAACCGCATAGCCGGCGTTGAAGGGGCCTATCTGTCTAAAATACGCTTTACGTCTTACTAAAGTTACCGGTAGCTTTTCATCAGCCATTTGTTAGTATGTAATTGGTTTGTAGATATGAACGTAGAGAGAGTTGTTGATTAATAGGTTAAGTGATGCACCGAACAGTGTTAAGGCAATCTGAGCGACCAATGTACAATTAGATTGTCTCACATACCCCAGGTGACTATGTAGGAAGTTTGCCCGAGTTATCCATCTGCATCTACATACATACTGCGCAAGCCATCATCTGATTGATTGCGCATGGTACGTTATAGCAGTGTTATTTACTTTCCTCTTCCACTCCCGAACAGTGGATGGGAAAATCGATTGCCTATCTGCTGCCGTACGAGATCCAGTTTGTCTTATCTTCGTGGACCTTGCGCGAAGAGTACGTTGGTGGCCGTAGGATTGTTCTTCAGTCAGCTTCAAATGCAGATTCTAAAATTTTTTAGATTTTGATCCTCCAAAGGACCTCTCCCCCCCCCAGCGATTCCCTCCCGAATTCACCAGTGGCCTCCATAATACTTTACTGTTGATCGAACTTAACGGTAACAAATCCAGCAGTCAGCCTCAGAATTGCTTCTATGTCATTCTCTAATCTGTCCTGGTGGTGATTCCAGACATTTTAACAGTACTCAACAGGGGCCCATTGTTGTATATGCAGACTCTTACAGATTAGCCACACATTCCTAAAATTCTCCCAATAAATCGAAGTCTACAATCCGCCTTCCTTACCACCGGCTTAGATGCTTGTTACAGTTCATATCGCTATGCAACGTTGCACCTCGATATTTAAATGACGTGACTGTGTCAAGCAGTAGACCAGTAAAGCGTATTCGAACATTACGGTTTATTTTTCCTATTGATCTGCATTAACTTGCTTTTCGTCTACATTCAGAGCTGCCATTTATCACACCAAATAGCGATTTTGTCTAAGTCATCTTGTATCCATTTACATCAATCAACTTCGACTTCCCCCGTACACCACAGCATAATCACCGAACAGCCGGAGACTACAGTTCATCCTGATCACGTTATTTATATAGGGAATAACAGTGGTTCTGTCGTACTTCCCGCTTGGCACTGCTGACGATACCCTTGTGTTTGATGAACATCAGCCGTCGAGGACAATATACTTGGTTCCGTTACTTAAGAAGTCTTCCATCCGCTCACAGACGTGGGATCTATTTCAAATGTCTGTACCTTCGTTAACAGCTGGTGGTGTGGCACCACGACAAAGGCTTTACGGAAATCTAAAAATATGGAATTTGCCTGTCATCCTTCATAGTAGGGTCGTAGGATATCATTTGGAAAAAGGGCAGTTTCCCAAAAGCCATGCTTTCTAAATCCGTTTATTTTTGGACAGGTTCTCCAGTTGAGGCGTAGCGCCTTCGCATCGCTCCTGTCACTTGTTAGGACGATATCGTTATAAGCATGAGTCATCGACAGATGTCACCAGCTGACATGAATCTGAGTTACAGAAATGCACGTAGTTGTACTAGTAGGCGGCAGAGGTCAGCAGTTGACGGACAGTGCTAACAATCGTAGTCAAAAGAATGTTGTATGTTTAATATCTAATGGATTTGCATAATTATAATTGTTTTATATGAGTAGTAATTAGCAGTGTGTGTTGTATGAGTGAAGAAGAACAGAAGTAAGCGAAAATTATTTTATTCACGAAGTACCAGTTAAACTATACAGGGGGATTTACTATGATTAAATGTGCAGTAAGTTTATGGTACTAATAAATCGTGAGTAGAACACAAATTATTGGTAATTTGAGAAGGATTAATTTTATATTTGATACTTTTCTAAATTTATTTATTTATCAATTGCCATAGAAAGAAATGTTTTACTATGATTGGTCATTGAAGTAAAGCGCGGGTTAGCGCGGGATAATACTGCAACCTGATTTGCTGTTTGTGATATCAGCCAAAGAGAAAAATGCAGGCTCGCGCCAATCTATGCTGGGAACAAAGCCTTTGTTGTGATCTGGGGGGGGGGGGGGGGGGGGGGGTCGGGGCTGAGGGTTCGAACTAGTAACATCTCATTGAAAGCAGCTCAGACGAAAGTACTGTAAAATCGCGGAAAAATGCTAATTACGAGTTCGCGAATTAGTACAAAATGTATTTAAGTGAACGGTATAGTAGAAGTCGTGTGGAATTTCGGATGGAATATCGAAATTATTGCTTTTGACTGTTCGTTTAAACTGCGTGGCGTGTTGTGCGATCTAAGACTGGAACAGGTATTACGTGTAGAGCAGAGTGCACAACATTTGAGCAAGCATTTTCGTAACTAAACGATCCGGTGAACGCTATTAACTTCGGTAACGGGTGTAAATACCATAAACAGGCTACGTGTTTGATTGTGGTGTGCGTGTGAACTTTACATTGTGTTGCCACATAGTACGGACTTGGCCATATTAACTGATCTTTATCGTAAAAATACACCTGAAAATTTACATTGCCAAGTTAAAACTTGTTTCAGTAGCTAGCCACACCCCGTTTACTGGACAATTCTATGTATGTTGCGACCTGCAATAGACAGTAGTGGTCTAGTATTTTCTACTACAGCTTTTAGCTAGACAAACATTGCTGGACACTGGCAGGGCGGTAAAAGGTAACATGCCGCGCCGCACAGTCTCAAGGAAATCTATTATATTCAAATTGAGAATATGTTAAAGATTTATGCAGCAAAGATATTAACTATATTGTCTGATTCTGGGAGCTCCTTTTCTTTTACAGAAGTCACCTGTGCTTTTTTCCATTCGTTTCGAACTTTGCACAGCGCGAGTGATTCGTGAAAAATACAAGCTAGGTAAGCGAAGATGCCGTAGAGTACTCTGTAAAACCGTATTGATATTCCATCCGGATCCGCAGCGTCACTTGGTCTCAACTCAGTCGCTTCTTTACGCCAGAGATGCCAATTACCGTATTCTACACACAGGAGTTTGTACGGACGGTCAAAAGAGGGCATGTTTGCACAATCCTCCTGTGTGAATACTTTCTTAAACGCGAGTTTTAAAACGACGTCTTTCCTTTTGCTATATTCTATTGCCACACCAGCCTGATCAACGAGGCACTGGACAGAAATCTTCGATTCCCTTAGTGATTTTACGTAGAACCAGAATTTTCTCGTTTTCTCAGAACATTTGCTAACTGGCTTTCTGTGTAATTTCAAATATTTATCTTCTTTACTTGTTGCCCTTGGCCATCGTGGTCTAGCGGGTGGAGGACTGGGAGGTCCCAGTTTCAACTCAGGACAGGGGCGGGGATTTGTCGTCGTTGCAGTCCCTGCAGGATGGATTCAGGTCCACTCAGGCTGCTGTCAAGAGAGTCCCGGTGATCTTTCCCCGGTATAAAAGGGGGGCGGGTGCAAACCACACTCCGCCTACTAGCGCAGCGGCACCGAGAGGCTGTATCTACAGTCCTGTCAATAACCCGGTCACGGGCTTTGCGCCAGACTTCCCTTCTATTTGCTATCGAGGGGGGGATTAAATAAGCGGACAAACGGCGGTCACCAGCTGAGCTCAGAGGCTGAGCCATCACCCAGTCCTGCACGAAGCTGTGATGACGAGTATGAAATAGTCAGCCCTGAAACATTAACAGAAAAAATCTAAGTAGATTACGAATACTGAAATTTATAAGAAAAATGAATAAAATGTAGAATACAGACATCAGATACCTTGTCCATTCGCAAGAGATATTGCGAGAGGTTTTGAACTATTATGCAAGTAAACTTTATGTGCAAAATATTATCTGAAATCTTAATGAAAACGATGGTATTTGCAGAAAAAAGATGCAGGGAAGATAAATTTGTCAATGACATTGTAGACGCGACAATAAAAAGATTAAATTCCAGCTTCCTCTTATCAAGGCGGTTCAATTTGAGGTGTAATCTGTTACAGTAAGACTCTCGATGGTGTTATCTGATCGTCAACATGATCGTTGAGTTCTTTTGAGTTACTGCCTTTGTTAATGAACCAAATGTTCCATTTACATCTGATTGAGAGCGGTTATGGGCCCAAACGGCGAGGTAATCAGCGGTGGGGGGGGGGGGTCATGGTGTCAGACTGAGAAGATTAAAAGACGTCCCAACCACAACCAGCTTTCCCCTGCTCCAAGGCTAAAGGAGAAAAATGGTTCAAATGGCTCTGAGCACTATGCGACTTAACTTCTGAGGTCATCAGTCGCCTAGAACTTAGAACTAATTAAACCTAACTAAGGACATCACACACATCCATGCCCGAGGCAGGATTCGAACCTGCGACCGTAGCGGTCGCTCGGTTCCAGACTGTAGCGCCTAGAACCGCACGGCCACTCCGGCCGGCCGGCTAAAGGAGAAACCTTATATTTGGAAAAACACTTTCACCAGAGGAAACGCAAGACCAGTTCAACCATTCGTGGATCGTTTACTAATATTAAATTTAAGGAATCGGGAAGACTAACACCAGGGGCTGAAGGAAGGGGACAGTCGATTATGTGAGATCGTCAGTCTGGCTCCATAACCACATTGTTGGGGCGGGTGGTTATGTAGGAGGAAACAAGTGGGTGAGCCGGGTACTACCAATGCGTCAACAGCACTAAACAGTGGACTCCTCCCTAAAGGAACGGAAAGAAGAGCGCGAAACTGCAGTGGACTCCTTGATAGTGCGGAGTTTATCACTATGAGCAGTGGCGCTCCAGATGGCATTCCACTGTTGGGCACTCCCTGAGATGCCCCCATGACTTGGGACCCAGAGAAATATGACTGAACATGCGGCACACTCAAAGGCAGAGAGGTGGTCATGGGTAGCAGAGACTGAGGGGTGACGGTAGTAGCATCAGTCAGTAGCGTGCAGGATGCTCATGGACCCTGACAATTTTAAAACAATGGAAGCAGGGTCCTGTGAATGGGTTAGACGCTCTGCTGTGGACATACTACATGATCCTGGCAATAAATGGTGCTTGAAGCCAGGAGACATGAAACCGTATCACTCCTTATCAATAGTCTTGGAATCACCAGTGTAAAAGATGGTGGCACCCCTGGAATTCTGCAAGGATGGCACAGACAAGGCACTGGAAAACCACAGGAGCGACAAAGACCTTAGGACCCGGGAATAGATCAGTCCTAATCCGTGGTTCAGGCACAATCCTAGAGGAGGTTGGGGGAGTGTGGGGGGAAAGACCCAGGGTGCATTCCAGTTAGTGGAGATGAAGCTCCTGACGGGAGGAGACATCTCAATGGCGAAGAGCACAGGGTACACAGGATGGACACAGAATTGGCGAATGGCGATTGCGCAAGAAGCAAGGAGTTGGCTCCAGCCGATGTGTGAGGCGACTATCAACAAGAGTAGTGGCGAAAGGCACCAATAGTGAGATGCGCCCCACAATGATGGACAGGATCAAGGAGTTTCAAAGTGGAAGGAGATGATGAGCCATAAACCTGACTACCAAATCCAGTCTGGACAAGACCAGAATATGGTAAATATGGAGAGGAGTGGAATGGTCGGCATCCCAAGATGTGTGGGGCAGGACACAGAGCATTAAGCTTCCGCATACATGTACTCTTTAGGGTGGCGAATGTGGGGCAGCCACGTCAGCTTTTTAGCAAAAATAAAGCCCAAGAAACGGGACTGTGCTACAACATCAAGGATCTGGTTACCTAAAGTTCTGGATCGGTGTGTACTGTGGGTAGAAGACAGAAATGCATAACCCGCCTTTTGGAGGGAGAAAACCAGGAGTCATGGGCAGTATCCCACGCAGAGGCCTGTCCGATGGCGCCTTGGTGCTGGCGCTCATAAGACGCTACAGAGTGGGAGCTGCACCAGATGCAAAATCTGTCGACTTACAACTGCTGGGGAGGAGAGGGGAGGGGAGGGGAGAGTGGGATGGGGCTGGGTTAAGGACGACAGGGGAGGAGGAAAGGAGTGACAGTGGCAAAAGTTGAAGATAGTGACACTGGATGGAGTGTGTCGTATATTTGGTGAGCCTCCGCGTAAGATAGGCTATCTACAGACTTTTTTGATTTCTTCTCTCTTGTAAGCCGGGCTAGTCGATGAGAAGGGAGTGTCGGTCAGCACAACAGACACACAGGTGGCTGAACACAGGGGCTTCCCTCGTGGAATGGGTGGCCAATCTCCACACAAAGGGTCTGTCGTACAGTGGGAAGACATATGCCCAAAATGGAAGCACCGAAAACACCGTATAGGTGGAGGGATGTACAGCTTCCCATCACATCTGTAGGAAATAACCTTAACCTCTCGAAGGGTACCCACTCGAAAGCCGTAATGGAAGGCACCAGTGTCTGTGAGGTTGTCTTTGCGACCCTTCTCCACACGTCTAATAAAATGAATGCCACACTGCTCCAGATTAACCTGGAGTTCCTCATCAGTTTGCAGGATGAGGTCCCTAAGAAAAATTACTCCCTGGACCATATTCAGAGATTGGTGAGGAGTGGTAGGTGCATAGCAAAGACGATCGCAGGCTCGAAGAGCTGTGGATTGGGTGGCAGAAGGAGCATTGATCGACAGGGAGCCCAACCGCATCTCAGTAAGATGACTCCACTTCACCAAACTTGTCCTCGATATTTTCTACGAAAAATAATGGCTTTGTGGCGGTGAATGTGTCCCCCATCCGTCCTAATACAGACGAGGTAACAGGGAAGGGGTTTCATCCCAAGATGGAGAGACTGGCCCTACTCTCATGGTGTGGCCAGGGAAGTGAAGGTTGCTGGTCATATGAAGCAGCAACCAAGGATCTTCGCCATTCGAAGAGACGGCCGTTTGATAACAGCCAGAGTTTTGCAGCTTAATACGCTACACGCGCCAAGCATCTGCCCTGATACCACTCACTTCTACAAGGGGCTACCCCCATGGGCGCCACCCAGCCACAACAAGGGCTGTCTGGCATGGCGCCCATTGCCGGGGGTTCTGATGCTCCAAGAAAACAAGCAACCACTCCTTGGCATCCATGGGGAGGGAACAGCTCAGGTATCAGTAGTGTGATCCCTGTGTTATCATGGGGCTCAGCCATATAGGTACATAATAGCCCCACCACATGGACCCTGCTATACGTGCTGGTGACCTAGGAGGGCGGAAGGGGGCTACAGTGGGGAAGAGGAATCCACACTGTAGATGCTAGGGAGGGAGTTCTTGCCCATAAGGCCCACACTAAAAACAGGAAATTTGGAAGTGGAGGTCAAACCTCAAGTGGGGACCTAAACGCCAAAAAAGGATGAAAGAACAGGGGGAAGTAACAAAATTGCAACCAATACAGTAAAGATGGTGGACATAAATCAGAACGCCGAGAGAGGGAAGGAGATGGCAACGGTGAAGTTGCGGGGATAAGGAGGGAGGGGCAGGGTGAAGGAAATACAGCCGGAAGAACTCGCCGCAATACCTCAGAGCGCCGTGTGCGCCACGAACCATCATGAAGGACCCGGGAGTCCCACTGATAGCGACTGAAGTGTGTCTGCTTCACTAAGAATACGCGTACAGCGCTCGTTGATCTAAAGAATATAAACGTTTCGTGAGACTTTTCCCTCTTGTCAGAATTAATTCGCTTTTTCTTTATACTACCGGAGTTAGAGTGTAGCCATATCAATCCTGGAACGGTACTTATTCAAATTTATTAATAATTCCACTGTTTCCATGATTTCATTCGTCTTCAATGACACACAGCCTTCCTTCCTTAAGAATAAATTCCTCAAAGCGGAAAGAACACAATCTGGTACATTAGCATTCTAGCTTACAAAAAGTACTCTTGAATAAACACTTACTTGCCATAATGAAATTTCACTCAGCAGCATAGTGTGCCCTGATTTGAAACTTTCTTGCATATTAAAACTGCATGCCGGACCAGGACTCTAACCTGTGGTCTTTGCCTTTCATGGACACTGCTTTACCGGCTGAGCTACTCGAGCACGAATAACGCTCCGTCCTCGCAGCTTCACTTCGGCCAGTATCTAGAAGGCAAACTTCCCAGATTCAAGTCCCAGTTTAATCTCCCAGGAAATTTTGAAAATTTGTAGTAAGGTCTTATGGGACCAAACTGCTGAGGTCATCAGTCCCTAAACTTCTGCACTACTTAATCTAACAAACTAATTTACACTAAAGACAACACACCCTTGCCCGAGGGAGGACTCGGCGCGGACCGTGACAAGGCCCCCCCCTAGACCACGCGGCTACCCCGCGCGGCGATCTTCCAGGATGTTTCATATTCTTTTTTTTCCTTTTTGAACTACGTTATGTTAAACTTAAGAAATAAGGGTTTAAAATTCGTTCGACGAAGATGTTGGAGAAAGATCATGTCCTTTTCGGAGAAGGATGTAGAAGGAAATCGCCAGTTACCTCGAAGAAACCATCAAAAAGTTTGCGTCAAATTATTTACAAAAACACTAAGCACTTAAATCCGGATTGCAGGGCGGGAATTTGACTTACCCATTAATTCACATTCGATATTTTTCCCTCATAGACCCACTTTATCACTTTACGTTCAATGGTAAATCTATGTGGCACTATAGTAACTACAGTATTGTGCTTATAACCTCACCTTAATTCCTTTAACGAAAGGAATTCACGATTCTTTGTCGATGCACTGCATGATTTAATGACCTTTGCGTGGCTACATTTTTGTATTACCAGATATACGTGTAGATATGGAGAGTAGTAGTGCTAAACGTTGCTGATAAAAATGCTATTGCGCCAACACATACGTCATCGAGTATGGGTTATTTTGTGAGCAACCGAAAGATCCGACACTGCGGGAACGTTATCTAGCTGTGTCAGAAATTGTAGCAACCGCTATCGCTTGCATTTTCACGTCTGATTCCAGTTTTCAATTTTTTTGTTTTTCGTGTACTTCGTACGTGCTAGTATCAGTTCCTGTTCTGTAAAATGTAATTTGAGTAGGTACGCATTCAAAATGTGTTATACATTGACAACCGTATGCTTTCTGAGGCAGTGTCCAGTACATTTGAGAGTCAACAAACAAAACTCTTCGCATTCCACATCAACATGACCTCGGTACCAATTTCGCTGTTTTTCTGGTAATTTTGGCAACAACGAGCTCAGTTTCTTTAAGGATGGATGGAAAACGATGTGACTATGGTCTTATTTAAGGAAGCGACCAATAGCGGTTGACGGACTGTTCTATGATATCTTAGCAGAGATGTTCGGGCAAAGCACAACTTCCTAATTTGTTGTCTACCCATTACCTAAGGCAGCAAGAGCAGATTTAATTCTGGATTAGATTTCGTCTTCCAAAATGGTTGTAATTTTTGTTCGATATTCCACGTAACTGCTACGCATTTGTAAAGATACCTTATGTGGAACGAATCTGCAAAAATACTCAATATGTTGTAAATGAGAAGACTAAGCACCGAACATTAATAACCGTCAGCCAGTCAATTTCTTTAAATGCCATAAACAAACAAGTCACGCTTTTCTCCAATTTAACACACTCATTTGTGTTTAACGGGTTTTTAAACTAAACGCCCACATTAATGCAGCTGTAAACGTTCAGTTCTCTGTAAGAAAGTAGGAGGTTCTTCCCCAGAAAAATTCCAGAATAAGTTTGACCTGATATGCAAGATCAGCTGGCGAACAGATATCAACAGGTGACCCATACCTATTCTTTCCAGGTGCTCTCCTCCAAAGCAGTAGTTTCATGGAAAAATTGAAGAAATTTAAAATCTTTAAACGTGGTAATATGAGAACTACTTTGATATTGTTGATACTGAGTCAAGGATCGTGTGTTAATGGTTCATTACACAAATTTGTATTAGTTTCTAAATGATTGACAAACAACTAATTCTCTTATGTTGTAGAATCGAAAGCACAGACGAAAAAACTCTAGGCCCTGTAACTTAAAGAGCGTTTTACATAATTGAGGGAATATTTTCGAGATTTCAGATTTATTATGATTTTGAATTAAGAATGTAAGGAGATATATCAAACTGGAAACCATAACAGCAAAGAGCGTACAAACATCGATGTGAAACTAAAGTAAATAGAATATACAAGGTGGTGGAAAGTAGGTGTTAGTGTGAATTTTGAAATTTTCCAGGAGGATTAACGTTCAATCAAATTTTTGGCCTGTAACCGGTCGTCGTTTAATCCTGAGCTGTTTCGACTGGTTACCGGCCAACTGTCTGCAGGCGAGCCATCTAACTCTTAATACCGTCTCAGATGGCTCGCCTGAAGACGGTTGGCAGGTGACTAGTTGAAATACTACAGGATTAAACTACTGGCTGCAAGTTCGAAACTTGATTGAACACAAGTGTTAGTGGTTGTCTACTGTGGTTTCATCGTATGCGATAATCCGTGTGATGTTCATACAAGATTCTATGGTTCACTCAACGATGTCTCAGTTCACACTTTAGATCGGAAGCACTAGCACTGGAACAGAATAGGTTTTTTCAATAGATATTTTAAGCAAATTATGACCGTAACGTTGTGGTGATACGCGCTTTCAGCAGCACATTTGGCGCAGGAAACTATCATCCGGATTGACCGTTTGTCGGTGACACTGCAGTACAGAACAGAACTCCAAGTGCGGTGACATAATTTAAGCTGTCTCTGACACGGATTTTATGTAAAGTATGCCCTGTTTGTTAAGGTTGATGGACCGTTTTTACAAGTCCTGATCCCTGCATCATTCCAGGAAGTGCCACTCAGGACCACCAATGTCAGTTGCATTCATGGAGAATGTGGAACAGGTGAGAACCCTATTTAGTGAGGAGCCCACTACATCAATAATTAATGCAATAGAGCAACTCTATGTCTCATCGGACTTCCCCTAAGAAAACTCACCTGTGCCAACCTTTGATGGACATGGATGCCTATCAATGACCTACTAGAAGCAAATATGATGACTGAGGACTTTAAAGCTTAAACAGTCGTTGAAGATCAGATATATTTTAGAAATGAGGCACAATTCCATCTCCATCTGTGCGTCAACTAACAGAACTGGCGCGACTGGGACTCTGAATCCACATGTTCCACCTGCCGCTCTGCTGCACCCACAAAAAGTCACTGGTTCGCAATCAATGGTGCTGCATTACTGGGCTGTGTTTTGTTGAGAGACAGGTCACAGCAAACACATGCAAACAGTGGACGACAGTTTTGTACCGCCCGAACGATGCCGTCGTATGATTCTAAACTAATTCCTGCAGGATGGAGCGCGCCCACACCGTACTGCGAACCTCTTCCATTTACTTCACGCGGCGTTCAGAGAGCGATTCGTTGGCTGGACACCCTAGCATCGACTGGACGTCATATGGAATGGCCCTCATAGTGCCGATCTCAACTCATTTGATTGAGTCTTATGGACTTAGTTTCCCCAGAGATTCTTGAAGACGTAAATGATATTCAGAAAGTCGTCACGGAGCTTAGGGTCTACACACTCACTGCTGTGGAAGAAAGTCACTTTCAAATCCTGAATTAAATTTCAGGTCGTCTACTACAGCATAAACATGATGATCTGTTGTCAGATCAAACTTTACAAAACCATTTTTACGCCACGCTTTATCAGTAAAAGCACAGTTGCAAATTACAGGATTCTGTGTGCTATGGTAAGCCAAAGATTTAATTCCGAATGCTTTTTTGTATTGGAGACACCTGCTGAAATAAGTTAACTGTCTAGCATTCCAGTTGGCACGTTACTAGTGTTCGTTGGGCAACCCTGTGTAAACATACTGTAGATGGGCTATTCGTAACTGATTAGTGAGGATATTGTGTAATATCTGCTTAGAAAAATTAAAGTAATTGCAGAAACTGGGCAACAACTCTGTGGGATCCAAACAGTGCCAGTGCAGCCCTGGCCACACAGGACCTTACATCACTCCTCGTCCTTTACCAACTAAACACAGATGAAAGCTGCTTGCAATGTCTTCATTGTAGCCGACTGTCTCAGGTCTAGAGTAATAGCACTGTCCTTCGTTGATATTTACGGCCTTTAAACCAATCGTTAAGTGCATTAGCACTTGGCAAGACCAATATCTACATGATAATCTGATCGCCAAGCACTATTCCGGCCGTGACGAGGTATGTGCACTTAAGTGTGTGTCGACTTGAATAACTGTTTTCTGGTGACTACGCAGCAGCATGAAAATCCTATCTCCTGCCACGTGTCTAAGCACGTTCTATTTGACTCGACAAAGTTACCTTTATACATATGCAAGTGCTGACTTCTAAAATCATCTTTTTACTGACGACATTCCTACAGCACGAAATTAAGAATGTAAGTAAAATGTGATAGACGAATTAATACCTCCTTAAAATCATTCAGCTAGTACACTGCAGCTTCGCGTTATAATTCGTAAAATTATCGCAACTTACGAGGTAGAGGCAAAATGGGCCAAGCGTGTATGAACCATTAGGTAAAAATTTGAAATTTAGTACCCTACAAACTCACGGGGAACTTAAGCAAACACAGCCTTTAAGAAGTGTAGATATTATTTACTTGCCCTGCTGGATTCGAACATAAGCAGAATACTTGAAACTTTTTTAACGTGTGGCAGAGTAAAAAAGTATTTCGCTGGATACAGAATGCTGCAAGTGTGTGCCTTTCCAAGATATTCAAGCAACTGAAACTCAAATTAAGTAAAGTATTTTACCTGTTAGTATTTGAAAGCTATTAAAATGGCCTATGCACAAAGATCTTTAAAAGAATTTGTAAATGAAGAAAAAACCTGTCGACTTTGGTCAAATTTACGTGACACACTGATAGCTACTATAGTAGCAGTCACCGGAAGCTAATCTCATGTTTACGTGACGAAACTGTGAAATTGTGACATTGCGAGCCTCTCTCTTCGAATTTTGGCAACTCCCCACCTGTATTTAGCGATAATTACCACTGAGTACTATAACAAGCACACCCTCCTGTTCTTGGATTGCCTTGACAACAATTTTTCACAAAAATATTTACCGGGCTTAGCGAGGTGCTTTTAAGTGTAAATGTGGACGGTAAAGAGAGTAGATATCAAAAAGCAAGCCCTTACTACGCCTCCATAGTAGCCGCCCGCGACGGCCTGGATGGTGGACGGCGTGGCGTCGCCGGTGAAGGCGAAGACGCCGTAGAGGAGGACGCCGAGCGCCGCAACCACGGCCAGCAGCGTGCAGACGGTGGCGGCGCCGCAGGGCCCCGCGCGGCAGCTGCCCAGCTTGACGACGGCCGGCAGGCGCGCCAGGTCCCGGCCCGAGACGCCCGCCCGCTCCGCGGAGCGCACCACGCCGCGCAGCTTCCTGTGCGCGCGCTCCACTGCCCTCTGCCGCCCTCCGCAGTGCATGCTGGCCGCCGCGTGTCTGCCGCTGGACGCCGCCTCACAGCCGGGGCGGCTGCCCGCCCTCTCACGGCCGAATCCTCGCGTCTGCGCATGCGCACAGGCGACACAGCGAGCGGCTTCTGAGATTCTGGTAGCGCTCCGGGATCGGCGCTCTGCGTGTCGTATAGTCTGTAAACTGAAGAGCGAGCAACGCTTTGGTGGGGGAAGTGGCCTACAGCGGCACCCAAAATCTGTTGCCCGTTACCTGTCTAGCGATGTAGATCGGCGTGCGATGATACACGTCGTTTCTGTTCGTGGGATCTTAGTTGCCAGTGTCAGTCAGTTAACTTTGTATACTTAGTGATATGCCTCGATATCTGGAGGTGATGGAAAATCGTCTAGCATTGCAAGAAAATGTGTAGAATACGAAGAAGAGGAGCTATTTGCGGAGTAACGAACGTCCCTAAAGTTATTACAGCAGGCATTAAAGAGGCGACCCAAAAGGAACTATAATAATATTACCAGTCTCAATCAAAGGGCGGAAATTTATCTAACGTCAGCCTTGCACAATAGGACGCATAAGGAAGGAACGTGAAAATAGGCCGCATGGTTTACTGGAATCGCCACGAAGGAAAACTAATAATTTTGGGAGAAAACCCATCGTTATAGACAGTTTCAAAATCATGTAAAACCTTTGATGCTTACGGAACAATAAATCTCTATCTCGGTCACTATTCACCTGATTCTAAGACAAATTGGTTACAACAAGTGCCCAATAGCTATTTCAAACACAGCTGAAAGTTTCTTCGAAACATGTACACTTTTTTGGTAGGAACTTTGTTAATCTACAGCAATGTTATCCTCTTCAAACTATTCCTCATTACATACTGTACACTTATGCCAGTGCTTTTTCCAATTCCTGAAAGACTTTACGAACTGTTTCTTCGGGCTAGTTTATAGGTCTCTTAACCGTGCATTTTTAATCTCATCCGTGCTTGTAAAACCGCTGTCCTTTAAGGCCTGCTTTGAAATTTTTGTACCACTTGTATGCCCTTGGTTTACTCATAACAGGTTCACCAAAAGCAATATTTAACGTTTCTAAAAATTTCATACACTTTATTCCATTCTTATAACAACATTTAATGCAGGTTCTCTAATCTATTTTTATAGAAAACAAATATTCGTTGATGCTACCACAACACATGTAACCTTTTTGACAGCTGACAACAGAGTAAATACCCAATACGCGTAACATTGTACACATACTTTTGAGACATGTTTTCGAATACAGTGATAAAAAAGTAGTGCGAATCGGACTAATAGAACACACTAAATTATAAATTTCTGCTTACTTTTTAAACACTCTTCATGTTGCAAGGATTGTTAAGTTTCAGTGCAGTTGGGTTGGGGTTGGGTTGTTTGCGGGAGGAGACCAGACACCGACGTCATCAGTCCATCGAATTAGGAAAGGACGGCGAAGGAAGTCGGCCATGCCTTTTCACAGGAACCATTCCGCCATTTGCTTGGAGCGATTTAGGGAAATCACGGAAAACCTAAATCAGGATGACCGGACGCGGGATTGAACCGTCGTCGTCCCGAATGCGAGTCCACTGTGCTAGCCACTGCGCCACCACGCAGTCCTTCAAAGAAAACTTCTACCTCTTAGTAGAAACACAAAGTAGGAACAAGCCTTAAATTCTACATATTGATTGCATTATATGGGGTTAGTTTTAGGAATAGCAATAGAGGAACATACGTTCACATGAACAGCCATTCGGCCCTATGTTTGTAGTAGAATCGTCACTTCCGTTCTTATGTTAATATTATTTACTCTATAATGTCGTGTTTCGAAAGAAGCTATAGTTTTTTTTATTCCTCATGGTCTTAATGCATTTGTCTAAAAATAAACGCAGCCGCGAAGTATTTGTACACGGTATCGCCACAGATTTAAAGCGCGCGCCGCGGCAGGGCCGGTACTACGTTGTGAAACAGCCTGTAGAAGAGCACAGTGACGTAGCTGGGTTGGCATAGTGGGGACTCGCTCGCTCGCTCTTCAGTTTACCGACAGACTATACGAGGCGTGTTTTTTAAGTAAGTACCGTTTTGAAATTTAAAGAAACACGTGCTAAGATATCTCAATAATTTTATTTTTACGTGGAAGCCTCTACCTTAATCTACTTTTCAACATAATTTCCGTCAATATTGAAGCACTTGTCATAAGGTTGTACCAGTTTTTTAATATCCTCCTCACAGAAGTCTGCCGCCTCACTTGTTAACCACTGCATAACCACTGTTTTGACTTGTTCATCGTCTTGAAGACGCTGACGGCCCAGGTGTTTCTTCAAGTGCGGGAACAGACGGTGGTCACTGGGCGCAGATCGGGGCTGTACGGAGGGTGATCTAGAGTTTCCCATCGAAAAGATGTGATGAGATCTATGGTCTGATTCGCCACATGCAGACGGGCATTGTCTTGAAGCAAAACGATGCCCTTGATCAACTTCCATGAACTGTTGATTTTATTCTGGTGTGACGTAGCCACTCATGTTTCATCGCCCGTAACAATTTGGCTTAACATATCATCACCGTCGTTGTGGTACCGTTCAAGGAAAGTGGATGTGTAAGTAGGCTGTTTAGGTTTTTATGTTGGTAACGCCACGTAACGCTCTGTATGAAAATCACTGGCTGTGTTGTGCGCAGTCTGTGGCTGGTTGGTATTGTTGGAATACTAGCTATTGTAGTCTTGGGCAGTTGGGCGTGAACAGCGCGTAGCGTTGCGCAGTTGGAGGTGAGCCGCCAGCAGTGGTGGATGTGGGGAGAGAGAGGGCGGAGTTTTGAGAGCGGATGATCTGGATGTGTGTCCATCAGAGACAGTAAATTTGTACTATTGGGTATCATGAACTGATATATATATATTATGATTTTTTAACACTATTAAGGTAAATACATTGTTTGTTCTCTATCAAAATCTTTCATTTGCTAACTATGCCTATCAGTAGTTAGTGCCTTCAGTAGTTACAATCTTTTGGCTGTTGATATACTTTCCGGGATGTGAGGTCGTGGTCCAAGAACTTTTCTGCTCCTTACGTTTCGTCCAGGACTGCGCTGGACTTCCTCAGAGGCGCTGCTCTGCTGAGTCTTTCCGACTGATTGGTCGGTTTTTTTTTCTTTATTGAATTTCAATTCCCCCCGAAGAGGACGGGCTGGCAGCAGCTTAGTATGCCGCTCTTCAGCCTACAGATTTTGCGAGAAAGTTCAAGAGAATAAATAATGAAAAACAGGCGATAAAATCGGAGACTTATGGCTCTGAGCACTATGGGACTTAACATCTATGGTCATCAGTCCCCTAGAACTTAGAACTACTTAAACCTAACTAACCTAAGGACAGCACACAACACCCAGCCATCACGAGGCAGAGAAAATCCCTGACCCCGCCGGGAATCGAACCCGGGAACCCGGGCGTGGGAAGCGAGAACGCTACCGCACGACCACGAGACGCGGGCCACGAGCTGCGGGCATCGGAGACTTAAAGAGTAACATTGCGAAAATAAATCGTGGAACTTAAAACAAACAACAGAGGGATGATGATTCTAATAAAATACATACGAAGCAGACAGGGAAAACAATAGACAGACAATTAAAAAACACGGCGACAGTCTGGATTCTGTTCGCAGAAGACATAAAATTCACACCTAGCGACAGCATGGTTTCTGTTCGCAACACGAGAAAGACAAACAACACTGAATAGTCACTGGAGCACTGCACTAAAAAGTTGGCAAATGTGACATACCACAGTCGAGAGCAGGTGGGGGGAAACTGGACAGAAGATGGGAAAACAAAAAAGGGGGCAAAGGAGAGTAAAAGCGAAGGGGGAAACCGGGAAAGGAGCTGATGGAGGATGAGGACCCATAAGAGGGGTGGGGGGCAGACGCGACAGGGAGTGGGGTAGGCAGAGGAGGTGAATACAAAAGGACTTGGGGGGGGGAGAAGGGAGGTAGGGAGAGGTTTAGTGGGGAGAAAACAGGACAGAAGGGGGGGAAGAGGGAGCCCAGGGAAAGGACAGAGAAAAGGATGGGGAGTGAGGATCAGAGTTGATAGGAAGGATAAATGGAGGGAGAGAGGGCATCGTCCGGGAGGGGGAGTTGACGGAAGCCACCTTGGGAAAGGAGATGGTGTAGAGGTGGCGGGTAGGGGAGACACAACAGTGAAGACGTGGCAGGGGGCGGGGATGGGAGAGGAGAGGAGCAACCAGGGGGTGAGGGGGTTCAAGAGGGCGGGAGGTGTAGAGGATGCGGAAATGTTCGAGGAATAGGAGCAGATGGGGGAAAGGAATGAGATCATAGAGGATCCGCATGGGGGACGGGAGGTGGATACGGAAGGCGAGGCGGAGTGCATGACGCTCAAGGATCTGGAGGGACTTATAGAATTTGGGGGGGGGGCAGATATCCAGGCAGGACTGGCATAACAGAGGATGGGACGGATTAAGGATTTGTAGGTGTGGAGGATGGTAGAGGGGTGCAACCCCCACGTCCGGCCAGAGAGGAGTTTGAGGAGTCGGAGGCGGTTGTGGGCTTTGGATTGGATGAAGCGGAGATGAGGTATCCAGGTGAGGTGACGGTCAATGGTGAGGCCAAGATAGGTGAGGGTGGGGGTGAGGCGGACAGGACATGCGCAGACAGTCAGGGAGAAATCCAGGAGCCGGAAGGAGCGAGTGGTACGACCTACGATGATTGCCTGGGTCTTGGAAGGATTGAGTTTCAGGAGCCACTGGTTACACCATGCAGCAAAAAGGTCAAGGTGATTCTGGAGAAGACGTTGGGACCGTTGGAGGGTAGGAGCGACGGCGAGGAATGCGGTGTCATCAGCATATTGCAAGAGGTGTACTGGAGGGGGGGGGGGGTTGGGGAATTTCCGCCGTGTACAGGAGGTAGAGGAGAGGGGAGAGGACAGAGCCCTGGGGCACACCGGCAGAGGGGTAGAAGGTGTGGGAATTGGCATTATGGATGGTAACATAGGAGGGGCACTCTGGTCGGGTGTCTGAGAGTGACTTATATATTGTGAGAAAGGGGGGCGTGGTTCAGGTGACACGTGATGAGCAGTGATAATCCATAGCAAAGATAAGGTTGACTATCGATTACCACCTTGTCAAAGATAAAAATTGTTAGCAGTTTTGTAGAGCCACTGTCCATATATCGCTAAGTTTCATAGCCTCCTCTTTCCTATTAAAATTATCGCTATGTTTATAAATTTCGATAGCTTCTCTATAAAGCCATGGATAGTAATTTAACGTTGTAGATAAAACTTCGGTATCCGAAAACTTCACTTGGTGGTTGCCTGGTTGAAGAGCATGTTCCACTACAGCTGACTTTTCTATTTTTCCAAGTCGACAAAGACTTTTATGCTCTTTCAGTCGCGTGTTTACGCTTCTTTTGGTAGTACCAATGTAAACTTTACCACAGGTACATGGAATTTTATACACACCACATGTCGACAGGGGAGGGCGTTTATCCTTCACAGATCGTAGTACTTGACTTATTTTCTTAGTTGGTTTAAAGATCGGTTTTATGTCATGTTTTCGTAAAATCTTAACGATCCGATCTGTTACTTTTTTAATAAAAGGGAGAACTACTGTATTTTTCTGTTGTTGTGGTTCTTTCTTATCTTTTGGGTTTCTGTTCCTTGGACGCAAAATTCTATCTATCTCTTTTCTTGAGTAGCCGTTTTTTTCAAAAGCCTGCTTCAGATGTTTCACTTCAGCATCCAAATGTTCAGGTGTACATATCCGTTCCGCTCGATCGACGAGACTTTTTATGACACAGTAACTCACAGTCAACAGAATCCATTTCTCGTCTTGTGTAATGTATTGAATTGAAACCACTAGAGTTTTAAGCCACAGCAGACCTTTAGAAAGTAATTTAACAAAAGGTGAGAGGACGGCTCTTAAGGATTTGAATACAGATGAAGAAATAGTCGTTCTTCCCGCAGATAAAGAGAACGCTACTGTTGTTATGAATACAGAAGATTACCGAAGGAAAATTTTGAACCTTTTAACGTCAGGACAGTATAAAAACTTGCGAGGGATCCTACAGCCAGTGTACTTAGGAAAACCAATAATTTGATTAAGTCATCTACCTCTATCCGAAAAGAAGATAAAAGAACGTTATTGAAAAGTGAAGCTATGTGTCCTCGATTGTATGGTGTACCTAAAATTCATAAAATAGATTTTCCTTTAAGACCCATAGTCAGTGCCATCAATTCTCCCACTTATGAAATAGCAAGATATTTAACAACTTGTTGATTGGAAAAACTGACTCATATATAAAAGACTCGCGTCATTTTATTGCAAAACTAGAGGGACTAACTCTGGCCCCTGAAGATATTCTTGTAAGTTTTGACATTGTGTCCTTATTCACAATGATTCCTCTTAACGAAGTTATGATTTTCATAGCGGATATTTTTCCAGAAGATTTGACCGTTCTTTTCAGACATTGTCTTACATCAAGTCAGTTCCAGTGGGATAATGAATTTTATGAACAACTTGATGGAGTAGCAATGGGTAATCCATTAGGCCCTGCGATTGCCAATCTTTATATGGAGAAATTTGAACAATCAGCCCTAGACAAAGCTATTAACAAACCATCTCGTTGGTATCGATATGTAGATGACACATTTGTGGTTTGGTCCCATGGCAGAAAGGCCTTGGACGATTTCTTTGATTATCTAAATAAAATTCACCCAAAAATACAGTTTACCATGGAAATAGAAAAGGAAAACAGAATATCTTTCTTGGATGTCTTAGTTATGAGACGGCCCGATAGAAGCTTGGAATATAAAGTTTTTCGGAAGACAACACATACGGACAGATATTTACATAAAAATTCTAATCATCATCCTCAACAATATTCAGACAAGTAACAGGTTAAGACACATTTTATAAGCGACAGTCAAATCAAAATCCAACACCAACCACAACCCAATCATGGAATGCTTCTGTTCAAAATTAATCACCACAGCGTTAAGAGGTTTATCCCACTAAACGGCTCTGAGCACTATGGGACTTAACATCTGAGGTCATCAATCCCTAGAACTTAGAACTACTTAAACCTAACTAACCTGAGGACATCGCACACATCCATGCCTGAGGCAAGATTCGAACCTGCGACCGTAGCGGTAGCGCGGTTCCAGACTTCAGCGCCTAGAACCGCAAAGGCCACATTTAACCCAATGGGAGACGTCGCGTTCCATTCCTGTTTAATGTTTTTTATTTCAGTCTTTGATCACAATATGAATTCTTTAGATGATGACCGGTTTCAGTCCGTAATGACCATCCTCAGATCTTTTTTACACCATGTCCTAAAGTGATAAGCCCCCTAATGGCATCGTCAAAACGTATACCGTAAATATAATCAGCATAGCATCGTCATATACAGGGTGTTACAAAAAGGTACGGCCAAACTTTCACGGAAACATTTCTCACACACAAAGAAAGAAAATATGTTATGTGGACATGTGTCCGGAAACGCTTTTATTACTTCTCTTCAAATCACATTAATCATGCAATGGAAACACACAGCAACAGAACGTACCAACGTAACTTCAAACACTTTGTTACAGGAAATTTTCAAAATGTCCTCCGTTAGCGAGGATACATGCATCCACCCCTTGTCGCATGGAATCCCTGATGCGCTGATGCAGCCCTGGAGAATGGCGCATTGTATCACAACCGTCCACAATACGAGCACGAAGAGTCTCTACATTTGGTACAGGGGTTGCGTAGACAAGAGCTTTCAAATGCCCCCATAAATGAAAGTCAAGAGCGTTGAGGTCAGAAGAGCGTGGAGGCCATGGAATTGGTCCGTCTCTACCAATCCATCGGTCACCGAATCTGTTGTTGAGAGGTGTACGAACACTTCGACTGAAATGTGCTGGAGCTCCATCGTGCATGAACCACATGTTGTGTCGTACTTGTAAAGGCACATGTACTAGCAGCACAGGTAGAGTATCCCGTATGAAATCATGATAAAGTGCTCCATTGAGCGTAGGTGGAAAAACATGGGGCCCAATCAGGACATCACCAACAATGCCTGCCCAAACGTTCACAGAAAATCTCTGTTGATGACGTGATTGCACAATTGCGTGCGGATTCTCGTCAGCCTACACATGTTGATTGTGAAAATTTACAATTTTATCACGTTGGAATTAAGCCTCATCCGTAGAGAGAACATTTGTACTGGAATGAGGATTGACACATTGTTGGATGAACCATTCGCAGAAGTGTACCCGTGGAGGCCAATCAGCTGCTGAGAGTGCCTGCACACGCTGTACATGGTACGGAAACAACTGGTTCTCCCGTAGCACTCTCCATGCAGTGGCGTGGTCAACATTACCTTGTACAGCAGCAACTTCTCTGACGCTGACACTAGGGTTATCATCAACTGCACGAAGAATTGCCTCGACCATTGCAGGTGTCCTCGTCGTTCTAGGTCTTTCCCAGTCGCGAGTCATAGGTTGGAATGTTCCGTGGTCCCTAAGACGCCGATCAATTGCTTCGAACGACTTACTGTCGGGACACCTTCGTTCTGGAAATCTGTCTCGATACAAACGTACCGCGCTACAGCTATTGCCCCATGCTAATCCATACATTAAATGGGCATCTGCCAACTCCGCATTTGTAAACATTGCACTGACTGCAAAACCACGTTCGTGATGAACACTAACCTGTTGATGCTACGTACCGATGTGCTTGGTGCTAGTACTGTAGAGCATTGAGTCGCATGTCAACATAAGCACCAAAGTCAGCATTACCTTCCTTCAATTGGGCCAACTGGCGGTGAATCGGTGAAGTACAGTACATACTGACGAAACTAAAATGAGCTCTAACATGGAAATTAAGCGTTTCCGGACACATGTCAACATAACATCTTTTCTTTATTTGTGTGTGAGGAATGTTTCCTGAAAATTTGGCCATACCTTTTTGTAACGCCCTGTAGATCTAAAATAAAGTGTAGAAAAGGCCGCATCGTCGACGCAGTCATTTTTGAAACTGGCTACTGAAGTACGATAATAAGTTGCAATAAAGACTGTGTGGACGATGGGGCCTATTATACATCTTATTTTAGATCTATGGCCTTATCACTTTAAGACATGGGGTAAAGAAAGACCTGAGGATGGTCATTACGGACTGAAGCCGGTCATCGTCTAAAGAATTCATATTGTGATTAAAGACTGAAATAAGAAACATTTCACAGTATTGGATCACTGTTTGTATACGTGACCATGTCGCAGTTGGTGCAATTCCTGTTTGTTACAACGCGATCTACAATCTCACTTACTCTTGCACTTCCTCGTCCGACTGAAACCGACGTCCATACATGTCTTTGTTCAAGTTTCCACAGATGTGAGCATCACACGATGAGATCCAGGCTGTACGCAGAATGTTGCAGGGTTTCCCAACCAAGTCGCTGAACTGTAACCTTCGCCCGAGTGCCCGTGTGAGGGACTGGCGTTGTCGTGCAAAAGGATGATTCCGCCCAAAGAATTTCTGGGTGTTTTGACTTAATAACGTGTAGCAGGTTCTGAAAAGTGTGCTCGTAGTGCTGCGCATTTATTGTGCTTCCAGGCTCGAGGAACTCGACAAGCAGAGAGCCCCTGCAGTCGAAGGAGGTCACCATGACCTTGCCGGACTTGTGCCAACAGCTTTGGATTTCTTTGGCTGGGGACATGTGGAGTGTTTCCACTGTTGGATTCCCCCTTTGTTCTCAGGCTGTCGGATAGAATCATCCTATTGCACGATAACGTCCGCCCCAACACTGCCAACAGGACAAAGGCTACGATTCAACAATTTGATTGGGAAACGCTACAAATCCCCCCCCCACCCACCCCCAACCCCCCACCGCACCGCCTGAGTCTTTCACTGTGTGATTTTCACGTCTTTGGTGACCGGAAGAAAAACATGCGTGGACGTCGGTTTCAGTCTGACGAGTCATGCGGTTCTGGTTCCGTCAGCGGCCGACAGCGCTTCACGAAGTAGCGATTGGTCGTCTCGTCCCACGCTAGGATAAACGTCTTAATGCGTGTAGTAATTACTTTTGAATGAAACCATTTCATGGCCCCGTTGTGCCGGGCATTCGTTGTTCATTTGTCTGCCCCTCATCTATGTAACATAAGCAAAAATTTTTGGAATGAATATAACTATTTGAACAAGCTACGATTATACGATAACGCCGGAAGCTGAAGTATTAATTAAAATTTGTGTTGCGGCGTGGACTTGAACCCGGGTCTTGGTGCTCACTGGGCAAATGTGCTGACCATTACACCACCACAACATTACGGCTAACACAGCTGCACGAACTATGTAAGTCAAGTACCCTCCCCCACACAAAATCCAATTTACATCTCCCCTTATACAGGGTGTTACAAAAAGGTACGGCCAAACTTTCAGGAAACATTCCTCACACACAAAGAAAGAAAAGATGTTATGTGGACATGTGTCCGGAAACGCTTAATTTCCATGTTAGAGCTCATTTTACTTCTTCCACCTACGCTCAATGGAGCACGTTATCATGATTTCGTACGGGATACTCTACCTGTGCTGCTAGAACATGTGCCTGTACAAGTACGACACAACATGTGGTTCATGCACGATGGTGCTCCTGCACATTTCAGTCGAAGTGTTCGTACGCTTCTCACAACAGATTCGGTGACCGATGGATTGGTAGAGGTGGACCAATTCCATGTCCTCCACGCTCTTCTGACCTCAACCCTCCTGACTTTCATTTGAAAGCTCTTGTCTACGCAACCCCGGTACCAAATGTAGAGACTCTTCGTGCTCGTATTGTGGAATGCTGTGATACAATACGCCATTCCCCAGGGCTGCATCAGCGCATCAGGGATTCCATGCGACGGAGGGTGGATGCATGTATCCTTGCTAACGGAGGACATTTTGAACATTTCCTGTAACAAAGTGTTTGAAGTCACGCTGGTACGTTCTGTTGCTGTGTGTTTCCATTGCATGATTAATGTGATTTGAAGAGAAGTAATAAAATGAGCTCTAACATGGAAAGTAAGCGTTTCCGGACACATGTCCACATAACACATTTTCTTTCTTTGTGTGTGAGGAATGGTTCCTGAAAATTTGGCCGTACCTTTTTGTAACACCCTGTATAGTCACTATCAACAGAGCTCTCCGACATTGGAATAGCACCCCAGTTTTGGACGTAATGGGGAAGTGTTGTACTACATGTGATCGTATAGATCTTAAATTAAATTTTTCCTGAGTGCCGGCCGCAGCACAAATTTTAATTCACTTCTTCAGCTTCCAACGTTATCGTAGATAAATTAGAGACTTAAATGTCTCAGGGAAACTTTAAACTACAATTATTTCATAGACATTCTTCCAGTTGTGTCCGGAGACTGACTAAGAGTTACTGCCAAAAGAAATAAGCTTGAGGATGTACTACCTAAGGACAATCGAGATGGACAAGGTCGCAAGATGCAGGAAAGGGGCGAAGAGCAGACGCAGTTCATTAAGAAGGATATAATTAAGTATAAATGCAGACATACCGCCCCTGTGAAATTTTGTAAACGGTATTTGTTCATTTTTGTTAAAATCTTCCTCAATTTATACCAGGGATACTAATGAGCTATAAAATTCAGAAGATTTGTGTGAACTGATAGTAAAAGATCACCGTGTACATTCACAGTGCTAAAATCCTTCAGAAAACTCTTACACGCCATTTCTCCAATTGACAGTTCTGACATAGTCCTGAGTTCACCCAAAAAAGTCATTCAATAGCCTATTTTCTTCAAACTGGGTATTAACATAACGATAAGAATTCACACCATACGTCACTATTACATTAATAACCAGTTCTTGCAGAAGCTCTCTTGACGGTTCAGTAGCTGCAAGCACAGCGAAATAAACCGTTTAAAGTTATCTAAACATGTTACAGTTTCTACAGAAACTTCGGAAGAGTTGTTATTGTTGTTATGGTCTTTATTCCGAAGACTGGACTGAGCAACTCAGCACGCTAGATTTCCTGTGCAGCCCTCATTATCTATGCATGGTTACTGCAACCTAGTCCCTTTTGGATTTACTTACTGTAGTCAAGATTTTGGAATATTCACTCTCTTCAACCCCCCCCCCCCCCCACCGTCCTCCGTCACCTCTCCACGCTTTCCTCTAATATCAAACTGACGATGTCTTGATGACTCTGGAGGTGTCCTGCCAACTGATCCCCATTTCCGTCGCATTGTACAATAAATTTGTTTTCCCCACGATTCGATCCAGTATCTCTTCATTGATTGGCCACTCTATCAGTTTATCTTCAGCATTCTTCTGCAGCACCATCTATTCTCTCTTTCGTATAAGCTTACATTCCAAATAGTTCCGTAAATATTTCGTTATACCAAGATTTATCACCCATGTCAACGAAGTTTTCTTACTGCTGCTGAAAATTGTAAAACTCGTCTACTACTTTTGGTGTCTCAAAGGCTATGAGTATTATCTACTGTAATTCAACTACACTACTTTACCTCATTTTACTTTTGTTGATATTACTGCTGTAAAATCTTTCCAAGACCCAACCCCATCCTGCTGAATTGATCTAAGTCGCACATCCTCTCTGAGAGAATTAAAGTGTCATCGGTAACCTGTTAATCATTACTTTTTTTTACACAGATCCCAGTGAGCTTGGTGTACAACAAAGGAGTTCCCAACTGAAAATATTTGGGTCGAGATTATCATTTTCAGCACTTGCCTTACAACCAAAGGAACCCGGCCTCTCTGAAAGCTCAGTCTATTTCATGAATTCGTAAAAGTCGGCCACTGTTACAACAACAGTATATAGTCGATTACTTGTTGGATATGTATTTTAATCTTTTTGATTTGCTCTTTAATTAAACGATGTCCACGTTTCTTAATTTTCAGATTGTCTTACGTCATCTGTGAGGTGTTTGCGTTTGGATTTCATGCTCCAGATTGTTGCTAATGATGTACATTTATGTATATATAGTGTAAAGTGGCCTGTCGAATTTTTCTCTCTGTGAGGGAAGGCTAATCTCAGAAGTTACCGTAAGAACTTTGATACGGTTTTCACTAACAGATAGACTGACTGGTGAGGAAGGTTTATACACTCCTGGAAATGGAAAAAAGAACACATTGACACCGGTGTGTCAGACCCACCATACTTGCTCCGGACACTGCGAGAGGGCTGTACAAGTAATGATCACACGCACGGCACAGCGGACACACCAGGAACCGCGGTGTTGGCCGTCGAATGGCGCTAGCTGCGCAGCATTTGTGCACCGCCGCCGTCAGTGTCAGCCAGTTTGCCGTGGCATACGGAGCTCCATCGCAGTCTTTAACACTGGTAGCATGCCGCGACAGCGTGGACGTGAACCGTATGTGCAGTTGACGGACTTTGAGCGAGGGCGTATAGTGGGCATGCGGGAGGCCGGGTGGACGTACCGCCGAATTGCTCAACACGTGGGGCGCGAGGTCTCCACAGTACATCGATGTTGTCGCCAGTGGTCGGCGGAAGGTGCACGTGCCCGTCGACCTGGGACCGGACCGCAGCGACGCACGGATGCACGCCAAGACCGTAGGATCCTACGCAGTGCCGTAGGGGACCGCACCGCCACTTCCCAGCAAATTAGGGACACTGTTGCTCCTGGGGTATCGGCGAGGACCATTCGCAACCGTCTCCATGAAGCTGGGCTACGGTCCCGCACACCGTTAGGCCGTCTTCCGCTCACGGACCAACATCGTGCAGCCCGCCTCCAGTGGTGTCGCGACAGGCGTGAATGGAGGGACGAATGGAGACGTGTCGTCTTAAGCGATGAGAGTCGCTTCTGCCTTGGTGCCAATGATGGTCGTATGCGTGTTTGGCGCCGTGCAGGTGAGCGCCACAATCAGGACTGCATACGACCGAGGCACACAGGGCCAACACCCGGCATCATGGTGTGGGGAGCGATCTCCTACACTGGCCGTACACCACTGGTGATCGTCGAGGGGACACTGAATAGTGTACGGTACATCCAAACCGTCATCGAACCCATCGTTCTACCTTTCCTAGACCGGCAAGGGAACTTGCTGTTCCAACAGGACAATGCACGTCCGCATGTATCCCGTGCCACCCAACGTGCTCTAGAAGGTGTAAGTCAACTACCCTGGCCAGCAAGATCTCCGGATCTGTCCCCCATTAAGCATGTTTGGGACTGGATGAAGCGTCGTCTCACGCGGTCTGCACGTCCAGCACGAACGCTGGTCCAACTGAAGCGCCAGGTGGAAATGGCATGGCAAGCTGTTCCACAGGACTACATCCAGCATCTCTACGATCGTCTCCATGGGAGAATAGCAGCCTGCATTGCTGCGAAAGGTGGATATACACTGTACTAGTGCCGACATTGTGCATGCTCTGTTGCCTGTGTCTATGTGCCTGTGGTTCTGTCAGTGTGATCATGTGATGTATCTGACCCCAGGAATGTGTCAATAAAGTTTCCCCTTCCTGGGACAATGAATTCACGGTGTTCTTATTTCAATTTCCAGGAGTGTATATGTAATTTATAGTTTTAATAATTATGAGTGTGTAATGTATGTATTGACCGTTGCATATTTAATTGGCATTTGAAGTGACATCTCAAGGTAATGATGAGAGCTGGGAGCATGTCAGCTACAAAAGAAGCGGCAGCTGCTGGGAAAAGCAGTAAACTAAACAGTCGCCGCAACTCGAGAGAGCAGCCAAGGTTAACCAGAGCTATACACCTCTACCTATCTTCTATACACACTATGAAAGTCCCCTGTCACGTTTTTCTGTTTGTATGTAAGCGATAGCCTCAGGTGCTTCTGTACGGTTTCCGATACAGTTCTTACTAACAGATAGATTGGATTACGAGGAAAATTTGAGTACCTACATTATTTACTACCGGTACTCCAGATAAGTAATCCAGACATAGATACTTAGTGCCACTTGTGCGAAGCCGCGGTCGGTCTCTAGTTCGATAAATATAAGTTTCTAGTAGACACATTGTCATTTTCATTTTTGTATTGGAGTGCATCTGACTAATTTGCATTTTACTGAAGCCTACGGAAATTGTGACTTCATCATTTTCTATGACACAGTGTGGAGGAACGTCTTTCACTAAATAATATTGCGACTCTACTAACTGACGTACTAATTTCCACCGTCATTGTCAGATAACACTTGGGAGACAGAGACTTCCATTCACCAGTTGCATTTAATATGGTGACCTGTACACTTGCGTGTTCTTATGGTAATTTATTGTATTATTTCAGTCACAAGCATATGACTTCTTAGGTAATTTAGTCTTGGATTGTGTACATTGCTCCATAAAACTATTGTAGACTCCGGATGTGCCCAGATTTATAGGAATTTAACCTGTCAAAAGCATACCTTTTTTTAAAAATCACTGTGCCGTAGAACGTGCAATCGAGCACCAGTTACCATAGTACTCAACAACAACTTAACGCTTCACATTGAAAACGCGGTTATTGAGCACTCAGGGAAGTGCGCTCAAAGCTGAACTACTCCTCTCCGCAGAGGGTACTTTTATTTACACGTTGCAGCAAATTAAGATATTCAATAATTAAATAAGCTTCCAGATATGAGAACCGCCGACCAGTATCTGTGACCCGCATGCGCAGTACCCCCGCGGTGGAGCATACAAGGCCTTGCTTGGCAGCTTGTCGTCAGTCTTGTGACTCACTTTGAGGATGGCCGGACGATACGCGGTCGAAATATCAGTGGAGGAAATTTTATTTGCGCCGCTGCATACCAGATATTCAATTACTATTAAACCATTAATGTTTATAGCATGCAAGACTCGAACAGCGTGCCGCACGTTGTCAACCTTCGATTATAGTCTCTACGCCATGGAGTACGATGCATGGTATATGCCACAGCTGTTTTACTCGCCCGCTAACGATCTGCTTTTTCAGAGCTCCCTAGATCGGGATCTTATAGCCGGTTTTTAATATGGCGGCGGCGCTAGTAGATCACCGCGTTCTGGTGGTGTGCCCATGTCCTTTCGAGGTACCTTGTTCATCTGGCAGATCTTTCTGTTACTCTTAGAGGAAGCCCCTGTCGCTGACCCGCGCCTTCAGTCTGGAACCGCGCGACCGCTACGGTCGCATGTTCGAATCCTGCCTCGGGCATGGATGTGTGTGATGTCCTTAAGTTGGTTAGGTTTAATTAGTTCTAAGTTCTAGGGGACTGATCACCTCAGATGTTAAGTCCCATAGTGCTCAGAGCCATTTGAACCATTTGACCCGCGCCTCAAGATTATAAGAGAGTTTCATCTGGAGCACATGGATTTTTCTCCTTTTTTCTCTCCTCGATGTAGATCATGATACTTGACTCCATTGATGATGTTTCACAAGAGACGAGGGATTCGGTACAGGATAAGGCAGCACTTTAATACTTTTTTCTGACATCTTTCCCTTTTAAATGCTGTAAAAATCCAAAGTGTGTCGCCTGAGTTGTAGCTGATAGGTCGGTGTGTAGTTTATAACATTCAAGGCGCTTTTCCTTGACGTCCAAAGTCTATACCTATGACTACTATCTTGCTTCTTCAGTTCTGTTGGTGAGCTGTTTGATGAGATTGTCCTCTGCATCGTTAGGTTATAACGGAAACAAAACATTATTCAGGAAGCAATGACTTGAAACCACACGTGTCTTCCTTTGCTGGAGAGCAGCGGTAGCGGTTCTTTAGTTTCGAGTGCTAATATTGAGTACGATAACAACGCCAGTCTTATCTGGTGGCGTTTGACATTGCATAAAACCTGTATTTATTGCAGGCTTGAAAACGAATTACCTGAGTCTTTAAATGACTCGTGGATTACGTTCATCGAACATCAAAATAAAATACTCTCATTATCAGCTCTGTAAGTCTGGCCTCCCATATAAGTTTACGAAATCTTATAGTTGATATTTTAAGTTAGCCTAATCTCTTTTTTAGGTTATAATCATTTTTCTTTCTCAAATAATTCAGTAATGAAGTTTCACAGGTAAAGTTATCAGCAATTACCTATGCGCTTTCTTCACTGGAAATTTACATTATCTTAGAATGCGCTCCGTGTTGTTAAAAACTAAACTAAACTCCTCCCGAACAGGCTACGAAGGCACAACGTTACCGACCGGCCGCCGTGTCATCCTCAGCCTACAGGCGCCACTGGATGCGGATGTGGAGGGGCGTGTGGCCAGCACAGCGCTCTCTCGGCCGCACATCATTTTCCGAGAACGGACCCGCTACTTTGCAATCAAGTTCGCCTCACAAAGGCTGAGTGCACCCCGCTTGCCAACAGCGCTCGGCATATCGGATTGTCACCTATCCAAGTGCTAGCCCAGCCTGAGAGCGCTTAACTTTGGTGACCTGACGGGAACCGGTGTTACCACTGCGGAAAGTCAGTTGGCATTCCGTACTGCTACGATCATAAAATTAAATAAAACTTTTGCCATGAGATATTTTTAAGATCTATTTTATCTCATCGATCCAGTAATCTCTAATACTGAAGTTAGGTCTAAGCAAATCTATTGCAGAAGTAAGGTTCTTAAAATGGCGGTTATGCTCTTATCTTTTCCAATATTCAGCGAGCAGAACGAAATTTAATACAGCGATGTCTGAAGTACGCCCGCAAATGTCTCTGAAATGTAACTCAAAACACATTGAAAGAAGTGGAATTCACGGAAAATATAACTCGTAATAAAGTGCTATGTTATAGACTCTCAGTCTGTTTGAGTTCTACGTACCTCCTCAGTCCAAAACCGTTTCCTGAGTACTTCCACGAAAAATCAGCAAATTTTAAGATGGTGGTTTTAAAGCTTCCGATTTTTTACTTACACACAGTCTCCCAGTCTCTCCCTCCCCTCCCCCCCGCCCCCCCCCCCCCGCCGCCACTCACTCGTCCAACCGGAGACCGTTCATATAACCATACGAAACCGGCAGAAAGTTCTTCTTTGTCTCGTCAATGCATTGACCCAGCTTATGAGTTTTGCATTTTGTCGTTTTCTGGTAGTTTTGTGATGGGTTTGTGTTGATAATAAAAAGTTTCGTCACCCGTGATGATTTTTTCGGTAGCTGTTGTATAACCGTATTCGCAATATGTGAATACGTTTCATAATTCTTGTGAAGGTCTTGAACACTTCATTTTAAAAGGTTGATCTATTGTGATTTGTGATACGGTAACGTTGACACTACTGTCTCTCCCTGTGTGGGAATCGCATGACCCTACTTAATACTACCTGCTCACAACTGGCTGATCGAAAACGCTTCTGTAGTTTGCAGATGTTAGTTCCGTCTGCCAACGCAGTTACTGATCTGATGTCGCTTGTAGGCCAAGAATAAAATGAGACGGTCTCTATCATGAGCATATCGAATTCAAACACGGTGAGAGACTAGTCGTCTAAGGGTCGTGGGCAGATCTCCTGTGCTTTCCCTCCCACTCATTTTTCTTTAGTTGCTCTGTTAAACTGTTGATTAACTGCAATTTTCAACATCACAAAGTAAGTCAATGAGCAGTGCGTCCAGTGACCACATACAGTACATTTCTTTCCTTGAGAATCAAGTCGCCTCTCACTAAATGCTGAATGCGTGTACTTGTATCATGAAGTCACCGACATGTATTTTACCCTTTTGCTTTTCAATACTATCACATAGCATTGCATGTTATACAGATTGCACCCACATATGCATTGCACAGATGATTCTTATATGGGGCAATCCAGTTCCATTACAGCTTTTCAGTTTTGTCCGCAGCTCGTGGTCGTGCGGTAGCGTTCTCGCTTCCCACGCCCGGGTTCCCGGGTTCGATTCCCGGTGGGGTCAGGGATTTTCTCTGCCTCGTGATGACTGGGTGTTGTGTGATGTCCGTAGGTTAGTTAGGTTTAAATAGTTCTAAGTTTTAGGGGACTGATGACCATAGATGTTAAGTCCCATAGTGCTCAGAGCCATTTGAGCCATTTTTTCCAGTTTATACATGATCAGGTTCTAATCATATATATACACTCACGTTCAGAAAAAACAGAACACCTTCAACGATAGAGACCTGACGTTCATATTCACAAGACGGTTAGATTAGTATGTTCTGCAGAAATAATTGGCATTTCCGTCACCTCCGTTCAGCATGTCTCTCGTTGCCTAATAGGCACAGGGTTCGCCATGGGCCCTGATAACGTGTTCCATGCATAATGTCATCGAAGCGTATAAAGCCATCGTTGCTGCGTTCAACTGGTTCCACAGTTCATCTGTGATGGTTGGCATGGGGTCACAGCGCTGCACCTGTCGTTTCACCATATCCCACACATTTTCAATTGGCGACAAGACTGGTGATCGAGGGAGAGAAGGCTGACATCCTCTGCCACCAAGAAGGCACAGAAAAATGTGATTGTGCATTGTATTGCTGAAAAATGGAGTGTGGAGTGTTGTGCAGAATTGGTATGGCTACAGGTCGGCCGGCCAGTGTGGCCGAGAGATTCTAGGCGCTTCAGTCCGGAACCGTGCCACCACTACAGTTGCAGGTTCGAATCCTGCCTCGGGCATGAATGTGTGTGATGTCCTTAGGTTAGTTAGGTTTAAGTAGTTCTAAGTTCTAGGGGACTGATGACCTCGGATGTTTAGTCCCATAGTGCTCAGAGCCATTTGAACCATTTTGAGCTACAGGTCGCAGGATGCCCTCACGCAGGTTACGCAGATTTCACTGGTTACAATGCTCTAGACACCCACCTACTTTGATTTGTGGTTGTACCCTACAGAACCCCAACCATGAGGCTTTGAGTTGAAGCTGTATGCCTTGTGCGAATGCGGTCACTGTGGTACCGCTCCCCATGTCTGCGGCGAACCAAAATGTGGCCATCATTTTCAAAGAAACATAAGTTGTATTCATCCTAAAACACTGTCTGATGCCATTCCTGTCCTGAGTGATGTCGTTCCATACGCCGTCTAACATGTTTCTGCAAAATTGCCAAAAGTGGAAGAAGTGGATGACGCACACGTAACGCATATCGTAATAAACGGCGCCGGACTGTCACCCCTGATAGTCTACCACGTGTTACGCTGTTCTACTGTTGCGCCAGAACCGAGGAGGATTGCAGATATGTCCTGTAATGACATTCGGATGAAATATCAATTTTTCTCGGGGGGTTGTCTGGTTGGTGCGACCTGACCCCTCTCGTCATGTTCAACAGCATTTCGTGAACCATTCTGCACCCACTCGTTGCATTGCCGAAACATTTCGTACCACATGAGCAGCAATTTTCCGGATGGAGGCAACACATTATCTCGTGCTAAAAATGTGCCCTGTTTCAAGCTAATTGGTTTGACTGTGCGATTCGTGCATGGGTTAGTGGGGCATCCTTCACGTCTGCTCAAGTTACACTGATACATTGTCTTCGGTTTACAGAGACAACAAGAGCCGCAGGCACATTTTATCGGTAGGTGGTGTTGCGCAGCGATATCGATGTTAACATTTAACACGCGGTTCAAATGTTATAGATTCCTGCAGGACTATCTAATGTATACGTCCTGTGAAAAGGAACGTCCTATCTCTAGTAGTCAAGGTGTTCTGTTATTTCTGAACATAAGTGTAGTTAAATTCTCTTGATCTGTCACAACCGTGCTACTCACAGAGGTCTAGTGTGGGCTCTAATCATCGTGTGGTAGCGAAACTCGATAGATATACAAATGCGCTAATGTGGAATCGCTGGAAAAAATAGTTCCAGTTTTGATCAACAGGTGCAAATCCGGCACTTATACTGTATGATGGTATGGCATACACGCTGTCATTTGACAAGCCATAGCGCGAGTGAACAACATGGGTATCGAGAAGAGAGACGGTGCGCGCTGTTAGTGAAAATGTTTTACTTGAACGAAATCGCATTACAGTGCTACATTGAGAGAATATCGTCGACTGAAAGGTCTGAAGAGAGGCACGATGCCGACAATGATTTAAAGGAGTGGTAATGAAATTGGTAAACACGGCAGAGCTTGATCTAACACCTTGAAGAGAGTGGCGTCCTATACTTAGGGTAGTTATTGACGAGGTTCCTGTTGCTGTGACTGACCGTGCAGCACGTGCCCCGGGTAGCGCTAGATCCCGTGCAGTGTGACGAGAAATTCCCTGGTTAACAGTACGGAAAGTTTTGTGGTCTAAATTGCACTCGTTCCGGTACAAGATCCAGACGGAGCAGTAAATAAAACATCGGGAACCGCAGCAACGTTCTGAATTTGCTCTTCGGCTTCTGGCACATGTCGAAGGTGATGGTATGTGATACGGCAATATTCTGTGGAGCGACGAGGCACAGCTTCACACTACAGGGTGCAGTGAATACACAGAACTGTTAAACCGTGTATTGTGCACGAAGAAGCGTTGTACTCCCCGCCGCCGCATGTGACTCTGTGGTGTGGTTTCACATGCATCCTTTCTCTCGGTGTGTTCTTCTTTGAAGAACGCCCAAAGGGCCTATCAGATGCACGGTGACGTCAGCAGATTGTCGAGAGCTTCTCCTTCACAATGTGATTCCCGCTATGAAAGAGTATAACTGTGTGCAAATCACTGTTTTCATACAAAACCTGCTAATGACTCATGTAGCTCGCCCAATGGAAGATGTGCTTAATACATCCTTCCCCGAACGTATTATCTCCAGGGGTTTTCCAGATACGTAACCTGCAACGTCACCTGATCTGAATCCATGTGACTTTTGGCTCTGGGCATATGTAAAGGAACGCGTTTCGCGGGGCCACTTTCGTTCTCTACCTGATCTGAAAGCCACTATATACGACACGTTGCTCTGATTCCACCGGAACTGCAGTGAGCAACTGTTGATCACGTCGTTTTACGGATGCAGCCTCTCGCCGACATCTCCGATGCTAATGCTGAACAGATCGTTTAAACAACGATTAATAATATCAGCAGTATCGCTTTCTCACTTGCTTCACCTTTTGTGCCCACTTCCTGTGCCTAATCGATTACGTAAGGAAGCATTACTATAAGCCCTTCTTGCTTCACAGTGCCAGATTTGCTCCTGGGGCCCAAAATTAGAACAATTTCTTTCCAGAGTAAATCGGTTGCGCATTAATACATTATCATCTCCGTCGAGTTTCGCTGTCATACTATAATTACAGCCGACACTGAACCTATGCGTATAGCTGCATTTTAATTACAACCACCCAGTATTCTCAGCAACAGAATTAACATTAGCTTAAATCACCGAGAATTCGCTATTAACACAGCTACAGCTTTCTTACAAGCTGCACAATGCTCACATTGCAGCACAGGCCTCAAGTGATTAAAATGATTTTCAAATATCTTCGAAGAATAATCAGTGGCACCAAATAGCAAAAACAAATCGTTCATTTCAGATGCAAAGTCACGTTGTCCTTCATGCGTTCAAGGATGAATGGCGTATTTGAACTGATGGAAGCCATTAGATATTATCAAAACAGTCTTTTCCTGGCGAGCCTCGCCAACCTCGATCTGCTAGTAGCCATGCTGCATACCCACAATGGAAAAATACCTCACTCTCATCATATACCCCGTCCGTCCAAAATATTCCGAGTTTTTTTTTTGCCTGCCGTATGAGCGACGTCAACCCATCAACTGCAGTGGTAGCTTCTGTCAACAACTTTTTAACAACAGACGTACATTCGAGCAGTCAGATGTGAGCAGGCAGTGTTAGTAATGGAGGTAAGCCGTAGTGTGCCGATGTTTTTGTGTCACAAATGGTTCAAATGGCTCTGAGCACGATGGGATTTAACTGCCGAGGTCATCAGTCTCCTAGAACTTAGAACTACTTAAACCTGACCAACCTAAGGACAGCACACACATCCATGCCCGAGGCAGGATTCGAACATGGAACCGCAGCGATCGCGCGGTTCCAGACTGAAGCGCCTATAACCGCTCGGCCATTTTGTGTCACAAATCAGGGTGGAGCAGCGAACTCAACATCTAAAAATCAAGTGTTTAAAGCATTGTCGAAAATGTTTTGAAGAAGGGAAAAGTGTGTGAAAAATTCATACCGCGCACCTTGGCTTCCGAACAAAAAACGACGACTTGTGGGCTCCTGCCGTGACTTGATTGAAACGAAAAACCCGAACATATTTACCCTGAACAAAATTATCGTGGGTTATGCGACTTCATGTTAGCTATACGAACCTGTAACAAAGCGATGAAGTTCATCAAGGCCGAAGAAAATGCGAATTGGAGGCGCGAGTTGAACGCAGTCGCAAAGAGGGTCTCTTCTGACGGTTCCACTTGGTTGTACGAACGTTCCGTGCGATGTACTAAAGGGGTTGGGAGGGGTGGTGGTGGCGGAGTCTACATATTTAGAACCCATGAAGCATTAGTATCAACATAATAACTTTTCTCTGTTCTTCGATAAAGCTGTCTCGAATCATTTTGGACTGACAGGATAGTGTAAGGTGCCATTTCATAAGAATGGTGATTTTGTTAGGGGCCAGTACACGAGGTACAAACATCTTCCTGACGAGACCTACTTATAACAACCCTCTACACTTCCGGCTAATTAGGACTTAATTGGACCGTGTACCTAACGTTCCCTACTGTACGGGAAAGGCATCTACTCCGAAGGATTAATGAAACCCGTGAAACGAAGACGCAGTTATAACGGAATCACCAATGCTCTGTACTTGGGGCATTAAGCTCAAGAAGCAAAAACTCGGTTAAGGTTAAATGAATATAAAATTTGGTAGACCGAATTAAAAGAGTTTGTTAAATTTGGAATATGTTATAGGTTTAGTTAGTGAATTAAAGAAAATTAACGATCGCCAGGTCACTGCGTGAGCAAATTCACTGTTATTATAATCACCGTCCGTTAATGGTGAAATACTTACGTAAGAATACTTGGTTTTGTTGCAAGGGGGAATCAGCACAAAACTGATAAATGTTGCTCTCGCGTGATTTCAGATGGATATATCACAGCGAACAAATATCTTTCAATCAGGTAGCATCCCTTGTAAATCAGTTAGTAATAAACAAAGAACAACAAAGTACTATACAGCTGGATTGATCCTACTCAGGTATTCAGCCTTAGGTGAAAGTGAAGATCATCACTCTGGTGCCCTCATCCTGGCACTTAATTGTGAATAGCAGAGTAGTCACATAGATGAAGATTTAGATTATTCAAACGGAAAATGAACTACGACATGGGTAGCTCTACACAAGTTTGACCAAGTAATTTGTTCGATCTTACTTCAGATTGAGATCTTCCTTCAGATTGAGATGTCGTCGGTGCAATGTAAGGCATTGTGGCGCAGGCTCTTCTTCTTCTAGCTCCGTAACAACTTAAACTTGGTCCATAGTACTCTTCACGTTAATTTCCATCCTCTTGCAGCAATTATGCTGTACCCATTTAATGGCTTATACTCTGCCCGTCCACATCAAATGCACACCGAACCCTTACGTACTTTAGCACCCCTGCTTTACGACCGTTTCTGAACAAACAGGCTTCAGTGCGATTTGACTCAACTGTCTCTCTCAACACCCTCCTATGTTCCGCTCTGCACTGAACTCAACTGCTGGCGCGCCCAACGATTATGTAACTACTAGTTCACTGTACAGTACTCTCTGACAGTATCTCATCTCCCTGACTAAGCCAGCCAGCGTGTCTGCTTACTACTACCTTACAACTGTTTTTCTAACTTAACGCTGAGGAAACATTCCATTCTATCATACGAACATTAGTACACTTGTTTATAAACTTTAACTCATAGAAAAAAATACATCGGAAAGCAAAATTGCAAGGAAGAAAGTTGGTAGCTCACAGAATTAATGTGTCGCACACTCCCTTCTCAGTCATCGATAATTCGATTGAAGGTATCCTGAATGCGGGGAGGGGGGAGGGGGAGGTATAATCTGTAGTGTTGATATCGTTTTTCACACTGCGTACCCGGCATCTATTGACCTCTGGATATTTGATTCCTCCGGTGGGTAGCATAGCATGATTCTCCATCAATGGCACTTATTGGACTGGTTCTTGCATTTGTACAAGAAATTTGTTGCACAGAGATAACCTTTCTCAGTTGTGATGGGCACAAAGAATACTTCTGTGAGGCTAAATGCATTTTGGCAAACCGAGCGCCTCATTGATGACGATGAGATGTGTATTCAGTTCACCCAAAACTACGGTTTTTGCGTGAACTTGTTGTAGTAGCTTCATTAATTTGGAACTTCAAACTATGACTGTTTGTGTCATTCGGAAGAAATCCCACCCAAGGATGAACTGTTGACTGCAGTCCGCTAAAGCAGCCCATTCTCAGTGCTGCCTGTTGTCTTTGATTGCCTCTCACAAGACTGGCTCCTATCAATTGGAGCTCAATGTCCTCTGCATCTGGAAACATGATTTCCTTCAGCTGGCAACTATAATAACCCGATGTTAAATAACTGTCGGCCCAGAATCGAATAGTACCTGCGCAGGTTGGTCATCGATGACGATGTCATTGAGATTTCCCGGCATTTTTGCTACTATTGATAGTCTTATCTACATGGACGGTTGACTCATTTATTTTTTCTTGATTTCGATTGCTTGGCACGCGCCTGGAGCCTCGGTATTGTATGGGTGAACGACTGTGGCATGTTGGAGAGCTACTTTTACAGGGCTTGGCGATAGGCGTTGTCTCGCAGGTCGGCTGTCGACGTCTACAGTCGCCTAGCGTGCCTACACCTGCCATATTGCTTGACGTCTTCTGATGTAGAAGTCAAACTAAGATCTTCTACCTTTACTGTTTCATATGATGTTTGACATGTGGTTTGCTACTTTGACGTCAGTATAATTAACTTTTGGGTGGGTGGGCCAGGCCACAACAAGTAAATGCAAACAATATTTCAAATATCATACAGAATTTAATAACGAAGTACAATAAACATTTATTTTAAAGGATTAGTTTAACATCACTTGTAATGAAATTATTTAAATCTTGATTGTAAGGCTGTTTCAAATAAATACAAAATCAAATTTCAAACAAATATCCTTGGACAGGTGCCACTGATGACAGTCACAATCCCGCAGGCCCAGTCGTCATGACAAGATAACGCAACAGGAGCCACAGTCACGGGCAGATGGGCAATTACCGTCAAATCACTTCAACAGACTAAAAACTAAATTTACGTTTCATATATAAATTTATCGCGAGGGCTTGCAGCTTTACTGTATGATTAAATGATGATGGCATCCTCTTGGGTAATATATTCCGGAGGTAAAATAGTCCCCCATTCGGATCTCCGGGCGGGGACTACTCAGGAGGACGTCGTTATCAGGAGAAAGAAAACTGGCGTTCTACGGATCGGAGCGTGGAATGTCAGATCCCTTAATCGGGCAGGTAGGTTAGTAAATTTCAAAAGGGAAATGGATAGGTTAAAGTTAGATATAGTGGGACTTAGAGAAGTTCGGTGGCAGGAGGAACAAGACTTTTGGTCAGGTCAATGCAGGGTTATAAATACAAAATCAAATAGGGGTAATACAGAAATAGGTTTAATAATGAATAAAAAATAGGGGTACGGGTAAGCTACTACAAACAGCATAGTGAACGCATTATTGTGGCCAAGATAGACACGAAGCCCACGCCTACTACAGTAGTACAAGTTTATATGCCAACTAGCTCAGCAGATGACGAAGAAATTGATGAAATGTATGATGAGATCAAAGAAATTATTCAGGTAGTGAAGGGAAACAAAAATTTAAGTCATGGGTGACTAGAATTCGAGGCTCGGGAAATGGAGAGAAGGAAACATAGTAGGTGCATATGGATTGGGGCTAAGAAATGAAAGAGGAAGACGCCTGGTAAAATTTTGTGCAGAGTATAACTTAATCATAGCTAACACTTGGTTTAAGAATGCTGAAAGAAGGTTGTATACATGGAAGAACCCTGGAGATACTAAAAGGTGTCATATAGATTATATAATGGTAAAACAGAGATTTGGGATCGAGGTTTTAAATTGTAAGATATTGCCAGGTGTAGATGTGGACGCTGACCACAATCTATTGGTTATGAACTGTAGATTAAAACTGAGGAAACTGCAAAAAGGTGGGAATTTAAGGAGATGGAACCTGGATACACTGAAAGAGCCAGAGGTTGTACAGAGTTTCAGAGAGACCATAAGGGTACAAATCACAGGAATGGGATAAATAAATGCAGTAGAAGAAGAATGGGTACCTTTGAAGGATGAAATAGTGAAGGCAGCAGAGGATCAAATAGGTAAAAAGACGAGGGCTAGTAGAAACCTTTGGGTAACAGAAGAAATATTGAATTTAATTGCTGAAAGGAGAAAATAGAAAGATGCAGTAAATGAAGCAGGCAAAAAGGAATACAAACGTCTCAAAAATGATATCAACAGGAAGTGCAAAATGGCTAAGCAGGGATGGCTAGAGGACAAATGTAAGGATGTAGAGGCTTATCTCACGAGGGGTAAGATAGATACTGCCTATAGGAAAATTAAAGAGGTCTTTGGAGCAAAGAGAACCACTTGTATGAATATCAACAACTCAGATGGAAACCCAGTTCTAAGCAAAGAAGGGAAAGCAGAAAGGTGGAAGGAGTATATAGAGGGTCTATACAAGGGCGATGTACTTAAGGACAATATTATGGAAATGGAAGAGGATGTAGATAAAGATGAAATGGAGATATGATACTGCGTGAAGAGTTTGACAGAGCACTGAAAGACCTGAGTCGAAACAAGGCCCCGGGAGTAGACAACATTCCATTAGAACTACTGACAGCCTTGGGAGAGCCAGTCCTGACAAAACTCTACCACCTGGTGAGCAAGATGTATGAGACAGGTGAAATACCCTCAGACTTCAAGTAGAATATAATAATTCCAATCCCAAAGAAAGCAGGTGTTGACAGATGGGAAAATTACCGACCTATCAGTTTAATAAGTCACAGCTGCAAAATACTATCGCGAATTCTTTACAGACGAATGGAAAAACTGGTAGAAGCCGACCTCAGGGAAGTTCAGTTTGGATTTCAAGAGAAGTGTTGGAACACGTGAGGCAATACTGACCCTCCGACTTATCTTAGAAGAAAGATTAAGGCAAGGCAAACCTACGTTTGTAGCATTTGTAGACTTAAGGAAAGCTTTTGACAATGTTGATTGGAATACTCTCTTTCAAATTCTGAAGGTGGCAGGGGTAAAATACAGCGAGCGAAAGGCTATTTACAATTTGTACAGAAAGCAGATGGCAGTTACAAGAGTCGAGGGGTATGAAAGAGAAGCAGTGGTTGGGAAGGGAGTGAGACAGGGTTGCAGCCTATCCCCCATGTTATTCAATCTGTATATTGAGCAAGCAATAAAGGAAACAAAAGAAAAGTTCGGAGTAGGTATTAAAATCCATGGAGAAGAAATAAAAACTTTGAGGTTCGCTGATGACATTGTAATTCTGTCAGACACAGCAAGGAACTTGGAAGAGCAGTTGAACGGAATGGACAGTGTCTTGAAAGAAGGGTATAAGGTGAACATCAACAAAAGCAAAACGAGGATAATGGAATGGAGTCGAATGAAGTCGGGTGATGCTGAGTTAATTAGATTAGGAAATGAGACACTTAAAGCAGTAATGGAGTTTTGCTATTTGGGGAGCAAAATAACTGATGATGGTCGAAGTAGAGAGGATATAAAATGTAGACTGTCAATGGCAAGGAAAGCGTTTCTGAAGAAGAAAAATTTGTTAACATCGAGTATAGATTTAAATGTCAAGAAGTCGTTTCTGAAAGTATTTGTATGGAGTGTAGCTATGTATGGAAGTGAAACGTGGACGATAAATAGTTAGACAAGAAGAGAATAGAAGCTTTCGATATGTTGTGCTACAGAAGAATGCTGAAGATTAGATGGGTAGATCACATAACTAATGCGGAGGTATTGAATAGAACTGAGGAGAAGAGGAGCTTGTGGCACAACTTGGCTAGAAGAAGGGATCGGTTGGTAGGACATGTTCTGAGACATCGAGGGATCACCAATTTAGTATTGGAGGGCAGCGTGGAGGGTAAAAATCGTAAAGCGAGACCAAGAGATGAATACACTAAGCAGATTCAGAAATATGTAGGCTGGAGTAGGTACTGGCTGATGAAGAAGCTTGCACAGGATCGAGTAGCATGGAGAGCTGCATCAAACCAGTCTCTGGACTGAAGACCACAACAACAACATATAAACAGAGTCCCAGCAAATTCCGTTTCTGAATCAAAACCTTAAACCTAGGCCAAATAGAAACATGATGTGCACTTTAAAAACCTCTGGATATTGAGATTGGATGAGCATAATCGGCAAAAAAATTTAAAATTGGAAATATTCAATCTCTGCTGTAAATCGAACTCATTATAAGAAATTATTGTAATTAATAAACAGCGTTAACTTAAGAGCAAATACTGACTTGAGGTTTAATAATTGCAGAACTTTCAGGAACGCAACAGACATCTGTGCAGCAAAATTCATATTAATTTTGTTAACCACAAAGAAATAAAAATTTCCATGTAACAGACCGGCAACTGCCGTTTGTGAATTAACCTACTTAATGAAACGACTGTTCAGGCGCTACACAATGCGTTGTAATGTCAGTAAAATGTATTACAGACTGCACATCAGCTTTACAACTTAAGAAACACATAAACCTTTCTTGGAGACAAAGTATCCTAAATATTTTTTTTCCAAAATGAGTATTCTACGTAATACGTAAGACTATAACTACCACAAATCGAAAAGGCTTGGCGCTCCAAAATGATATTAGAAAATATATTTCACGCAATGAATGTCTTTACACAATGAAACCTGAAGACAAACACAAAACTTTCGCTCAGCTGCTTGGCCTCACTTCACTTTTAAAGAGTAATTTCGTAATACCGAACATACAGCGCTATTCATTTCGTGGTGCCTGGGCGAGCCATCACACCACGACTGCTTCCGGTGGTCCGAACACCTTCCGCCTACGCTTCTTGCGGACTCTTCGCACGCCCTCTAGCTCTCCCGACGTGGCTTTCAGTCAAAGATTACAGCTCCCGTCGGAAAACAAAATCGTTAGCGCCCGCATGGTTCAGCATGCCCACGACATGCATAATGGAGATACAACAGCGTGTTGTACTCTTATCAACAAATGTACGTCTCCACGTGGTATTCGAATTGGCAGAGAAGCGAGTCGTATCTCTCTCGTTGAGAACCATAATATTGTCTGGCAACCGCAGCTTACGTCCAGGCCCTACGACTACATTCCTCAACATTGGAGTGCCTTGTAGACATTAGATCGACGGACCTCTTCTAGAACTAATGATGATGCCCTCTCCCGACTGAGTTCGCCCATCAACGCTGCTACCTTTGGCCGTTTAGATTCCGCATTGATAGACGGAATAAGTCGTCTTTTTTCTTCTCTAACAGTTTGCTATATCAGCGATGCGATGCCCACGTGGTCTTTTATGACGTATGTATGGTATTTGGAGTCTGCCGAACGTGTTTCTGTGCACTCTTCTTCTGTGCATTGCCTTAAGTGCTGGCACTAGTTGAGGTGATATGTTGGGGTGACATTCTTCAAAAGAAGCGCTTGACAGACGCCCCCTGACATGGTCTTCATTTCGTGTGAACCTTGATAGCTTCCGTCATACTCAGATTCACTGTGCACCGAACGCTCTGCACATACGTCTGTGCTGTGTTATTAGTTGTTCTTCGGTAAAGCAAACCTGTTGCACGATGCTGCCGTCTTCTTAACTTCCATCTGTAATCTGTCCCAGTTCTTGAGCTTCTCCTAGTTGTCCTCAAGTCTTTGGTGGACTCTACTGTTGAAGTAAAAATACGTGACGAAACACATTACGACGTCACTCTTTTATATTTACCGGGAAGATCGAATTTTTTCACCCGTCTCGTCGAAGCCTGGCTAACTTCTCCAGTAACTCTGTTGATTGCCGCAAGTACATCTGGCCTACAGAGGCTTCTGTATCGATTGGTATCTTGACTACGTGGTGCGAAAGAGTAATGGACTGTCTGATGATGTTTGGTTTGTGGGGCGCTCAACTGCGTGGTTATCAGCGCCCGTACAATTTCCCAACCTTTGCTCAGTCCAATTTCGCCACTTTCCTGGATGATGATGAAATGATGAGGACAACACAAACACCCAGTCATCTCGAGGCAGGTGAAAATCCCTGACCCCGCCGGGAATCGAACCCGGGACCCCGTGCTCGGGAAGCGAGAACGCTACCGCGAGACCACGAGCGGCGGACGAATGGACTGTCTGTATTTTGTTCCTATCACCTTAGACAACAGATTTTCTGTAGTTTTATTGGACACGCCAGGTCTCAAAGTCCGAGAAACTTGGCGTCTTCACCAAACTAGGCCATGTGGAATACGGAATCGATTACCAGTTACTATAGCAGGGTCCTCAATAAGAACTAATACAACACAGTTAAGGCACGTTCAAGTAGCACAGTTGAAATACTCGTGGGGTTGAACTGCATAGCTTGACATAATTTGATCCTTTTTGCATATACATAAAGCTTTCTAACACATTACAGTAGTTGATAAATAAGTAGATCCTGGAACCTCCCAGAAATCAGGATCGTAAAATATTAAATACAACAAAAGTGAAGCACACAGTGGACATGATCGGATGTCAACGATAGAGAGCCACATCAAAAATTCATGATGATATCTCCAATACTTTAAAAATCGGAAACGTGGATTTTAAAGCCCAGCGTTTTTCATTAGAGATAAAAATGCCAACTTTATAAATGATAAGGAAAGATATTTTAGTGCCTCTGTTGTTTAGATGTGCGATGCAATGTTACTTCGGACATGCACTGCGGCGGCTACAGCCGTTTTGAAATACACGATATATGTTTGCAGTTGCGCGTATGGATAACAATTAGTGCCGGCTCTGGACTCGAACCCGCATTTCCCGCTTATCGCGAGCGGTCGCCTACTTTTTTCAGAGCAGTCAGCTTCACGCCGGTGGAGACAGGGTGGGCAGGGGTCGAAACCAGATATCCGGCCACCATGCCTCCCCCTCCATTTTTTAAAATGATGTGGAGCACGAAGGTGGTTTCAACGAGCAAAACATCTTTACCAGTAAAATTATGTCGTTCTATGGTTAAGGAAAAATCAAAATTAGAGCATAAATACGACATAAAGGCTGCCCTTTTGGCGGAACCAACGTTAGAAACTACACCCGTGGCTACAGCAACCTAGGTGTCCAGGGACTCTTAAAGCCCACCATTGTGGTTGGTCACATCTTTATAAGAAAGGGTTTGTACGGTTCTGTCACTTGTTCTGGTCCATGAAATTGACATCCATACCAGTCATATCCCAACCGCGTTGAGGGTCCAAGTAGATACTACTCAGATAATTAGCTAAGTATTGGCGACAGCGCGGCTGACTTCACGGGCGAGAGAATCGTTCCAGTAGCGAGATCCAAAAATCGAGAAAATACTTGTCTTCATCCTAGAAAAATACAATGTGGTCAAACCGTTGCTCCATATCACTGCATGTACTTCAGTACATGGATAGCACATCATAGGCCTATTCTGGATAAGAAGGGATTTTGGTGTCACTGCAGTTGGGGTCGGACGATGAATAAGGGCCAGCGTCAGTCTCGTCAACCTCTGCACCTCCACGGCAGATCCGCATTCCAGATGGTATCCGGTAGATGACACAGGAGATATAACGTAGAATCTGCCATACATATGGACTGGAGTCTCTGGCGTTTCACGTGTTTGTGGTTGACCACCAAATACCAGGCAGTTCTGGCTTCTGAAGCATGCACCGTGCACTGAACGGAAGATCAACGGCCACGTAACCGAGGAAACGTGGCTTGCAATCGGATTTCGGTGATGGCCTCGCATCATCCGGAAATAAACATCACAAACCTTCTGCAGCCACCCACTCGGGAGGTCAACGTTGACGTAACTGAAGTCCAGAAAAAACCCCTTAAGGTGAGACAGTGTCGCGAAAACATGCACCATTGCAGTTGTTGGTTGGTAAGAGATGGGAGCCAGTTCTTCGATCAGAGTTCCCGTGATGCTGCGCTGGTGGCGACTCGACATCTTCATCATCATACATCCGCCATACACCGTCGGGTGGCTTGCGGAGTATGGATGTAGATGTAGATGTAGATCATGGCGACACAGGCCCTTTGATGTTCCTTACCTATACAAACTATTTGGGAGACAATCTGAGCAGCCGTATTATGTTGTTTGCAGATTACGCTGTCGTTTATCGACTAAGAAAGCCATCAGAAGAATAAAAAAATTGCAAAAAGTTTTAGAAAAGACATCTACATGATGCGAAAATTGGCAAGTGACCCTAAATAACGAAAAGCGTGAGGTCATCCACATGAGTGCTAAAAGGAATCCGTTAAACTTCGGTCACACGATAAATCAGTTAAATCTAAGGGCCTTAAATTTAAATGAATACATGGGAATTACAATTATGAACAACTTAAATTGGAAGGAACACATAGAATATGTTTTGGGGAAGGCTATCCAGAGACTGTATTTTATTGGCAGGACCCTGAGAAAATGTAAGCTCTACTAAAGAGACTGCCTACACTACGCTTGTCCGTTCTCTTTTAGAATACTGCTGCGGAGTGATGGATCCTTACCAGATAGGATTGACGAAGTACATCGAAAAACTTCAAATAATGGCAGCACGTTTTGTATTATAGCGAAATAGGGGAGAGAGTGCCACTGAAATGATACAGGATTTGGGGTGGACGTCATTAAAAGAAAGGCGCTTTTCGTTGCGTCGGAATCTTCTCACGATATTCCAGAAACCAACTTTCTCCTCTCTTACATAGGGAGAAACGATCATCATGATAAAATAAGGGGAATCAGAGCTCGTACAGGAAGATATAGGTGTTCGTTCTTTCCGCGCTCTATACGAGATTTTAATAATAAAGAATTGTGAAAGTGATTCGATGGACCCTCTGCCAGGCACTTAAATGTGATTTGCAGAGTATCCGTGTACATATAGCAGCTGCTATGACCCTCACACTAACTGTTCCGAGACCACCCTCAGCGGTAGGGTGGGTGAGCGTATCATCTGGCACTTTGATGATCATTCATCACAAGTAACCAAAGACCGCCTGTACACTGCTTGCTGTCATTTTTGGCAATGGGAGGAGCATAGCTATCCTATCACAAAGATAGATTTTCACATCAGTCACCAGCTGCATCATGTTCAAAGGTCGCACCAAGCTACTATGGACATTCGTAAGTAATCCTTTCAGGAAATGAGTGCCGGCGTAGGAGTGTCAGGCGTAGTGATGATCCCCAAACATTGATCACATCTCGGAGTGGGTGCGGGGCCAAGCTTTATACAAGGAGATCGCTGCCGATCACCATCCCCCCAGACCTCTCCAAGTTCACGTGGCTTCCGGCTGTAGCACCGTATTAGGCAATCCAGTCTGGTGATCTTTGGACTTCGTCTGGTGTAGGCACTAAGAAGTCCACATATTAATGTTTGGTCTCTCAACGTAAGTCCCTGCAGCCGGCATGACAGGCCGTGTAATAGCTGCTCCATCGCAATACATAACCACCGACAGGGGGCGTCCTTGCCTCACAGAGCAGGCGACAGTGATTGTACCCACTGTACGTCGATTGATGGTAACATGTGAAATCGCTCCTCGCAGAAGGTGCATGACGGCGTTGATGAAGGACTGTGAGAAGGTCGGTTGCCGCACACCTCCTCAAGATTGTCGTGGCGTACGCCAACGAAAACGTAGTGACATACATGTATGTCCGGAGGAAATTTCATTGTACTTATCAACAAACAACACAGGCACTGCAATGTCGTATTTATCCGCCGACACTGGGCAGGCGACTTTCAATTGAAATGTCGCCAAACTCGGAATCACATGATGGATGTAATAGAGCAGGTTGTAGAAACATGTTTGACGACATGTTGAAGTTTGGATCTGGCCATGAAGCGTGCTTGGGTTGTTGTTGTTGTTGTTGTTGTTGTGGTCTTCAGTCCTGAGACTGGTATGATGCAGCTCTCCATGCTACTCTATCCTGTGCAAGCTTCTTCATCTCCCAGTACCTACTGCAACCTACATCCTTCTGAATCTGCTTAGTGTATTCATCTCTTGGTCTCCCCCTACGATTTTTACCCTCCACGCTGCCGTCCAATACTAAATTGGTGATTCCTTGATGCCTCAGAACATATCCTACCAACCGATCCCTTCTTCTGGTCAAGTTGTGACACAAACTTCTCTTCTCCCCAATTCTATTCAATACTTACTCATTAGTTACGTGATCTACCCATCTAATCTTCAGCATTCTTCTGTAGCACCACATTTCGAACGCTTCTATTCTCTTCTTGTCCAAACTATTTACCGTCCATGTTTCACATCCATACATGGCTACACTCCATACAAATACTTTCAGAAATGACTTCCTGACACTTAAACCTATACTCGATGTTAACAAATTTCTCTTCTTCAGAAACGCTTTCCTTGCCATTGCCAGTCTACATTTTATATCCTCTCTACTTCGACCATCATCAGTTATTTTGTTCCCCAAATAGCAAAACCCTTTACTACTTTAAGTGTCTCATTTCCTAATCTAATACCCTCAACATCGCCCGACTTAATTCGACTACATTCGATTATCCTCCTTTTGCTTTTGTTGATGTTCATCTTATATCCTCCCTTCAAGACACCAACCATTCCGTTGAACTGCTCTTCCAAGTCCTTTGCTGTCTCTGACAGAATTACAATGTCATCGGCAAACCTCAAAGTTTTTATTTCTTCTCCATAGATTTTAATACCTACTCCGAATTTTTCTTTTGTTTCCTTTACTGCTTGCTCAATATACAGATGTAATAACATCGGGGAGAGGCTACAACCCTGTCTTACTCCCTTCCCAACCACTCCTTCCCTTTCATGTCCCTCGACACTTATTACTGCCATCTGCTTTCTGTACAAATTGTAAATAGCCTTTCGCTCCCATTATTTTACCCCTGCCACCTTTAGAATTTGAAAGAGAGTATTCCAGTCAACATTGTAAAAAGCTTTCTCTAAGTCTACAAATGCTAGAAACGTAGGTTTGCCTTTTTTAAATCTTTCTTCTAAGATAACTCGTAAGGTCAGTATTGCCTCACGTGTTCCAGTATTTCTACGGAATCCGAACTGATCTTCCCCGAGGTCGGCTTCTACTAGTTTTTCCATTCGTCTGTAAAGAATTCGTGTTAGTATTTTGCAGCTGTGGCTTATTAAACTGATTGTTCGGTAATTTTTACATCTGTCAACGCCTGCTTTCTTTGGGATTGGAATTATTATATTCTTCTTGAAGTCTGAGGGTATTTCGCCTGTTTCATACATCTTGCTCACCAGATGGTAGAGTTTTGTCAGGACTGGCTCTCCCAAGGCCGTCAGTAGTTCCAATAGAATGTTGTCTACTCCGGGGACCTTGTTTCGGCTCAGGTATTGCAGTGCTCTGTCAAACTCTTCACGCAGTATCGTATCTCCCATTTCATCTTCATCTACATCCTCTTCCATTTCCATAATATTGTCCTCAAGTACATCGCCCTTGTATAGAGCCTCTATATACTCCTTCCACCTTTCTGCTTTCCCTTCTTTGCTTAGAACTGAGTTTCCATCTGAGCTCTTGATGTTCATACAAGTGGTTCTCTTATCTCCAAAGGTCTCTTCAATTTTCCTGTAGGCAGTATCTATCTTACCCCTAGTGAGATAAGCCTCTACATGCTTACATTTGTCCTCTAGCCATCCCTGCTTAGCCGTTTTGCACTTCCTGTCGATCTCATTTTTGAGACGTTTGTATTCCTTTTTGCCTGCATCATTTACTGCATTTTTATATTTTCTCCTTTCATCAATTAAATTCAATATTTCTACTGTTACCCAAGGATTTCTACTAGCCCTCGTCTTTTTACCTACTTGATCCTCTGCTGCCTTCACTACTTCATCCCTCAAAGCTTCCCATTCTTCTTCTACTGTATTTCTTTCCCCCATTCCTGTCAATTGTTCCCTTATGCTCTCCCTGAAACTCTGTACAACCTCTGGTTCTTTCAGTTTATCCAGGTCCCATCTCCTTAAATTCCCACCTTTTTGCAGTTTCTTCAGTTTTAATCTACATGTCATAACCAATAGATTGTGGTCAGGGTCCACATCTGCCCCTGGAAATGTCTTACAATTTAAAACCTGGTTCCTAAATCTCTGTCTTACCATTATATAACCTATCTGATACCTTTTAGTATCTCCAGGGTTCTTCTATGTATACAACCTCCTATCATGATTCTTAAACCAAGTGTTAGCTATGATTAAGTTGTGCTCTGTGCAAAGTTCTACCAGGCGGCTTCCTCTTTCATTTCTTAGCCCCAATCCATATTCACCTACTACGTTTCCTTCTCTCCCTTTTCCTACACTCGAATTCCAGTCACCCATGACTATTAAATTTTCGTCTCCCTTCACTATCTGAATAATTTCTTTTATTTCATCATACATTTTTGCAATTTCTTCGTCATCTGCAGAGCTAGTTGGCATATAAATTTGTACTACTGTAGTAGGTGTGGGCTTCGTATCTATCTTGGCCACAATAATGCGTTCACTATGCTGTTTGTAGTAGCTTACCCGCATTCCTATTTTCCTATTCATTATTAAACCTACTCCTGCATTACCCCTTGGGTAGCCTAATGGTAAGGCTACCGCTCACGATAAGCGGGAAATCTGAGCTGGAGTCCCAGTCCGGCACCAATTTTCGCTGTCGTCTTTTCATTATACAGTTGATGGATGTCCATTTTCACAGCAACGAATATATGTCATGTAGGACAAGAAAAGGTTGTAGAAAGATGGAGAATATCTTTCTAAAAATATTTGAATCACCCAGATCCAGATGGGATGCTACCTGCGAACACCACGGCAGAAAGGAAATATGAAGAATAATGTGAAGTGACAGAGTGACAGAAGTAAGTGTGAAGATTGCAATCAAAAGACTCAGAAACAACAAAGACCCAGAGGAGGACAGAATAACTGGCGAAGTAATCAAGGAGGGAGGTAACAGCTTACACTTATAATTATTTAAATGCCCATCATACAAGAAAGGAATCAAAACGCAATGTAGTAACTACAGAGGCCCCTGAATGTAACCTAGAAGGCACTTTCTATCATCATCCTCAGCAAGTTACACCCTTTCATAGCGAACAACATTCCATGGCATATTGGCAGCTTCATAAACAGCGGTGGTCATATGGAACAGGGTTATGTGGTTTATAAGCTAGTAGAGGTAAGACCTTAGAGTATCTGTGAGACTTCTGGCAACTCTTCTCTAACGAAGGAACTGTGCAACCCGACGCATCGATACTTGCCGCGAAGTTTTTTATACGGGAAGAATACATCGAAAGAAACACAATGACTATTTCTTTTGCTGCTAAGACACACTGCAAGTACTTCTTATAGAAGTGTTGAAATTTGCCAAATTCGTAGCTCGCCAGGCGTACTCCTTCCGTAGCTGTAGCAGACGGCGCCTGCAGAAGGCAATTGGCGGCACAACAGTAAACAGATCACATGGGACAACCCGAAATTCAATTTCCGTTGATAGACTGTCTGTTACGGTTGTTCATAGTTACTATTCGCTGGAATTTGCAACTCATTTAACATCCGTTATAATTTGATTGCCTTTGCAGTATCACTAACTGTTAAAAACGAAGATAAACTACTTTTTTGTGATTACCTTGTACATGCTTCTGATAGCATCTGTCATTGTGCAGATTCCAAAGCTTTAAAGAACTGTGGAATCCAATTAATGTTGTCAACCTTGCAAATATGAATTATAAATAACACAGTATGCCATTCAATCACGTGCATCTCCTGAAGATCTATATATTGTTATTTATTAGTTAATTTGTTGGGCACTGATTCGAATGATGTCGATATTTCTTTAGCATCTATGAAAAAATTACAGGAAACAGGAAATAAGTCAAGAACAAAAGCAGAGTGTCTTCCAATCCCAAAGGAAACATGTACAGTAACAGCTGTCAGTGAGAAAGAAGAGGCTATAGATTTTTTAGTTATATGAGGTAGGTAGAAAACGCTTATACATAAGCAGTGTGCAACGCCAGTTCCAATTCTTAAAATCTAAACATGAAATGTATAAACGGAAGAAAGATTTACACGAAGCATGAAATATGCACCTAAATGAACTTGGCAAAAGTATCAAAGGAAAACTATCCAAAAGATTGAGAACTGCTTGTGAGAGTCAATGCACCATTACCAATGGAGATCTGCGAGGCTGGGTGGTCTGAAAAGAAAGTCAGATGAACAATACTGATCCGCAGAAAATAATTCATTGCTTCTCTTATGGTCTTGGGTTGGACGTAATGACGCTTCCGTCTTTAGGAAGACGAGGAAAAAGTGTTAACATATCACGAATTTCATCCAGAACTAATAGTGTGATTAAACGTGTCAATAAAACAGGGAGAAATAAAGAAATTTAAACAGACTCAAGATTTTGTCACACAGTTGTTGGGAAATATGATTTCCGTTAGGTCTTTGTCGTTTAAGGTCTGCATTGTCACTTTGCATCGCCATGTTTTACAAATTTATTCAAATATGCCTCGTACGCAGCGCAATATGCGGAACAACGGCTACAACCATTTCTTATTCCATTCCAATTCTGTCTCAATAAAATTAGTAACTACTGAGAAGTGTCTGAATGCATTTGTTTTTCTGTTAACATATGTGCCTCGTGTAAGAAAAATGTTTGTTTTCGTCATCCAACGCTGTTAACATTTGGGATGTGTCTGATGTGACTCACCTGGCGTGTGAACAGACCTCAAATATTATCCAGGATTAAGCAACGGGCTAGTCGTGGCAATCTATAATCTTCTTCCTTTTATTTCTTCCATGGGGTAACACATTTTGTGTTGTCGAATTTGGTTTTTAGTGTTTGATTTTGTTTTCGGCATTTTTTACTGTTTCAGTATTCAGAACAAAGTGTCAGGAAATGCCTTTCGGGTCTTTGTAAATTAGAAGAGGGGTACAAGAAGAGACAGCCCATATGGCATATCTGAATAGCTCAGCAGGTGGTAACATTCTTTTAGACAAGAAAAAGGTCTGGCTTACATACCTAGTTGGCGAATAGTTAATAATCGTTATTCACCCTTCATAGAAGCAATATCTTTGTCTAGGAAAAAGCGCCAGTGCTAATTCTGGAAGTAAGTATATCCTTCCTCACCATTCATTTATTCCTACTGTGTCTATTTATTTGCCAACGGCCGCGCCCCCGTGGTAACACCGATTCCTGTCAGATCACCGAAGTTAAGCACTGTCGGGCTTGGTTAGCGCCTGGATGTGTCACCATCTGGGTCTCAGGCGTACAGTTGTCAAGGGAGGTGCAATCAGATCTTGTGAGGCTAATTCAGGAGCTACTTGACTGAGAAGTAGCGACACTGATTACTTAAATTGACAATGGCCTGGAGAGCGGTGTGCTGACCGCGTACCTCTCCGTATCTGCATCTGGTGAGGCCTCTGGTCTGAGGATGACGTAACGGTCGGTCGGTATCATTGGGCCATCAAAACCTGTTCAGACGGTGTTGTTTTTTTTGTGTCATTTGTGTAGGAAAGCAATCGGTCTTATTAACAGCATGGAAAGGGGTAGTTTATAACTAGACCACATCTGCTTTAGAAGGTAACCCGTTCCAGGAAATTGCCTGCAGGAACTTCAACGCTTCATCTGAGAAAATTCATCTGAGAAAATGATGCCTTAGGACAGTGCTTTGTTAGTTAAATTCACTGGCATTTTCTTGCCAGGTTTTCAAGACTACACTGGATTTGCCGTATATTTTGGAAGGTGACAGGCGGCTGTGAGTTACCGACCTGATAGCAGTCACTTTAACTAGTGAACCTTCCACTTGACTACTGCCCCACACATTTGTTAAACTGATTTTTCGCTTTGACGTGTTTATTGTTGTTGAACTGATTATGTTCTTTGACTGTGTTTGTTGTTGTTAGCCTGCATTAGAGGTTATCACATTTATTAGAATCCAAGTACCCTTGAATGCTGAAATAATGAAATGATGCCCCTGTCATTACTTTAGTCAACTGTTGGTGGATGATTAACATATCAAAACAGGATTGACCTTTTATAAAAGTTTTCGCACAAGTTTACTGATTATAAAATAGGACAAAGAGATACATGTTAAGCGAGATGACAATAATAAAACATGATCTGATGGCAGCACATCTATGCAACGAAAAGAGTTAACACTCCCTTAGGTGGCGGTCCGTTGGCAAAGACTATGGTTTGTCTGACTGAACTCTTTACTTTTGCTCAAAACATGGATAACGCAATCTGAAATTATCTAACACTCAAAAGACTTTGATGGATTTATTCTACAAGGAAGTTATACTACGTTGGTGCAGCTGAGAACAAGTGGAGAGGTTTTGATCTTGTTTTCCGTAACAAACCGGAGCAGCAATAGAATACCCCTTTCCTCGATGTGTGGCGCTGTCTGAGGTGACGGTCGAGGTTCCAGAATCTGCACAGCAGCGATATGTGGCGCCGGTAATTCCTTGTCGTAGGTACAAAATGCACAAAGCCATGGCTGTTAGGCGAATCGCAATAACTCTCTAATGGGGCGCAGAAAACTCGGCAGATTGCAGTGTGTGACACTCCCGTTCGCCAGTCAGACCAGGGACCAGTTTGACTCACTTATACGGCAGTGCACACAAGGAGATCAAACGTCAAAGCGGCAGTCCTATCGTGTATAAGATTCCCTCGGCACAGCGAATTGTCCAAGATTACTGAGTCCTAGCTGTCGGTACAGCTAAGTCCTCACCACAGACTCCCCGGTCAAGACCAGCACTAGTGCGAAGTCACGTTCAGGAAAAGTGTCCCAAGAGCACCTCACTTATGCTTAAAGTCAAGACCAGCATCCTCTCCTGACTGGAGTCTGAATCAGAAGATCAAGGTTCTGCTCTCCTCACTTTCCATCAAACCTCGGTCAACTCCCCAAAAACAGTCCTGCAACCGCCCCCATAAGGGTTTCGCACCACCCACAAGACTCCACAAATTTCGTGTCTCCCCTATAACTCATCTGCTCTACTCATCAGCCAATCCTAATCGAAGTTTACAATATTCTTCTCTTTTCAGAAGAAGCAGCCAATCCCTGACTCGCAAATTCCTGCACAGAGAGAAGGAGGGGTTGTGCTCCCGACTCGTTTCTTCCCACGGCCACTTTTGGCAGCTTGTTATTTGAAGTTCCTGCATAGGTCTAAAGTGAACAACACATTTATCATATAGATCCTTATCTGTACAGCCCAAATATTACCGCATGCCTGACCAGGGGCCCTGCCTAAACTAAGAGAAGTGCTTTTGTGTCCCAACACAGATCATTTCAGAGCCACCATAAATATTGTGTTCTTTCTAAACTTGTTTTGAAGGCCTTAGACTTCCAAAAAACTCTGGAGGCCAAGGGACGACACCACCTGATGGCTCCACCGATAGTGTGTGGTCGGCCCACGGTGAACGTGGAAACTCGCGAATTTTTATGGCCGCCATCCCTGTTCACAACAGGTGTTCACAACACTGTCTTAATGCGTTGGCCGGGCGACCAAGATTTCTCTTGTACTTCCTGCCTCTGCTGTAGCAATAGGCACATAACAGGTAGGTCCAGGTAGGTTGATTTTTCCCTCTTTGACAGAACGCATTGTCTGCACGGCAGTCTGAGAAATTCTTTGGCCCAGCATTCTGTCTGCACTAAGTGCTTTGAGATGTTCCTTTCCATAGCTCCACATGGCTTTCAAGACCCAAACGTCCAATGCAAGATTTACTGCTAAATGACCAAATTGCCTGCCTCTTCTCAGCTCCAGAGAAATACTATTTGAAGGAGAGCCACCATAAAGATCCCCACATGCATTAACAATGTACACGATTCCATCAATGCCTGCTCATGCTGATAACTTCCTGTCATCTCACAAACATAATGTCGTGGGTGAAAAATCAACTTAAATTTTGCCTTTGAATATGGAGAATAGTGAGAGTGACTTGTCTTCTCTCAAGTGCTATTATTTAGAAATCTTCAATTTTTATGTTCTGATAATTTTGCTATCACTGACATATGGTCGGCAGTGGTTCGTTACAGAGTAATAGCATAATTATAATTTTTTTCATCTTGTTATTCCAGTTATCTTTCTTCTTGTAAAAACACCATCGCATCAGCGAAAGTGTCTGTCACGTGGAAACAACAAAATGTGCGACACAAAATACAGAGCAGAGCCTCAACCCTGAGGTGAAACACATACACTTTTATCATAGTAGGTTAAATTTGTTCTGACGCTGTACATTACAGCAGTTGATGAATGCATCACTTACCCCTAATGATCATTGTTCAAAATCTCGACCACCACTGACTGTTGTTATGCACCCTAATCAGACACTTTTAGTATTGTTTGGGGTTTACAGTAATTGACTATCCACTAACTCTTCAATGTTTATTGATGTAAAAATACATCTCCCTGCCCAGTGAGAGATCAAGAAGCTTTAGCAACATGATCCCTAAATACTACAGTCTTTAGGTATTGATGTCCCGGCTGACAGTAATCTCTCATTTATATACATTCGAATTAAAATGTCTCCAGGTGTTAAAAAAGCCTTTCCGTTCGAATGCTCTTCTTCCATGATTATTCTGGAAGGATAATTTTCGCAGGAACGTTTTTGTAGGAAGCCATCAGCAGGGTTTTACAAAGTAACAAAAGCTTGCTGCAATATCGGTTCATTGACTCCCAAGCACATGGCAAAAACTCTTGCACCACATATTAGTCTCATCTCCATGAGATCCAGTTCCTCCAGTCCTGACGTCATATATGCGCCACAGGATCTGAGTGCGTCAGGAGGGCTAACGTCGGATACACAATGAGGTGACCTCCTAATATCGTAGCAGACCTCCATTTGCCCTCCATACTGCCACAGACCAAGGTGTCATGGACTCAGCAAGTCGTTGGAAGTCCCCTGCCGAAATATTACACCATGCTGCCCCTATAGCGGTCCATAATTGCCAGTGCAGGATCGTGTGCACGAAGTGACCCCTCAATTACTCGTATATCCCACAAATTTTCGATAGGTGACCAAATCGGTCGCTCAAATTGTCCAGAAAATTTCTTCTAACCAGCCGCGAACAATTGTGGCCTGGCGTCATGGCACATTGTCATCCATAAAAATTACGTCGTTGTTTGGGAACATGATATCTACGAATGACTGCAAATGGTCTCCACGTAGCCCACCAATATCATTTCCAGTTAATGATGGTTCAGTTGGACCAGAGGATACAGCCCAGAAAGAAAATGTTACACGCTAGTCACAGGTACACTGATGAGATTTTCCTTGACATCAAAAGGTATATCAGTTTGTTGTATCCTCAATACAACTGGTTGCGAAGTGGGTTCACTCCATTATTTTATTTTACGCAGATACTTCTCAAAATATTTCCGTAAATTACCATTCTTGTTACTATATCTCTCAGGGTTGAAAACCTCTTAACGCAATCGCGCCTGAATACCTCGCGACCAGTACATAGCAAGGGAAGCTTGTTCAAACTGTTCCAAAGTTTGAGAATAATCAATACCTTCATTTGCCCAGAAAGCTGGATACAGCAAGAATATCTCTGATCACGTCTGCACATTACAATTTCAGCCATGTCGTGAAAAATAAACATTTAAATTTTAAAATAATAAAATTTAGTACTCGGTCACTATGAACACTGACAATTTTTCTAAGAGATTCTCCTGACGGAAAGACATCACATGTAAACAGCAAACGAAAACCAAGCTAGAAGTTATTCTTACCTTATGAAACGTCCTCTTAGAACAATTGTACACGACTGTGGTTAAACTGACACAATATTTTTTTGCGCAACGCAATCTGACTTTCAATAATCCCTACAAAACAATGGCCCTGACTAACTTTAACCTATACCTTTCACAAATCACTTACCTCACAAAAATCTTCATTACTCGAACTACTGCAATACAGCGAGCGCCACTATTGCCAGCTAAATAAAAGATTCAAACTACAGAAGGCACTAACTACTGATAGGGATAGTTAGCAAATGAAAGATATTAATAGAGGACAAACAATGTATTTACCTTAATAGTCATAATATATATAGCAGTTCATGACAAATTACAAAACTCCGCCATCTCTCTCCTCACATCCACCACTGCTGGCGGCTCACCTCCAACTGCGCAACGCTACGCGCTGTTCACATGCAGCTGCCGCTGCCCAACACTACAATGGCAGACAACAATGCAAACTAGCCACAGACTGCACACAGCACAGCCAGTAATTTTCATACAGAGCGCTACGTGGCATTACCAATATAAAAATCTAAACAGCCTACTTACATAGCCCCCATGCTCCCCACAAAAAATTTTACAAATTTTTTTGGGCAGTGGCCAATAATGATTTGAAAAAAATTTTCATAATTACAATAACAAAGATATCAAATGCACACACTTATTGATACAATGTTGATCAAAAGCTAAAATTTTCTCACAGTCCATAAGGACAGTCCAGATTGTTCATCACTGTAAAATTGCAGTGTTTTACTCAAAGTCTGAGCGGTAAAAGAAAATGCACACGGAAGTAGTGGATTTCCATGGAGTCTTGAAGAAGTAATGTTGTCCTTCCAACGGAAAGACAGTGCTCATACTTGACATGTTGACAGGTAATGGGCCACAACAGAGCAAACCCACAGCAGAGTCAGTCGAAGTTGATGAATATTGGTAGGTAGGTCATCACAGAGCAGACCCACTGTAGTCCTGGTAGAGAGTATGGTATTGGTGGGCCACCAGAGGTGCAGACCCACTGCAGTCCTTGTAGAAAGTGTGGACAGGCCCACTGTATCCAGAATGAGATTTTCACTCTGCAGCGGAGTGTGCGCTGATATGAAACTTCCTGGCAGATTAAAACTGTGTGCCCGACCGAGACTCGAACTCGGGACCTTTGCCTTTCGCGGGCAAGTGCTCTACCAACTGAGCTACCGCTCCGCTGCAGAGTGAAAATCTCATTCTGAAAACATCCCCCAGGCTGTGGCTAAGCCATGTCTCCGCTATATCCTTTCTTTCAGGAGTGCTAGTTCTGCAAGGTTCGCAGGAGAGCTTCTGTAAAGTTTGGAAGGTAGGAGACGAGATACTGGCAGAAGTAAAGCTGTGAGTACCGGGCGTGAGTCGTGCTTCGGTAGCTCAGTTGGTAGAGCACTTGCCCGCGAAAGGCAAAGGTCCCAAGTTCGAGTCTCGGTCGGGCACACAGTTTTAATCTGCCAGGAAGTTTCATATCAGCGCACACTCCGCTGCAGAGTGAAAATCTCATTTTGGAAACATCCCCCAGGCTGTGGCTAAGCCATGTCTCCGCTATATCCTTTCTTTCAGGAGTGCTAGTTCTGCAAGGTTCGCAGGAGAGCTTCTGTAAAGTTTGGAAGGTAGGAGACGAGATACTGGCAGAAGTAAAGCTGTGAGTACCGGGCGTGAGTCGTGCTTCGGTAGCTCAGTTGGTAGAGCACTTGCCCGCGAAAGGCAAAGGTCCCGAGTTCGAGTCTCGGTCGGGCACACAGTTTTAATCTGCCAGGAAGTTTCAGGCCCACTGTAGTCCTGGTAGAGATGACCAGCAGCCATCTGTTGTGACTGTGCGGGTGCACAATCACCAGTGAAGAGTCTTGCAGTTAATATAGCAAGTCCATAACCACCACTTGTGCACTCACAAAGTTTTTTGGAATTGTCCTTAGAACGAGCAATGCTGTTATCCAGTCCCTTGCTGAATTATCAACACACGTGCAAACACTAACAGTCCCTACTTCTCACATATTGTCCATATACTATGACCAACAGAAAAGTGTGCAGTGAAATGGAACTTACAAGTTAATAATATGATGAACTGGTGTCAATTACAATTTTATAACATAAGAATACAATTACAATGGCACAAAATACATCATTAAAAACATAACAATACAGTTAACATTTGTAGTACAAGCTTTACAAAAGAATAGAAATAACATATACATCAGTGTTACAGGAACTATAACATAAGTTCATACATAAAAGATCAGAATAACTTTTGAAACATCAACTTTACACCTGAGCATTAAAACAAAACAGAATAAATAATGTCTAAGCATATTTACAAGGTAAATAACATATTATTAATGCCAATTATATTTGAGGAGAACAGTATTCCTCATCATAGTGAATGTAGCTGAGTATTAGAAGAAGAAAAAATTCTATGAAACTACACAGAGACAGGAAGAAAACAAATACACAAGGGTACACAAACAAATAGTGGGATAACACAAAAGGAAAGGACAGGGTTTGTTTTACTGCAGTATTTTGCATGGAGATCTCCCTTCGTTCATCATTATTCCCAAAAGTCCTATCTAAGCCTGCTTTCTGTATTCTGTTCACATCCTCTGTCAAAAATAGTTTTTCTCCACTGTACAGTATCCTTTTTTTTCCCAAACCATTTTCATATAGCTTCTCAATACATTTCTTCCAAGTCATCATAGTTAGTTTCTTATATAGTCTACCCCTCTTAAGCTAACTTAAATCTACTGAGCTCAGATATATATACCAAGGGACGAGGCAATGCAGCATCCCATAAAACAATTAATATAAACAGCAATAAAAAAAAACGCAGATTTGCGAAGCAAGCAGCATTAAGAAATTAGCAAAGCAATTGTAATATTACAACTAACATAAGGCAATGTGCGGCAAACAATAAAATAAATCATTAGTAAAACTGGCTTAACAGAATAATACAAAGTCAAATTCAACAACACTATGCCTGGCAAACAGCAGCAACTTATACCTAAACATGACATAGCTCAAGCAGAAAAAATATTACAGTAAAAACAACAATGCAGATAAGGGAAATGTATATTCACATCTTAATGTCTATGTAATTAAAGTGGTGCACCACAAAAACTTATTCTAAAAAAAATATTACCATGTACTTGAAAAGAAAATTATGTGTCCAGTTACTGTTACTAGTCCCTTCTTATTGTTCTTTCCTTTCCAAGTGCTCCTTTTTTAAAGAATGTGGATTACAAAATTATTTAATAGATCTGTTGACAGAAAGTGTTCACATTAGCAAATGCATCTAAGTTTATTTTATAAAACTAATGCTGCAACACAGCTGGAAACCAGATCTTAAATGAAATAAGCAATTACGCAAACCAAAGCATAAAAATATCATTCAGTAGTCATGTGACATTTCATAAGTTATCAGAAATTCTCTCAACTCTTGTAGAAAGACACTTGTCATAATCAGGTGTATAGACATAAAAATATTTCTCGTCATTTCTACAAAGGAACGTCAATAGCGAGGATAATGGCCTCCTTTTTTTTTTTTTTGAAAGGGGCACACGCTAATGGCTTTTTTCCAGGCAACTGGCACCCAGCTGGGTGCCCACGACGCATTGCATGCAGGTGGTCACTTAACTTTCTTATGGAAATATTTACGACAGCAGTTTCCGCTACAGTGACAGTCTCATATAAAAATATTTCACAGGTCAAGAATTTGCGTAGCAAATATGTAGAAACAAAATCTTATGAATATAACAGTGTCAAAAAAATTTTCGCCAGCATTGTGATACATTCACGCATTTACACACATTTCATAACTCTTAAAGTACGATTCTTGGTTTCCAACATCCTTTTTCACAAGTCAAGAGTCCCTAAATTCTATTCATTATTCATATACATATAAACACATAATCACATTCCTCATATATGGTAGCATCATCTTATTGACATAAACATACCTCAACAGCATAATACACATCGTCGTAATAATATCATAACATCTCAGTCAGTTCTCAAAATCGTCGTAGCTTCCTCCAATAATTAAAAAAAAATTCTCTGCTCTTGTCAAAAGTGTCATCTGCCTCAAACGTACTTTAAAAGTCGTGATCTCATACCAAATATTCAAAGCTCTCATAATATCACAATGGGTCCGAAAAAATATGAAGAGTTCGCACAGTACAGACAAAATACAATTTCGTAAGTGTGAAGTTACCCAACGGTGTAATTACGTAAACATGTGTCACTGACGTAGTAAAAAACAAGTTTATCTCTCAGTTAAATGATCAGATAGCTGTGTAATTTATGTTTTAGAGAAATATGGTACCAATGTGTAAAGTTGTATAAGCAAATACCATATTAGCTAGGGTTCCTTGTGCTTGCCAAACACATGGTACACAAAGTAAGCATGTACCCCCCTGAGGATTAATGTAATTATACCCTCAGGTGTTACAGATTACAGCAATGGAATGAAATGTATCACGGAAAACTTTCTTTGTAATCCAAAAATCTTTAAAAATAAATGTTTTAAGTACTAAATTAATCACTGAAATGCGTGTCCTGTAGCGCTAAAGGTGCATCTTGTTGTAAGATAATCTCTGTGAAAGTGTCGTAGTTATTTTCCTCCAAAAGCTAAGTTCTGCAGAAGCCAATGTACTTCTCATGCTAAACAAAAGTGAAATGCTTGGCGTAGAGATATCTTAGTTATTACGCTTATTGTTGTGTTGATGAAAGTACTGTGCTATAACGTATTGTTGTGCTATGGAAAAGGCTGTCTCCTTGTAGCTATACCACAAAAGTTAATAATAAAACATGTTTTGCTTTCCAGAAGAATTCAGAAAAACTGTGCAGATATAAAACAGATACACCGCAAAAGCAACAATGTAAATTATGTCACACATTAGTAGTGTCATAATATAACCGTGTAGCTGCCAAAGAAACCAAATACTAAGTCATCTTTAATCTCACAGAAAGTACTTTAAATACCAAATGTATTTTCCAGTAAACCAAAATGTTGCATTAAAATCTCATTAGCAGTACTGGTAAATGTTCTAATCGTGCAACTAACAAGCAAGAATGTACACACACAATTACACTGTGTCGTCTGTTCGCAATAACAATGCATTCGTAATTTCTGTTTAAATAAGTTCTCTTGGTTCTTGACTGGATATTTAACTTCAAACATTGTTGCATGGTAACAGTTTCTAAAGCATACTAGTAACGTGAAGTGAAACGTTTTATGGCAAAGACAAAGTTAAAAAGCAGATTATCTTTCAATAAACGGTTTTACATGTGAAATGTGGTGTAAACCTTTACTCTTCCCAGTACGCAGAGTTTCAACTTCAACGCAATTATCATGTGGTATACGTCGGATTCTGTAAGGTCCATTGTAAACTAGAAAGAATTTGTGACTCAAGTGTTTCTTCTTATGTGACAATGAATGAGCTTTAATGAGAACTTTCTGACCAATATATAATTTCTTTGCATTTGCTTTACCGTGTAGTTTTCTCCTTTTGTCTGCTGCAGATTTTATATTTTTAAGAGCCAAATCAATTATGTCTTTGTGTCGAAGTTTACGTGTATTCGGGAAAGGTACAAGCTCTCTGATTCTGTTCGGTGGTTCTTCATTCTTCAGTACAAGAGTAAGTGGTAAAGCAGTGGAGTCATGAGGCATTTCATTCAGCACGTTATGAAATAAGTGTAAATATCTGTCCCAATGCTGATGCTTTCTGTGACAATAAAGTCTGCAAAGCTAATTGATTTCTTTCATAATCCGTTCTGAGGGGTTAGAATGTGGTGAATACAATGAAATAAAAACAGGTTTGATTTTATGGTTCCGAAGCATGCGTGACCAAACAGCAGATCTGAATTGCGGTCCGTTATCTGAAATGACTTTACTAACGTGTCCAACTTCACGTAAGAAATTTTTAACAAAGGCTTTGAATACAGACCGTCCAGTGGCTTTACGTAACGGAGTGAAAGAAACAAATTTTGAAGGAAGTTCAACAGCGACTAGAACGTACGAAAATCCATTCGATGTTCTGACAAGGGGTCCCAAGAGATCAACAGCAGCAAATTCTTTTAATTTAGAAGGAACAATAGGAAACAACGGAGCACGATGTGAGATAGTAGATGGTTTCGCCTTTTGACAAAGTTTACAAATAGACAAGACTCTTCGAATTCGCTTTTCCATGTTGTTAAAATAACAAATCGTTCGAAGAATATGATAACATTTTCGTGGACCAAAATGTGCGTAGCTGAGATGAATGTACCAAATGTGCTTATTAACAAAATCGTCCGGAATGCAAAGTACCCATAGCTTGTCATCAACAGTGCAGCGTTTGAAGAGTATGTTGTTTCTAACCAGGTAATAATGCCGAATCTGAGTGTGTGTCTTTTCATGCCATTTACTTTTGATGTCTTTCCAAATCGGATCTTTATCTTGTTCATGAGCAATGTCCTTTAAAGATGTGGTGATGAAGTTTTCAAAGGCGACTTTCTGAATGTAAAGAATACTGAAATTTTTCTCGAGGTTGCCTTCTGTGTTACTTTTCTCAAGCCCAGCCGGTGCGCGTGACAGCGCGTCCGCAACAATGTTCTCCTTGCCGGGAATGTAGACTATTGTAAAGTGGAATTCTTGCAGAAACAATGCCCAACGTTTTAACCTGTGATGATTTAATTTTGAAGACATAAGAAATTGTAATGCACGATGATCACTGTATACTTTTACGTGCTTACCAGAAAGAAAGAAACGGAATTTGTTAAATGCCCAAACGATAGCTAAAGCTTCTAATTCAGTAACGGAATAATTTTTTTCAGATTTTGTTAGCACTCGGCTAGCAAAAGCAATGGTTTTCTGAACAGTAATGTCATCTTCTATTGCTTCTTGAAATAAATGGGCACCAAGACCAACTTTGGAAGAATCCGTGCTAAGGCAGAAATCTTGTGACAGATCTGGATGAGCTAGTATTGGCGCGTGAAGTAACGCTTCTTTCAAAGAATTGAATTCCAACTGTGCTTGTTCGTCCCAGTTCCAAATAGTATTTTTTTCCAGTGAGAGAACAAAGTTTTGGTGTAACAAGAATTTGCATATTCAGAAAACGACGGTAAAAATTTACGAGACCTACAAAACTGCGGACTTGTTTTTTTGTGGATGGAACTGGAATGGCTCTGATTGCTTCTAACTTTTCAGGATCCGGCTGAATGCCTTCAGAAGAAATAATATGTCCCAAAAACTTCACCTTTGTCCTACCGAATTCAGACTTTTCCAAGTTAACTGTAATTCCAGATTCTGCAAAAATACGTAACAAACTGTTGAGGATGCGATTATGTTGTTCCCATGAAGCTTCTGCTATTAGAATATCGTCCACATATAAGGTGATGTGACGTTTTAAGAACTCAGGTAATATGGAATTTAACCCGCGAATGAATGCTGCTGAAGAAATGTTCAAACCAAAAGGAAGTTTCCGAAACTGATAACAAACGCCGAAACAAAGGAAAGCTGTGTATTTTCTACATTCTGGATGAAGTTCGATCTGATAAAAGCTATATCTGAGATCAATGGAAGACAACACTTTTACACCATTAAAATTTTGAAGAAGTTCTTCCATCGTCTGCGGCCTGTCTGTTTCAGGAATGATGATAGTATTGATTTGTCTCGAATCTAAAACAAGCCTGATCGATCCATTTTTCTTCTCAACAACATGTAATGGGTTGTTGTATGAGCTTACTGGAGGCTCAATAATGCCCTCATTAAGCATAGATTGTATTTCTGTTCTAACACGGTCCCTATAATGCGCCGGAATTACGTATGGTCTAACACAAAATTTAGTATGCTCACGAACACGAAATTGGTATTGAAATCCCTTGATTGATCCCGTTTTGTGAGTAAAAACTGTGGAATGTGCTTGTAAAATCTCAAAAAGGTCCTGCCTATCAGTGTCATTACAATTCTCAATTGTTTGAATTTTATTCTGAATTAACTCATTAATTTCAAATATACCGTCGATGTCATCCCTGTCAGTACTTGCAGAGTGATTGTTAGTGTCTAGTTCCGTAGAAAATTCCGAACTGTTGTCTAACAGAACGTAAAGCCGATTAATTTCCTCATCATGGTTTGAGAGCCAGTCTTCAAATTTCAAAGCTATTGACTTACCTTCTTTCTCTAAACTTATTTCAGCATCGTGAAAGCTTAAGACTGCTTTGTATTCATTCAAAAAGTCTACTCCCAGTATAATTTCCGTCGACAATAATGGAACAATAAGAAAGTTCATAGAGAAGCTGTGGCTTTGGCAAAAGAATTCTAAATTGGTTTGTTGGCGTACATCTACACTTTTTCCAAAGATTGCACCTTGTAATTTAATCTTACGTAACGGAAGTGTGGGGCAATCGTTCGATTTGTTGCATTTGCTAAAAGCTGTTTCACTAATTACTGAAATGGGACTGCCAGAGTCAAGTACTGCCGTAAATTTTACGTCATTTACTGTAATGTGAATCACAGGATATGCAATGTTGTTATGTTTTACGTCGTGTTCCTGGAGTAAGATGTCTCTAATGTCTTCCATTCTTACGTAATTAGTAGCTACGGCAGCTGCGTCGTCAGTTTCATAAGTACGTTTTGTGGCTGCGAGCGGTGTGAGTCATTGCCTATTGTCTCTTTGTTGGCGCGCGTCGTTATTGGGATTTGGAGACCTAACTTCTACAAATTCACCGTGACGAGAATCCCGCCAGTTCTGATGCAGTTCAGGTCTGTCGTTACGATCATATCGTCTGTCGTCATGTCGGTAGATTCCATAGTTTCTTTCTTGTCGGTCACGTGGTGGAGAATTTCTCCCCGAGTCGTAACTGCACACTGGACCGTTGCGTCTAAAGTTATTCTGTCTCCCTTGATAATAATTGTTTTGGTTCCCATATTGTCTGTTTCTCTGATTGTCTCTGTGATAGTCATTACCGTGGAGAGGTGATCTTTCCCTGTAATTATTACTGCTCTGCCAACGGTTGTCATACGGGTGGTGTCTGTTTTGGTCACGATTTGTGTTGTGAGAATAGCCTTGTCGTGTCCAGTTATTATTTCTTTCATCGCGGAATTGCGACGGATGTGACCTGTAGTTGTTGTGTTCCTGTTTTCGCGTTTCGCGATTGTCAGTGTCAATTTCTAGTTCTTGTAACAGTCCCTGAAAAGCTTCAATGTCGTCTTTGCAACGTCCTGCTAAAATAATATGTCGTAAATGTTCAGGCAGTTTGATTAAGCAAATGCAGATGAGTTCTGAGGGGCTGTATGGGTTTGAAAGATACTGATTCTTATGCAACATGTCTTCAAAATACTTCATAAGACTGGAAAATTCTGATTGTTCGAAACGTTTCATCATTATGATGCCATGTTTTACTCGGTCTTGTGTAGCTTGAGACCAATATGCTGAGAGGAAGGCATGATAAAATTCTCCTTCACTGTGACAATCGTGAATGACCGATCGCATTCTTACAGCTGGTTCATTCTCCAAGTAGCCACACATAAATTCTAATCTGTGTTCTAATGACCAGTTGGGAGGAAAACAATGAGAGAATTGATGGAGCCATGCTTGTGGATGAATGTCGTTGGCAGAATTCTTAAATGTTTTGAATTTACGTGTAGTAATGAACAGCTTATAGCCAAAGTCATCGTGTCGGCGAGTAGCATATCGGTCATTGTTACGTCGTGTCGGCGGTTCCATCTCAAAATTCAGTCCACCTTGCCAATTCCTTTCATAATTACCGAAATGCCCTGTGTTATTATTTTGTGGCTTTTCCGTATTTCTAAGTTCCTCTTCCCGTGTTGGAGCGCGAGTGTCCTCTGAAATATGTAATTCTTGTATCACCTGCGTCAACTGATCTTGTACTTCCCGGATTTCTCTTTTGTACTGTGTAGTGATTTGATTTTGATTTTGTTTGAATTTTCTTATTTGTTCATATTCTTCTGTGTCAGTGAAGGCTACGGGTCTTGTGTCATTCAGATCATCATCTACCTTTGTAGATAAGTTAGTGACCTGATCCGAAAGTTCGGCTACTTTCTCCGATAGTGAACACATTTCCTCAGTGTGTTTTTCTGAACCAAGTTTCAGAGTGTCCATTTGTGTTGAAATCGAATCTACTGTGTCCTTTAAGTTTTCCTGAGTTTTTGCAAGTTGCGTAACCGAATCGGTAGATGCAACTGAGTCAATTTTAGCCCACAAGGTCTCATGATTTTCATGAACAATGGTTTGCAGTTCTTTTATGGCTGCTTCGCGATTCTGTAATGCATTTTCATGCCGCGAAAAAATAGTTGAAAAAGCTCACAAATTTGTGTTTTTACGTCATTACAGACTTTTTGACATTTCGATTCAATGTTATGTAACTCAGTAGTTAAATCTTCACGTGTTTGTTCAAGCGTGGTGTGAAGATTTTGCTCCATTGCGTCTAACTGTTGCTGTGTTTGTCTCTGGTGTTGTTCCATTGTGTCTAACTTTTGAAGCTTTTGCTGTGTTTGTCTCTGATTTTGATCCATTTGCTTCTGATTTTGTTCAAGCGTTGTGTCTAACTTTTGTAGCCTTTGTCCCATTTGTTGCATTAACTGTAATAACAGTGCACTGGTGTCTGAAACATGTTCCTCAGTGCTATTCGGCAACGCATTTGAACCGGCAATATTCGCAGTTTGAATAGCAGAAAATGTGTCTTGACTTATTTGAGAAAAGGGTGAGGACGCAAAACCTGAATCTACAGTATTTGCAAGATTGTGTCCTGTCATTTCAGATTCCTGAGGCGAGCTGTTGCCGACCGATCGATCGATAATGCTTCCCTGTTCACTAATTGTTTCACTGTCTACACCATTGTTTGCAGCCCGCTCCATTTCCCTATGTACAATTACCAAATTACTACTTTGAACATTAGTTAATTCATTACTCGGTGGCGCTAACACACTGCTTTCGTCTTCACTGTCATTTCTCAGTTTACTTTGGAGCCTAGTATTACGTTTTTCACACGCCATTATTGTCACAATATTTCACACGACAACACAGAAAAGCACAATTTTAAGAGCAAAAATAAGAGAACACATTAACATAGAACTGAAAATAATATCTAGTTAATTGCAAGCGCAGCTGTGCGAAATACTTGGTGCAAATCTACATGCATGCCACAACTGTTTTACTGTGCAACAATGAAAAACCACAACTACCAAGGAAATTCTCTCTATAATTACGCGCTAGCAGTAAACAAAAGCTACACTAATTACACAAACTACAAGAAAAAATCAGAAGATGGCAGTGAGGTATCCTAGGCTAAGGGTCGACATATGAAACGTCCCCTTAGAACAATTGTACACGACTGTGGTTAAACTGACACAATATTTTTTTGCGCAACGCAATCTGACTTTCAATAATCCCTACAAAACAATGGCCCTGACTAACTTTAACCTATACCTTTCACAAATCAATTACCTCACAAAAATCTTCGTTACTGGAACTACTGCAATACAGCGAGCGCCACTACTGCCAGCTTAATAGTGTTGAAAAAGCATAATATCCATTCTGTACTCAAAAATCCGCCATCTCATTTCCCACATCCAACACTGCTGGCGGCTCACCTCCAACTGTGCAACGCTACGCGCTGTTCACATCCAGCTGCCGCTGCCCAACACTACAATGGCAGACAACAATGCAAACTAGCCACAGACTGCACACAGCACAGCCAGTGATTATCATATAGAGCGCTACATAACTTTGCCAATAAGAATACATAAACAGCCTACTTACAACCTTCGCGCTGTGCCGCGATGTTATAACCAGATAAATTTTCTGCTTGAGACAAATTCTTTAAAATAGTCATAATTATGCCGGTTGCTCAGCCTCTTATTGTCTCTCAATTCTTGCAACAATAATGTGAATAATTTCTCCGGCAGCGGTTATAGCCGTAGAGCATGTAAAACTTGACCAAAGTACAAAGGCACGATAAAATTTTATATATATATATATATATATATATATATATATATATATATATATATATATAATTACCTATGTGAATCGAACCACGCGTTATGGTACTACTTACAACATTTCCGTAAATAGCAGATTGGGGAAACAAAATTTTCTTTGATTAACGTTTGAAATTGTATTTAAGACTTGGATGGGTGGAAACATTATAATTAGCAATCACGTTATGTATGACCAAAGTGTCTAATTTGGCTCCAGTTAGACACAGAACTGCTAAAATTTAAAATGATTCTCCAACTGATTATTTTCATTCTAATTTAATATGATAGCTCTGTATAATTTTTATTCATCTATTCCTACTCAGGTGTAAAATAAATCGTTAGCAGTACGTCAATAATTGACCACGCTCCGGAAGTTTGAAGTACCGAATTACCGCACTGAATGAACATTGACTTATAAAAGATCTGGTTATTATCTGCTTCATAAAATGTAAATTTGCTTTTTAGAATAAGATTTATGCTTTAAGAAGATTCGATCTGCGGCTATTGGCGTCTGATCGAATGTTCTAGTTAACGTAATGCAACCAAATTGTAATGAATTACAAATAGATTCTTGTAAGATACAGTGTCAAACCCCTTGAAATAACACAAGTGATTATCTGAATTAAATGTTAATCAACTAATGAAATTACACTAGTGAATAAAATAGATGCTTACATTCTTGGCTCAGGACACCGCAGGGAACCGAATAACAGTCGACAGTCGCTTTTTATCATCCATGAAAGATATTATGGAGTTCACTGACACTAGATCAATCACACATCCTTCCTTTGATTTTCATAGAATTACAACTCGTGTTTGGGAAAAAAGATAAAACTAATGATTATCACTGTCCAGTGCAGTATTCATAGACTATGATTTTGTAGGAAAAATTTCTAGGTGCATTTCAAGGCGTTACATAGCGTGCCAACGATGCAAACGAAGCTTTTGGGTGCCAAAATCGTAAGGGAACAACTGTCAACCAAAAATGTGTATCAAACGATTTTAGCTAGATAACAGTTGGTGCCAAACTGTCAGCATCCCGCACATGCTGCGGTGTCAGTCCTAATAAACAAAGAGACACAGTTCCACACAAAAGGAAGACATCTATTCTTTCAACATGATCGAGCACCTGTTCATAATGCACTGTCTGTGGCAGAGTGGTTACATGACAACAACATCCCTGTAATGGACTGGCTGAACAGAGTTCTGACCTGAAACCTGTAAAACACCTTTGGGATGTTTTGGAACGCCGACTTGATTCCAAGTCTCACCAACCGACATCAGTACAGCATTCTGTGAAGAATGGGCTGCCATTCCCCAAGAAACGTCTGAGCACCTGGTTGAGTGCATGCCTGAGAGAGTGGAAGCTTTCATCAAGGGTAAGGATGGCCAACACCATATTGAATTCCAGCATTACCGGTGGAGGGCACCACGGACTTGCAACTCATTTTCAGCCAGGTGTCTGTATACTTTTGATCACATCTATTCCTGCCCCCACCCCCCCCCCCCCCCCCCGTCGTGCCAGCCGAAGTGGCCGAGCGGTTAAAGGCGCTGCAGTCTGGAACCGCAAGACCGCTACGGTCGCAGGTTCGAATCCTGCCTCGGGCATGGATGTTTGTGATGTCCTTAGGTTAGTTAGGTTTAACTAGTTCTAAGTTCTAGGGGACTAATGACCTCAGCAGTTGAGTCCCATAGTGCTCAGAGCAATTTGAACCCCCCATCGTCCAGTCGAACTCCCAATAACCACACCAGCAGGCGAACAATAAAGGAGAAGTTACTTAAAATATTTTATTTTTAAGGAACTATCCTCTGTATAAACACCTGAAAATGATCAGAACATGTTCGAAACGTGTTGTAGCATGTTTAATTATACAAAAAATAAATAACTGACTGCTAATAGAAAATACAAATAATTAATAGTTACACACAGTCACAATTCCCAATCGTAGCCACAAATAAATAGAAATAAATTCATCGCAACATATATTTGGTGCATTTTAAGGTATTGTAGCGACGGGTGAACCCCGGGTAAACAAGAAAGGAAACAAATCAGAAAAAAATGGTTCAAATTGCTCTGAGCACTGTGGGACGTAACAGCTGTGGTCATCAGTCCCCTAGAACTTAAAACTACTTAAATCTAACTAACCTAAGGACATCACACACATCCATGCCCGAGGCAGGATTCGAACCTGCGACCGTAGCAGTCGCGCGGTTCCGAACTGCGCTCCTAGAACTGCGAGACCACCGCGAAACAAATCAGAAGATACAGACATGTTGATAAGGAGAAGAGCCACAAAAACTTGCTGGACTGACAGGAAATGTAATGAGAACATGTAGACTTGTCAAAACTTAAGGACAAAATTAACTTTTGCATTATGTGTCACTGCAGACTAACATAGCTCGATGAAACTTGAACTACAGATAGATGTGCTACAGTAAAGTACAGAAAGTGAAACTTCCCTTTAGAAAATTAAGAATGACAGTGCTGGAAAAACTCTTACGTTATTTGATTTTCAAATAGCTGAGCAAAATTCAACGTACTCAGTCAGTTCTCTCTTTGCTTATTCTGATCATCACTAAAATGACACACAATATTTTTAGCGCAACGCAATCTGACTTTCAATAAGCCCTACAAAAGAATGGCCCTGATAACAATAACCTATACCTTTCATGAATCACTTACCTCACACAAATCTTCGTTACTCGAACTACTGCAATACAGCGAGCGCCAATACTGCCAGCTATATAAAAGATTCTAACTACCGAAGGCACTAACTACTGATAGGCATAGTTAGCAAATGAAACATTTTGGTAGAGAACAAACATGTATTTACCTTAATAGTGTTCAAAAGTCATAATTATCAGTTTATGACATCCAGTCTTACAAATTTCCTTTTTCTTACGGACACACGTCCAGATCATCCGCTCATAGTAACCTTTCAACACTCTGTCATCTCTCTACCCACATTCACCACTGCTGGCGGCTCGCCTCTAACTGTCCAACGCTACGGGCTGCTCACATCCAACTCCCCAACACTACACAAGCGGATATTCCAACAATGAGTCCAATCAGCCACAGACTGCTCACAGCGCAGTCAGAGATTTTCATATTGCGCTACGTGGCGTCACCAACATAAAAACCTAAACAGCCTACTTACAAAAGTAATTGAGAGGAATATGCAAAGAGACGAACAGAAATGAAATTTTTTTCAACAACATTAATTTAAGGCACTGCGATTCACTGGTCCTCTTGACACTACGAAAGGTGTGACATGGTTCTTACGACCGTATGTGATCACCACCGGTGACCATGCATGCTCTGCAACCCACTCCAGTACAGGTCACAAGGTTGAGTTCTTGTGGCAGGGCGTTCCATTGCCGCACCAGCAGGGTTCAAAACTGCTGAATGGTTGTCTGCCCAGCGCATCTTTCCAGCACATATTCACCGAAAATCCTCTCGTTCCAGGAGCTGCTCCATCTGCTCTGTTCGATAATACTGAGGTTAGGACGGCATGTACCCGTGAAAACATGTACGGGAGAAGGAGTCCAGATCTCAGTTTTATGGATGACAATGCGCGACCCCATCGAACAGCGCAGATGCAGAAGGAACTAACTAGAATCTGAGGATTTTCGGCGAATAGACTGGCCTGCCCGTTCCCTACAGTTAAATCCAATCGCAATTGTGTAGAATGTGTTGGAGTAGACGTACTGCGGCACCGCCACCAACACCCATCCAGCAGTTGTCAACGGCGCTCTACCACAAGGGCTCCCTACCAACACCGTAGCCAGCATGGGAGCACGTTGCAGTGACTTCAGAGTAACTATTGCCTTTGAATAAAAGTGTCATTTCCGTTAGTCTCATGCGTATTTACATCAGTTACCTTCTATAATGTGCTGAGCTGTTCTGTAGAAGTTCTTTCTATGTATCACCGAAGTTTCGTCGAGCTATGTTAGTTAACAGTCGCACACCGTTTTAAATTTACTTTCATTATTAAATTTTGCAAAACAGTGTGCTAAAATAAATTAAGGAGAAAAGGACTTTATTTAATACGATACGAGCAGAAAAACTAAATTAACTGGAGACTTAATTTGACATAGCAGCTTCATAAAAAAATTAAAAAAACGCTTGAAAGAAAAATACTGGGAAAAATTTCGAGAGACAGGCCCAGAACATTGATAATAAAAGTGTTACCAGTGAAATGATCTGCAGCAGTTACAACCAAATGGTACAGTTGGCTATGGACAGAGAAGGAAAGATACATTCTTAGCATTAGTGTCTGGTAGTGATGAAGACTCTAAAATCGTTAGGGGAAGTGGCAACAAAACAACTATTCACTTTGGTGTGTAGAATGTATGAGTCTGGCAATATACCGTCTGACCTTTTGAAAAATATCGTCCGCACAATTCCAAAAACTGCAAGAGCTGACAAGTGCGATAATTATCGTACAATCAGATGAACAACACATGCATACAAGTTTCTGACATGAATTATATACAGAAAAACGGTAAAGAAAATTGAGGATGTGTTAGATGACGATCAGTTTGGTTTAAGCGAAGGTAAGGACACCAGAGAGGCAATTCTGACGTTGTGGCTGATAATGGAAGCAAGAAGAAAGAAAAGTCAAGACGCGTTCATAGGATTTTTCGACCTACATAAAGCGTTCGACAGTGTAAAATGGTGCAACATGTTCGAAATTCTGAGAAAAAAGTGGGTAAGCCTTACGGAGAGATGGGTAATAAACAATGTGTACAAGAACCAGTAGGGTATAATAAGGGGACCATCAAGATCGAAGCGTTCTTATTAAAAAAGAGTGTATGACAGGAATGTAGTCTTTTGCCCCAATTGTCCAATCTGTACATGGAAGAAGCAGTGCTGGAAATAAAAGAAAGGTTAAAAAGTGGCACAAAAATTCAAAGTGAAAGGATATCAGTGATACGATTCGCTAATGACATTGCTATCGTGAGTGAAAGTGAAGAAGAATTACACGATTTGCTGAATGGAATGCAGTCTAATCAGTACAGAATATGGATTGAGAGTAAATCGAGGAAAGCTTTAATTAATGAGTAGTACCAGAAATGAAAACAGCGAAGAACTTAACATCAGGATTGACGGTCACGAACTACATGAAGTTAAGGAATTCTCCTACCTATGCAGCGAAGTAACCAATGACGGATGGAGCAAGCAGGACATCAAAAGCAGACTAGCACTGGCAAAAATGGCATTCCTGGCCAAGAGAAGTCTACTAGTCTCAAAAATAGGACTTAACTTGAGGAATAAATTTCTGAGAATATACGTTTTGAACACAGAATTGTATGGTAGTGGAACATGGACTGTGCGAAAACCGAAACAGAAGAGAATCGAAGCATTTTAGATGTGGTGCAACAGGTGAATGTTGAAAATTAGGTGGACTGATAAGGTAAGGAATGAGGAGCTTCTGCCCAGAATCGGAGAGGAAAGGAATGTCCGGAAAACGTTGACGAGCAGTGGGGACTTGATGACACGACATATGTTAAGACATGAGAGAGTGACGTCTATGGTACTAAGGGAGCTGTAGAAGGCAAAAACTGTAGAGGAAGACAGAGACTGGAATACATACAACAAATAATTGAGGACATAGGTTGCAAGTGCTACCCTGAGATGAAGAGGTAGACACCAGAGAGATATTCGTGGCGGGCTGCATCAAACCAGCCAGAAGACTGATGACCAAAAGAAAGTGATAAAGATGCATATTGTTAGTCCTCAACCCCAGGGATCACTATCTTCGATGTCTGGAGCTGATTTACAAATGCCAGCGAAATCCATATTGCAGTAATAAAACAAGTGGACATCCTGTTGCTTTTACTGCACAGAAACTGCGCTCTCGACATTAACGTACGGGCCACACAAAACTAAGGCCTCAGAGCACTCACTGTCCCAGGCGCGCCAATCTGGCAGAGAGCTGGCCAGCCCAGCTGATAGCGGTGGCGCCGCGATGGCATCGGCCGGCCTCGTCGAACGGGACCTCGCCCACCTCCCAAACAGATAATGGCCGCCGCTCCCCACTCGCCCATTAAACTTTATCAGCTGTGAAATATGAACGTCTGCAAAAAGCCGGATAACCGACAGAATGGCGAGTGCCCCGTGGCACAGTTTAGCCCTTCCGTGACCAGATACGGTGGACAGCGCTCCCTCGGGAGACGAACCTAATTTCACGTACAGTGGTCAGAGGCAGCAGTCTTTCTCTTTTACGGCTCGTACCTACCATGCTAAACTATGTACAGATAAACGTTCCCAGCTCTGAATAAATCTTTCGAAGTAATACTCCCATTAATTCCTCTGCCTCAGATAACACTATTCTTATCTTTCGCCCTCGAAATTTCATTTCCGCTTTAGCTTTTCATCTTTCATAAGTATGAAATTCACGGAATTCGAATAACGATGTTTTTTTCGTGTCTCTACTGCGCTAAGAACGTCATGAGATGCTCCATTATCTTTCTAGTTTCTAGTGAAACTTTGGGTCAAGCTGATATAATTACTGATAAAACACATGACGAACGACACGTTGTAACAGGTTCTGAGCCCCAGACTGAATATAAAAAGATGTACACACATTCAGAGCTGACAGCCGTTAGTCCGACGTTATAGTGTCTAACGGTTGTTAAATTCTAATGAGTGAAGATTCTTGCACACTTAACCTGAGGATCAGAACTTGCTTCTCGAACCGCGTCTCTCGACGTGCGATTTATCGCTTTACGGTCCACGTCAGAAGGCGTCACTCGAAGTTACCCATTCTTCCTTGATGTACTCCTTGCCCCTGTTCTTGTCAATCGTTCCCTAACGCTCCCTCTGAAACCCTCAACGATGCCTGGTTCTTTCAGTTTACCCAGGTCCCATCTCCTTAAGTTCCTACCTTTTTGCAGTTTCTTCAGTTTTAATCTGCAGTTCATAGCCCACTAATTGTCGTCAGACTACACATCTGCCCTTAGAAATGCGTGGTTCCGAAATCTCTGTCTTATCGTTGTATAATCAATCTGAAACCGCCAAGTGTCTCCAGGTCTCCTCAACGTATACACCTTCTTTCATGATTCTCAAACCAAGTGTTAGCGATGATTAAAAAAACTCTGTGCAAAATTCTGCCAGGTGGCTTCCTCTTTCGTTCCTTTCACCCAGTCCATATTCACCTACCATTTTTGCTTCTCTTCGTTTTCCTGCTATCGAATTCCAGTCCCCCATGACTATTAAATTTCGTGTTCCTTAACTATCTGAATAATTTCTTGTGTCTCACCATACATTTCTTCAAACTCTTCATCGTCTGCTGAGCTAGTTGGCGCGTAAACTTGTATAGTGTGGTGGATGTGGACTTCGTGTCTATCTTGGCTACAAGAATACTTTCACTATGCTGTTCATAGTCACTTAGCCGCGTTCCTATTTTCTTATTCACTATTAAACCCACTCTTGCATTACCTTGATTTTGTATTTGTGACCCTATATTCACCTCACCGGACGTCCTGTTCCTCCTGCCACCAAACTTCACTAACTCGCACTATATATAACTGAAACCTAGATTTCCTTTTTTGAATTCTCTAGCTGACACTCCACGCTGCGATCCGTAGAACGCCACTTTGTTTCTCCTCATGACGACATCCTCCTTAGTAGTCCCCGCCCAAAGATCTGAATGGGAATATTTTGCTCAGCAGGATGCCATCATCATTCAACCATACAATAGGTAAGCAGTTTTCCCTTGCTTTCAACCATTTGCAGTACCAGCACAGCAAGGCCGTTTTGGTTGATGTTACAAGGCCAGATCAGTCAATCATTCAGATTGTTGCCCTTGTAACTATTGAAAAATCTGGTTCCCCTATCCAGGAACCACACGTTTGTCTAAACTCTCAACAGATATCCCTCCGTTATGGTTACGCGTACGGTGCGTCTATCTGTATCACTGAGGCACACAAGCCTCCCCCCCCCCCCATCGGCAAGGTCCATACATATTTGTATACATACTACATACTGTGCCACACTCGAATTTCACCGTTCATTTTCGTTTTCAAGCAACTAAATGCTTACGACGTCGTATCTCCTGAACTATTTGTCACACGATGATGTAATTTCACAGGTACATCCGTTGATAGAGGTGGACACTGTTTGCTGAATGTGTTGCGAATAACTTTATTTGCTAACAAAGAAGTAATACATTATTTACACATCATCCATGATGCGACAGTTTATCACGCATCTCACTGTTTATGACGCCAAAACTCCTCCTGAACTATGCGTGATGCAATGATGTATTTTTGCATGTAACTTCAGTGAGATATGTGAGCACTGTCCGCATAATGTATTGCGAATAGAGTTATTAATAAAAGAGTAATAAATTTAAAGGTCATGCATGATAAGGCAGTTTTAGTGCATGAACAGCTAAAATGTTTTCCATTCATCATTTTGTGAGCGGAAAATCTCCTAAGGGTTTGGAATTATGTGGAAAGTTTTATACAAGTCACTAAATGCTCTCACTCTGAAACACTTGATGAATATAGCGTCGGAACCTACGCTTCTTTTTCATTCTCACCCCGACTCCAATCAGAGGTAAGTGTTCTTACCCGACCGTGGTTCTTTCCAGACTGTAATTGGTACGTGTACCAAGTCTTGCTGACATTGATCCACTGGTTTAGAAGGAGAGTAGAACCACCGCTGTTAATCGCCGTTGAAGCTTCTTACTTCCTCCAGTTTACCTGCAAACTGTTTCAACCCTGCAGTTCTTTAGATGTCACCTGTATGTCTAAAACACCACTTCGAGCGTTTCCATCAATTTACAAGCGTCAGATGACTTATTGCACAATGTAATGTGCCCTGTTTCCCCTGTTTTAGGCAGCTGTCATTGGGGGAAGTATACACTGAGGTGATTAAAGTCGTGCAGCACCTCCTAATATCGTGTCGGACCTGCTTATGACCGGTGTGGTGCATCAACTCGACGTGGAATGGATTCGACAAGTCATTGGAAGTTCCCTACAGAAATATTGAGCCATGCTGTCTCTCTAGCCATTCACAATTTCGAAAGATTGGCGGTGCAGGATTTTGTGCACAAACTGACCTCTCGATTATTCCCCATAAATATTTGATCGGAGTCACGTCTGGCTTTCTGGGTGGTCATATCATTCGCTCGAAATTTCCGTAATATTCTTCTAACCAATCACAAACAATTGTGGCTCGGTGCTATGGCGCATTCTCATCTATAAAAATTCAACCGTTGTTTGGAGACATGAAGTCCGTGAATGGTAGAAAATGGTCTCCAAGAAGCCGAACATAATCATTTCGAGTCAATGATCGGGTCAGTTGAACCAGAGGACCCAGTCCATTCCATGTAAACACAGCCCACAACATAATGGAGCCACCATAGCTTGCACAGTGCCCTGTTGAGAGCTTGTGTCCATGGCTTCGTGGTATCTGAGCCACACTCGAACCCTTCAGTAAGCTCTTACCGTCCAAAATCTGGACTCATCTGACCAAGCCACGGTTTCCCAGTCGTATAGGGTACAACTGATACGCTCACGAGCGCAGGAGAAGCGCTGCAGGCGACATCGTGCTGTTAGCAAAGGCACTCGTGTTGGTCGTCTGCTGCCACAGACCATTAACGCCAAAGTTTGCCGCACAGTCCAAACGGATAAGTCCGTCGAACGTCACACGTTGATTTCTACGTCTATGTCACTTACATCTCTACACAAACTTTGTTGCTCTCGGTCGTTAAGTGAAGGCAGTCGGGAACTGCTTTCCAGTAGTGAGAGGTAATGCCTAAAATTGGGTTTTCTGTCACACTCTTAACGCTGTGGGTCTCGGAATACCGAGTTCCCTAACTATTTCCGAAACTGAATGTCCCTTGCGTCTAGCGCCAGCTGCCATCCCGCGTTCAAAGTCTGTTAATTCGTGTCGAGCGGTCATAATCACATCGGAAGCGCTTACACGTGAATCACCTGAATACAAATGACAGCTTAGCCAATGCGCTGCCCTTTTACACCTAGTGTGCGCGATACTCCCGCCATCTGTATAACTGCATATCGCCACCGCACGACTTTTGTGACCTCTGTCTAGAGGCAGCATGGCAAATATTTACATCTACTTCTACATCTACATTTATACTCCGCAAGTCACCCAACGGTGTGTGGCGGAGGGCACTTTACGTGCCACTGTCATTACCTCCCTTTCCTGATCCAGTCGCGTATGATTCGCGGGAAGAACGACTGCCGGAAAGCCTCCGTGCGCGCCCAAATCACTCTAATTTTACATTCGTAATCTACTCGGGAGGTATAAGTAGGAGGAAGCAATATATTCGATACCTCATCCAGAAACGCACCCTCTCGAATCCTGGACAGCAAGCTACACCGCGATGCAGAGCTCCTCTCTTGCAGAGTCTGTCACTTGAGTTTGCTAAACATCTACATAACGCTATCACGCTTACCAAATAACCCTGTGACGAAACGCACCGCTCTTCTTTGGATCTTCTCTATCTCCTCTGTCATCCCGACCTGGTACGGATCCCACACTGATGAGCAATACTCAAGTACAGGTCGAACGAGTGTTTTGTAAGCCACCTCCTTTGTTGATGGACTAAATTTTCTAAGGATTCTCCCAATGAATCCCAACCTGGCACCCGCCTTACCAACAATTAATTTTATATGATCATTCCACTTCAAATTGTTCCGCACGCATACTCCCATATATTTTACAGAAGTAATTGCTACCAGTGTTTGTTCCGCTATCATATAATCATACAATAAAGGATCCTTCTTTCAGTGTATTCGCAATACATTACATTTGTCTATGTTAAAGGTCAGTTGCCACTCACTGCACCAAGTGCCTATCCGCTGCAGATCTTCCTGCATTTCACTGCAATTTTCTTCTTCTCTGTATACTACAGCATCATCCGCGAAAGCCGCAAGGAACTTCCGACACTATCTACTAGGTCATTTATATATATTGTGAAAAGCAATGGTCCCATAAAACTCCCCTGTGGCACTCCAGAGGTTGCTTTAACGTCTGTAGACATCTCTCCATTGAGAACAACATGCTGTGTTTGTCTGCTAAGAACTCTTCAATCCAGCCACACAGTAGGTCTGATATTCTGTAGGCTCTTCCTTTGTTTATCAGGCGACAGTGCGGAATTGTATCGAACGCTTTCCGGAAGTCAAGGAAAATCTCATCTACCTGGGAGCCTGTATCTAATATTTTCTGGGTCTCATGAACAAATAAACCTAGTTGGGTCTCACACGATCGCTGTTTCCGGAATCCATGTTGATTCCTACAGAGTAGATTCTGTGTTTCCAGAAATGACATGATACGCGAGCAAAAAACATGTTCTAAAATTCTACAACAGATCGATGTCAGAGATATAGGTCTATAGTTCTGCGCATCGGCTCGATGACCCTTCTTGAAGACTGTGGCTACCTGTGCTCTTTTCCAATCATTTGAAACCTTCCGTTCCTCTATAGACTTGCGGTACACGGCTGTTAGAAGGGGGGGAAGTTCTTTCGCGTACTCTGTGTAGAATCGAACTGGTATCCCGTCAGGTACAGTGGACTTTCCTCAGTTGAGTGATTTCACTTGCTTTTCTATTCCTTTGACAAATATTTCGATGTCAGCAATTTTTTCGTTTGTGCGAGGATCTAGAGAACTGCAGTGCGGTCTTCCTATGTGAAACAGCTTTGGAAAAAGGTGTTTAGCATTTCAGCTTTACGCGTGTCATCCTCTGTTTCAATGCCATCATCATCACAGAGTGTCTGGATATGCTGTTTCGAGCCACTTACTGATTTAACGTAAGACCAGAACTTCCTAGGATTTTCTGTCAACTCGGTCCATAGAATTTTACTTTCTGATTCACTGAACGCTTCCCGCATATCCCTCCTTACGCTAACTTTGACATCGTTTAGCTTCTGTGTGTCTGAGAGGTCTTGCCTGCGTTTAAACTTGCAGTGAAGCTCTGCAGGGGACTTCCAGCAATTTGTTAAGTCGATTCCACGTCGAGCTGCTCCACTACTCCGGGCAAAAGGAGGTCCGACACGATATTAAGAGGTATCCAAATCGTTCAAATGGCTCTGAGCACAATGGGACTTAACACATGAGGTCATCAGTCCCCTAGAATTTAGAACTACTTAAACCTAACTAACCTAAGGACATCACACACATCCATGCCCGAGGCAGCATTCGAACCTGCGACCGTAGCGGTCACGCGGTTCCAGACTGAAGCGCCTAGAACTGCTCTGCCACAACGGCCGGCCAGAAAGTGTCCCATGAGTTCTGTCACTTAAGTTTAATGCCGTGGAAGCAGGTGTGGGGTTTACCTGCAACGCATAAAATCAGATGCCACCTTATTTTCCATCACTAAAAGCACTTATTACGTCTATGAATGTTTCATGTGATGTGGCTGTCCTACTGGAAGAGGCCTCACATATGAAAGCAGGTATCTCATTACAATGCACTGGCAAAGCAACGGCGATCATAGTACTCGTTCTTGAAAGACGTCTCTCTACTGCACCTATGGTATTCTTCATTAAACCCTGTTGCTGACCTGTAACACACTATTAAACCATGTCAGTATCATTAAAGACAATCCAATACATTTGATTTTTCAAGGAATATTTCGAAAGTTTCATTAAAATTTAAAGGCACTAAGTCAGGAATCACGTAGATATTGCCACATGCAAACGTGATTTTGGAGGCGATGTTAATTACTCACATCAAAGTGGTGGGAAGCTATAAGTCGTTATGCTATGATCTCGGGTATAATCTTGATTAAAAAATTTTAAGTTTCTATGTTTTTCACACAGTTGTAACATAATTTAAAAAATCGTTGTTGCAGAAGCAACGAAAAAAGCATGCTAAATTTTAAAGAACGCAGAAACTGCAAGGTTGGCAAAGTTTTGCAGAAGTTCGAAACATAGCGCGTACTTCAATGCGAGATGATTTTAATAATTTACACAACGAAACTGTGTCTCGGAATCTGGTAGAAAACCCGAAGAAATTCTGGTCATACATAAAGGACACCAGTGTCAAGACGCAATCAGTACCTTCACTGCGCGATAACAACGGTGAAGTCACTGTCGACGGTGTCACTAAAGCAGAGTTATTAAACAAGGTTTAGAAAACTCCTTTACCGAAGAAGTCGAAGTAAATATTCCTGAATTCCAATCAAGAACAACTGCCGAGATGAGAAACATAGAAGTAGATTCCTCGATGTAGCAAAGCAGCTTAAACCACTTAATAAAGCCAAGGCTTCCGGTTCAGATTATATAGTAGTCAGGTTCCTCTCAGAGTATGATGGTACAATAGCTCCATATTTATCAATTACATACAACCGCTCGCTCACAGAAAGATCTGTATCTAAAGATTGGAAAATGGCTCAAGTCACATCAATACCCAAAAAGGGAAATAGGAGTAATCCGCTGAATTACAGGCCCCTATCACTAACGTCGAATTGTAGTATGGTTTTGGAACTTATAGCCTACTGTGTTAGAACATTATGAAGTACCTCGAAGAACACGATTTATTGACACGTAGCAGCACGGATTCAGAAAACATCGTCCTTGTGAAATACAACTCGCTCCTTATACTCATGAAGTAATGAGTGCTATCGACAGGGGATGATTCCATATTCTTAGATTTCCAGAAGGCTTTCGACAACGTTCCTCGCAATCGTCTTCTAACCAAACTGCGTGCCTATGGAATATCGCTTGAGTTGTGCAACTGCATTCGTGATTTTCTGTCAGAAAGGTCACAGATCGTAGTAATAGACGGAAAGTCATCGAGTAAAACAGAAATAATATACGACGTTCCCCAATGAAGTGTTATAGGCCCTCTGTTGTTTCTTATCTACATTAACGACGTAGAAATAATCTGAGTAGCCCTATTAGATTGTTTGCAGATGATGCTGTCATTTACCGTCTTGTAAAGTCATCAAATGATCAAAATGATTTAGATAAGTATGGTACGAAAAGTGGCGATTGCCCTGAATAAATAAAAATGTAAAGTTATTCACATGAGTACTGTAAGGAATCCGCTAAATTTAGATTACGCGATAAGACGCACAAAAACCTTAAGGCTATGAATTCAACTAAATTCTGAGGGATTACAATTGCAAACAACCTAAACTGGAGTGATCACAACACTTAAAAGGTGCAACAGGTCTACTAAAGAGGCTGGTTACACCACGCTTGTCCGCCCTATTCTCGAGTATTGTTGCGCGGTGTGGGATACGCAGCAGGTGGGACTGACGGATGACATCGAAAAAGTTCAAAGAAGGGCGGCTCGTTTTGTTCTATCGCGAAATAGGGGAGATAGTGCTACAGAAATGACACGTGAGTTGGAGTGGCAAACATTAAAAAAAAGGCGTTTATCCTTGGGACGACGTCTTTTCATGAAATTTCAATCACCAGTTTTCTCCTCCGATTGTGAAAACATCCTGTTGGCACCCACCTACATAGGGAGAAATGATCATCACGATAAAGCAAGATAAATCAGGGCTTGCACAGAAAAATTTAAGTGCTCGTTTCTCCCGCGCGCCGCTCGAGGGTGGGACGGTAGAGAGACAACTGCCGTGCGCCTCTAGGCGCTACAGTCTGGAACCGAGCGACCGCTACGGTCGCAGGTTCGAATCCTGCCTCGGGCATGGATGTGTGTGATGTCCTTAGGTTAGTTGGGTTTGATTAGTTCTAAGTTCTAGGCGACTGATGACCTCAGAAGTTAAGTCGCATAGTGCTGAGAGCCATTTGAACCAGAGAGACAACTTGAAGCTGGTTCATTGAACCCTCTGCCAAGCTCTTTATTGTGAATATCAGAGTAATCAGGTAGATGTACCTATGACCCTTCATGTAATTAATTTGCTGGAACTGTAAAATATAGAAAATTATATGTTCTCAAATTCTTCTTCTCGCTATCATTAAATATGGATACGTGTAATACTGTAAGCGCTATTTTTAAATTTGCTATGTTGATTAAACCTGGTATCCAACTTAAATATCTAGAAATCGAGATCAGTAGATTAGTTGTCTGCTGTTACCAGGTTCAGTTCATCTGTGCCTCGTAGCAGACTGTTGGTGGTGCTGTAATGTTTCAAAATGTTTGATGGTGACAGACAGCGCATTTGCACTTATTACAGCGTTTAGTTATCTGAAACTGAACTTTGTGTTCATGTACCTTCGACAATACTAAAAAAGCGATATTAGTCTTTAATCGGATTAACGGTTTGGGAGTTTTTATTTCAGAGCCCAGCTACCATTTCTTTTGACAAACAAAAGTACCCGGAAACAGCCTTATGTAAAAGTTGTGCTTCTTATGTAATACTTTTTATGGCCTTTATATAAGCAGCGAAAGACTTGTGCTGGAAAGTAAAATATGCGCTTCGCTAGTACTTGCTTTTTGTCGAACCTCTCCAGAAAAAGCGGTAGGGTAAAATATTTCCGCTATATCCGGCCGCCCTTGGCAAGCTGATCCAATTTTAGCGGCCGTAATTTCCTTGGTATTGCAAGGAGCGGTAGTTCTAGCCAGGGGAATTGCAGTGCAGCGGCTGGCGCAGCTATTCAGTGAACCAATGTGCGCTGATCGACTTCCGCTCCGCTTACACGTTTCGTCTAACTCTGGCGTGATGCAGCTCACAGGGTTACAGCCAGTCTCTAGCAGTAACTGCGAAGGAAACGTTAGCAGCTGGGCCGTTTCTCGGTCTTTACAGGTTACTACTCGAGTGTCACATTCTCTACCTGTCTCTCTTTGTCTCTCTGTCTCTCCTTCTACCCTCTCTCCCGCTCTCTCTCTCTCTTTCTCTCTCTCTCTCTCTCTCTCTCTCTCTCTCTCACACACACACACACACACACACACACACACGCACACACATGCACACACAAAACACATACTAAGAAAGAAAGACGTAGAGAAAAGGTTGTAGGAATAGACAGGAAAATGACAACCTTCCATATATTTCTAACGGCAGTTGTGATGTCTGAGAAAGGTTCACACAGTAATTGACAATGAGGTGAAGTTCTTTACGGCCGTATTCCATTGACGGGACAGCCTTGCCCGGTGAAGTCTGCTATGTGAGTTATTATTTTTGAAAGTATCCGAAATCAGATACGGTTTTCGGAAATTGATAATCGCCATCGTCAATTCCAGGTTTTGGCCTTTAGACATGTGCCAGCTCCTTATACATACTGCCATGTTCATCAGAGATGTAGATAAACGTGTGGATTACTAATTTTTGCTGTGATTAGTCGTTACATCATTGATTCCAGCTCATTTCGTATGTCTTCACTTCTTTTATGGTCAAGTAGTGACTAACCTTCTACATTGCACAGGTGTTGAAGTATATTTTTCACTGCTATAGAGCAATAGTGCTGCATTTACGTGATACAACATAAGTAGAGGTTCTTTTCTTATTTTGTTCCTGAGCCGGCGTTGTGCTTTTCGCATGAGACATCTCAGTTTCGTAAATTTGATGTAGTAGTCCTATGATGTAGACTACGTTGTGTAAAATCCCAAACGTATATATTCAGGGACTTGCTGGAATTTGGTCTTCGGTAAAAATGTTGCTAGGAATGCTGTTTATAGTAAAAATCCATTGTTTTGCTTTTCTCTGTAGACATTTTCATATTACACACCTTGACAATGTGGTTTAATTTATGCAGTGCTTCTCTGTTTCGTACTTTGAACTACTTAGTATATTAGCGACCTAGAACGGGAGTTACACATCTCTGGTAATCCATCAAAGAACGTAGGACTGCAGCCAGACACTTAATATTTGAATAATGTCAACAAAACCAGCAGCTGTATTTGGATATAACGTCGTTTATTCTTTTTAATACATGCTACCAGTTTCGACACCACACGGTGTCATCTTCAGGCCCCGAACGTAAGCTGCCGTCCGTGTGCCATGCATGTGCAATGAACAGATTCCTATGCAGCGGGCCAGAATTAACTGGATTCCATACATTCCGTAGCAAGAAACCCAGCATGTTGCTGTTGTCGTCCGACCATGCTTGTCTTGTTGTTGCCACGGAAGGTATGAAGACCAGTTAATTTTGGTGCGCTGCATACGATTCTGTTCATTGCACATGAAAACGCTTGTGGATGATCGGTCACGTTCGGGTCCTGAGGATGACACCATATGGTGTCGAAATTGGTGACATGTATCAGAAAGAATAAACGACGTTAGATTCAAATACAGTCTCTGGTTTTGTTGTCATTATTCAAGTTCTGAGTGACTCATACCGTCCCACGCAAGACCGTTGCGGAACGAGAAGAATAGCTCGTTGTCAGAGGGGAGTACGATAACCGGCTTTCTCAGAAACATCTCTGCTGCGGCTTGGATAACGGGTCCATTACAGTGTGCGATCGGAATGACGCAGCAGCTGAAGTACGCGGGGTGGTAATATTCAAATAAGCGAAAGGCTCCATTGTACAGAGATTCACCGTGAAATTCTGGCGGTACGTGGACCAAATGCAACATCGTGTCTAGCCAAAATGAAATGATGCCAACAGTTATGCAAAGGACACACAGGTGAGAGTGATCGGGAAGTACAAATCTTGCATCATTCGATTTCCATCAATTAGGTAAACCGAAAGAACATCCAAGATTAAAGAGATTTCCCTACAATGATAACGTTCACACAGCGGTTCTAGAATGTCTCCGTGAGCTAAGAGCGCATATCAGTCGTCGGAGACCTGAAAGATTGGTACAACGCTCCTACCATTGTTTACAAGGACTTAGTAGCTATGTTGAAAATGGTATCACGTATCTGTGTCACTTGGAAGTGTAGTGAACGTTAAATGCTCTGCCACAAAAATGCATAGCTTACAAGGGCGTGCTCAAAACTAATACCTCCAAATTCTTTTATTTCCTTCTACACTCCTGGAAATTGAAATAAGAACACCGTGAATTCATTGTCCCAGGAAGGGGAAACTTTATTGACACATTCCTGGGGTCAGATACATCACATGATCACACTGACAGAACCACAGGCACATAGACACAGGCAACAGAGCATGCACAATGTCGGCACTAGTACAGTGTATATCCACCTTTCGCAGCAATGCAGGCTGCTATTCTCTCATGGAGACGATCGTAGAGATGCTGGATGTAGTCCTGTGGAACGGCTTGCCATTCCATTTCCACCTGGCGCCTCAGTTGGACCAGCGTTCGTGCTGGACGTGCAGACCGCGTGAGACGACGCTTCATCCAGTCCCAAACATGCTCAATGGGGGACAGATCCGGAGATCTTGCTGGCCAGGGTAGTTGACTTACACCTTCTAGAGCACGTTGGGTGGCACGGGATACATGCGGACGTGCATTGTCCTGTTGGAACAGCAAGTTCCCTTGCCGGTCTAGGAATGGTAGAACGATGGGTTCGATGACGGTTTGGATGTACCATGCACTATTCAGTGTCCCCTCGACGATCACCAGTGGTGTACGGCCAGTGTAGGAGATCGCTCCCCACACCATGATGCCGGGTGTTGGCCCTGTGTGCCTCGGTCGTATGCAGTCCTGATTGTGGCGCTCACCTGCACGGCGTCAAACACACATACGACCATCATTGGCACCAAGGCAGAAGCGACTCTCATCGCTGAAGACGACACGTCTCCATTCGTCCATCCATTCACGCCTGTCGCGACACCACTGGAGGCGGGCTGCACGATGTTGGGGCGTGAGCGGAAGACGGCCTAACGGTGTGCGGGACCGTAGCCCAGCTTCATGGAGACGGTTGCGAATGGTCCTCGCCGATACCCCAGGAGCAACAGTGTCCCTAATTTGCTGGGAAGTGGCGGTGCGGTCCCCTACGGCACTGCGTAGGATCCTACGGTCTTGGCGTGCATCCGTGCGTCGCTGCGGTCCGGTTTCCAGGTCGACAGGCACGTGCACCTTCCGCCGACCACTGGCGACAACATCGATGTACTGTGGAGACCTCACGCCCCACGTGCTGAGCAATTCGGCGGTACGTCCACACGGCCTCCCGCATGCCCACTATACGCCCTCGCTCAAAGTCCGTCAGCTGCACATACGGTTCACGTCCACGCTGTCGCGGCATGCTACCAGTGTTAAAGACTGCGATGGAGCTCCGTATGCCACGGCAAACTGGCTGACACTGACGGCGGCGGTGCACAAATGCTGCGCAGCTAGCACCATTCGACGGCCAACACCGCGGTTCCTGGTGTGTCCGCTGTGCTGTGCGTGTGATCATTGCTTGTACAGCCCTCTCGCAGTGTCCGGAGCAAGTATGGGGGGTCTGACACACCGGTGTCAATGTGTTCTTTTTTCCATTTCCAGGAGTGTATCTTTAGTTTCTAATTATCGTACGCCATACATGTGTATTTCTGAACTGGGTCAGTGTTTTTCGCCGTTACTTTTGTTACCTTTAACTACGCCTAACGAATGTATGGCATATAATTGTTTCCAGTAGTGAGGTCTGCAGGGTCCAGCCAATTTATTTTAAATAGCTGTAAAATTTCCTCTTTAGCAGAAGTTTGGAGGTTTCTCATTTTTTATTCCGTGACTATGGCGCATTATTTTGCTGCTTCATTATCTATGTCATCACTAATTTAGAATTCACCTGTTTTTCATTATGTAAAATTTGTCTCGGGTCTTATCCCATGTAAGTCTAGATTAGTTGTCAACTTCTAGTTAGCAGGTTTTAAATTGACCCCACTTTTAATGTGTCCTTTTAGTGCTATTGCTGCTTCCTCCTACCCTTACGCTGCTCCTTGCTCTGTGCTTGCTGGTAGCACACCGTCCACCGCGGCGCTTGGAGTCACACCACGAACTGCTAGTGTCCTGGTATTCTTTACTTATTTATTTACCCAGGTAGTCGTCCGCAGTGCTGTCTGGTGTCATTTTAGCATCGACTTAGGTCTTACAGGACCTAGCCGGACCGGTGGCTTTTTAAATTTTTTATGGAACTTTTTGTTTTCTATGTGTATTGCTGCGTGTAAAAATTATCTCCCATCTCTTGCTATTTTCAGTAAGACATCTTAAGATTGGCTTATAAGTGCCCGTAACCGGTAGTGTTCTAAATAAAAGAACCTTACAACTGTAGTGATATTTTAAACCTCTGGTATACTGCTCAGCTGCGGATGTTCCTCCGACAGGATTGTTTGTAACGTTTGTTTTATTTAAAAGCTCTAAAAGTGTTCATATAAAAATTTCTCGGGCATTACTTTTCAGCATGCCCTCATAGTTCTGAAGTTTCCTTGTAAGTCGATCATCTATGAATAACACTGCCGCATGATTATTAGTGCGAGTGACTAAATGTTTTCTTATATTTATTATATGCAGTGTGTAGGGAGGCAGCCTATTCACGCCTTATAAAATTCACATCAGTCTTTCCACTGTGTGCCAACCCAGTCCGCTGTAACTAGCTCTGACGTCATAAATGTTGCGCAATACTTTAAAAATCAAGTAAATAACCTGAAACGGTTCTAGCATGTCAGGAGTAATACTAAATCAATATGTGTTGAATATCAGTTCAATAACTTTAACCCTTTTCGAAATTTGGACGTTTTTCTGTAAAAATCATTGGCACAACAGAAAAGAGCTAGAAACTTAAAAATTTATATTTAGATTCCTTTTTCATAATAATTTAGTAGAAACAGTATTCTGGATCTCACAAATTAAAATTTTAGTTGAAATTCATGATTTTCTGGTTTTTGTCTTAGGAATTAAGGAAGCAACATAGATTAAGTAGGCGAATAAATAAAGCTAGGATGTTTAAATTTAAGTAGAAGGGAGATCCGCTACAATCATAAAGACGTGAGAAGTTTCAACTGAATAACTATAAAATTACAGTGATAGCGTATCTCCAAATGGCAAGATCAGAGCTTGTCTACTGCGTGTAGAGTAATTAAATTAATTCTCTCGCCCAAAATATTTGACTCTGCCACATCAGACTTTTATTATGATTACTTACCTGTGTGCTGATTTCACATTTAAATTGAGAGCTTCATTGGCCATCAGCAAAGGAAGCAATGATTTATTCAGTAACTTAAAGTGGTGCATTACTAGCCCAGCGGCTAGTCGGGAGAGCGGATTTGATCAGACGTTCCCTTAGCCGTCCGTACCGCTTTTTATATGTAAGAACGCTGCGCGAGGAAGGAAGGCCCCAGTTCTCTCCAGACGCTGATTAGCGCACCACCTGTGCCGGGAGTCGCATCGCGTCGGTACCATTGCTATAAAGAGCCTCGGATGCCATAATAAGTTACACGGGATACGCGTAACCACGAAATTGTTTTCGAGTGAAGTGTTAATTCTGGGATGACTTCAATGATCTATCTTCAGTTTGCGTATATCGTATTTTCACGTGCTGCCGTGGGACAGACATTCTACCATTATTTAGCGTGGTGTTTGATGAACATTATCATCAAATTATGGCGAGCATTCACTTAAACATTTAATTTGAACAGTTATAGTTGCATCAGCATATTAGACTCTGAACTGCTCTGGTAGTTGGATTGTGTGTATTCATTTTGGTCTGTGACTTTCAGAATAGAGTGAACATTTTAGATAGAATCGTTTTTGATTATGAATCCCAGACAATCTCCTAATTCCTCAGAGCTATAAGCTGTAGCTATAAATGTATTTCTCAGATGAAGTGGGCACTAGGAATTCTAATTACAGGCTTCACGTTTTGCTAATCACTTTCTGGTTGCCAATATTGTAGTTAGAGAGCCAGTGTTGAGAACGGAAAACAACAGCAAAAGGAGGAACATTTAAATAACAATTAAATCCACCTGCCGCCCCACAAGTGCCACAGGTTAACTTTGTCTGATTCTTTGAGACATGTTAGCTATTTATTTAAAAGTTTCATGCGTTTTTGTTGTTACAGAATTTGTTCTATAGAGTCGTGTGCTGATACGTCTCGCCAGTAAAACGCTTTCAACCCTACTAAAAATATTTTAGATATTAACAAATTAAAAGTTTGTTACATGGCTTCTTTCTTCGGGCATCTGGGTAGTTGTGAAAATACAAGTTGTACAGGATCCATACTGCTCCATATTTAAGACCAGCCTTTCTTAAGATTTTAGCATGAAATTTGTATTAAGAGTTCAGTAAGCTTATGCCCGTGTAATCAGCATATTGACTCCTGCCAACTTTCGCCATGTACATAAGTATTTATGGAAGTCAAAACAGTTCAAAAATGGTTCAAATGGCTCTGAGCACTATGGCACTTAACTTCTGAGGTCATCAGTCCCATATAACTTAGAACTTCTTAAACCTAACTAACCACAGCCATGCCCGAGGCAGGATTCGAACCTGCGACTGTAGCAGTCACGCGGTCCCAGACTGTAGCGCCTAGAACCGCTCGTCCACCCCGGCCGGCAGTCAAAACAGTCCTTGGCGTGGTGCAAAACTTTTCCTTTACCATATTGTAAAACAGAGTCAGACTAACAGATCATGTACGTATGCCTCAGGAAAAGACAAAAAAGAATTTCAGACTTACATTGTGATAGAAAATAACAGTGTTGGTAGAAGTATTTACGTACGTGACCTCGGAAGCAGCTAAAAGGCAATACACCTGTTATCCAAAACTAGCAAATAAAGTATAGAAATTTTGTAATTAGGAAAGGCGTTTTCAAATTACATAAAACATAAGAAAACTAAGGTAAATACAAATGACCAAAGGTGTTGGGTCACCAGCAGCAGACTGTGCTGGCATCTGCAATTGTAGAGGCTTGACAGCTTGGTGTGACTTCCTGCAGGCAAAGTTTACAAATGTGTGTTACAATAAAAGACATAGAATTCTGCATAAGCGAATTTAGCCCGAGTTAATAATATAATAAATCTGAAACAAACTTAATTAGGTGCGTGATAAAGTACTTGTTATTATTTTAAAATACCATCTCTCGTATGGGTATTTGTGACATACGGAGTATATGGTGAGGTGCGTTAGAAGCAGCATACCAAACAACGAATGTACGAATATGTACAGCGAGCACGCGAAAACTTGTCATCGTATATTTCGTCTCTCACTTGAGTGAAAGATTGAATGTTACTTGTTTTAATTGGCTAGTAAGAAGAGAAAGTGGAAACATTTTAATTGCAGTAGCAGTGACGTGAATCAGCATACTCAATAGTTATTGAATCGTTGCTAACAGGGAAGAGTGTAGCTCTATGAAGAAATAAAAGAATTTCAATCCCAGTATCTGTGCTGCATAGCAATGCTTCTTTTAAAATGAGCCCAATCCGTGAAACGAATTTTGAATAAACGCAAAACATTTAAAATCCAGCTTAAAACAAGGAATAATTACGATATTGCAAGAGGTATTTTAGTCTGAATCAGATATAACTATCCTCAGTTACACAGAGATTAAATACAGTCACCTTCTGCTTTCTGTGGAGACAAGGGAGAGGCTACAAAAGAAATGATACTAAAAGCTGAGCGAGTCCTAGCAGAAGTTTAAAACAGAAACATAACGAAAAGTTTACGTGGAGGTTACAGTTTCTTACATCATCTTAGATCTCGGAAGATTATGGGTTCTCTCTCGTAATGTTCTATTACAGTAACTGATATGACAATGCTGCATGCTTCAACGATCGGTGAGGACGTTAACGGTGTGCGGCTGAGTACTAAAATTGAAAGCATTTAGGTTAGGTAAAATTAAATATAAAGACAACCTGTCATGTGATCATCTATAAGCATTCGATATGAATTAGTTTTGTTCAATCAGTACTTTATTGGGGTGGCGTTTCTTGCACACATAGACATTTATTTCTTCTAAAAGGTTCAATAGCTGGCCAATAGGCGCGCCATGTACAACTTGCATGTTGTCACTTATCTTACGCTATGCTTGTTTTCTGTATGGTGTAGCCCAAACGCAATTTTCCTCTGCGTGCGTTTCCTGAATCTAATTTTAAAATTTCTACCCGTCTGTCGAATATAAAATTTATCGCAGTCACTGCAACTTTTTTTTTTTGTAGACTCGTGATTTACAATATGTATCATGTTTATTACTTGTCTCGTGTCTAAGCATAAGTTGCATAGTATTATGTATCAGAAGTTCGTATCTGTGAGTTGTGTTCTTAAATAGATCCTCTGTTTATTGAGAAATTTCTCATAATATATAACTCACATGGACCACATATTTATTTGTTATTAGTTGCACTTATTATTTCCAGTATATCTTTTCCTTCAATAGAATCAACACAGATTAATTCAGGAGACTTTACTTGACTTTCCTCTTCGTTTCTCGTAATTATTTAAAACCATCTAACCGCTTCAATCATAACCTTCAGTTAATTTATACATTATATCTGTGCTGTTGATTTAATTGATTCCTGATTTTGGACTTATGTAGTTGTCCCATATATCATGTTGTATATCATTGGCATAGAGCCCAACCTTCTCCGTGACGCTGGGAACTACAATACGAAGAAACTAATGTTGATGATCTCTCATATTCAGATCTGCGCTGAATGTAGTTTAGGAAAGAGAGGGCTTAGAAGTACGTAGTTGAGTCATTCATGTCAGTTCATCATTTCATAGTTTCACCCTCGACAAGTATACCTAGATATGTTGAAATGTTAATCGTGCTACTCTGACTGGTGTAAGTTTTAAATTTGTTTAATTTGTTTCCTCTCTGTCAGGTTACTCGTCTCGTGTGATGTAGGTTCTGCGTTAAGGTATGGCGTCGCAGTTAAATACAATCGCATATTTAATATCACTGTGCAAGTATGGTAGGATCGACTGGTGTGTTCTATTACTGTCGCTTGTAAATCAGTAATTTTAGAACTGACAACAAAGAAATCAGTAGCCAGAGCTTCATTAAATCAGGAAATTTTGTCACCAAACAGTTTCTTTTCTGCTGGAGCCACTACTGAGTACACGACTTACACTCCAGTTTGTTATCCACTATTACGCTAGAGAGTGATGTTCTTTTCGAAGAATAACAAGCAGACGTATGCTGACAAATGGTTCCACTGTAAGGGGATTACGGAGTATGTCAGAAGGCAAGTGTACAACTAATACAAACACTGATTATGAAGCAAAATCACAAACCATCATTGAAATGTGGTGATCAGGTAGCATTCAGTCTCCTACAGCGCCGGCCGCTGTGGTCGAGCGGTTCTAGGCACTTCAGTCCGGAACCGCGCTGCTGCTACGGTCGCAAGTTCGAATCCTGCATCGGGAATGGATGTATGTTATGTCCTTAGGTTAGTTAGGTTTAAGTAGTTCTAAGTATCTGATGACCTCAGATGTTAAGTCCCATAGGGCTTAGAGCCATTTGAACCATTTTTTCTCCTTTAGAAAACAATGTTACAACTGACTTATTTAGCTTTTAATATTGTGAGAATAAATGTACAGGGACTAATAAATTAATGAAATTTTAGATTCCTTTTCCTTTCTTTATTACATAGAAAAATGAATGGCACAATTCCATCTGGTCGGAAAGATGAACTACAAACTTTCATCAGTTTTTAGTGCGTAAGAAGAATATTGGGTCATAATAAATCCATTAATCAGCCACTTAAGACTGTAAAAGCTAATGTGCCATAGCAAAGTGCTTCATTTGGTGTAAGGTAAGAAACAATCAGAGCGTTGTATAACTAAACGGATGTTAAGGATATATAGGTATTGAGCTAACAGTTACCACTGGAAAGCTCCTTGTAGAGTTACAGCAGATAGTCAATACACTGCGTTAGACGATATAGGGAAGGTAGCCCATAAAGGAAAAATTCCGTCGAAGTGACCTATCGGAATCCCTCTGAGAGACAAACATTGTATAGTGTATTTGTTGAACGAACACCACTGTATTCCTTTTCGGTTAACTGCTGTAACGGACTGATGTAAAGCTTGTCATATGAAACACCTTTAGTCGGAATGTTGGCCATGTGACGATTGATTTTGCAGTTTTAGTGTGAGAAACATGAAAATAAACCAAAACTGCAAAGGAATCAAAGACTAATCGTGAGTGCGAATAACATCCTCTCAGTTTACAAACGGCCTCATTCAGAATAAAACACTCGATCGCCATCGTCATCAGGAGCTAAAATCACTGACTGACGGGGCTGGCACGGTGTTTTGCTTATATAGATAGACAGAGTGGACTATGCGCGGAAGCCGAGCGACGTCTCATGATGCAAGGGCGAGGCCCGCGAGTCTTTCTCGTTGGCCTCGTCTCGAAGGACCGGCGCCACGTTTGAAATTGCTGCTCGCGCTCCCGCGTCCAAGCAAGCGTCAAGCGAGTCCTCCCCCATGCCGTCACCGAGCGAGGTGGCGCAGTTGTTAGCACACTGGACTCGCATTCGGGAGGACGACGGTTCAATCCCGTCTCCGGCCATCCTGATTTAGGTTTTCCGTGATTTCCCTAAATCGTTTCAGGCAAATGCCGGGATGGTTCCTTTGAAAGGGCACGGCCGATTTCCTTCCCAATCCTTCCCTAACCCGAGCTTGCGCTCCGTCTCTAATGACCTCGTTGTCGACGGGACGTTAAACACTAACCACCACCACCCTCCCCCATGCCGTAGTAAGTGTGTACCCCTCGTCGCTTCTAAAATGTTGCTGTTTATTCGAATTTCGGCCGGGTTTTTAATAACAGAATCCGATTATGATGATGTCTGAGTAAAAGCTCTCCTTTTTCAAACTGAATTTTATGCCCGTTTTCTACACAATGGTCAACCACAGCCGACTTCTCGTGTTTTCTTCGTTTTTCGTGAATGCTCTGCGCAACGCTCGACAACAAGGCGAATTATTTGAGCTATGCAAATGCTACCACATTCACAGCGGACACCACACAAGCCAGGAACTGTAACACTTCCGTTGTCTCTAATGGGGCGTAACATATCTCTTACCTTGTAGAAGGGCCGGAACACCGTTCTCAGTCTTTGTCTCTTCAGGACGCGCACTATCTTGCTAGTAGTAGCTCCACAGTTTGAAAGGAACGCATCTAGCTTGGCCTCTTCCACCGAATCACGAGGCATCTTTCGTCGGTGACGCTTAAACGCTCTTGCAATTTCTTACTTGCTGTAATCATTTTCTCTGAACACGCGGGAGTGGCAGCTTCAAACGCGGCACTGGCAGCAAGCGCCATGTTTCGTCACACGGCCCAGAGCGCGGGACGGAGCCGTTAGGAGCAGCCCAATTTGCGTTCCCCGCGTGGGCCTCTCTGGTCGTTTCTGGAAGGTTCCCGAAGCTGACATTACAAACTTATAAGCGGAACACCGTGCAGCCCCGGCAGTCAGTGATTTTAACTACTGATGACGATGGCGGAGACAGCTACGTAGAGTGTTTTAATAGAAATGACGCAGCTTGTAAACCTAGTGAAGCATGCCACCGCGATTGACTCCGAGGACACGTATTTTGAGTAATTTAGGACAAACGTTTATGATGAAATGAAAAATAACGAAGCACCTCGAAGAAAGTAAGAAAACCGGTTTATCGTCCCATCCACGACGAGGTCATTAGAAATGGAGCACAAATACGGACTGGCAAAGGACGTGGAGGGAAATCAGCTGAGCCCTTTCAAAGAAACCACCTTCAGTGACATGGGGAAATCACAGAAAATACGAACGGCATCACTATGGTTTTCAACTCGAAACGAGCTGCTTCTATGTGCGTCTTGCGTCGTGTTCCAGTAGACTTTCAGGATTTCCATGAAAATATGATAATAGGAGTAGACAAATAACAAAACGAAGGAAAACATATTACTGGATGCGACTCAGCAATCTAATTGTGTATTCAAAAGGAATTGTAAGCTATGTCGTTTAATTCGGGACACATATGGACATACTGTGTGAGCTCCACACTTCCAGAACACTACAGTGAAATGACACTCGATATTTCCAATGTAAGTCTGCATGAGGCACGAGGACTATAAATGACTATGTTAGATCAATTCCCATTCTGTTGTAGTCTCGTTTATACAATAGTTACTTTGGAAACCTCAGAAAAATTGCTGCCAAGGTGCTAATTGTTAAGGAGGCAGTCAGATCATCACTGTCTTCTAAACTGTGCTTTCCATAATCCACCAGGTATGTGCCTGAAGTCACAAACCAACTTGGGTCGACCATCTGCTCATACATGTTTTCGATGTGATCGAAAGCTAAAATTAACGTCAACCTCACGACGCCCATCTGCTTCAAGCCCCAACGGACCAGGTTGTCGGATTTCATCGTCTGAGACGTGAATGTTCGACACTCAACGGTACCCGAATGTCACTTGCGAGATGTGGTCATATCTGGAAGAGGAGAAGTTGAAAAGATTGAATAACCAACGAAAGGCTAACGTTGCACTAGCTTGAACGTTCTAGGGAAGCTAGAAAATCTAAAACGGAAATGCTAATCCTCAATCTAGCTACAGTGGAAGTCAGTGAAGTGAAATGGAAACAAGACAATGATTTCCGGTCAAATGAGTATAGGGGAATGTCAGCAGATGCAGAAAATGTTATAGCGGGCCTAGGATTCATTATGAATACGAAGGTAGGGCAGAGAGTGACTTACTGTGAACAGTTCAGTGATAGGGATATTCTCATAATCAAGTCGCATCGCCAACAATATTTTAAGTATACGTACTGATTGCAAGCAGAAGATGAAAAGACGGAGAAAGCATACGAGGATAGTCAACGAATAATGCAGTACGTGAAAGGAGATGAAAATCTAATATCAATGGGGGACTGGAATGAGGTTTTACGGGAAAGAGTACAAGCAAGGATTACAGTAGAATATAGGCTTGGTACTATGAATGACAGAGGAGAAAGACTAATTGAGTTCTGCAATAAACTGATTCTGGAAGACTTCTGTTAGATTACATCACGAACAGACAGAGATTCTGAAATGAAGTAGCAGATAATGCTTCAGAGTAGGCTGAAGTTTAAGAGCCTATTCAGGAAGAATCAGTGCGCAAAGAGTGGGACACGCAAGGACTAAGGAATGAAGAGATCCATTTCAAGTTCTCTGAAGCTATAGATACTGCGATAATGAATAGCTCAGTACGCATTTTAGTTGAAGATGAATGGACATCTCTAAAAATTGCAATCACGGAAGTAGAAAAGATAAACGTAGGTACAAAGAAGGTAGCTGCGAAGAAACCATAGGTAACAAAAGATATACTTCAGTTTATCGATGGGAGCAGGAAGTGAAAAAATGTTCAGAGAAGTTCAGGAATTCAGGTACGAAATAAATAAGAGGTGCAGGGAAGCTTAGACGAAATGGCGGCATGAAAAATGTGAAGAAATCGAAAAAGAATTTAATGCTGGAAGGTCTGACTCAGCATGGAAAAGTCAAAAGAGACTTTGGTGAAATTAAAAGCAAGGGCAGTAACACTAAGATTGCAATGAGAATTTCACTGTTAAACGCAGAGAAAGAGAGCGAATACACTGAAGGCCTCTGTTAGGGGAAGACTTCTCTGATGACGTGATGGAAGAAAGGAATCGAGAGGGATGAGGTAGTGGATTCAGTATTACAAGAAGAATTTAAAATAGCTTTGGAAGACTTAATATCGAATAAAGCATTAGGGACAGATAACATTCTATCAGATTTTCTGAACTCATTTGGGGAAGTGGCAACAAGACAACTATTTACGTTGATGTGTAGAATGTATTGAAACTTCTTCCTTGTTTCTAAAGAATGACAGTGTTAGAAAAACTCTTACGTTATTTGATTTTCAAACAACTGAGCAAAACTGAACGTACTCAGACATTTATCTGTCTATTTATTCTGATCAACGCCAAACTGACACACAATATTTTTAGCGCAACGCAATCTGACTTTCAATAATCCCTACAAAAGAATGGCCCTGATAACAATAACCTATACCTTTCATGAATCACTTACCTCACAACAATCTTCGTTACTCGAACTACTGCAATACAGCTGGCTCCAATACTGCCAGCTAAATAAAAGATTCTAACTACTGCAGGCACTAACTACTGTTAGGCATAGTTAGCAAATGAAAGATTTTGATAGAGGACAAACAATGTATTTACCCCAACAGTAATAAAAAGTCGTAATATATATATATATATATATATATATATATATATATATATATATATATATATATATATATATATATCACTTCATGACATCCAGTCTTACAAATTTTCTTTTTCTGATGGACACACGTGCAGATCGTCCGCTTATGGTAACCTCTCAAAGCTCTGGCATCTCTCTCCCCACATCCACCACTGCTGGAAGCTCACCTCCAACTGCCCAAACCTACGGGCTGTTCACATCCAACTGCCCAACACTACACAAGCGAATATTCCAACAATGAGTCCAACCAGACACAGACTGCACACAGAGCAGTCAGCGATTTTCATACAGGGCACTAAGTAGCGTTACCAGCATAAAAACCTAAGCAGTCTACTTACAGTATGCGTCTGGTGCTATACCATCTGACTTTCGGGAAAAAAACGTCAGCCACAAATTTCAGAAGATTGCAAGAGCTGACAAGTACGAAAATCATCGCACAATCAGTTCAACAGTTCATGAACCCAAGTTGCTGACAAGAATAATATACAGAAGAATGGAAAAGAAAATTGACGATGTGTTAGAGCCGTCCGCTGTGGCCGAGTGGTTCTAGGCTCTTCAGTCCAGAACCACGTGTCCACTACGGTCGCAGGCTCGAATCCTGCCTTGGGCATGGATGTGTGTGATGTCCTTAGGTTAGTTAGGTTTAAGTAGTTCTAAGTTCTAGGGGACTGATGACCACAGATGTTAAGTCCCATAGTACTCAGAGCCATTTGAACCATTTTGATGTGTTAGATGACGATCAGCTTGGCTTTAGGAAAGCTGAAAACACCAGAGAAGCAATTCTCACGTTACGGTTGATAATGCAAGCGTGACTAAAGAAAAATCAAGAATCCTTCATAGGATTTGTCGGCCTGGATAAAGCATTCGACATTGACAAATGGTGCAAGATGTTCGAAATTCTGAGGAGAATGGAGGTAATCTATAGCGAGAGACGGGTAATAAACATATACAAGAACGGAGAGGGACTAATAAAAGTGGAAGACCAAGAACGAACTGCTAGAATTAAAAAAGTCTTTCGACCGTAGTGTTCAATCTATACACTGAAAAATCAATAGCGGAAAAGTCCGATTAAAATTCAAAGTGAAAGGATATCCATGATAAGATTCACTGATGACATTGTTGTCCTCAGTGAAAGTGAAGTCGAATCATAGGATCTTATGAATGGAATGAACAGTCTAATGAGTATAGAATATGGATTGTGAGCAAATCGAAGAAAGACGGAAGTAATGAGAAGTAATAGAAATTGGAACAACAAGATGCTTAAGATCACGATTGCTGATCTGGAAATAGATGAAGTTAAGGAATTCTGCTTCCCTGCCAGCCAAAAAGCCCATCACAGTCAGAGCAAGGAGCACATAAAAAGAAGACTAGGACTGGTAAAAGGACATTCCCGGCCAAGAGAAATCTGCTAGTATCAGACACAGGCCAAGTTTCAGGAACAAATTTCTGAGAATGTACGTTTGGAGCACAGCATTGTATGGCAGTGAAACAGGGACTATGGGAAAAACTGAAAAGAAGAGAATCGGAGATGTGATGATATAGAAGAATGTTGAAAATGAGGTTGGCTCATAAGGTAAGGAATGAGGAGGTTCTCCAGAGTATCCGGGAGGAAAGGAACTGGAAAGAAGAAAGGAGAAGATCGGAAGAAGGGAGAGTTTTGTAGGACATCTGTTAAGATATGAGGGTACTAGAGGGAGCTGTAGTGGATAAAAACTGTAGAGGAAGCCAGAGATTGGAATGTATCCAACAAACAATACAGGACGTAGGTTGCAAGTACTACTCTGAAATGAAGGGAAAAAAAGAAAGGAGTTGTTCTGAAAGCGAAGAGCTACATTTTACTGAGCTGCGTAGGAACACACAACGAGACTTATTGCAGAGAACTAGCCGCAGCAATGGTGACTTGACACTGAGACCTGCTACATGATTCCCTGATTTAAGGATTACTTTTCAGATATAATATATACCCATTTAACAACGTTATAAATGTCATACGACATTAATAATAATAATTGTAATAATAACAATGCTTCCTCAAGTTTTGCCATGTTGGCCGGTTTAAGCAACGGAACGAATCCACGTCAGTAGTGCTAATGTTCGGTTCTTCTCAGAGACTTTACTAAAATAGGTTGGAATTCCAAACAATAAACAACTATGATTATTCCATCGAGGATTTAACAGAGATCGCGAGAAGACTGATGGGGCAGCGTTTTTCTTTTGATTACATACCTGAATTTCTTTATGGCAGTTTGCAGCTGAATTAATGAAGGGAATGATAGCTCTGCGGCACTAAAAATGTAGTAATATGCAATGAAACCTCGTTCATCGAAATAACGCAAGGTAACAATTTTTTCTGAGAAACTCTTTGACAACAGGTATGAATTTAGCTTACCATTTATTAACTTCCATCATCTTAAAAATATTCAACTTAATTGCAATATCTACTGTATCATCTGTTTTTTTTTCTTTAATGAATTTCGATTCTCCCCCGAAGTGGGCGGGCTGGCAGCAGTTTAGTACGCTGCTCTTTAGCCTACAGAATTTGAAAACAGAAGAGGAAGATAAGAAACAATAAAGCAGGTGATAAAACGGAGACTTAAATTGTAAAACGGCGGAAAATTGTGGAATGTTAAAACATAAGAAAGGGTTGGCCATGCTAATAAAATACACAGAAAGCAGACAAAAAGTAGACAGACAATTCAAAAACACGGCGACGGTCTGTTTTCTATTCTCAAGAGGTATCAAAGTCACACCCAGCGACAGTATGATTTCCGTTCGCAACACTTCGGAATAGACGCACAACACTTAACACTCACTGGAAACACAGCACTAAAAAGTCAGCACGAAGATGGCACACCACAGCCAGGGGCAGATGGGGAGGGGGGGGGGCTGGACAGGTCAGGGGTAAAAAAGGGGGTGGAGAGGAAAAACGAAGGGGGTGGGGTAACCGACAGAGGGAGAGGACTCATAAGGGGGGCAGGGCAGATGCGAGAGAGAATGGGGAAAGGCAGAGTAGGGAAATGTAAAAGGGCTCAGGGGAGAAAGGGAGGCAGAGAGAGGGTAGGCAGGGAAAAAACAGGATGGAAGGGGGGGGGGGAGAGGGAGCCCAGAAGAAGGACAGAGGAAGGGAGGGTCAGAGTTGATAGGAGGGATAAATGGAGTGAGAGAGGCCAACATCTGGGATGAGAGTCGACAGAAGCCACCATTGGAAAGGAGATGGAGGTTATGGGAGGCACAATGGTGAAGGCGCAGCAGAGGCGGGGGTTGGAGAGGAGAGGAGCAACCAGGGGATGAGGGGGATTAAGGCGACGGGAGGTGTAGAGTATGCAGATATGTTCAACGAATAGGAGCAGATGGGGGAAAGGAATCAGGTTGTAGAGGATCCGCATGGGGGACGGGAGGCATGTACGGAAGGCGAGGCGGAGTGCATGGCGCTCGAGGATCTGGAGCGACTTACAGAATGTGGGGTGGGGGGGGGGAGGGGAGAGGTGTGTATCATCTGTACACCTTCTGCGTCTTTTGTCTTTTATCAGCTTCAGAACGGCATTACATGCGAGATCACTGACTGTCATAGAGAAGTATGATAATCGTGCAGAAAATTTTGTTTCTGGTAATTAACACTATATGTAAAGAGGAACTTCTAAACTAAAATTATCTACTTTTCAGTGCCAATTCTGTCCTGCAGCCTACACAGGGCATCGAAGTTAAAATGTCACTATTTTGAAACATCGTAATTGGCTGCAGTTGCAATGCAGAAGTTGAGAATTTAGTTCACAGGTGTCTCCAACCTTGGTCTGTAGTGGGCAAATGCTTGGCGACCTGTGACGTCATCCTCGTGCTCGGTGACGCATCAAGCAATAAGGTGCCGACAAATGCGAAAAATAGGCGAGAACTCGGAAATTCAGGTGAGTTCTAAGGTTGGTTAATGATGTCACATTCTCACAAATTTTACCACAAATATGCCCAGCGCTCCCACTCTTCCTCACATTTCACCCCTTCGTTTAACACCTCTGCAATGGTGATCAGAACCACGACTGCAACGTTGAAATGGTCGAGGAAAACATATGAAACACACTGTCGCTCAGAACCTAACTTCATCTGGGTTCTCGTTCTCATTCAAACCATGAACTACTCAAATATCTTTGAGAAAATCTATCACAGTAAAATTACAAATAAAACTAAACAAAAAATGCATAACGTACCTATAAAAACCCACTCAAAAGTTACGCCAATATTTACCAGATGTGGAACAGAATCCACAATACAAGAGAAAAGCCGTGAGAAAAATTTATACGTTAAGCTTTGGTCCCGGCAGATTAAACTTGTAAAAACGAGGTTCAAACCTATATCAAACACTTTGCAATTAAATAAGAAAAAATTAAACTTACTACCGTCGAATGTGTCTAACTGCTTTCAAAAAGATCACAGAAACATCTCAAATTCTGGCACGATGCTAGCTAGTTGCCTACCTACATTTCTGCCCAAAGAAACATACTAATTAAACTGTGCACTACAGATCCAATAAACGCTAATTTTCGGCCCAGCAGTGGGGAATAATCACAAATTTTCACTTTTTGTCCTAAGAGATGACTAAATACGAAAAAGAAATTAAAAGTAAAATAAATCCTATTGACCTTCTTTAAACGTTGTGAATAAGTCAGTAAAAAGCGTACTCCAGATGTAAAGATTAAATTGGAATGACCTATGGTTGACAAAGTTTTGGAAATCGGGAGTACGTTACAGTTAAGTTCAGCTCCCTAACAACTGTAATATTAGTAATTTTCGCCTCACAAACATTAATATACGCTCAATAGTAAATGCCTGATGGCCTAAAGTAATCGAACAATTGTAAACTAAAAGAAATGAACCATCGCATAGCAGCGACAGAGTCTATTATTCTTTATCTTTGCCGTTCTTGCGCGGTGCCTGTAAATCTCTATGTACATGTATCGATTAATGGTATAAAAAAGAATTCCGTTGTTTCAAGACAAATGAGGCTTTTCGCGCCTCACCTTTTACTGTTTGTATTCTATGAAAGGCGGACGCGGACTTGCTGCGTTCCGCAACTGTATTTTATATTCTATGTGAAAATATTGAGTGAATATGCTAAATGTTATTTTTTTTCAATCAGAAATCATGTAGTTTCTTGTAACTGATTACGAACAGACAGCATCAAGAGGACATTTTGACTGTTATGTATAAAGTATTTAACCACAATGGTCATCTATTGTACGTACTATTAAAAAAAAGGTGTGTTACAGATAAGGGTGCTTATTTTAGTAAATTAACCTTGATGATTTCCATCTCCTCATTTACTTGAATTATAATTATTTTGCGTTACTTCATCACCAGAAATTACGATCACGCTGATGGGCCGAACGCAGCATGAGGCAGAAATAACATTATCGTTTTCCTATTATTTCTGAACCAACTTTTTTGTGTAGTGTTGCATTTCTTTCAAAGTCTATAAATCTTCTGGTCCCTTAGTGTTGATCCGGGTATGACTACATCGCGACTATAAAAAATGCACAGAAATGATAATATTTCCTCCAAACGATCTCAAATCTATATATCAATATGCTGCTCTTCTTCAGGTATTTAATGCTCAACGTATGTTATTATAATAGTGTAATCAATCCCTGATTCTGTTGCCAAGTGGCCCACCAAAATATTCACTTTTTCGACATTTTTCAAAAAGAAAATATAAAATAACAATTCTTTTTCTTTTCGTCCCCCCAAGAGCAACGCTACACTTGGCGCCCGAACAGGGACTTGATAAAAAAAACATTTCATGTATGTGTTTAAAAATTTTTCAGTTCTTGTTCTAATAATTGTTTCATTTTTTCATGTGGATGCAGTTCAACCGAGAAAGAGAAGTGGGAAAACCTTTTAATTAATTCAGAAGAACGATTGGTGAAATTACCAAAAAACGCTAGTATCCAGCCGTATCACCATCAAGACAGCCATAGTAAGTCAAATTTTTACACGCAGTAGCCAAGCTTTCGTAGTGACGTTGCATCTTTCGAGTTGATCAGAACGTAAGTCTGTCTTTCCTTGCCTTGAAACAGCTTTATTTCAATTTGTCCATAGTCCATTCTTATGTAGTTAAATTCAGTGAAAGTGTACCATTGTTGTCAGTGCATAAAAAAAATCACGATATGGCGAATAATTACGCTCAAAACTGGTAAAACGTGTGATATTTCGTTTGTTTGTAATTAGTAGGAACCATATTGTCTTCTTGGCGTACATGAACGTCAGTTGTTACCCAGAGTTAAAATTTCATCTTAGGTCCCAGTAAGCCATAGCACTACGTCACAGACAAACGACTGACGGCAGTGACAAACAATATCTGTAGCAATTTGACGTTTGACAAATAATTCATGAACATGGCTGACGGTAAATAGCGGACACAAACAAAAGCAGACGACAGTGGTGATGCGAATGGACCTCACTATCCATTACGATCACGCGCGATAGGTACACGAGCGGAGGCAGAAGCAGCCTCGACCGAAGTTTTAGATGCCGGTCCGAGTGTGCAAACTATTCCCGCTTTTGAAAAAAATGACTTGGCCGCAATGATCGAAGCAATAATGGAACGCAAGTTCGAAAGTCAAAGACAGAGAGAAGCGCAAAGACAGGAACGTGAAAAGCAGGAAAAATTAGATGAAAAGGCCCGCGAAGAAAAAGAGAAGGCCGAAAGACGGCATAATAAAAATCAGGTCCTTACAAATCTGTGCAATTCAGTAAAAGCAGACATGAATTCAGTAAAAACAGATCTGCAAACGGAGATAAATGACCTAAATACGCGGTTAAATTCGGTAAAGGCCGAACTAAAGGCAGACATAAAAGCTGATTTAAATACCCTGTTGGGTAATGTCCTAAGCCAAATCAGTAGTCAGATCACGACCATGAGGCTAGAAATTGACACACAAGTAGAGTCAAAAATAGAGGATATTTCAAAACGGTTAGATGAAAAAATCGAAGCAACCAAGGGAGAGATAAATTCAAAAGTGTTGGAATATCAAAAACAAGCTGTGATCTTAAAAGAAGATTATACTGCAATCTCTGATGAGGTCAAAGGAGTTAAAACCTCAGTAGACACGATCGAGAATGTTGTTGATGATCTTTCCAAACAGATTGAGACTCTTAATGTAGAGGATCAAATAAAGAGTACTGTTAAGGCACATTCTGAAGCATTGTCCGACCACTACCAAGAGTGGATTAAAAACAAAGACGGATTCATAGAAAACAAGGTCAACAACGAACTCAGGGAAACTGTCAAAAACGTGACCTTTGAAATATTGGCAGTCCCTGGAAAAACTGGAGACACGGTGATGTCAGAATTAGGCCAGATAAGACGAACGTTAGCTCAAGATTTACCCGAATGGCGTCAACAGATAGTTGATGAAGTTCGTACACTAAAATGTCAAGTTGAAAATTCCCCACCTCCCGTGTCAGGAGAGTGGAACAATTCACCACGATGTAATGAACAACAGCAGGTACATTACCGTTCACCATTTGATAACGCTCAAACTCAAACTCATAGTTCTATAGAAGCACAATTTAACCAGAGTACCAGCCCACCCACTTTTGTCAGTTTGATGCAGGAGGAAAGCGTGATCAAACATCGTGTTTTTCCGACCTTTCACCCACAGAAAAGAGAAATTCATCCTATAGTGTTCCTCCGAAATTTTTCAGGAATTTCCCCGAATATCTGGAGTGACCGCCTGCGATTTCAATTCGTTACTGGATTTATCGTAGGCGATGCTGCCTTATGAGGAACCGAAATGGTCAACTCTTGTAAAAGTTACAAAGAGTTTGAACAGATGTTTTTAGCTAAATTCTGGAGTTCTGGTGTGCAGCAGCGCCTGAGGAAAGAGGTTTAACAGTAAGCTCGGTAGTTTGAGAAGATATTTTGAAAAGTATTTAGCGAAAATCAAGTTCTGGGATTCGCCGATCACCGCCAAAGACGTTATTATGATTCTAAAAACTAAGCTACCGATTGCGATCAGAGAAAAGTTAGTAAACGTATCTGAGGACGATACGGACACTTTCCTATCTGTGTTAGACTCGTTAGATCTGATTTACGAGGACGCTAGAGTTGATGTTGGCAACGCCCACTTCAGTGCAGGCGGCCAGCACAATACAGAATACGCAGGCAACAATGGTGGCCGAGCGAAAGCGCGTCACAGCGACGCCCATTACCAACCCCACAACGGTTTCAAAAATAAACACCCTACGTACTCCAACAGTAAATACAAAAATAATTACAATAACGGCCAGAGATACAATCCAATATATAATTCGTCGCCATCTCAGTACGGAAATGCACTTTGTAATACACAGCCCCAGCAATACGGAAACACGCAACTGATCAACGGTAATTATCAAAACGATCAGTCTTATGATTCAAATCGTCAGTGGAAAGGAAATAAATGGCATAATCAAGATGGAGACCAACGTACACCTTTCAGTAACGGTTACAATCAACACAAGCCACAGCAAAATACCTTTCAGCCACAAAATATACACTTCAAGCAACAAGCGAACGGACCTTCGAGAAGTCTGAAGCCTAAACGCCCCCATAACACGCAAATTTATTATGCGCAAGCGAATACGCCAGGACAACAAAATCCATTTCCAACCGAGTTTGCACCACAAAACCAACACCAGTTTCAGACGGATGAAACTTTAAGAAATATAAATCAGCAGGAAAGTAAGCGTTGATCGGAAAATTAAAAGCAGCACCTTTGAGCCTCCTAGAGGATGCTGCAGGTTTGAATGAGGGCACCCTGTCCCTTAGTCCACACGAAATTAAAGCAATTAGTTATGACAAAGAGACAAACTTACGGGATGATCTAGTAGCAGACACTGAGACGAAAGACAATGATGACGTATGGGACGAACAAGTTCAAGCTTCCATAAGAGTATCAATTGCCAACATACCAGTAACAGCCATTGTAGATACAAGAGCTAATATAAATGTCTTATCTTTATGTTTATTTAAGCAAATATCCTCTGTATGCAAAGTTTTATCACTTCCAATTCAAGGTTGCACCGTTTCGGGAGCAATTGGTCCACTAACACAACGTGTAAATCTTCAGACTCAGCTTCAAATCCAGATAGAGTCTATTTCAGTGACGTGCATTTTTCTTATTGTTAAAAACCTATCAGTGCCATGTATCCTGAGTATGGAATTCTTGAGGCAGACGAAAGCTAAAATTGACATCGAATGTGGAATCTGTACTCTAGTAACGAGTCAGCAACAAGTAACTGTAAATTTGTTAAGAAATAAGGTGAAGACAAACTTTGGGGTGCTTCAAATAGCAGTACGGCCATGGACTAAAAGACAACAGTACAGTCAGACAGAAGACTTGACAGATCTTGAAAGTGTTAATGACGATGAGTATAAAGACCTAATTCCCGGTCAGAATGAATTATACGGTAAAGCTAGTGAGTCCACCGAATTATCCAAACAACAGAAGAATGAGCTTTACAATTTGTTAACAGATTACGTTCAAGTATTTTCTAAGAAACCTGGACTAATAAAAGGCTTTGAATATCGAATGGATGTCCTGCCTCATTCAACCTACTGTAGAACAAGCTATTCCATTCCATATGCGAGACGCGAAGCTGTCAAGTGCGAGATCAGGAAAATGTTACGCTGGAATGTGATAGAAGTATCTCATTCACCTTATCCGAGTCCTTTATTGTCTGTGCTAAAATCAGATGGTAGCTTAAGGCTAGTCTTAGATGCAAGATTATCTCATATCATTTACAACGTATTCTAACCTCCGAAAAAAGGCATTTGATAAGAAGGTAAACAGAGTTATCGATTTCAAAGAAGGAGAAATGGTATTAGTCAGGACTCACTTTAAACCATCCCTGTTGTTAAAGAAGAATCGTAAGTGGCAACACATTTATGAAGGTCCCTTTGTGATAATGAGGAAACCACACATTGGTAGCTATTTGTTATCTGACCCTGCCACGAATAAAATCAAAGGATTGTTCCACCATCATGATTTAAGAAAATATCATAATACCAGGAATTTAGTTAATTTAAGTTGTAAGAAAATTCTAAGGTATTGGAGATCAGGATTAACCAATGAGTGACAAGAACTGAACTGAACTGACTGCGGACGTTAACCGGTACTAAAAGGAAACCTTACGTATTAAAACAAAGCGTCTGGAAAATAAAATACAGAATAAGTTGTAGACAAGTATTTATATGAATAATCTTTATGTAAACAGAAGGACATGTCCTAGAGGCGATTTTCTATTTTAGTTATAGGTTAGTATGTAAGAAAAATGATGTACTCGAGAGGTATTAATTAGCCCCGAGGTACTAAAATTAGGAAAGAGGAAGGCACGAATAATGCACTTCTCTCGCTAAATAGTAATTTGAAAATGAGCAGGAAGGAGCGAATAATGCACTTCTCTCGCTAAATAGTAACATGAAAATGATGATTATATTTGCTTAGTATTAGTAAGTGAAATTTAATCGAGGACAAATTAATGACCTGTTTTAAAAGGAAATACTTAAACGTCCAGACAAAACAGGACAGTTGTGTGAAAAGATTCGATTCCATGAGGTTATTCCCTAATTTCAAATGTGACGTAAATAAGGCACCACCTGTTACCGCAAAACAGTCAGTAGATTTAACTTGTAAGTTCCAGCACAGTGCTGTGCCAGCGATAAAATAACATCTCTTTGAAGTAAACAGGTGCCTAGGATTAAGCATGAACAGATTGATAACGCAGTGCAATTGTTCTAAAAAGGCCTGACGTTAACCTTAAGTAAAAGCGTGATGGAATAAAAAGGAAGTTTATTATATAACGCAAAGTAAGATGAGTCCAGACTATAAACAAGCTGAGTAAAAGAACATACGAGTAACATGGTTTATTATGGCAACTTCACGGCACTATTGAGCATTAGCGATACTGCAAATTCACAAGCTAGCAGCAAATAGAATAAGAATCTCGCCCAAGCTTCACAGGTCGCGACAGCAGCAAACAACAACACTCTAGTGAGAGGCTTATATATGCAGATGATAATTAATACCCAAATGCGTAATGCATAAACTTGACTTAGTCTAAAAATTAACAAAGAGTAGTAAGCAAGCTGCAGCAAGATACATATTAGATATAAATGCTTGAAGTGATAGATTTTATTTTAAGTGCGTACTGCAATATTTATTGTTTTCTCTGTGATTATGTGATTATTGACTCCCTTTCCTAAGTGCAAATCCTTTAAGATCGTTGATCCTATCCACTCCGCAGGATAAACTTGTAAAGATGCACGTGTACTTGGGAAATAAGGCACTACGTATAATAATGAGTAGGTTCGCGACGCGCATATTGCTTTGGTAATGCGCGATGTAAATTAAATTTTCGACCTGGTTGAGGAGTAATTTAAATTCTGTCGACGATCCACGAGTAGGCCCGCTTTTCCCACTTTTCTTTTTCGACTGTTTGTATTTCTACACGAAATACAGAGGCGGATTTGCTATTTTCAAATCTGTCCTCGAACATTCTTTAAAGACAAACACATACGAGAGAAACTTTGACATAAATGAAGCTCCCCTCACAAGTCACTAAATAAGATGAGCATTAAAGAAAATGTATTGAGCCTACAAAATGAATAAGCAAGCGTGATAAAGATTACTATGAATGAAATCAATTTGTAAAGGAGATTGGAATGAATTTGGTCAAAGAAAAAGGACTTATCATAGCTTACCTGTGACCGTAGGCATACATAAAAAAAGACTAATTGAGAAACAATTGTCTGATTCAAAGTGGCCAATTAGATTATTTCTCGATTTAAATGAACTCTTGTAGATATTAGTATGTAAATCAACTTGTAAACACCGTGTGATGTTATGAAGCGAGAATTTCTTTTAATACACCGTTCACGCAGACGCTCACCACAGTGCAAGTGAAGTTTTAAAGTTCGACGATTTTCAGTGGCAGTATTCTACTGCACCATATGTGTGAAAAATTCATTGATGTGTGCAGTGTGTAATAATCAGTGTCATTCCACACATGCAGTTGCAGCGGTAGCTACCACTTACCTGTGAATCCGTAATTGGATAGTGGACAGGAAGTGATGTGAGGCAGTTTCGGTGGCAGAAGCTCCCTCCAGCAATCTAAAAAGCACAAAGCCAAGATCCGCCGAACAAAAGCGACGCACGGCACCCCAAACGCGAAATCAACGCTCTGCAAGAGAGCTCCGGTCACGTGCGCGCGCACAGACTGAATTTCAAGAGTGCTCGCAACAGTGGAGTCGGACGAGCCACCATGTGACGAAATAATGTAAACGTTCAACCGCCAACAGCAGTTACTGTGCGCTATATTCTGTAGCAAAAACATTCACATCCAGTACTGAAAACATTTTTGTATGTATCATAAACCTTCTGAGAGACTCTAAGATAGAGAAGTTAGCGTAATTAGTATAATGACTTATTGTACACAGAGATAAGTCACAAGTTCACCTCTGAACACTGTTGAAAAGTAAACTTTAACGAGAGGTCACGATACGAATGAAAATGAGCACACGAAAATACGTCAAAGGATCCGATCCTTCCTATATCCCATCCCACATGTATATAAAATTAGTTCTGTAAGCTATTCTAATATTTCATATGTGAAATAATTCGGAGAGCCACACTCGAGCCCTGAAAGTGAAAGATATGGACTTCCTTGTCAAAACCATCACCAGTGGCCGCTCTACAATCCAAATCTATCATAAATAGTGTATGTGCGACAAAAATAAATGTATAATTAAGTGCGACAACGGACAAGGCAATCAATCGACACGGCGATGACAATATAATGAATACGGTCAAAACAGAAAGTTGTGTACCAGTCGTGATAGTGAAATTACTTTTGCAACGATGAAAAATGAAGTGTGACCCTATTTCCTTATAAATATTGTAAATATGTGTACTTATAGCCTTAATTTTAAGAATCATCAAGAAAGACTGAATCCATACAAACACTGATAGAAACACAGAACAAATTCACAATGATCCACCGTCAGTAATTACAAATTGAAACGTTAATTCTTTTATTATGGAATGAATGTGAAATGAAACTTTTAATAACCTGTATGTTACACCCGAAAATTACAAATATTCCAATGGGCATGAGGATGAAAGTAATACCTTCGGTATTCCTTCCCTCCTCATGGGAGGCAGTGTAATATTAGTAATTTTCGCCTCACAAACATTAATATACGCTCAATAGTAAATGCCTGATGGCCTAAAGTTATAGAACAATCGTAAACTAAAAGAAATGAACCATCGCATAGCAGCGACAGAGTCTATTATTCTCTATCTTTGCCGTTCTTGCGCGGTGCCTGTAAGTCTCTACGTACATGTATCGATTAATGGTATAAAAAAGAATTCTGTTGTTTCAAGACAAATGAGGCTTTTGCCGCCTCACCTGTTACTGTATTCTATGAAAGGCGGACGCGGACTTGCTGCGTTCCGCAACTGTATTTTATATTCTATGTGAAAATATTGAGTGAATATGCTAAATGTTATTTTTTTTCAATCAGAAATCATGTAGTTTCTTGTAACTGATTACGAACAGACAGCATCAAGAGGACATTTTGACTGTTATGTATAAAGTATTTAACCACAATGGTCATCTATTGTACGTACTATTAAAAAAAAGGTGTGTTACAGATAAGGGTGCTTATTTTAGTAAATTAACCTTGATGATTTCCATCTCCTCATTTACTTGAATTATAATTATTTTGCGTTACTTCATCACCAGAAATTACGATCACGCTGATGGGCCGAACGCAGCATGAGGCAGAAATAACATTATCGTTTTCCTATTATTTCTGAACCAACTTTTTTGTGTAGTGTTGCATTTCTTTCAAAGTCTATAAATCTTCTGGTCCCTTAGTGTTGATCCGGGTATGACTACATCGCGACTATAAAAAATGCACAGAAATGATAATGTTCAAATGGTTCAAATGGTTCTGAGCACTATGCGACTTAACTTCTGAGGTCATCAGTCGCCTAGAACTTAGAACTAATTAAACCGAACTAACCTAAGGACATCACACACATCCATGCCCGAGGCAGGATTCGAACCTGCGACCGTAGCGGACACGCGGTTCCAGACTGAAGCGCCTTTAACCGCACGGCCACACCGGTCGGCAATGATAATGTTTCTTCCGAACGATCTCATATATATATATATATATATATATATATATCAATATGCTGCTCTTCTTCAGGTATTTAATGCTCAACGTATGTTATTATAATAGTGTAATCAATCCCTGATTCTGTTGCCAAGTGGCCCACCAAAATATTCACTTTTTCGACATTTTTCAAAAAACAAATATAAAATAACAATTCTTTTTCTTTTCGTCCCCCAAGAGCAACTCTACACAACTTAAAAATTAACTGACCAGAATTTCCAACTCAACAACAACGATTGCTTATCAAGCTGGGAACAGACGTAAAGTTGTGCAATTGTGTCTGTCCAGTGGCCAAGTTAAACATAACCGTGAAATTCGGAGTGAAATTAAATTCGTCATTTAAGTGTGAGTGTGCTTGCTGCGGGCGGTGGCGACAACTTAAGTGTGCCTGTATGCGCATAGCAGCTCCATCATTCTCAGCTCTTTCCGTGATTCACCTGTCCTGGAACTGTTCGCGTTTGCTCTGTTACCCACTAGAATGTCCTCGACAGCCTACTGTTTGCTGGGGTGCTCACTGTTTGCGATGTCTGTTACAGCCTAAGACCTACAGGCTAAAAACGCAATCAACGTAAACATTTCTGGTTCATTCCTCAACCCTTGTGTGCACTTTAAAGATTAATGCAGTTGCCAGCTACTATTAACAACACAGCACCTACACGAGTTCCAAACTGCATTTCTGTTGACAGCGAAATTTTTGAACAAGAATTTAAAAATGAATTGATAACAACACTACGAGACAGTCAGTTGCTGGATGTCTGGATCTTTATCCGATGTTTGTTTAACGTATTTTCCTGATGATTCGGCAGCTCTCGTGCTGGCGAAATGTCAGGAAAGTCGTTAACCAAAGGCCGGTCGAAGATACTGAGACACTAGCCAACAGGCAATATGTAAACAAGAGGTCACGACAGTCTCAATAATTTTACAATAATTTACTTATTTGATTTTTAATAACTTGCAGTATTCTCCTTTCTGTCACTGGCAAGATGACGAGGTATAAAGGCGGCTGATTTGGCGATTTAATGAAGAAACTGGGTACTGAGTTTCACTCATTATCACTGGCTGGTTGTTTTGGTCGACATTTTGCTGGATGCGCATACAAGGACAGGTCGACCAGGTGTAGCAAGCCTATAAGCTTACTTGAGGTTTCGTTGAAGAGACAAAACAGAACACGCCCTTTGCATTAGGAAACAGTTCCAAGCGAGGTAGTGAATCAGGGATTAGCACTGATTAGGCAATGGGCAGAATGGTTACCAGACTACAGTTATAGGAGTCGAACGACATGAAAGGGAAGCATTAGTTGAAAAAGGAATGGGCAGGTGTGTGTAGCCTCACCCAGAAGTCATTTGATCTTTACACTGAGTAAGCTGCGAAAAAAAAAAAAAAACAAGGACAAATTACGAACGGGAATAAGAGTTCAGGGAGAATAAATTTTTTTAAAAAATTCGGCTTTTGGATGAAACTGCAATTTGTCTGAGTCGGCAAAGAACTTAGAAGAGCAGCTGAACGGTATGAATAGTGTCTTGGAAACATCTCATAAGATGAACATCAAAAAATGTATAACAAAGCTAATGAAATTTTGGTTAGATTAAATAAGGTGATGCTGAAAAAATTAGTTTAGGAAATGAGGCATTAAAAGCAGTCGATGCATTTTGCTACTTGGCCAGCAAAATTATTGATAATGACCGGAGCAGAGAGAACGTCAAATGTAGACTGGCAATAGCAAGATACACATTCCTGATAAAGAGGAATTTGTTAACATAGAACATAAATGTAAGTGCTAGCAAGTATTTTCTGACGATATTTGTATGGAGTACAGCCTTTCACGGAAGTGAAACGTGAACAATAATCTGTTCACGTAAGAAGAGAAAAAGGTGTGGTGCTTCATGTTGAAAATTAGATGGGTAGATCATATAACTGATGAGAAGGTTCTGTATCTAACTGGGTAAAAAATAAATTTATGACAAAACTTGACTAAAGAAGGAATTTGTTGATAGTACACATCCTGATGAGCAAGGTATCGACGATTTTATCGTTGAGGGAATTGAGGACAATAAAATTTTAAAGGAAGACCATAACGCTTGGATACAGTAAGCAGTTTCAAATGCACGTAACGTGCGGTAGTTATGCACAGACGGAGAGATTTGCAAAAGACAAACTAGCATGGGGGGCTAGCCTTCTAGCAGAGGACACCCACAAACAACAAAGGTTTCTCTAACTCGACCAGTTTTGGTTATCACTTTGATTAATGGTGGAAAAAGTGGAGCTATTTTACGAGGAGCTTTTAAAAAGTAATACAATGCGTTTTTTCTGAAAGTAGATTGGTGATATTACGCCGTAAAATTCTCCATTCTTATGGCTACAAAAGAATACTTTTCAGCAAAATCTCTGTTCAATGTGACGGCATTACGCTACCTTTCTTGGACGGCCTGTATGCCCGCGGGGGGCCACTGTAGTGGCTGATATCGGATCAACGTCTTGCTGATCAGTAACCTCCCCATCATCCACGGACTGCTTCCTACAAAAGTTCATCCTCCATTGGAGAGGTGGTGAGGCGCCACTCTAGAGTTTGCCGTTTTATTTCCGGATACAAGTGATGAAAGTTTATTTCATCGGCTCTGACGATGTTCCACAAAGAGCCGTCATGATCAGCCGCGTAACATGCAAGCAGTTTCGTACAGATGGTCCTTCGTTGCTATTTATCGTCTTCTACTTGGCGGCAAAGACCCCAGTGGAGGCACACTAACTGGTGGACGAGAGTCTCAACACTACCAACAGAGACATGCAGTTGATCAGCGAGGTAACTGATCCTGATCCGTCGATCACTTCGAATGAGAAAGGCCGCACTTTCCAACACTGTAGAAGCCACAGCTACAATATGTGATCAAAAGTATCCGAACACCTGGCTGAAAATGACTTACACGTTCGTGGGGCCCACCATAGGTAATGCTGGAATTCAGTATGGTTTTGGTCCACCCTTAGCGTTGATGACAGCTTACACTCTCGCAGGCATACGTTCAATCAAGTGCTGGGAGGTTTCTTGGGGAATTGCAGCCCATTCTTCACGGAGTGCTACACTGAGAGGAGGTATCGATGTCGGTCGGTGAGGCCTGGCGAGAAATCGGCGTTCCAAAACAACCCAAAGGTGTTCTATAGGATTCAGGTCAGGAATCTGCGCAGTCTAGTCCGTTACAGGATGTTATTGTCGTATAACCACTCCGCCGCAGGCTGTGAATTATGGACAGGTGGTCGATCTGGTGGAAAGATGCACTAGCCATCACCGAATTGCTCTTCAACGGTGGGAAGCAAGCAGGTTCTTAAAACATCAGTGTGGGCCTGAGTTGTGATAGTGTCACGTAAAACAATAAGGGTTGAAAGCCCCCTCCTTGAAAAACACGACCGCACCATAACAACACTACAGTCGCTGACAGATGACGTTCACTGGGCATTCACCATCCCCACACCTTGTCATCGGATCGCCACATTGTGTACAGTGATTCGTTACTCCTCAGAACGTTCTTCCTCTGTTCAGTCCTCCAATGTTTACCCTCCTTACACCAAGCGAGGCGTCGTTTGGCATTTACCGGTTTGATGTGTGGCTTATAAGCAGCCTCTCGATCATGAAATCCAAGTTTTCTAACCTCCCGTATAACAGTCGTAGTACTTGCGGTGGATCCGGATGCAGTCTGGAATTCCCGTATGATGGTCTAGATAGATGTCCGCCTCTTACACATTACGACCCTCTTCAACTGTCGGCGGTCTCTGTCTGTCAACAGACGAGGTCGGCCTGCACGCTTTTGTGCTGTACGTGTCCCTTCACGTTTCCACTTCACTGTCACATCGGAAACAGTGGACCTAGGGATGTTGAGGAATGTGGAAATCTCGCGTACAGACATGTGACACAAATGACCGCATTCGAAGTCCGCGAGTTCCGCGGCGTGTCCCATTCTGCTCTCTCACGATGTCTGATGACTACTGCGGTTACTGATATGGAGTACCTGGCAGTAGGTCGCAGCACAATGCACCTAATATGAAAAACGTATGTTTTTGGGGGTGTCCGGATACTTTCGATCACATGTATGTGACGACGGCCGGCTCGCAGGATATCGGACAGGTTTGCCTGACCTTATTGCGATGGTGACAGACGCCTCGCCCAACGATTCACCGAGCTTTTGCTCACTGCCACGTCTCCGTAGACATTCTGCAAACACCTATTTATATCTGCATGCCCCGGTTTTCCACCGAAAGGAACATAATGACATCACCTCCGATACAGACGGCTACGTATAGCGCCGCGATCATTGGGACTTTATGTAACTGTAGGAACTACAGCGAGATTATTCCATGATGTCTCACAATAAATTCGGCATTTTTCCAACTCAAACTGGCAAAGAAAAAAAAGTTTCATTACGTATTGAGCGCCCCTTCTAGATCTGTCTTGCGTCATGTATTTTTAATTTCAATCTACATGTTAGCCCATATGCCCATAAAGTGTAGCGTTAAATACAGACGAAACCAACAGAAGAAAGGACGCCTCACGAAGAAATTATTCGAATGGGATGGAAATCAGTGGCTGCGATGCACATGTAAATACAAACAAATAATGATAACTTCAGAGACATTTGGGTGATTTATTCAAGAGGAAGAGCTCCACAAACTGAGCTAGTCAGTAATACGTGGGGCCACCTCTGGTCCTTATACAAGCAGTTATATGGCTTGGGATTGATTGACAGGGTTGTTGCATGCCCTCATGAGGACAACACGCAAATTCTGTCCAATTGGGGCATTAGATCGTGAAAATTCCGAACTGGTTGTAAGGTCCTGCCCATAGTGCTCCAAACATTTTCCGTTGGGGAGAAATCCGGCGACTTCGCTGGCAAAGGCAGGATTTGGGAAGCACGAAGACGAGCACTATAGCTATTAATAGAGTGCTTCTGGAAGTTCTGCCGAATTGTTGTTTCCATTTTATATTTATTTATTTACTTATATTGTTAGTTTACATTTCTTTGCTCTCAGCGAAGCAGACTCATTGAGTGTGTCACTGAAATCAAGTTTACTTACTTTTTGCTATTCTGTGTGCAAGACAGCTGAGTGTGGCACTTCCGCTTCTTTCAAGTTACATGAAAGGGTATAATATGTGTGGGTATAACGACTAACAACCTCTGTAGTAGTAACAATCAGCTGCTGAGGGTTTATTCTACAGTTCTTTTTTATTTAAGAACCGAAACTAAGGAGCAGCAAAAGTACTGATGGAGGGGCGATTAAAAGACATATCCCTTGGACATTTTCTGCTTGCTTCCCACGGTCATGTTTCGCTAAAGTCAGTCGGCTGAACGACAAAAACCGGAAGCGTATAGTGAAATACACGGTCTCACAAAAAAAAGGGGAAGCACTCGTAAGGAGAAAAGGAAGTGAAATGAAATTTTGTGAGTTGAGGGGGTACATAATGTTTGTGTCTGACATTATGTGGCACGTTTGTCTACCCACCTTCCCAGCTGGTTGCAACAGCGTAGACTCATTCTATAGTTTGCCAAAGTACATGTGGAAGAAAGATGGCAGAGGAACCACGCCTTCATGTGGTGGTGCGACACTGCGGTCGGTTATAACAGTCTAGCTGAAACAGACACATCAACTTCAGTTAGTGCCGGATGCCCCTTTTGGCAACGGTGGACAAGTCACGAAGCAGCACTGAGGTCTTTGATTACGGACTTGTTTTGTTTAGACGTGGATGGCCCAAGAAGCTGCGCAGGGACAGAGTCTGGCGTAGTAGTTCGTTAGAGTTTCTTTACATTAACCAGGCCCTTGGAAAGCAGAGTGCCATGGAGCGGGAACATTATGGAATAAGCAGCAGCAGTTGACTGCAACAGTCAGCATGAACAACATTCAGGTGTAACGCAAATACTGTCGACTTATAGTAGCAGATATTGCCTATCTTCTGGCGTCCAGAAGAAGACGGCAGCTTATAGGCAGGAAGGAAGGATGCTGGAGACTTTTAATTATGGCAGTAGAAAGCAGAGAATGAGGTGACGTGTGCTTTGTGGCGTCAGAACTGTTGTTGGTGGGCATCGATAGTTGTAGGAGTTATGACTAACCAAACTATGTAGAATATGGTAGTGTGTGTTGGGAACGGTAAGGGTGACCTGGTATTCTTTGCTGTTGTGAAGAAGCACTGTGAGGTAGTGAGGAATCTGATTGTGCCAAGAGTATATTAAACTGAACTTTCACATTGTGTCTGTCGTGTCATCTCAATGGACCTTTATTATTTTGAAGTTGAAAACACGGGATGACCGTTGTGGGGTCTCTGTGTATTAGCAATAAGTCATTATTCATTTTGCTAGTTTATGCATTTTCTTATCAATTCTATAATACATGGTACATCTGTCTGGACTGTGTGGCCTGGCTGCCTGTTTTTTGTCTGGCATGCAGCTGAGATCTTGGTGGTGGGGGTGGTGGCCTGTAAATCGTTCTAGTGAGCCAATTTGCTTCTGCGTGTTTTATTTCGATGCCCTCTTGTAAAATGTTTGTTTTATCTGTATAACGTGTGCCTAATTTAAGATAAATTTTTATTGTATATTGGCCGGCCGAAGTGGCCGTGCGGTTCTAGGCGCTGCAGTCTGGAACCGCGAGACCGCTACGGTCGCAGCTTCGAATCCTTCCTCGGGCATGGATGTGTGTGATGTCCTTAGGTTAGTTAGGTTTAAGTAGTTCTAATTTCTAGGGGAATAATGACCTCAGAAGTTGAGTCCCATAGTGCTCAGAGCCATTTGAACCATTTTTTTATTGTATATTATTGTTGCCTACTTTGGAGATCAGATAATTTTATTACTATTGTTTTATTTTTTTGCTGTGTCATTTCTTATTTGAAGTTAATTACTGCAGAAAATTAAGTACAAGAGTATTTTAATATTCTGTTTAGCAAAAAAAGATTGATTAAAAACCCAATCTTGCACAAGCGCCAGCGAAACTCCATTCGCACCCAATTCCTGCGCCATATGTTATTGTAGTGTTGACAAAGGGGGGTTAAATTTACATGAGCATGCTTGTCAGTACGACGTTGCGCTGATTCGCCTGGTAAGGGTGTCATAAAGCCGTTGTTTTCTCTTCTAAGGCAAGCTGGCCCACAAATTTTGTAAGTAGTCCTTGACTTTCTCGATACTAGCACTGGACGGACTTGACGTCTGAGGTGGGATCACGTATGTTCTGAGCTAGGGATATTTCTTCGTGAGTAACTCAGTATCACGAGACTCTTCATAGAGATAAGTGTCATGTGTGGACGGGAACTGACAAATGCTACCTCGATACTGTCGCAAGTGGACAGTGGATGTTGATGATGTACTGTTATGCTGTCAGAGATCCCTCAGTCATTATCAGCCACAACTTGAGCCCATGCAAAACACTGAAAAATGGGACCTCTTCCCAGGTCGCCACTATACCAGTCGACAATGGTCGTCTGTGGTAGTGCAGAACCGCGCCTGGTCGCTGAGCACACTGCGACGCCATTCATTAGCAGTGCACGTATCCCATTCACGGCGACAGTGCATACCTAGTCGTCTGCGTTGTGATGTTATCGGCGGCCTAAGTATGGGATGGTAATTCCCTAGTCTGGGTGCTGCCAGTCTCTGACCAACGGTGCGACATGACACAGGATGTTGTGGGGAGCCCATTACTTGGTTTCGGATGACAGGCGCAAATGTGAAGGGGCTACCATGTGATCGGTACATGATACGGAGATGTTGCTTTGTGATCGACAGATGTGATCTGCAAGAGACTTGATGTGTAATACGAGTGTCTCACTTCCCCTGCAGTCCAACATCGTGCCGTTCGAATGCCACACAAAAGTGGATACTGCACGATTTAGTCAGCCAGACCCAGTGTGAGGCCCCTTTCAAACTGCGTCAGGTGCCAATAACGCTCTCCCGCACCTCCGTGCCCGTCATAGTGACCACTCAACATCTTACTTCGTTCAGATCCCTTGTATAATCTACCGCGCCTGGTAACAAAATTAAATAGAAACAACACTAACACACCCGGGTGGCTGTTCTACCTGTCACAAGGAAATACAACTTTAATGATTTATATACCCGCCGATGGTGTGTACATGTAAGAAGTTATATTGACTTCCTACCATGTCTTCTGGTTCCTTCACTTTTTTTGTTCGGCAGTGTAGTATATATGCTTCAGCCTGCCCTGCTAGCCGCGCAGTGTAAAGCGCTGCTTCCTGAGTGGGAAGGCGTGCCGGTCCCTGGCACGAATTAGTGGCACGATTAGTGTAGAGGTCTAGTGTGTCGGCAAGCCTGTAGATGGTTTTTAAGGCGGTTTTCCATCTGCCTCGGAGGATGCGGGCTGCTTCCCCTTATTCCGCCTCAGTTATACTATGTCGGCAATTGCTCCACAAACACTGTCTTCACATACGCGCACACCATCAGTAGTCTACACCGTAGAAATGGTACTGTAACAACAGAGCGTGTGTCTACAGTGGTGGGCGAGGAAAAGGCTTCTTCTCGTACGCATGAGGCAGTAGAAACACGAGGGAAAAGAGAACTCTTTTACCTCTCCTATTTTTAAACTGACGTCCTTTCTAGTTGTTTTCTCGACACGTTTCTGCGCTACCATGCGCCCTTGGCAGTGGCATAGCTCGCCTTCCTCTTCATACGGCTCTAGTCAAGAGCTGAGATTACGAACTAGGCACCACGAACCAATTATCCGAATAGGAAGGAAGTCGATAGATGTGATGCACATGTACAGACAAACATCGAGATTTAGTTCTACGTCAGACTCATTATTCAAGTCAGTTGGACTCCAGTTAATGGTAGTCCAGATCTAAGACTGGCACTAGATATGCCCTGGACAGCAGTGGGATTCCGAGCCGGCCGTATTGGCCGAGCGGCTCTAGGCCCTACAGTCTGGAACCGCGCGACCGCTACAGTCGCAGGTTCGAATCCTGCCTCGGGTATGGCTGTGTGTGATGTCCCTAGGTTAGTTAGGTTGAAGTAGTTCTAAGTTCTAGGGGACTGATGACCTCAGAGGTTAGTGACCACTCAACATCTTACTTCGTTCAGATCCCTTGTATACTCTACCGCGCCTGGTAACAAAATTAGATAGAAACAACACTAACACACCCGGGTGGCTGTTCTACCTGTCACAAGAGACAGGTCATCAGTCCCCTAGAACTCAGAGACATTTGAACCTTTTGGGGTTCCGACTTGACTGTCGCCCGCCCTACGACCCGACAACTAGGAGTGATGGTTTGCGGTGCCATTTCCGTTCATAGCAGGACCCCTTTGGTTAACATCCGCAGCACCCTTACAGCACAACGTTAATTCGACGATGTTCAACCCCCTCCCCCCCTCCCCCCGTTTTGTTACCCTTTATGGAAAGTAATCCTGGACTCACATTTGAACAATATAATGACCACCCACACACGCTGATGCTTGTCTTCGTGCTTGTAAAACCCTAACCTTTGCCAGTAAGGTCAGCCAATCGCTCCAGAATTGAGAACGTCTGGAGCATTATGAGCAGAGCCATCCAACAGCTCGGGATTCTCACGATCTAACGCGCCAGTTGGACATAATTTCTCAAGATATCCATCAGCAGGACATCCAACGACTCTGTTAATCAATTCCAGGCCTAGTAAGTGCTTGCATTAGGGACAGAGTTGGACCACCTCGTTACTTAGTTGCTCAGCTTACGAAGCCCCTTCTCTTGAATAAATCATCCTGTTTTTTCGAAGTCGTAATCATTTGTTCGTCTCTACATGTACATCGAGTGTATTACGAAAAAACAAAGTTTCACTGGATTTTATTGTAATTCTTACCGCAAGTAGTTTTAACATCATACCGAAATCGTTAAATTAACTTTTCTAGAACTAATGATGTCATTTCTTGAGTAATGGACCTCCGAGATAAAAAGGCAGATTTTAATCCCTAGACTGATGTTTCCGACCGCGACCTAATGGACAGAATTAAATGTGTTCTGGAAAAAAGTTAAACCATGCTGAAACTAAATCCTAAACATATTCTCATGTCAAGTTTTCCATTCATTAATAACACATAATTTAAAACAAAACGTCTAACCGTGATCGTATTTTTAAGGTAGATTCTCATTCTAGTAACAAACGACATTCCGACTCTGTGCCCCGCTAATGAATCAATGCGATTCCTACATTTTAGCGAATTTTATTAGCTAAAGACTGGTTAGGGGTTCACGAACTCCATTATATCTAAGTATCTGAATGTGGGTGTAAAATCCATAACAAAACTCTCTGAATGCGTTTCACATGTCACCTCACACAAATAAATGAGAAGTACATCTATCCCAATAAAATGGAGCTTAAGGGTCATACGTAGCCATGTTCTCAGAATAGCATTCACTCGTACATTTCCAGAGGAATATTTATTAGCAGGTATCCCGCACAAAAGAGATAGTACAATTATTACAAACATTTATGTTTTTACTGTATTTATGAGCATTCATCAGCGTCGGTTAACATCAAAGCATTTGATGTTTATTTTGCGAAATGTCACCAGGGAAACAAAAGACGCGCTCACAGCCCAGACGCAATAGTAGTAAGTAACACGAGATCTGCAACAAGCGCCGGCCGGAGTGGCCGAACGGTTCTAGGCGGTACAGTCCGGAACCGCGCGACCGCTACGGTCGCAGGTTCGAATCGTGCCTCGGGCATGGATGTGTGTGATGTCCTTAGATTAGTTAGGTTTAAGTAGTTCTAAGTTCTAGTGGACTGATGACCTCAGAAGTTAAGTCGCATAGTGCTCAGAGCCATTTGAACCATCTGCAACAAGCAAACACTTTCAACAGTTCCTCTAGACAATAGCAACATAATCGTCTAGAGGTAATTCAGCAATTGTATACGAGTAGATAATTAAGATAATTCACATTTATTGTTTCGTCTCAGTTGATACTCCTTTAATTCAGTTGTGTGGTTCGAACACTCCGGATCATCTTCAGATCTAAAACAAAGTAAAACTAAATATATGCCATACAATATTTTACAACAGTAGGAAAAGAAAGATTGTACATGAAAGTAGAATTTACCCAAGTAATTGCATAAGCAAACCGTCTTTTCTGCTCCGAACATGCAATGGGCTGGACATGTGGCTAGAATGGAGAACAACAGAATTACCATAAAAGAATTTGAAGGAACTCTCTAGGCAACAAGACCATTGGGCTGACCTCGTAAAAGGTGGAAAGATAACATAGAGAAGGACATCGCAGAATTAGGAATTTCCGCATGGTGGAGAGAGACTGCGAGAGATAGAAGGCGGTGGAAGTAGATAGTTGCAGTGCGTGGTCTACAGGGCCTGTGATCGCTGAGGAGAAGAAGAGAAGAAGAAAAATTTGGCAGCTGCGGTCAGTGTTTTAAATAAGCAGATGTTGGAGGTAGGCGGTAGGAGGAGAAAGGGTAAATGGAGTGAGGCTGCTCGGAGCAACCGAAAGAAAACGGGGAGGGAGTGGCGAGGATGTCATGAGTTTAATAAGAGAGGTCGTGTTAAAATTATAGAACGTATAATTACGTAAAAATCTCGTTGAGACACTAATAGCTTAGAACAATGCTAAGTAAAATGTGGGCGGTATGGAACGAACTGGGGGGGGGGGGGGATTTAGAGCGGGCAAAGAAGGCCTGGAGGGGGAAGAGGGAAGGATGGCTAGGCGTCGCGGGATTAGCCTAGCGGTCTAAGGCGCTGCAGTCATGGACTGTGCGGCTGGTCCCGGCGGATGTTGAAGTCCTCCCTCGGGCATGGTTGTGTGTGTTCGTCCTTAGGATAATTTAGGTTACGTAGTGTATAAGCTTAGGGACTGGTGACCTTATCAGTTAAGTCCCGTAAGATTTCACTCACAAGGATGTCTAGTAACAGCGATGCTATGGTGTCAGTAAGAGAGGGTCTTACACTAAAGTTCCATAAAGTCAGTAACGTAAAAATTTGTTAAGATATGAGTCGAAACGTAAAACTACTAAAGGGATACAAAAGAGTGGATTTTAGAAACTGTAAATAAAATATCGAAAACTGAATAAGCATCTGAAGATATTCACATTGTGAAATTTGAATATCTTCAGACGCCAATTCAGTTTTCGCTACCTTATTTCCCATCTCCAACATCTATCTATTTAAAACATTTACCATGGTTGAAAAATACAGTGCCCTGATATGTTGTTCTGAGTAGACAAGACGCGTTGCTGATACAATTACTTGGGTAAGTTCTACCTTTAGGTGCAGTTCGTTTCTTTTCTACTACTGTAAGATATTAGATTGTACAAATTTGGTCATACTTTGTTTTTGGTGTGAAGATTATCCAGAGTGATCGAAACATGTAATCGAATTAAAATAGTTTGGAGAATTATCTAAAAATATCAGTTACTGTAAAATTTATCGGAGCAGAGTGCCAGCAGCTCGCGTACTCAGCTAGTTTCGCCGGCAGCAGTTGGCTCGGCCGAGCAGTCCGCGGCAAGCAGGCGTAACGGCTCGGTGCCGTCTTTTACGACTGTCTGCGGTCCATCCAATCTTATTGCCTGCCAGAGCACTAAGGGCACCGCCACACGTGTCTACGGTAGGGTAGCAGATGCGAGGCCGGACAGATTGGATAACATTCCGGAAGACAGCCGACTCAGCGTCGTCTGCACTGTACTGCTGTGTCGCACGGCCAGTGGAATTCACGAAAGTGGAAGGCTTGTCTCGAAACGTAGCAGAGTCACAGGGAAATAACTCCTCAATTTGTTTATTAACTCACGAGAGAATGCATCCAGCAAAAAAGCTGTATGCCAGCTGCATGCCATTACATTTAAAGCGAGCCATGGTGCAATTTGTACATCCCTTTAACAGAAGGAATTCTCAGAGTTAAATATACACTGACGCTCCAAAGAAACTGGGATAGGCATGTGTATTCAGATACAGGCAGAATACGGCGCTGTGGTCGGCAATGCCTATATAAGACAACAACTGCCTGACGCAGTTGTTAGATCGGTTATTGCTGCTACAATGACAGGTTATCAAGATTTCAGTGAGTTATAACGTGGTGTTATAGTCGGCGCACAAGCGATAGGACACAGCATCTCCGAGTTAGTGATGAAGTTGGGATTTCCCCGTACGACCATTTCACGAGTGTACCGTGGATATCAGGAATCCGATATAACGTCAAATCTCCGACATCGCAGCGGCCGGAGAAAACTGCAAGAAAGGGACCAAAGACAACTGAAGGCAATCGTTCAACGGGGCCCTTCCGCAAATTTCTGCAGATTTCACTGCTTTGCCAACAACAAGTGTCAGCGTGCGAACCATTCAACGAAACATCATCGATATGTGCTATCGGAGCCGAAGGCTCGCTCGCGTGCCTTTGATGACTGCACGACGCAAAGCTTTACGCCTCGCCTTGGAACGTCAGCACCGGCATTGGACTGTTGATGACTGGAAATATGTTACCTGGTCGGACGAGTCTCGTTTCAAATTATGTCGAGCGGATGGACGTGTACAAGTATGAATACAACCTCATGAATCCATTGACCATGCATGTCAGCAGGGAACTATTCAAGCTGATAGAGGCTCTGTAATGGTGTGGAACGTGTGCAGTTGGAGTGATATCGGATCCCTGATACGTCTAGATACGATTTTGACAGGTAACACTTAAATAAGCATCCTGTCTGATCACCTGCATCCATTCATGTCCATTGTGCATTCCGACCGACTTGAGCAATTCCAGCAGGACAATGCCACACCCCACACGTCCAGAATTGCTACAGAGTGGCTCCAGGAATGCTCTTCTGAGTTTAAACACTTCCGCTCACCGCCATACTCCCCAGACATAAACCTTATTTAGCATATCTGGGATGCCTTGCAACGTGCTGTTCAGAAGAGATCAAGAGATCTCCACTCCCTCCCCCCCCCCCCCCCCCGTACTGTTAAGGATTGCGGACAACCCCGGAGGATTCATGGTGTCCCTTCACTCCAGTACTACTTCAGACCACGTCGTGTTGCGGCACTTCTGCGTGCTCTCCGGGACACTACACGATATTAGGCAGGTGTACCAGTTTCGTTGCCTCTTCAGTGTATTACGACTATTTAGTTATCGAACACCATCTTTTGAATTTAGAGATTCAAACTTTCCCGCTGAACTATTAACGCCTCATTTAATTATCTCTATCTTTTCTCTCCTCCATTTTGTATACATACCAGATACATCGAGTTGCACAGATCAGCTGAAATAATATGATACATACGCAACTGTCAAAAGCAGACTGACAAACGTTCATCATGAAACAAAATTCTACTGATAATCGGTGATAATGTACCCTGAATGGCGCAGCACAAGTGACAAACAACTGTTAATGTGCTATGAAGTTTTTGAATAAATACATGAAATCATATAGACAGAAATATTCAGTAGTCAATATATACACAAAAATTAATGGTGGCTTATAGCGCCAACATGGCAGATAAAATTGTAAAATAATTTTACATAGTAAAACAAGAATTTTTTTATAAACTGTACAGATGTTTGTAATGGTTAGATAGGAGCTGCGGTATGTCAAAATTTACGTAATCAGTATATCGTTAAAAATATCAAAAAACTATTGGCAACTGTGTGTAACTGTTCATTCAGCATTGCGAATCATGTTGATTGGCGCATAGGCTACGTAAGTTTTGACACTCTGCAGTCCCTTTCTAGTCACCTTGCTTTCTATTTTTATGTATTTAAAACTGAATGATTACGCTTATCTCACGATGTTACGATCTTCAGTTTATCTGATGTACAGCTTTATTGTAGTGATTTTACTATATGATGTCTGTCAGTCTTTCCACAACACACATATATGGGCACCAAAATAACAGGTGTAAATAGTAGATTAGGTCGTCCTTTTAATTTTTCATGTCCCATCTTTTTATAATGTTATAAGTAAATGATTATCTTACATATGTGTGTATTTTTTAAAGCGAAATTCATTATTTTGCTCATGAAAAGTAAAGGTGAGCCAGTTTCTATGTTGGTTGCACTGGCTCTCTTAAGCCAACAGCAATTTTGTGTTTAATTTCTCAGGATGTTATCTGGATCACCAGTTATAGTTCTGGGCATCGTGGAAGGAGGCCATTCCGAACATTTGTACAGTTTCTAAAAAGTTATCTTATTTTACCTATGCAAAATTAGTTTAAAATTGTTACCTGCCATAATGATGCTACAAGCCACCAACTCAGTTATGTGTATATTCTATATTGACAGGTGGATCTTGCTGTTCTATACGACTTTATGTAATTCTTCAAAAGAATAGCTGTCGCACATTAATATTTGTTTGTCACTTGAAGCTGTGTGGAGCCACCTCAGGTACACAATCGCCGCCTATCGGCAGTTTTGTGTTTTGTGATGCGTCTATCACGGTGCAACCGTCGGTCTGCCATTGGCAGTTATGAATGTATCATACAACTTCAGTTCATTTGTACAATTCGATGTATCTGGTATGTTCCCTGTACTTGTAAACTGTGGATATTCTTGTGATACGATATGGCAGTTCTGTTGTTTTATTATGACTATGTATCCTCTATTTCATAGACAACTGATAACTGGTTATACCGAAATGCGTTATATGAGAGTCATTATTGCACCAGCTGACAACTTCTTACTAAGTGACCTATTCACCATTTGTACGGTACTATTCAAATTCTATTAATAACACAGACAATGGACCTTTCATTAAAACTTAAGCTACCCTCATTACTTAGAATCAGACGGTATGTAAATTGTATGCTCTGTACCAGCAATATTTATGTTAACTAAATAAGAACAGAACATGAAGACGACCCCCTGCCTCCTTGCTTTCCTATTTTGCTGCCCCCTCCCAGGACTACACACACACAAATACATATCGTGCATCGACTTATTATTCATACTTTGACGCCTTAGGGTTGTAAGTAGGCTGTTTAGGTTTTTATGTTGGTAACGCCACATAGCGCTCTGTATGAAAATCACTGACTGCGCTGTGTGCAGCCTGTGGCTGGTTGGATTCATTGCTGAAATATTCACTAGTGCAGTGTTGGGCAGTTTGATGTGAACAGCACGTAGGGCTGTGCAGTTGGAGGTGAGCCGCCAGCAGTGGTGGATGTGGATGTGGAGAGAGAGATGCCAGAGTTTTGAGAGGTTACCATAAGCGGACGATCTAGACATGTGTCCGCCAGAAAAAGGAAATTTGTGAAGATGGATGTCATGAATTGACATATATATGATGACTTTTGAACATTATAAAGATAAATACATTGTTTGTTCTCTATCAAAATCTTTCGTTTGCTAACTATGCCTATCACTATTTAGTGCCTTCAGTAGTTATAATCTTTTATTCAGCTGGCAGTAGTGGTGCTCGCTGTATTGCAGTAGTACGAGTAACGAAGGTTTTTGTGGGGTAAGTGATTCATGAAAGTATAGGTTATTGTTAGTCAGGGTCATTCTTTTGTATGGATAATTGAAAGTCAAATTGCGTTGCGTTAAAATATTGTGTGTCAGTTTAGTGATGATCAGAATAAGTAAAGAGAAAACTGTTTGAGTACGTTGAGTTTTGCTCAGCTGTTTGGAAACCAAATAACGTAGAAGTTTACCCACATAGTTATAAAATTTTTTCAAGGGGATGTTTCAGGGTGTATCTTGTCAATGTGCCCCTTCTTTCAGTTAAGTTCCTTGACGCCTTAGAATGTGTTTTATCAACCTATCCCTTCTTTTGGTCAAGTTACGCCATATACCTCTTTTCTCCCCAATTCAGTACAGCGCCTCATCATAGGCTAGTCGACGTACTCATCTAATGTTCGGCTCTCTTCTGTAGCGTTGCATTTACAAAGATTCTGCCCTTTCCTGTATTTATCGTCCATTCTCTACTTCCACGTCAAATTACACTACAAAACAATACTGTCATAAGTGACTTCCTAATACTTCTGGTTTGAATTCCATGTTAACATATTTCTCTTTTTCATGGAAACATACCTTACCACCACCTGTCTACATTCTATATCATCTTCTTTCCTATACCTATATATTCTTCATCACATATTTTGCCTGCCCAATAGGAAAATTCGTCTCTGTTTTCGGCGTCTCATTTCACTATCTAATATGCTCACTATCGACAGATTTCATCTGTTTCATGCAATATGCATGCAATACTACTATATTTTCTGTCACTGCTGTTTAAGCTATATGTTGAATTCAATAACATTACTTTCGCATCTTCTGTCACTGCTGTTTCAGCTGCATGTTGAATTCAACAACATTACTTTCACATCAGGTAGATCGGATGACTTCATCTCACCTGGACGCAAAAATGAAAAGATGCCGATAACGCGTTTCACAGACAGAGTATTAGGGGTTGACATGTTAGTACCCTAAACTAGATTCAAAAAACAGTATTTTCAATGATTTAATATAAAGCCTATAAAAACGTTAAACGTCACCAGATGGCGGTTGCGCATATTGTCGTCCGCATTGTGTGCTGCTCAGCGCGGCAATACACGCTGTGCTTCACTCCGAGTGTGGAATTAAGCCAAGAATGCTGTATGTAACAAAAATTAATCACTGTCAACAAGCTTTAATTGTTCGTGTGGTCTGTGTCCGATTAGTGTAGGCCGTACAACGCCGTCATTGCTCGTAGACGAATGACCGAATCATTCTTTGCGCAGCTTTCGTGAAAATTCTGTAAGATAAAAGTAAAATGACTGGTCCCGATTCCTCAGGGACGAGTAGCGTAAGGCACAATGAAAATTAATGACTGAACACTAAAAGTGTTCGGTCATTAACGTCCACTAACACCTCTGTTCCAGCCGCTATCCCCTGAAAACATATCATACAAACTAAAAATCACGTAAAAGTGACATGGTTCTTATTAAGAATAAAAGGCAGAATAACTAAGTGCAAATTATATTACGAAAAGCTTATTATCAACTATCTAATAATATTTGCAATGAGCACAGCAGAATGGCGTCCGTACCGTACGAGAGTGAGACAACGAAAGAAAACACTCACAAGACATAACAAATCGTATGAAGTTCAAAAATATCAGATGAATGAAATTAGTCCAGCGATTAATTATGGGGCTTTCTGACTCGATACACTAACGTGAATGGGTAAATTTAAAGTAAAAGCACAGGTGCATCGTATACTGAGTTATTTCGCAAACAGTTCCTACATACAAAATATGAGTAGGATGAAAGAAAAAGTAAGCCGCGCGGGATTAGCCGAGCGGTCAGGGCCGCTGCAGTCATAGACTGTGCGGCTGGTCCCGGCGGAGGTTGGAGTCCTCCCTCGGGCATGGGTGTGTGTGTTGTCCTTGGGGTAATACAGGTTAAGTAGTGTGTAAGCTTAGGGACTGATGACCTTAGCAGTTAAGTCCCTTAAGATTTTACAGAAATTTGAACGTTTTTGAGTTACAGCCATGCAACAAACATCAGGTGGTAAATTGGTCACGTGTTTGGTGGACGACTTTTAGACATAGAGAAAAAACAACTAACACACGAAGTGGGTACATTTTAACGTACCTGTGATCTTAATATCTACAATTATATCCATAACACCATGTACATACAATTTCATTCTACTGCTGTCGTCATAGTCGTTAATACTTACATGACAGCTGCGTTGAGGAGGGATGTAGCACTGCTGTTGGTGCCGCTGCTGCTGCACGTTTCGACGTGTTCACTATCTGAAAGTTTTTATGCACCCAGAGAAACGATTTTTCAGCTACTGTTAACATACATGCTTCGCAACAGTGTACGCAACTTAACAACGCAAAAAATGTACAGCTATATTATCTTTGCTTTGGGTATAAAAGAAACATACACACGGTTCTACAGCCAGTTCGTTACCACCACCATAACGGATACTGTTGGAAATGATTGATATTATGATATTTACGAAATGTCATAGGTGCATAGTGATAGGTTTGTCTGTTAATTTAAGTGACAGCAACGAATGAATACTACAGGTTCTAAACACTGAAGCACATTTCAGTACATTGAATTCATCCGGTAAGTCACTGCTAAAAGGGAATAATGACTGCAAGATATTGTCATTTTCACGAAATGTACTAGTCCTTGTCATCCTGTATGTTCTGGAACAAATCATTCCGAACCATGTCACGATGATTCAATTGGAAGATTATGGATTCTAAGAGAAAGAGAGTGTTAACGATTGTTACTTGTTTGAATGGCTCAAATCTAAAAATTATGTAAGCTGCTTTTTGAAATTTATAGAAATCTTACAGAAGAATGTCACAATTTGAATACAGCCGACAGTCATTTGTTCCCTTTTTACGTAACATACCACATAGCTTTCACAATTTACCCCCAGAATTTCAAAGTTATACGTTCATGATGATGATGATGTTGTTTTTTAAGTATGATTACTGTTATAACATCTAAGATTTGAATTGAAAATGTCAAAGTGATGGACATTATGCCGCGTAATTGTGCTTGTGAGGGTTTCAAAAAGGAACAAGTAAAATAATTTTTTCATTGTATTGTTGTTCTTTCGTAAAATGTGGTATACTTCCTTAAAATACTTTTAGAAATAAGCAGTCAGCACAGCTTAGCCAGCTGGGATTAGGTTGATAATGAGAGTATATTTTGTATAAACATCTGCAGTTACACTGCTGACTGAGCTACGATTACTGTGCTACTTTATAAATTTTTAAACGGAACTAGAAGTAAAAGCTCACGAGACTGAGGGGTAAATATAAAAATTTTGTAGCATATTTGTTTTATTTTATTATATATTTTTATGCAGTTATTATTAATACATACTTTTCATCCGTACCAATATTTTGCGAATAATTGGTTTTTATATGCCTTAAATTCACCCTGTATTCCGTTCCAGTTAATAGGGTCAACGATGTACTCAGGTATGTCTATAAATTCAGCTGATATATATTTAATACCAATGGGAGTAATATTAGCAGACTTCAGTATTGCATGAATACATGTACTGAAATAACTAAATTTTGTGTTCTGCGTTACGGCAGGTCTTGTCATGGGGAAGCCTCGTCACTGCATGAGCGTCTAGGGAAGTGATTCCAATGGCTGTTTCCCGTTGCCTTCCACTGATGATGATGAAATGATAATGAGGAAAACACAACACACAGTCCCTGAGCGGAGAAAATCTCTGACCCAGGCGGGAATCGAACCCGGGCCCCTTTGGGGTGACATTCCGCCGCGCTGACCACTCAGCTATCGGGGCGGACTATTGAAATAAGGGACAGTCAAATGAAAACGAAAAAAAGGAAGTAAACAGTTTATTATTTCAGAAGTAATCGCCATAACTGTTAAAGCAATTACCCCATTGTAAGACGAGACGGTCTGTGACTTGTTGGAAAATTGTACGCAGTTGCCTGCGGAACCATGATTGTACCTAGGCATCTCTTCGACTGAAGAAAGTCGAAGACATCGAATGTCTTTCTGCAGGGCTACAGAAACACGGAATTCGCATGGGGAGAGGTCGTGCGTCAATGCAGGATTTGTAAGTGCTTCTCAGCGAAACTCACTCAGCTTAAGCAGTATTTGCAACATGTGGGCAGAATTTTCGAAGAGAAATCTTCCATACAGTCCCGACGGCTCCCCAAGCAATTTCGACATTTTTGCAGCCACGAAGAAAGACATTCGTGTGCTTCGACTTACCTCGGACGAAAAGGTGCACGCCTGGGTCCGATCATATTTCAGTAGGCAACTGCAATCATTTCTCCTTGAATGTATTCACTGTCTTGACTCACAATGGGATACATTTGCATACAGTTATGATGATTACTTTTGAAATAATAAGCGAGTTACTTACTTTTTCCCATATGCCTCGTTTTCATTTGAATGCCCTTTATGTATTGGTCTAACTCTAATGCATCGTGGAACCCTTGTGCTGAGGGAGAAATAATAAATGACAACACATATATACACAATGAATAATTATATGAACAGTGGCAACAGGAAGGCGTTAATACATTAGACTGAGAGAGTTAGTTTTTGTTCTGTGTGGAAGTGGCAGATTTCTGGAGACACTTAGTCACTGTCACTATCGTGTGCAAATTATTAGTGGCGAGCCCATCTGATGGCTAGCATGCCCGGACACTACGAATGAATGGTGACGCTAGGTGACCGTAGCGCTACAGAAATAGTGACAGCCATTTTGGGCGGGGGTTGGTGATGGAATAATTCCTTGAACGTGAACTTAAATGACACATTTCATGTCCAACAGCTTGGTAATGTTCATGTCCGACAGCTTGGTAAGGATTTGACTTTCTGCCATCTTGGATCAACCATGTTCGATTGAGGCAGCCTTCTTGCATCATACACTGAAGCGCCAAAGAAACTGATATATAAATACGTATTCAAATACAGAGGTATGTAAACAGGCAGAATACGGCGCTGTGGTAGTCAACGCCTATATAAGAAAACAAATGTCTGACGCAGTTCTTGTATTGGTTACTGCTGATACAATGGCAGGTTATTAAGATTTAAGTGAGTTTGAGCTATTGGACGCAGTATCTCCGAGGTAGCGATGAAATGGAGATTTTACAGTACAACCATTTCATACGTGTATCGTGAATGTCAGGAATACAGTGAAACATCAAATCTCCAACATCACTGTGGCCAGAAAAAGATCCTGCAAGAGAGGAACCAACGACGTCTGAAGAGAATCGTTCAACGTGACATAAGTGCAATCCTTCCGCAAATTGCTGCAGATTTCAATGATGGGCCGTCAACAAGTGTCGGTGTACGAACTATTCAACGAAACATCAATGACATGGGCTTTCGGAGCCAGAGGCCCACTCGTGTACCCCTGATGACTGCACGAAACGAAGCCTTACGCCTCACCTGGGACCGTAAACACCGACATTGGACTGATGTTGAGAGGAAATACGTTACGTGGTCGGAGGAGCCTCGTTTCAAGTTGTGTCGAGCGGTTGTTGTTGTTGTGATCTTCAGTCCTGAGACTGGTTTGATGCAGCTCTCCATGCTACTCTATCCTGTGCAAGCTTCTTCATCTCCCAGTATCTACTGCAACCTACATCCTTCTGAATCTGCTTAGTGTATTCATCTCTTGGTCTCCCTCTACGATTTTTACCCTCCACACTGCCCTCCAATGCTAAATTTGTGATCCCTTGATGCCTCAAAACATGTCCAACCAACCGATCCCTTCTTCTAGTCAAGTTGTGCCATAAACTTCTCTTCTCCCCAATCCTATTCAATACCTCCTCATTAGTTACGTGATCTACCCACCTTATCTTCAGCATTCTTCTGTAGCACCACATTTCGAAAGCTTCTATTCTCTTCTTGTCCAAACTAGTTATCGTCCATGTTTCACTTCCATACATGGCTACACTCCATACAAATACTTTCAGAAACGACTTCCTGACACTTAAATCTATACTCGATGTTAACAAATTCCACTTCTTGAGAAACGCTTTCCTTGCCATTGCCAGTCTACATTTTATATCCTCTCTACTTCGACCATCATCGGTTATTTTACTCCCTAAATAGCAAAACTCCTTTACTACTTTAAGTGTCTCATTTCCTAATCTAATTCCCTCAGCATCACCCGACTTAATTTGACTACATTCCATTATCCTCGTTTTGCTTTTGTTGATGTTCATCTTATATCCTCCTTTCAAGACACTGTCTATTCCGTTCAACTGCTCTTCCAAGTCCTTTGCTGTCTCTGACAGAATTACAATGTCACCGGCGAACCTCAAAGTTTTTATTTCTTCTCCATGAATTTTAATACCTACTCCGAATTTTTCTTTTGTTTCCTTTACTGCTTGCTCAATATACAGATTGAATAACATCGGGGAGAGGCTACAACCCTGTCTTACTCCTTTCCCAACCACTGCTTCCCTTTCATGCCCCTCGACTCTTATAACTGCCATCTGGTTTCTGTACAAACTGTAAATAGCCTTTCGCTCCCTGTATTTTACCCCTGACACCTTCAGAATTTGAAAGAGAGTATTCCAGTTAACATTGTCAGATGCTTTCTCTAAGTCTACAAATGCTAGAAACGTAGGTTTCCCTTTTCTTAATCTTTCTTCTAAGATAAGTCGTAAGGTCAGTATTGCCTCACGTGTTCCAACATTTCTACGGAATCCAAACTGATCTTCCCCGAGGTCGGCTTCTACCAGTCGAGCAGATGGACGCGTAATGGTATGAAAACAGGCTCATGAATCCATGGACCCTGCATGTCCACAGGGGACTGTTCCAGATGGTGAAGGCTCTGTAATGATGTAGGGCGTTTGCAGTTGGAGTGATATGGGACCCCTGATACGTTTACATACCACTCTCACAAGTGACACGTATGTAAGAACCCTTGTGATCACCTGCATCCATTCATGTCCATTGTGCATTCCGACAAACTTGGGCAGTTCCAGCACGAAAATGTGACACCCCACACGTCCATAATTTCTACATAGTGGCCCCAGGAACGCTCTTCTGAATTTAAATACTTCCGCTGGCCATCAAACTCGCCAGACATAAACATTATTAAGCATATTTGGGATGTCTTGCAACGTGTTGTTCGTAAGAGATCTCCACCCCCTCGTACTCTTACGTATTTATGGACATCCCTGCAGAATTCGTGGTGTCAGTTCCCTCCAGCATTACTTCGGACATTAGTCGAGTCCATGCCTCGACGTGTTGTGGCACTTAAGAAAATGGTTCAAATGGCTCTGAGCACTATGGTACTTAACATCTGAGGTCATCAGTCCCCTAGAACTTAGAACTACTTAAACCCAACTAACCTAGGGACATCACACATATCCATGCCCGAGGCAGGATTCGAACCTGCGACCGTAGCAGTCGCGCAGTTTCAGACTGTAGCGCCTAGAACCGCTCGGCCACTCCGTCCGGATGTAGCACTTATCCGTGATCGCGGGAGCCCTACACGATATTAGTTTCTTTGGCTCTTCAGTATACATATTAGTGATAGTGATTATAAACAGGGTAATACGTTATCGTGAAAAAGAAGAGTGTGGTACTAACTGTATAATCAATTACAGTGATAAAGAGAAGGGTGCCATAACTGGGTAGTAAATTATAGCAATACGGATAGAAAATTGTGAACAAATTATATTGATAAGAATCCTTGAGTGATTTTCCCCATAAGGGTGACCGGAAATATGTCAACTACGCCATCCAGCCCACAACCCATAGGATAATAGCTCATCATATTAAGGAAATTGGCTTAGAGAGATAGGGAGAGCATAGGGTCAGAGAGAGGGGAGGAGATCCGGCAACATTACAAACAAACATGTCGACAGGTGCGGATTGATTCCCAATTCGGTTTTGTAAAGAGTGTCCTACGGGATTGTTGGTTTACTTATGCAGCATTTCTCGCCCAGCGCAAAGTGACAAGCGACTGGAGAAAAGTAGAGGTGACTCCAAAATGTAAGAAGGGTAAAAGAACGGATTCGTAAAATTACACATCATTATCGTTGAAAACGGTTTGTTGCCGAATTCTTTAACATATTCTCAGGTGAAATACAATACTTTCGTAGAGAGCGAAACGCTTGCGCCAACGAATCAGCTCGTTTTTGAAAGCATTACTCGTGTGAAACTCAACTTGCCCTTTCCTCACATGATGTTCTGCGAACTATGGATGCAGTGCAACAAATAAATTTATATTTCTAGATATCGTAAAAGCATGTGACACTGTACCGCTCTGCATACTGTTAACGAAGGTTAAAGAATACGGAATAGGTTCCCAGAGATGTTAGTGGTGGAAGACTTCTCAAGTAACATAACACAGTATCTTGTTTTCGACGGGTAGTGTTCATCAGAGACAAGGGCATCGCCAGGAGATCCCAAGGGAAGTGTGGTAGGAGTTCTGATATTTTCAATATTAATGATCTGGTGGACAGGGTGGGCAGCAACCTGGGATCGTTTACTGATAACACTGTGGTATATGGGAAGGCGTCGAAGATGAGTGACTGAAGGAGTATACGACTTATACAAAATTTTTGGTTGCCGTGATGGATGGCAGCTGGCTCTAAATGCAGATAAATTTTCTTTAATGTGGATGAGTAGAAAAAACAAAGCCATAGTGCTTGGATGCATCATTAGTAGTGTCCTGCTTGACACAGTCACGTCGTTTAAATGTCTGGACGTAACGTTGCAAAGTTATATGAAAAGGAGCGAGAATATGACGATTGTGGTAGAGAGGGAGAATGGCTGACTTCGGTTTATCAGAAGAATTTGGGGAAAGCGTGTTTCAGCTGTAAAGTAGACCGCATATAGAACGCTAGTGTGACCTATTGTTGAGTATTGCTCGAGTGTTTGGGATCTGCACTGGGTCGTATTAAAGGTAGACATCGAAGCAGTGCAGAGGCGGGCTGCTATATCCGTTACCGAGAGGCATGAACAACACACAAGAGTTACGGAAATGCTTCAGGAACTCCAGTGGGAATTTCTGGAGGGAAGGCGTAGTTCGTCTTGAGGAGCTCTATTGAGGAAACTTAGGTAATCGCCATTTGAAGCTGACTGAATTACGATCCTACTGCCACCGACATAGAGTTCGCGTAAGGACCACGAAGACAAGATACGAGAAATTATGGCCGCTACGGACGCATATACACTCATGCTCATAAATTAAGGGTAATGCTAATACATGGTGAAACAACGCTCTGGTGAGCGGTTTGCTGGTTTAAAGCACCTCGGGGTATGACCATGTGGTGCATTTGACCTGCGATCGTCGCAAGGTGGCGCTGGCAGCAGTCCACATACGCAGAAGTGTGTTGGTACATGTCAGAGTACGGTGCAACGAGTAAGTGTGCAGACGTTTCCAGATGTGCTAATGGTGACTGTGTGTTGAAAATGGCTCAAAGAAAACGTATTGATGACGTTATGAGGGTTAGAATTCTATGGCGACTGGAGGCTGGTCAAATACAGCAGGTCGTAGCACCTCCGTGTGCCACAATGTGTGATCTCAAGATTTTGGCAACGATTCCAGCGGATAGGAAACGTGTCCAGGCGCTACAGTACGGAACGTCCACAGTGTACAATACCACAAGAAGACCCATATCTCACCATCAGTGGCCGCAGACGGCCACAGAGTACTGCAGGTAGCCTTGCTCGGGGCCTTACCGCAGCCACTGGAACAGTTGTCTCTAGACACACAGTCTACAGATGACTGAACAGACATGCGTTATTCGTCCGGAGACCTGAAAGGTGCATTCCACTGACCCCTGGTTACAGGACAGCCCGTAAAGTCTGGTGCCAGGAACATTGTACATGGTCGTTGGAACAGTGGTCCCAGGTTTTGTTCACGGACGGGTCCAGGTATAGTCTGAACAGTGATTCTCACCGGGTTTTCATTTGGCCTGAAACAGGAGCCAGATACCAACCCCTTAATGTCCTTGAAAGGGACCTGTATGGAGGTCTTGGTTTGATGGTGTGGGGTGGGATTATGATTGGTGCACGTACACCCCTGAATGTCTTTGACAGAGGAACTGGAACAGGTCAGTTGTATCGGGACGTCATTTTGCACCAATATGTCATCCTCTTCAGGGATGCAGTGGGTCCCACCTTCCTCCTGATGGATGATAATTCATGGACCCACCAAGCTGCCATCATGGAGGAGTACCTTGAAACAGAAGATATCAGGCGAATGGAGTGGCCTGCGTGTTCGCCAGACCTAAACCCATTCGAGCACGTCTGGGATGCTCTCGGTCGACGTATCGCTGCACATCTTTAAACCCCTACAACACTTCAGGAGCTCCGACAGGCACTGGTGCCTAGAATGGGAGGCTATACTCCAGCAGCTGCTCGACCACCTAATCCAAAGTATGCCACCCCGTTGAGCGGCCTGTGTACGTGTACATGGTGATCATATCCCATACTGATGTAGGGGTACATGCGCAGGAAACAGTGGCGTTTTGTAGCACATGTGTTTCGGGACGGTTTTCTAAACTTATCACCAATGCCGTGGACTTACAGATCTGTGTCGTGTGTGTTCCCTATGTGCCTATGCTATTAGTGCCAGTTTTGTGTAGTGCCACGTTGTGTGGCACCACATTCTGCTATTATCCTTATTTTATGAGCCTGAGTGTAGATAGTCGTTATTCCCTCGCTCTATCTGCAAGTGTAACAGGAAAGGAAACATCTATTAGTGGTACAGGGTACCCTTCGCCAAGCACAGTACTGCGGCTTGCAGAGTACATATGTAGATGTAGATGTAGAATACAGGGATTGGTCTTGTTCTAATGGTTCAGCCACGTTTACTGCAACTGCCAGAGACTCGTATTGCGCCTTGCCGACTCTGTGGCCACCGGAGGTAGATACGGCCAGCCAGCATGAAGGGAGCCTTCCGCCGCGATACCAGCAGTCCAGCCATCGGCCAGTCAAACGCACTACAAGCCTCTCATCCAAGTCCACCTGTCAGATCCTTCACTCTTTTAACAACTACGAGTTTCGTCCGTGGTCACTGCAAATTTGTTACTGACAATGGGCAAATTGCTGCTTAATTGCACTAACAACTGTAATTTGTAAACTATATTTGTAAAACCGTCGTCCAAAAGCACTTTTGTCTCTAAAAATAGACTTTTGTGAAAAATGTCTTTACGTTTTTGCAGCTGACGCTTCGAAAACTTTTACGCCGTTTGGAAATGTAACAGCAGCGTACAATTAAATTAATGTAATTATCTGATGCTAAAAATTCGACCACTATACACTATTAAGGAAACATGTAGTTAACAGCGCCGACAAGTACTTGGTGACTAACACAATGAAACGCAGAACAGACATAGGTTGTTGGGACAAGATGACTAATGAATGGGCACTGCATCGTTAGACGAAATAAAGGACAGCCATAAAGCACAACAGATCTTGCCGTTATGCCACCCACAAGGCCTTTAATCCATCATGTGGAACTAACTGACATCCTGAATTGGAAGGTGTGTATAAACATGGGAATTGATGAAAATATTGAATAAAATTCGATTGTCTTTGTGCACTTTGTTTGCTAGAAACGGAATAAGGAAATTATGTTTTATGGGATTCAGAGCAAACAACAATGAAGTCTTGACGGAGTGCACGCTATCATAATACTGTTTCTCCTCAAGAGTGTGCTATTTTGGGAGTAAACGTACTGCTGCGATTCAGATCAAAATTAAGCGTTACATCCCCTGCAAATGAGTTGCACAGTCATCAGCAGAAGTCAACGTTGGTGACAAAACGCACTTTCGCAGTGAAACATGTTCATACACACTGCAACTGCAGACTACGGGATATCACAAAAAATGTTCAAATGTGTGTGAAATCTTATGGGAGTTAACTGCTAAGGTCATCAGTCCCTAAGTTTACACACTATTTAACCTAAATTATCCTAAGGACAAACACACACACCCATGCCCGAGGAAGGACTCGAACCTCCGCCAAGACGAGGGGTATCACAATCCGGAGAGACTTTCTTCAGTCAAATACAAATAGATTCTAATGCAATCGCAAAAGAGACTCCAAAGAAAATAAATCTCGCGTAACAAATATTTTTAGCAATAGCCAATACTTGTGTTGCAGGTCACAGAATATGTTAATAAAATATCTAACACATGACATTAGGCTTTAATTTGAAGACACAAATGTCAGTTCGTTCTGAGGTTTGGAAACACAAATATCAGTTGGTTGTGTCGTTGACAGAGAAAGTGTTCGGTATGGATTATGAATGCGACACTTGACTTAGAGCCTCAAAATGGAGTGTGCTTCGACACGTAAAGGGAGTGGACGCTACCCTTTCACGGCAGATGGAGTTATGGACGCGCTGTTCCAGGAAAACTGCCAGGCTGTAAACACGTGGCAGATAGATGTATGCGTGGCCGGCCTGAGTGGTCTCTCACGGTGGCGCGCAGATGAGAGATACGTGCGCACTGCGGCTGGCCATTAGCGGCCTAATTAATCACTAGCCGGCTACACGGCTCAGAAGCGACTGTTTACGAAGCGAAGCTAGGAAGCCAGGTGGAATGAAATGCGTGCAACACATGTCTAAGGGAATAGAAGGAAATCAACCACACGCGGTGAAGATGATGAGATACGAGTATACGGTGCTGAGGGGAAAAACAACATCGTAAGGAAATTATTAGTGAAAAAGAAAAGAATAACCATACGCAGACACTCAGACACCCACCCACCCGCCCACCTACTCACACACACACACACACACACACACACAACATATTACAAAAATATATACAACCAACATTTCAGGAAATATTCTTCACGCATAATTGAGGTAAATGTTACACGAACATGAATTCTGAAACCTTTTACTTTCTACGCACCTCATAGGGCATACATTATGGGAAATATTCAGCAGCAGAACTTGCCATCATAGGACAACATAGTTCCATATGCGGAAGAAAATACCAGCTGTTACAATTGGTACATATCTACTAGCCCATAAAGTTTCGGGCGTACGTTCATGCTAGTAATCATGCTTCAGATGCTTTACATAGCCTGCTCCCACGTGCGTAAATCACACAGAACGTTCATGTAACCATGTAGAAGTGTAGTAAAAGTCCTTCTTTCGAACGTCGGTCGACTTGTGCGTCATACTGACTTGGCTGCCGGTACGTCATCAAAGCGTTGACTTTTCATGCAAATTTCTGCATTTTGCTGTTTTGTGGTATGTTATGTTCATATTGGATGAAACATGGTCTTGTCACCTGCGATGATTTTTTCCGGGATATAATCGTCTACATTTTGCATTTCAATCAAGGCGTGGCAGGCGCCCACACATCGTTGCTTTTGTGAGGAAGTCGAAGTGTGCGGCACAATCGTTGCACATACGTATCTCTTATTCAGTCCACCCCGATACCTGAGTGGTGAGTGTGACGGATTGCCGTTCTACGGGCCCGTGTTCGATTCCCGGCTGCATCGGGGACTTTCTCCGCTCAGGGACTGAGTGTTGTGTTGTCTTCATCCCCATCGGGCGCGCAGGTCGTCCAATGTGGCGTCGAATGTAATAAGACCTGCACCAAGGCGGCCGGACCTGCCCCATAAGGGGCCTCCCGGCCAATGACGCCAAACGCTCATTTCATTTCATCTCTTCTTCAAAATATTCTGGAGACTATCATGAGCACTTGCTTTACACCTGTTACTCAAATGCTATTTCTGACACGACACCATCGCACGCCCACTACTGAACACTGCCTGCTCACAGCTGACTGGTCCAGTTCACATCAGTTGCTTACAGTTGTTAGTTCAAGCTGCCAGTGTAGTCACTCCGCTCAGGTCGCTTACGCACTTTCCAGTCCACCTTTTACAGCGCGGACCGCTACGAGACGTGCAGGAAATGAGCCAGTGAGGTTCTGGAAGGTACCGACAGGGATGTGGAGCGGGTCCAACTCCACTGTCCTAGGGAGCTGCGCCCAGGTTTCTCGTTTGAGGTTTCAGGGCGAGAAGAGCCCGTTCGATGTGGAGCCGCAGATTCTGGATTGGATTTCAATCAAACGAGTTTGGTGGCCGCGGGAGTCCGGTACATTCGTCATGGCGCTCTACGAACCACACACGTCCACTGCGAGCTGTACAACACGTTGCACTATTCTGCTGGTAGATTTCATGGTGGCGAGGAAAAATGAACAGCATGTACTCTACATGGATACTATGGAGCACATAACGTGTCGCCACTCAGTGGACGTCCGCTTGTGTATTGTCTTGCAAACTCGAGCTTTCACCACCGATGAATAGCAGTCTACATGGATGCATGGGCCAGGCGCCTGTTGCGGAAGCCCATAATTCAGCAACGTTCGCTGAACGGTAGGTGAGAAGACACTGATGGTAGCCTCTGGGTTCTTCTGGGTGGTCAGTTGCTCAGGTGCAGCACGTCTATTCGCCCGTACGCATCTCCGTAGCAGTCATTCACCTCTGTCGTATGTGGCCTTTGGTGCCAGACAGTAGCCGGTTTTGCATAGTGTCACTTTGTCATGTACCGTATACTTTAACCATAATATAAGTGCTGACAGAGTACCGAACTTACATTATGCTATAGAGGAACAACATACAACAGATGAAAATACAAGCGAGATGGATTTAAAATGTTATATGCCCCAAGATATCATGAGAAACATAGTGTCAAGGATATAATGACTGTATAATTTATTACACTGGAAGTATTCTTTGTGTTTCAGAGGATTTATGTCAAATTGAATGTTTTATAAGCAAAAGACTAAAAATATCCTTTTTTGTTTAGCGAAGCGTAACATATTTGTAGTGGACAGGCCACCCAAATCAGCTGCGGAATTACGTCCGCTAGTGCAGAGATTATCAACTTATGGAGCCCGCCCACCTGGGAACAAGTGATAACCCCAAATGAAGACGTGACCATATAGAAAAAAAACACATAGGAATTCAAAAAGCGATTAGTTTTCTGAAAGAAAAGCAAAGCAAAATATATTATGACACAATAAAAATTAAAATTCATTTTGACACTGTTATAGTGCGCCTATAAATGGAGCTTTATGGCAACTGTACAAACTATTATTAATGAACTTTTCAATATTAAGATAAATTGTAATTTTGAACGACTCCCTCAGATCTGTCTTGCGTAGCAGTATATTTCGAATGAGGTTTTAATATCAGAAGTAGACACTCTGAGGCTTTGTTCTGTCTTTAGCTGAGATTTAGCAGTATATTTTCTTTTCAAAGCAGCCAGCCCAGAAAGTCTGTTTCGCAACTGTACGATGTTGAAAGTGGTAATGTATGCGATATGCATGTTTTCGGTGTAGAAAACTCAGCAATCCATCCTCCTCAAAATTCAAAGAACGCTTTATTACTAAAGAACATTTTGACTTCGCTTCTTGTTGTGCAGTCTGTGAAGACTGATGCAATTTTGTCAAATGAAGACTTGGCTGGAGACCGTAGCTGGTATAAGAAATTCATTATTGATGGTGTACAGCAACAAGCCACAAATTGGTTTTATGTCACTTTATTCAAAAAGTATCATGGGTTCCGAATTTTTCACAATTCATCACCAGACTGTTTTTTAGTGCTTTCATCAAAACACATCATATGTTGATTTCTAATGAGTTAACCACATTGGTTGCATTACATATTTGTGTTGCAGTGCCACTTATGTGAAATGTCCATCTCACGCATTTGCTTTTGCAGTTTTCTTGCAATGAAAGACATTCTCAAGGATGTTTGTATTATCACAGTCACAAAAGTTGCACTGTATTGGAAAGCACTTTCGTTTGGTGACAAAACGAATTTTCAATGCACATACATGTTTTGATTTACAACATACTAAAACAAATAGGCAGTTTACAAACTACATTAGTGTAAAAAGAACTGCATTGCTATGGTACAAAGATTTGGCATTTTTTGAGAAAGGAAGCGTAATTTACTGTTATTTTAGACTGAAAAATGGCTGTGAAAATAGAAACACCCTGAGAATCAGTCGCCTCTTGCAGCAGTGACAGAAGCAGCTGATGATGCCGACCAGTTGCATCCATGAAATATTGTGCGATTTACAATATGCGACCCAGCGGCAAGCCCGAGAAGTGAAATTATAACAGATCCGTCGGCAAAGTGTGAAAAGTCACATCCTTGAGAATGTATTTCATTGCAAGAAAAATAAATGCGCCAGATGGATATTTCACGTAAGCTGAAATCCAATGCAAGTATGTAGCGCTACTATTTTCGTTACACGTTTGTACACTACAGGCCATTAAAATTGCTACACCAAGAAGGTATGCTGATGATAAACGGGTATTCATTGGATAAATATATTATACTAGAACTGACATTTGATTACATTTTCACGGAATTTGGGTGCATAGATCCTGAGAAATCTGTACCCAGAAGAGCCACCTCTGGCCGAAATAACTGCCTTGATACGCCTGGGCATTGAGTCAAACAGAGGTTGGATGGCGTGTATAGGTACAGCTGCCCATGCAGCTTCAATACGATACCACAGTTCATCAAGAGTAGTGACTGGCGTATTGTGACGAGCCAGTTGCTCGGCCACCATTAACCAGACGTTTTCAGTTGGTGAGAGATGTGGAGAATGTGCTAGACAGGGCAGCAGTCGAACATTTTCTGTATCCAGAAAGGCCCGTACAGGACCTCCAACATGCGGTCGTGCATTATCCTGCTGAAATGTAGGGTTACGCAGGGATCGAATGAAGGGTACAGCCATGGGTCGAAACACATCTGAAATGTAACGTCCACTGCTCAAAGTGCCGCCAGTGCGTACAAGAAGTGACCGAAACTTGTAACCAATGGCATCCCATACCATCACGCCGGGTGATACGCCAGTATGGCGATGACGAATACACGCTTCCAATGTGCGTTCACAGCTATGTCGCCAAAGACGGATGCGACCATCATGATGTTGTAAACAGAACCTGGATTCATCCGAAAAAGTGTCGTTTTGCCATTCGTGCACCCAGGTTCGTCGTTGAGTACACCATCGCAGGCGCTCCTGTCTGTGATGCAGCGTCAAGGGTAACCGCAGCCATGGTTTCGGAGCTGATAGTCCATGCTGCTGCAAACGTCGTCGAACTGTTCGAGCAGATGGTTGTTGTCTCGCAAGCGTCCCCATCTGTTGACTGAGGGATCGAGACGTGGCTGCACGATCCATTACAGCCATGCGGATAAGATGTCTGTCATCTCGACTGCTAGTGATAAGACGCCGTTGGGATCAAGCACGGCGTTCCGTATTACCCTGCTGAACCCACCGATCCCATATTCTGCTAACAGTCGTTGGCTCCCGACCAACGAGAGCAGCAATGTCGCGATACGATAAACCGCAATCGCGGGAGGCTACAATCCAATCTTTATCAAAGTCGGAAACGTGATTGAACGCATTTTTCTTCCTTACACGAGGCATCACAACAACGTTTCACCAGGCAACGTCGGTCAACTGCTGTTTGTGTATGAGAAATCGGTTGGAAAATTTCCTCATGTCAGCACGTTCTAGGTGTCACCACCGGCTCCAGCCTTGTGTGAATGCTCTGAAATGCTAATCATTTGCATATGACAGCATCTTCTCCCTGTCTGTTAAATTTCGCGTCTGTAGCACGTCATCTACGTGGTGTAGCAATTTTAATGGCCAGTAGTGTAATTGTGGTTCAAAAATGGCAAATGGTTCTGAGCACTAAGGAACTTAGCATCTGAGGTCATCAGTCCCTTAGAACTTAGAACTACTTAAACCTAACTAATCTGAGGACATCACACGCACCCATGCCCGAGGCAGGATTCGAACCTGCGACCGTAGCGGCCGCTCGGTTCCAGACTGAAGCGCCTAGAAGCGCTCACCCACAGCGGCCGGCTTGTAATTGTGAATTGTAGTTTAACCCAGATCAACTCACAGAAGACAACCTATAATTTGTTTTGACGAAGCACGAAAAAATCGTGCGTAATGAACTGAATAAATTTGAAACCGATAACGGTACTTTTAGAAACAAATTAACCTAAAACCATTTTTGGCTGGTTGCTGAACACTATCAAATTCATTCAATGAAGATTACTTCTTCGGTAATTGGGAGACCTACGGCAGTATTTTCACGTGTTACGCATAAGACAGAACAGTAGAGAGCCACCGATTCTGGTTTTGTCAGGTTGGGGGATTTCTGTTGCGAAATATATATAAATTTACTTATTCTTTGTAATTGTAACTTTGTAGCTTGAGGATCAAAATACTCACATTACATTATACAGGGTCAGTCAAGCAAGGCGTAACACACATTTTATTTCGTGAGCTGTTCCAGAATCGAAACGAGGTTTTCGATAAATGATAGTACTCTAAGGATACGTGATAAAGTGGCTTTACTCGTATGTCGATCAGGATATTGAAGGAAGTATGATTACTCATATCAAATGATATAATTTTTTGGCATCTGAAAGTGCCTCAAAAGACGTGAACAGTGATATAAATATTGCTAAAGGTTGAAACTCTTCACAAAAGAATCCGAGAAATATTCTAATCGGCTGCTGCATTGTAAACACGCACTTGCTACTCTACGTCATTGTATCAAGTCTGTCGGCTGTTTACGTGTATGCACTGTAGAACTAGCAGGAACTGTATCGTCTATCGGTAGGTTATTTCTACTGCAAAATTTGTTGCATGCAAACACGTGCACCAACGAGGAGAATTCAGACTTACTACTTTCATACTGCTGTTAGTGGCAGGCAAGGAATATGGGATCACCCAGAGGAGTGCCACATGCATCTTGCATCGACATAAATTCTTCCTTATCATCTGTCACTACATCAGGTACTCGGAGTACGTGATTTCGAAAGTCGTTTAGAAATTTGTGGTGAGGTCTAATGGGACCAAGCTGCTGAGGTCATCGGTCCCTTAGCTTACACACTACTTAATCTAACTTAAACTAACTCACACTAAGGACAGCACACACACCCATGCCCGAGGGAGGACTCGGACCTCCGACGGGGGGGCCGGCCGCGGTGGTCTAGCGGTTCTGGCGCTGCAGTCCGGAACCGCGGGACTGCTACGGTCGCAGGTTCGAATCCTGCCTCGGTCATGGGTGTGTGTGATGTCCTTAGGTTAGTTAGGTTTATGTAGTTCTAAGTTCTAGGGGACTTATGACCTAAGATGTTGAGTCCCATAGTGCTCAGAGCCATTTGAACCATTTTTTGAGCCGACGGGGGGAGCCACGCAAACCGTGACAAGGCGCCTTAGACCACTCGGCTATCCTGTGCGTCTAAAGTTGTTTAGAATTTACTTGGTTTGCTCTATATCACTTGGAAGTCAATATTACGATTATCCAACGTGTGTACTTTATCTACGAAGCAAAGTTTCGGAACCACGGTAATGTAAACTTACGTAACATACACAACTGAGCAATGAAGAATCCACGCTGACTTCGTTAGGTACAATAACAACGACACTGAAGCGAAATCCTTCATACCAGGAATGTTAAAAGGAAATACGTATGCACGCTTTCTTACGAACATTCTATTTGTCCTTCTAGACGAGGTACCAGTGCATAGCGACAGTGTATGTGGTTTAAACACGACGGCTGCCCAACTCAAACAACCTGTGTTGCATCGCAGATACTGAACCAAAAGTTTCCTGACCTTTGGATAGGACAGAGTGGTACTGTAAAATAGCTAGCCAGATCTCTTGATTTGACTCCTCTTCATTTATTTCTATGGTGAGCACTGAAAGATGCACTTTATCATGAAGCCCCAATTAAGCCAGACGACATGCGCCATTGAATCGCCGCAGCAAGGAATGGAATATCATCCATTTTGTTTCCATACGTCCCTCAGTCTCTAGAATGGCGATTGCAAATGAGACTTTCAGTGAATGATAGAATCTGAGGACATGATTAAGTAAAGTGTACAGCTATTTTTCGTTAAGAAAAATATTTGTTTTGTGAGTGACAACTCTTCAGTCATTCTGAACAAAATGTTTAGTTTATTTTAAGAGTATCCAGTCTAATTTCAGTTTCATGTAGTATCTATAGCCACATTTACCCAATAAGGGTGTTTTACCTACAAGAAGTATTCAAGCGTTTCCAGGCAAAGACATCTAAGGCACTTTTTTTTCCGAATCTAAGAAACTTAGTACAGTAGTTTCGTTTCTTTTTCGATGGATAGGGCTCTTCATTATTATAAAGTATGAATGACCATCATTTCTGTTTCGGCGTTGAGCAGTAAGCAGCAACGGTGAGAGTTAAAATGAAAAATTGCCTGTCGACACTGTTGTTGTTTCTGGAAACGTGCGCACATTTGAAACAGTTTACCTAAGACCCATCTGATGAGCCAGAACTAGCATATACCGTAGTTCCGTATATAAAAATTGCAGTTGATCCTGTATCGTATATGAAAGGAGATTTCAGGAGAGTAGGCCTGTCTTTGCTGCATACAATGACGTAGCCTCGGATGAGAGCTCTGTTGGGCGGTGTTTACAGCGCAGTATTTCCCTCTGGCCACATTGATTTCAAATTTTCGACATTTCTGGCATTCTTTTGAGAGGAGTTTCAACGTCAACATTAACAAGCAATATATCACACCACTCTTCTTTTCAAGTGCTATCTGACCCCGTTGGAAAAGTTATATAATTTTGTTTAAAAAAGTCATGCTTCAGTATCTCAATCGATATAAGGGTTGTGACACTTTAGCGAAGTACATGCCCCTTAGCGGACTATCATTTGCCGAAAATCTCGTTTCAGCACATACTAACGTTCACGAAATAAAATTGGTGTTACGTGTTATGAGACTGATCCTAGATGTAACATCATCGTGTCAAAAAAAACGAATTATATATATATATATAAATAAATAAATAAATAAAATAAAATAGAGTGTGGACGGGGTGGCGGGACGATGAAAATTATGACCGGAAAATTTCTCTTCAATCAATTTTAAGTAGATTTTGGCCTATTTATCGTCATTTATATTCCAGATTACATCAACTCGACTTAGCATAACCTCACATGTATAAATTTAAATGAGCTTCTTTAACCAGTTCATGTGTAGGCCTACTGTTATGAACTTCTTATTCGTTAGTTGGAGTACTACATTTGGCGAACAAGTCCATACGACGTCCTCTCTATGGACTTCTTAACTTCTGTTACCGCCATTTTCTCACATTTTGCGTCATTTAATAATACTTTGTCTCCTGCGTTGAATTTGGATTTTGAGTGCGATCATAATACTCCTTATTCCTCTCCTTAAATTCCTTATTAAAATTCTCTGGCATCTAATGCATCTGGCCCATCACTTCCTTTAGCCCCCTTACGTAACCGCTGTAAGTGTACTTTGGCTAGACCCCACTATAGGATCCTGGGTACGTTGCATATTCCCTCCAAATATAACTCCAATGGAGTGAAACCAGTTGATGACAGCCGTGTAGCGTTACACACAAAAATGGCAAAATATACCCATTCACCCCAATTTTCCTGCTTCGTCCCCACGTAATAGCTTAGATATTCTGTTAGTGTTCGATGGGTCCTTCGAATGCTCCTTTCGTTTGAATACGGTATGCACAAGATTGAATCTTCTGGACCTTCAGTACACGTCGAACCCTCTTTAAGATCCCACTTACGAAGTTTATCCCTTGGTCATTCAATAATACTGATGGTATTCCACAATTGCAAATTATTCTCGGCACTAAGACCCGCCCTATTGTGTTGGCATTCTGTTATACTATACGCTTTGCTACAAGAAATGTCGTGGAGGCATCCTGAATGTTACCTGAATTGGTCCGGATACGTCAACACCACAATGAGCGACTACCTGCTTAGGTATTTCTGTGCAGTCCTAAAGCATCGACTGCACATGGACCAGTGCAGTGCCGCGAAACGGCATCAAGAAGGCGCTGACCCACGCGTCAATGGAGAGAGGGCCGTACGCCACACCTCCAGGAAGACAGAGTTCAGCTCCCCCTGTCAACGTTGATTTAGCCAGCTGTCCACCGCTGGTCGGCCACAGTTCGGTCGCAGACTTCGAGAGCATCAGTACTGAGTAATAGGAAGCCGATACTTACCCAGCGTTCTGCGAGTAGTAATACATTATCAATGTAATTGCATGTAGGAGGTACAGGAAGCACAGGAATTTAAGTATTGTTTCTTCCCTTAGTAGAAAAAAAGTTTTCCATTAATTTGGAAGTTTTTGCACAGTTCATTTGGGATTCGTGCTACCGGCCATCCTGATTTCTCATCTGCCGTGTTTGCGTCGGTGCTAACTACCACAGTACCAAACACAATATCTGGCGACGAGGATTATAGAACCAACCCTCCCTTCGCTCTTCACCGCCCCGTCAGAGCGCGTCACTAATATTTCCTTTCTTTCAGAGCCGCACTGCAGACTAGCCGCAAGGCTTTTTAGCTTTTTGTGTATAATTACTTTATTGTGGCGCTCCTCTCATTAAAATGGCCTCTAACTTGCCTTCTACTCCTCTGGTTGCTGCTGGCTTCGACCAAATGCAGTCTATTCAGTTTCAGAACCAACAAATGCCGCAGTTGATGATGGCAGTCCAGCAACTCATTAATGCACAGGCATCAGCTCCGCCACAACACTCAAGACACACGCACGGCATCGCCTCTGTGCATTTCACCGTTCCGAGCTTTCAATGAACACCGAGAGCAAGGGAACAAATGCTAAGCTCAGTTCAACGATAACTTTGCTACACAAGTGTAAGGTACTGTGAAACTTACTTATTTATTGCCAACGGCTGGCACAGGAGTTTACCGGCTCGGTCAGAAGTTATTCCCGACCAGTTGGCCGGAGTCTATAGTACTCTCTAAGTACACTACTGGCCATTAAAATTGCTACACCACGAAGATGACGTGCTACAGACGCGAAATTTAACCGACAGGAAGAAGATGCTTTGATATGCAAATAATTAGCATTTCAGAGCATTCACAGAAGGTTGGCGCCGGTAGAGACACCTGCAACATGCTGACATGAGGAAAGTTTCCAACCGATTTCTCATACACAAACAGCAGTTGACCGGCGCTGCCTGGTGAAACGTTGTTGTGATGCCTCGTGTAAGGAGACGAAACGCGTACCATCACGCTTCCGACTTTGATAAAGGTCAGATAGTAGCCTATAGCGATTGCGGTTTATCGTATCGCGACATTGCTGCTCGCGTTGGTCGAGATCCAATGACTGTTAGCAGAATATGGAATCGGTGGGTTCAGGAGGGTAATACGGAACGCCGTCCTGGATCCCGACGGCCTCGTCTCACTAGCAGTCGAGATGACAGGCATCTTATCCGCATGGCTGTAACGGATCGTGCAGGCACGTCTCAATCCTTGAGTCAACAGATGGGGACGTTTGCAACAACCATCTGCTCGAACAGTTCGATGACGTTTGCAGCAGCATGGAATATCAGTGCGGAGACCATGGCTGCGTTTAGCCTTTACGCTCCATCACAGACAGGAGCGCCTGCAGTGGTGTACTCAACGACGAACTTGGGTGCACGAATGGCAAAACGTCATTTTTTCGGATGAATCCAGGTTCTGGTTACAGCATCATAATGGTCGCATCCGTGTTTGGCGACATCGCGGTGAACGCTCATTGGAAGCGTGTATTCGTCATCGCCATACACGCGTATCACCCGGCGTGATGGTGCGGGGTGCCATTGGTTACACTTCTCGGTCACTTCTTATTCGCATTGACGGCACTTTGAACAATGGACATTACATTTCAGATGTGTTACGACCCGTGGGTCTACCCTTCATTCGATCCCTGCGAAACCCTACATTTCAGCAGGATAATGGACGACCGCATGTTCGACTACTGCCCTGGCCAGCACATTCTCCACATCTCTCACCAATGGAAAACGTGTGGTCAATGGTGGCCGAGCATCTGGCTCGTCACAATACGCCAGTCACTACTCTTTATGAACTGTGATATCGTGTTGAAGCTACATGGGCAGTTGTACCTGTACACGCCATTCAAGCTCTGTTTGACTCAATGCCCAGGCCTATCAAGGCCGTTATTACGGCAAGAGTTGGTTGTTCTGGGTACTGATTTCTCAGGATCTATGGACCCAAATTGCGTAAAAATGTAATCACATGTCAGTTCTAGTATAATATATTTGTCCAATGAATACCCGTATATCATCTACATTTCTTCTTGGTGTAGCAATTTTAATGGCCAGTAGTGCAATACGAGAATGTAGTAGAGGTTGCTCCAGTTCGTTACAAATTCTTTCGATTGCGGAAAAAGCCATGACAGACATATTGTCAGTAGGTCGCTGAATTTCGTGGTTTGACACGACAGTGCCGCTTTCGGTGTAGCTATGGACAGTACTATAGTGACGTAATGGTTCGTGATGCAATTTCATACAATGAGCCAGACAGATGGATTCGTCTACAAATTCTCAAACATTCTGAACCTACTTTGAAACAAGTGTAACGAATTATTGAACTTCAGGACTCATGTGATGGTGCTGTGGAAGACTTTGAGGCAGATCCCGTCTGCAGTGCAACGCAAAGGGACGAACAGGTAGGGCCTTGTGACCGACTACTGCTCACAAACGGGTCACCGCGCTGTTGCCAGAGTAAATAGTGTCAAAGCATATGTCTGCTGTGATATCAAGCACCCGCTGCTTTTCCATCCATAAAAGACAAAACTGCCTTTCGCGGAATGCTACTTGCTTTTTTTGTGGGAAGGTAAGTCATGTATAGTCTGCGTGCTTGGAACAGAAAAAGAATTCTACCCACGTTCGCTCACGTAAGCACAGAGCACCTTCTCGCTCAGTGAATGTAGTTTTTTCCACACCGACTACCAGCACTAGTAATGACCAAATCCAGGATGTGCCTTCATCGCCGCAAGTGCTGTGCAACGACAGTCAAACAAACAGTTTGTGATGATAGTCATTACTGGACATTGTGTGCGAGTTCAGTTAGACACTGGTGCTTCCGTTATATTGCTTAATCGTGCCACTTATGAACAGCTGAGATCGCTACAGATGACATTTTGCATGCAACTTACTGTGTATAACGATCAGAAGATTCCAGTGCTTGGTACATGTTGCTTCCCTGCCATATTCCAGTCTCACACCAGAACTGTGACATTTACAACTTTGCGTTTGCGAGACTTTGACTTGTTTGGCCTTCTTATTCAGGACAATGTACTTGCTGCTTTTAATCCAAAATACAGTGTTACTCAATTGACTGCAGAGTTCCTGATTTATTTTCTGATGGACTTGGCAGAGCAAATAATTGTGTGGTGCACATTGCTGTAAAGGACAATGAGCAACTTAAGTCTTTTCGGTTTCGTCCTGTACTTAGAGACAAAGTTGCAAGTGACTTTAAAGAATGGCAGGAAAATGGTGTTATTACTCCTATCCAGGCTAGTCAATGAGATTCTCCTTTAGTAATCTTACTAAAGCCATCTGGATGACTTCGTCTTTGTGGTGACTTAAAATGCACTGTGAATCCACAAACAATAATTGATACTTATCCGTTGCCTCACCCTGAAGAAATAATGACAAGCATGGCGCAGGCCGCTATTTTTCAAAACCTGCGTTACACGACACACATTTAGGGTTGTTCAGATTTTTGCGCTTACCCTTTCCAACGCTACTTAGAGCATATTACTACAAAATTTCCATTCTGTTCGCATTACTTGGACGATATTGTGGTGTCAGGATGTACACCAGAGGAACATATCAGTGACGTTCTTCTACTTTTTCAACTGCTTTCAGCTGGAGGTTTGAAGTGTCGCCTGGACAAATGTGGTTTTTCCAGTTTCAGTTAGAGCCGCCCGGTGTAGCCGGGCGGTTCGATGGGCTACAGTCTGGAACCGCGGGACCCCCACGGTCGCAGGTTCGAATCCTGCCTCGGGCATGGATGTGTGTGATGTCCTTAGGTTAGTTAGGTTGAAGTAGTTCTAAGTTCTAGGGGACTGATGACCTCAGCAATTAAGTCCCATAGTGCTCAGAGCCATTTGAACCATTTAGTACTTAGAACATGTTCTTAATAGCCAGGGTGTTCATCCACTTCACTTACAATTGCTGGCCATCCGGAACCTCCCATCCTCTTCACTTACAATTGCTGGCCATCCAGAACCTCTCTGCCCTGTGGAATGTGTCGGAATTGCTATCAGTTCACGGGAAAACGACATACTATGTCCGGTTAATACACAACGCATCCCAAATCGCGGCTCTGTTACATCGTTTGCGCAGGAGGAATGTGCCTTTTGTGTGGGCCATAGAGTGTCAGGAAGCATACCAGAAACTAATAAATGCCTTTTTGAGTGACAGATGCCTTGTTCATTTCGATGCCGCTAAGCCTGTGGATTTGGCAGTGGACGCTTCTTCGTACGGAAATCGGAGCTGTGCTCTCGCACAGATTTCGTTCAGAGGACAGGCCGGTTGGTTTCGCTTCCAAGTTATTGACCAAGACTCTATGTAACTATTCCCAAATCTAGAAGGAAGCGCTCTCTATTGTCTATGGTGTGAAAAAGTTTCACCATTGTCTGTTTGGTCGGAAGTTTTCATAACAACGGACTGTAAGAAACTTCAGCCTTCGTTTCATCCTTCCGCCAAGCACGGCTCGGAAGCTGCAACGTTGGGCTCTATTACTGTCACAGTATCAGTAACTATTACTGCACCGGCCCACGTCGAAGCATTCAAACGCTAATGTTCGTTGTCGATTTCATGTTGGTCCTGATTCTGAATTCGATGATACTGTCGTATCTTGTTGTCAGATCGATGCGCAGGACACTGAACTTTTACAGACTTTTCCACTACACCACAGGAAAATAGCACATGCCACGGAAGCATACCCTGACCTGAACCTTTTTGAAGCATACTTTGACCTGAACCTTTTTTTGCACTACATCCTCGTTTAGTGAAACACGTTCAGCATTTTTTTGTGTGGTCATATTTTACTCGTCGGCATAGCCTCTCCGTCCAGAAAAGTGTGATTTTATTGCAAAATGACTCTGGACATTCACGTGTGCTTATTTCTAAAGTGTTGCAAAAAATGTGTAGCGATTGCTGCACCAAGGGCATTAGGGAATTTTACACACAAAACAGCGCGTCGGCACGGTACGTGGCCGGACATGGATGCCTACATTGTGCAGATGACGTCACAGTGTCACGCTTTTGCTGAGAATATATCGGCCCGGCCACTAACCGTTTTCTGCTTGGCCAAAGTCTCAATCGCCGTGGAAACGAGTGCATATTGACTTTACTGGTCCCTTTCGGAACACTCGATGGCTTATTGTTGTGGACGCTGCCGCCCCCTAGTGCCTCAACGGTACCACCTGCGGAACCGATGAAGCTGCACCTCCTCGTCTTCGTCGCCGCAGCAACTCAACTTCCTCGGAGGCCGTCCCGGCGCCCGCCAAGGACCCGGCGCCGTCGTCATCGTCGTCATCGCCGCCACCCTCTCCGTTTTTCATTCAGGAAGAGGGTGGGTGCCTTTCCAGGGTTTTCCGACCAACGTTCCCCTTAGAGCGCAGGAGGGATGTCTGGGCGCTGCCGGGGGCTCGGTTCCACTTGCGGCTCCTGGTACCTCACGCCACCCAGCTTCCTGCCTCTCCCTCCATACCCTCATACCCCCCCCCCCTCTTTGTCGTAAGATGACTCCCTACATGACGAATGTGCAGCCCTAAACCACTGACTGCACGCCGACCAACGCAGCGCCGCGAAATGGTATCAAGAAGGGGCTGTCCCGCACGCCTATGGAAGAGGGGATAGCACCACACCTCCAGTTCAGTACCGCCCCGTCAACGCAGATTTAATCAGCCGCCCATTGCTGGTCGGCCACAGTTGCTCGCAGACTTCGAGAGCATCAATACTGAGTAATAGGAAGCCGTTACTTAGCCTGCATTCTGAGAGTAGTAATAGATTGACAGAGTAATTGCATGTAGGAAGTACGGGAAGTTTTCTTCCTCCTCTTAACAGAAATAAAGTTTTCAATTAATTTGAAAGCGTTTTGTACAGATGATTTAGGATTCCCGCCACCGGCCAATCTAACTTCTCTCCTTCCTTGTTTGTATCGGTGCTGACTCCCACAGTAGCCGACAGAGTAATTTCGGCTAGGACTAAGGGAGCCCACCTATTGGCGAATCGTGAAACTGATTCAGAATAGCTCACTTCTCCTCTTCACTAGTCACTGCTTTCTGTTTGTCTTATTCTTCCTCGTTGAACTCTTCCACATTCCCAATGACTGCATCTGGGTCTTTTGGTATGAGTGAAACCTATCTCCTTCTCTGTTTTGCGATCTATTTTTGTAGATTATTTCAAAGTCGTATTTTGCCACTTTAATCCTAAATTTTATTAAGCTTGATGACAGATCACCTATGTGTATCAACCAGTCCAAGGGTTTGTGATCGGTAAATAAACTGAATCATCTTCCGTGCACATCAGATTGGTAGTGCTTCACTGCCCACACTATGGGTAAATGCTCTCGCTCGATTGTACTCTATCCTATCTTGGCGATGTTCAGCGTTCTGGATGCAAAGAGTTGATGGCAAATCCTGTTCTAATTGTCCTTGGCTCAATAAGGCACCGATAGATTGGTTGCCAGCGTCCGTTATTGTTATGAACCTTTTTGTAAAATCAAGATACTGTAAGATTGGGACTTACTATTTCCTCTTTTAACTTCTGGAAAGCTACTTCCTCTTTGATTAACCGCTCGTAGTTTAATCCTTTTTCAGTAATTAATGTAACAGTTTCGCTATCTGATAGAAGTTCTTGACATAACAGCGATAAAATGGACAATCCCTACAAAGCCTTTTAGTTACTTCGTTGTGCTGGTTCTTGGATACTCTTTAATAATGTGTAACTTTCTGGGCCGTGTTTTAATCCTTCTATAGATAGTATGTGCCCTAAGTAAGCACGTCTTTCCGTAGGAACTCACACTTGTCAACTTTCAGTCTTAAGTAGCGCACTCAGAACCTCTCGAACGCTTCTCCAAGTCTTGCATTATGCTCTTCTAACGAACTTCTGAACGTGACCACGCCATTTAAATACACAAATATTTTGTGTTCTCAAGTCCAGTTAATGAAATGTTCATCAGTCTCCGAAAAGTGCCTCCACTATCTATTATTCCCATTTGTAACCTTATATATTTGTAATGTTCTTCGGCAGCAGACAAGCTCTTTTCTCTCTGTTATCCTCATTCAACAGTATCTGGTGATGATGATGATGATGATGTTTGGTTTGTGAGGCACTCAACTGCGCGGTCATCAGCGCCCGTACAAAGTCCCAGTTTTTTGACAATCCAATTTTTTTCACAGTCCAATGTAGTCACTGTCACAAAGGATTAGGATGATGATTTCGTGCTGAGCACAACACAAACACCCAGTCCCTGGGCAGAGAGAAATCCCACCACGGCCGAGAATCGAACCCGGGATCCCGTGATCTAGAGATAGCAACGCTAGCCTCCAGACCACAAGCTGCGGACGCACAGTATCTGGTAGTAACCATTTGCATTGCCTAATCTGCTGAAGTACTTGGCTTTTTCTTAGCTTTCTAAAACCTCAAATGTAACTCAGTACCTGATATTCCGGAACTATTCTCCTATTTCGTTTCCCTGAAACGTCTATCTTCTTGAGAATGATTAACGACGGCAAATTTCACCCACTTGTACTCGGTGTAATGGCAGCCTCTCGTAACAGCGCATCTATCTCGCTTCGTCGGGTTTCTTGTTGTGGCTCTGGTAGGTAGCCCATATAGTCGAATATTTACTACTTTTCCTTGAGTACCTGGTTTCAAGTTAATTTCATACTTCATCGTCTCCTTAATGTACCTCGAGGCAAGTGAAATACATCATGATATGCAATACAGAATTCAATAATCGAAATATTTTGTTCTTTGTTTAAGTGGTCGACTCAGACAATTTCCTTTAATCTGCTAATTTGTGACTTCGTCTCTTAGTCCACTGCAACTGTTCTACGTATGTGGCGTTCCTCGCCTTCTCCCAATTCTGTCACTGCTTCTATCTTCTCTTTGGGACATTCGAACATTACCTCCTTTTCTGTGGTGTTCAAAGGACACGCGACACAAGTGCCTCCCTGCACAGTCACTAAGGCTGCAGGTAAGTACACCACCGTTTGCAACTGCTGCTTCTCCACCATTCTTTCCGTCAGATCTGCGTTATGTACTTTTACCCTTAAAATACACTCCTGGAAATTGAAATAAGAACACCGTGAATTCATTGTCCCAGGAAGGGGAAACTTTATTGACACATTCCTGGGGTCAGATACATCACATGATCACACTGACAGAACCACAGGCACATAGACACAGGCAACAGAGCATGCACAATGTCGGCACTAGTACAGTGTATATCCACTTTTCGCAGCAATGCAGGCAGCTATTCTCCCATGGAGACGATCGTAGAGATGCTGGATGTAGTCCTGTGGAACGGCTTGCCATGCCATTTCCACCTGGCGCCTCAGTTGGACCAGCGTTCGTGCTGGACGTGCAGACCGCGTGAGACGACGCTTCATCCAGTCCCAAACATGCTCAATGGGGGACAGATCCGGAGATCTTGCTGGCCAGGGTAGTTGACTTACACCTTCTAGAGCACGTTGGGTGGCACGGGATACATGCGGACGTGCATTGTCCTGTTGGAACAGCAAGTTCCCTTGCCGGTCTAGGAATGGTAGAACGATGGGTTCGATGACGGTTTGGATGTACCGTGCACTATTCAGTGTCCCCTCGACGAACACCAGCGGTGTACGGCCAGTGTAGGAGATCGCTCCCCACACCATGATGCCGGGTGTTGGCCCTGTGTGCCTCGGTCGTATGCAGTCCTGATTGTGGCGCTCACCTGCACGGCGCCAAACACGCATACGACCATCATTGGCACCAAGGCAGAAGCGACTCTCATCGCTGAAGACGACACGTGTCCATTCGTCCCTCCATTCACGCCTGTCGCGACACCACTGGAGGTGGGCTGCACGATGTTGGGGCGTGAGCGGAAGACGGCCAAACGGTGTGCGGGACCGTAGCCCAGCTTCATGGAGACGGTTGCGAATGGTCCTCGCCGATACCCCAGGAGCAACAGTGTCCCTAATTTGCTGGGAAGTGGCGGTGCGGTCCCCTATGGCACTGCGTAGGATCCTACGTCTTGGCGTGCATCCGTGCGTCGCTGCGGTCCGGTCCCTGGTCGACGGGCACGTGCGCCTTCCGCCGACCACTGGCGACAACATCGATGTACTGTGGAGACCTCACGCCCCACGTGTTGAGCAATTCGGCGGTACGTCCACCCGGCCTCCCGCATGCCCACTATACGCCCTCGCTCAAAGTCCGTCAACTGCACATACGGTTCACGTCCACGCTGTCGCGGCATGCTACCAGTGTTAAAGACTGCGATGGAGCTCCGTATGCCACGGCAAACTGGCTGGCACTGACGGCGGCGGTGCACAAATGCTGCGCAGCTAGCGCCATTCGACGGCCAACACCGCGGTTCCTGGTGTGTCCGCTGTGCCGTGCGTGTGATCATTGCTTGTACAGCCCTCTCGCAGTGTCCGGAGCAAGTATGGTGGGTCTGACACACCTGTTTCAATGTGTTCTTTTTTCCATTTCCAGGAGTGTATTTACTGTTTGTGCGCATATTCTTATAAAGTCCCACACACTACCTTTTCTTTCTGTCTGCTGCTCATCTTTGTTCCTTGTTCCCTTTAGATGTGGCGTAATATCGCTTTTTGTCTCATCTTGTTCCTCGCTTTGGATGTATCTCTTCTCTCTCAGCGCTAAGCCTGAATTCCCACTTGTATCTCTGACGTCGCATTTGCCCTCGCGACCCGTTTCTCTTGGTGCGGTTGTCTCCCGGTCTACAAGATTCCACGGTCCGGCTCCTCTTGTGTTCGTAACCGGGCCAGACTTCCCTTGATCCATAGTGTCTTCTCTGCGTAATCTACGATTACACTTTAACTCTCACAGAAGTCTTTGCCTAAAATTCCGTCATACGGGACATCTAACTCGTCCCCCACTACCTGAAACTTGTGTTCCACACCCACACACCGTCATCTGTCCTCAGCGTTAACACTGCGGTTCTGTGCATCTCGGTTACTTCTTTAGTGATCCCTTTAAGTTTTATTATTTCGATGGAGTTACTGCCAACCGTACTCTTCAATACTGATTTCTTTATTACGCTCACCAGAGCGGCACCGTCTACTATGAAACTTGTGGTTCTCCCTTTTCCCTGCGCTCATCTTATAGTTACAAAATCTTTCCTGACCTTGCAGTTTAGTGAGCACAACTTTGTTGCATGGGTCGACTGTTTACTCTTGCCATTCTTTCGTTTCCCCGTTTCTGAGTCTTCGTATTCGCTAGCCTAGCATCGGCATTACACTGTCGGGCTAAGTGACCTGGTTCTTTACAAAGGTAACATATCACGGGTTTCGCCTGACCACATGGCCCAGGATACCTCTGAAGATCGCATGGACGACATATCGTCAGCCGCTTACTGCAGATTTCCCTGTGATGACCTCTGCATAGTGTTTCCTATATCCTTCTCCTCGGTGAGGGAGAATCGTGGGCTCGTTTATCTGTTCTACTACTACTCATCTGCATGGCGTCTATTTTCCTAGAGTGTTTTACCATAGTATAGTTCTTCGCATGATGGGCTGCTTTCCTAAACTTAAAACAGTAATCTCTCGGGTGATTGGATTCACCGAACGTTTCTTTACAAGACACGATTGATGCTTCTTCTGTCAGTGCTAGATATACTGCTTGTGCAAACGTTAAATCCTCTCTTATTGCTCTCACGACTGTTTTAATCCTCTCATCTGTATGAACGCTGGTTGCTCCTATTTCCCAGTCAGATCGTGTCTACCCAGAATGTCTGGTGCCAACACGACTCCCTAGACAACTTCTTGAACTTGGTATTGTAATGTGTCAACGCGACTCTTACATTCGGTCGTTCTTCCGGCCTTTTTCCGTCTGCTAGTGGATAATAAACAAGCAAGGTAAACCAAAATCCATTTTGGCTTATAATTCTCCAACAAAACACATTTCACATCCGCCCATATTGCTGTCAATTCACGTACTAGTAGTTTACGTCGAGCTGCGCCCATAATCCTAATTTTAACAAATTTTAATAGATTTTTATGACTATGGCTGCTAGGTCTCAATTGACTAGAAATTTCCTAATGCTTCAGACAAGACACTTCACCACCTTCCAGGTTGAAATTAGATGTCTTTTTCTTCCTTTTTCGCAGCTGTACACCTCGTTCAATACTTTGATCTGATCCACTCACCCCGTTTGTCTGTCGTGCGGGCTGCTGTGTTGACGTCTCGTGCAGGCGTAAGGTTGGATTTCGGTGCGGTCAACACACACGTGTCGCTGATTCAAGTGTCGGTGGACCCGACGTAAATGTTGCGAGAGTGACCTGTCTTGTTTTCTACTGCGGGGCTGCTCGCTGTGGTCTGGTAATTCTTCGACACGGAACGGCGAATGTTTCTTCTTCCTTCTTTCTAGCTTCTCTCCTGTTTTACACTAAGGAGAACTTCTCTGCCTGGTCACTGTGCGCAGTATACCTCGAAAGCCCAATTCGGTTCGTCCTACGACGGGACTTACTAGTTCTCCTAAGAGAGAATCCTGTGTTTCCTACTCTAAGGGACTTTAGTTCTTAGTAAATTTACTCAACCAGGAATCGAAGCCTGGACCCCACATCTGACACCAGTTTTACATGTCATAAAAGTACGTGGGTCGCTACATACTTGATTTAGAAGATCACGCTCAGACCACAGGTGAAGTGGGAATTTTGGTCATCCTTTTCTCAGAACACGAGCGGTTGCTTACAGAAGTGAAGCAGAGACAGGATCAAATTAATGGGAGACAAGACAGAATGACTTGGGCGTTTGGCTAAGGAGATAGATATGGAGAAAACACAAGAAATCAGACTATGGGTCGCCATACTGGTCTGCTTTCTATTGCTTCTTCACGAGTTAGCAAGGAACATGCAGAAGAGCACCGGCACTAGTTGATAATTTACACCCAATTACCAGAACAAATGGCAACCACGCCCTATAATTTGCTTAAGATTCTGGTACACACAGCAATGTACGGTGTCACAGACCACAAACCATGGAGATGCCAGATCACAGCTCTCCTTCCAGCTTAACATCCCATTCATCCAAGTTGCTGGTAAAAATAATTTACAGAGGAATGGAAAAGAAAACTGAGGATCTGTTAGAGGAAAGTCAGTTGGGGTGTGGAGGTGTAAGGGAACCAGAGAGGCAGCTCTGACGTTACGGTTGATAATGAAAACAGGGCAGGAAAATCAAGACACGTTCATAGCATGAAAGACTCGCACTTCCCACCCTACCAAAGCAGCCACCGGTATATGATTCTAGCCCACCCTAGCACTTATTGAACCAATTTGTGTGCACCTAGTAGGTGACGTGTACTACAACACTGCCATCACAGACCACCTGCCACTTGAGTTTGTCTCTTGGCAACAGTCCTGGGTACCGGGTTCTAACCCACTCACTGCTTAAAATGTGAATTAAAATCATCAGCAGTGGCAGCCGAAGACTTCCATCATAAGAAATCACCCACGTTCTGCCAACGGTCTTGTGAAATAGGACAGGAGAGCGGACGTAAGTTCAGGGCACTTTCTTGCCCTCAAGGTGTGAAACTGCCCCTAAAATGCGGAAGAATCAGCAGTGATCAACGGCATCTATACATTATGTATATCCGCACGACATGTGGCCTGTAATTGGAAAAATATCTTGCCGAATTTTCTATAGGCAAAAGATTCTGCAGTAGCCCTTGTCCGATCTCCGGTATATGAATTCCAAGGAGAAGTGATCGAGAGCAAAACATTGAATAACCAACGAAAGGATAACGTTTTACGAGTTGAACGTGGTAGGGAAGCTAGAACATCTGAAAAGGGAAAAGCACAGGCTCAATCCAGATGTAGTGGGGGCGCAGTGAACCGTAACGGGAAGAAGACAAGGTTCAAATGGTTCAAATGGCTCTGAGCACTATGGGACTCAACTGCTGTGGTCATCAGTCCCCTAGGACTTAGAACTACTTAAACCTAACTAACCTAAGGACATCACACACACCCATGCCCGAGGCCGGATTCGAACCTGCGACCCTAGCAGCAGCGCGGTTCCGGACTGGAGCGCCTAGAACCGCACGGCCACCGCGGCCGGCGAAGAAGACAAGGATTTCTGGCCAGACGAGTATAGGGTAACATATATAGCAGCAGAAAATGGTACAGTGGAAGTAGAATTCTTAACGAATAGAAAGGTAGGGCAGAAAGTAAGTTAAAACTGTGTGCCCGACCGAGACTCGAACTCGAGACCTTTGCCTTTCGCGGGCAAGTGCTCTACCATCTGAGCTACCGAAGCACGACTCACGCCCGGTACTCACAGCTTTACTTCTGCCAGTATCTCGTCTCCTACCTTCCAAACTTTACAGAAGCTCTCCTGCGAATCTTGCAGAACTAGCACTCCTGAATGAAAGGATATTGCGGAGACATGGCTTAGCCACAGCCTGGAGGATGTTTCCAGAATAAGATTTTCCCCCATGCAGTGGATAAGCCATGTCCCCGCAATATTCTTTCTTTCAGGAGTGCTAGTTCTGCAAGGTTCGCAGGAGAGCTTCTGTAAAGTTTGGAAGGTAGGAGACGAGGTACTGGCAGAAGTAAAGCTGTGAGTAGCAGTCGTGAGTCGTGCTTCGGTAGCTCAGATGGTAGAGCACTTGCCCGCAAAAGGCAAAGGTCCCGAGTTCGAGTCTCGGTCGGGCACACAGTTTTAATCTGCCAGGAAGTTTCATATCAGCGCACACTCCGCTGCAGAGTGAAAATCTAATTCCAGAAAGTAAGTTACTATGAACAGTTCAATGATACGGGTGTTCTCATCATAATCAACAGCAGCCAAAACCGACAACAGTAGTTCGGGTATTTATGTACAACTCGGAAGTGGAAGATGAAGAGAGGAATGAATTATATGAGGATACTGAACGGATATTCAGTACGTAAAGGAAGATGAAAATATAATAGTCATGGGGACTGGAATGCGGTTGTAGAGGAAGGGGTAGAAGAAAGCGTTGCCGGAGAATTTGGGCTTGGTAGTACGAACGAGTAGAATGATAATGGAATTCAGGAATACAGAAATGCAAGTCAGTAGGAAGTGTAGTGAACCTAAAGCAAAATGGTTGCACGAAGAATGTGAAGAAATCTAAAACGAAATGATTGTCGGAAGGACCGACTCAGCAAATAGAAAAGTCAAAATAACTTTTCGTGAAATTGTAATCAAGGGCGGTAACATTGAGGATGCAATAGAAATTCCACTGTCAAATCTAGAGAAGAGAGCGGATAGGTGGAAAGATTACAGAAGGCTTCTGTGAGAGAGAAGACTCTCCTGATGGCATGATAGAAGAAGAAACAGTATTCGAGTAGGAAAAGAATCAGTATTTAAAATAACTTTGGACAAATTAAGAGCAAATAAGGCGAAAAGAACAGATAACACTCCATCGGAATTTCTAAAATCATTAGGAGAAGTGAAAAAAAACGACTGCTCACGTTGGTTTGTAAAGTGTACGAGACTGGCGATATACCATCAGACTTTCGGGAAACCATCAACCACACAATTTAGAAGATAGCAAGAGCCGACAAGTGCGAGAATTATGCCCACTTAGCTCAACAGCTCATGTGACCAAGTTACTGACAAGGATAATATACAGAAGAATGGAAAAGAATAAAGAGGTTGTGTAAAATGACGCTCAGTTTGGCTTCAGAAAGGTTAAAGGCACCAGAGAGGCATTTCTGACGTTGCAGTTGATAACGGAAGCACGATTGAAGAAAAACCAAGACACTTTCGTAGCATTTGTTGGTCTGGGAAAAGCGTTCGTCAATATAAAATTGTGCAAGATGTTTTAATTTATGAGAACAATAGGAATAAGCTGTAGAGGAAGACAGGTAATATACAATATACACAAGAACCGGGAGGGAACATTAAGAACGGTGTGCTCGAAATAAACAGGGTTTAAGGCAGGGATTTAGTCTTTCACCCTAACTGCTTCATCTACACATCAAAGAACCAATGACAGAAATAAACAAAAGATCCAAAAGTGGGATTAAAATACAAGTTGAACGGACGTCAATGGTAATATTTGCTGATGACATTTCTATCCTCAGTGAAAGTGAAGAAGAATTACAGGACCTATTGAATAGAATGAACATTACTGTATTATGAGCACACAATATGGTTAAGGGGAAGTCCCAAACAAACGACAGTAATGAGACGTAGCAGAAATGAGAACAGCGAGAAATTTAATATCAGAATTGGGGATCACGAAGCAGACAAAGTTATGGAATCCTACTACCTACGCACCAAAATAAACCATGATGGGCTGACGAGGAGGTCGTAAGAAGCACTGGCAAAAATGGCGTTCCAGAGCAAGAAAAGGCTGCTAGTATCGCACACAGAACATAATTTGAAGAAGAAATTTATGGGAATGTATGTTTGAAGCACAACATGGACAGTGGGGAAACCAGAACTGAAGAGAATCGAAGCATTTGAGTTGTGGTACTGTAGAAGAATGTTGAAACTTAGATGGAGTGATGAGGTAAGAAATGAGTGGGTCTCTGCAGAATCGACGAGGTAAGGAATAAATGGAAAACACTGCCAAGAAGAAGGGACGGGACGATATGACATCTGTTAAGATGCCATAGAATAATTATCATGGTGCTAGAGCCAGCAGAGAAGGGCAAAAGCTGTCGAAGGAGAGAGAGACTGGAATACATTCAGCAAATAACTGACGACTTAGGTTGCAAGTGGTACTCTGAGATGAAAAGATTGGTACAGGACAGGAATTCGTGGCGAGCCGCATCAAAACAGTCTCGAGACTAACGACTTAAACAAAACTTCTGGTTCCAGGCTCATTTTCTAGTGTTATTGTTTCATAATTGTTACTGATGTCGTCCAGTGTATCAAGAACTTAAGTACCCACAACGATCAACAAATTAAGCAACATATCAAGGGCTTCCAGTGAATAACAATGAAATTGAATGATGTTATGAGACAATGATGGAGTGTTACCTAGCGATTAGAAGTAAAACGTTTAGTTTCTCACTACATCATACTAAAAATGGATACTATGCACTACACAATTGAATGACAATGTTCTACTAGTAATTTTCGTAGTATTTAAGAATGGAGTTTCCGGTACAAAGGATGTCACAACAGCACAATGTGGGTGGGACAAAAGGAGGGATCAGCCTAACATTGCTATAATTATTCTGGCAGCAACCACAACTGTCGCGTTGAATAACAGTTTTGTTGGGCCTTGTCACATTTTCATTTTTATTTTTAATTTTTTCTGCCTTCGTAATACACTCATGTTCAGGAAGAAAGAACACCTTGAATTACTAGAAATGGGACGTTCATATTAACGGACATGTACATTAGTATGTTCTGCAAAAATGATTAGCATTGCAGTCACCTCGATTCAGTGTGTGTATTGTTGCCTGCTGGCACGGGGTACGCAATGGACCCTGATAACTTGTTCCATGCGTCGTGGCATCGACGCGTATAATGTGCGAATGGCGTCATATGGTATAGCCATCCATGCCGCTTTCTCCTCCTTTCGAATTTTATTTGTGGTAGTTGGCATTGTGTCGCTTCGTTGCGCCTGTTATTTCACCATATCCAACACATTTTCGATAGGCGACAAGTCTGATGAACTGGTGGGACAGACATCCAGTAACACCAAGAAGGCACATGTTCGTGCAGCAACATATTATCGTGCATTGTCTTGCTGAAAAATGACGTCTAGGGTGTTGTGCAGAAAGAGTATGACCAAGTGTTACAGAATGTCATTTATGTAGGTCACACTTAGTGTTCTGGATACGCCACAACTGTGATTTGTGGTTGTACCCACACTACAAGGCCTTGAGTTGGCGCTGCGATTGTGCGAATGCTGTCACTGTGATTCCTCTCCCCGTGTCTGCGAAAAATCAAAATGCGGCCATTATATCCAAACAAACAGAACCTGGATTCGCCAGAAAGCACTATCTGATGCTCCTCCTGTCCCCAGTGACCAGACCCCTCCCGTATGGCATTAATCTGCACATTCGTCAAAGGTAGGCTAAGAAGTGGACGACGCGCACGTAACCCAGGGCGCAATGAACGGCTATGGACTGTCACCCTTGATAGTGTACGATGTGTTACAATACTGTTACAATACAGTGTACAATCGGGATAGAGGCACGTACGTTCTAAGTACTATCATTCCCCGTGGCCTAGGTAAAAAGAATTGTAGCTAAACTGCGTTTATTCTTGTAAGAAAGAAAATAATCGGACTTCGTAATTAAATGAAAAGAAAGATTGTAGGTTCTGAATGTCTCGGCAGATATGACCTAAGTACTGAAATTAACATTGGTGGCCACGAAGGGAAAGAGATGAACACCTTCACGTACCTCTATTGTTGAGCAGCGCCGTCGTGAAGATCGTCGCCTCCATCTAAATTCTCCATACAAAATTAAAAAATAACAATAGTCCTCCAGAGTTACAGGAGCTGGGATTCATGGTATCGAAAATGAGAAAATCTTCTTGTTTCAGAAGTTGCTTTCATTATTTATCATAATTTTACTAGTAATTACACAGCATGTCTTATCACCAAGACATGAGAACAACGAAAGATCACTATTAATAAAACTAATAAACGAAGAGCGTAAATCTTCTTTTGTCCGTCAGTGTTAAATACTTTTCAAATTAATCTTTGTTATGAGAGTCGAGTTATTATCTATAAATTTATGTCTTATTTACTTGCATTTAGATGAACATACTTAAATGACTATTGACTGCCATCCGAAATTAATCGAAATAAATTAACTGTCTTCGATTATTTAGGGATGAGCTGTGTTGGGCATAGATATACTATCTGTCAGTGAGCTATGAAAATTTGTGTCGGATTGGGACTAGCGGTCATGTTAACCTCTTCGGCTATCTGTGCACACTTTCCAGTCTAACCTAAAATTATATGTCACAATGTCTATAGCCCTTTATCATAGCCCCCTGCATTCATCACCTACTGCTCGCAGCTTTACTCTGTATTCCCGCACCATTGAGAACATGACTATATGGAATTGAGACCCATTATATTATCGTCTTATCCCCGCCTCTGCCTATAATATTTAGCTGCACGTCTGAATTAACAGACATTAATGAAAATTCACAGGCGTTTGAAATAAATTTGCTGACCAAATATGTAGGCATCAGCTGTGTTAGGCATGGACGCGCAAGTAAATATTACATGCTAAGGTGGGCACAAGAGTGTAATATCATCGGTCTGAGTGGTGCTGAAATACAGAACAAGGTCTGCAAGCATTAACTGATGAACGTACCGGTTTATGGTATAGGGATGTAGACAGTGTGACTCATAAAAGTTTGGGTAGATCCAGGAGGCCTGGATGGGCAGTCAAAGTGGTTAACCCAAGCAATGCCAATATATTTCCCACAAGGCGCATTATCAATTATGGAGGGTGGCGGGGAAGAAGTACTTATTCCCACCCAACACAAAAATTGAGAAAGAAACAAAATTAGTTAATTGTATTAACAACAATCCTTTGTAGAGGTACCGATGTGTAAATAGGGTGCACAACCTGAAAATATCTTTTAGCACACTCTTAGCAATATCAACACACATTCAATGATGCGTACTACCGACTTCATACATATTTCGTTCATTGTTGAGGTCTTTTAATCTCAACATAATTTTTAAAGAGATACTGATGAGTAATAAAGCAACTGAGCCGTGGTATATTGAATAAGAGATTCATTGTGGAAGCTGCATCTGCTACTGAGACTTAAATTTTTGGGTTAAATTTAAATGAATATTTGAAAACATATATTGAATCCGGTAGAAGAATTCATTAAAAACAATAACTAAGTTTTTAAAAATTTCAAAATATAAAGTAACTGCCTAGATTACAATCTTTTCAAAACTTGGACATATGGTACACGCCCTCCCAAAAGAGGCACTTACTGTCGCAGTCGCGCCGCCAGCCCACGAGAGGTGAGAGCGTCCGATTACAGAACGCCCGCCCGCTGCGTTCACGCTGCTACGAGACGCCGCGTAACAGTCAGCTTCGCCGACTACAGAACAACCATCGCCTGCTAAAAGTGGACTACAGCTCTCTCCTTACCTCGGTCTGCCTGCCACCTCCGTCTGTCTACATCTACATCTACATACATACTCCGCAATCCACCACACGGTGCGTGGCTGTTACACAGCAACGATGATTTTGTAATTGGTAATGGGCCAATTATTAGTTACTTTTCTTAAGAATCAATATATTTAGCAAATTTATTTGAATAATAGTGGTCCAAAGGCATTTTGCTTTTACACATAAGTATTTATTTATCTCTTTAGAAACTTCCTGCTGGTGCTCCTAGTTACCTTTATTGAGTACTAGCTGACAAAACCCGGAAATGCCCAAGTACTCATTTTGCTAATTTTCTATTAAAAACGAAATCTTATATGTGCGCCGGCAGTAGACTCGGTGTGAGATGATTCCACACAGTTTCTGTACGCTGGGTGCAGTTGTTTCACGTGAATTTCTAAATAACTCTATGGGAACACCTCTTCATAGCCCCTTAGAAGACTATTGATTTCACCTACAGAGGTTTGCACTTCGCTGCTGAAAGCTGTCAAAAGTGCTACCAGGTGTCAGGGATTTCCTTAAGTCGACGACTGTAAGAGTGCTGTAGTAGTAAATAATTAATTTATTAAACATACATGCGGGATGCCACATTTTTTCCGTATCTCAATGTTCACGGTATCATATCGCTTGAACTATGTTTGGTACAATGACATATTTGCATACGTACACTCCTGGAAATGGAAAAAAGAACACATTGACACCGGTGTGTCAGACCCACCATACTTGCTCCGGACACTGCGAGAGGGCTGTACAAGCAATGATCACACGCACGGCACAGCGGACACACCAGGAACCGCGGTGTTGGCCGTCGAATGGCGCTAGCTGCGCAGCATTTGTGCACCGCCGCCGTCAGTGTCAGCCAGTTTGCCGTGGCATACGGAGCTCCATCGCAGTCTTTAACACTGGTAGCATGCCGCGACAGCGTGGACGTGAACCGTATGTGCAGTTGACGGACTTTGAGCGAGGGCATATAGTGGGCATGCGGGAGGCCGGGTGGACGTACCGCCGAATTGCTCAACACGTGGGGCGTGAGGTCTCCACAGTACATCGATGTTGTCGCCAGTGGTCGGCGGAAGGTGCACGTGCCCGTCGACCTGGGACCGGACCGCAGCGACGCACGGATGCACGCCAAGACCGTAGGATCCTACGCAGTGCCGTAGGGGACCGCACCGCCTCTTCCCAGCAAATTAGGGACACTGTTGCTCCTGGGGTATCGGCGAGGACCATTCGCAACCGTCTCCATGAAGCTGGGCTACGGTCCCGCACACCGTTAGGCCGTCTTCCGCTCACGCCCCAACATCGTGCAGCCCGCCTCCAGTGGTGTCGCGACAGGCGTGAATGGAGGGACGAATGGACACGTGTCGTCTTCAGCGATGAGAGTCGCTTCTGCCTTGGTGCCAATGATGGTCGTATGCGTGTTTGGCGCCGTGCAGGTGAGCGCCACAATCAGGACTGCATACGACCGAGGCACACAGGGCCAACACCCGGCTTCATGGTGTGGGGAGCGATCTCCTACACTGGCCGTACACCGCTGGTGTTCGTCGAGGGGACACTGAATAGTGCACGGTACATCCAAACCGTCATCGAACCCATCGTTCTACCATTCCTAGACCGGCAAGGGAACTTGCTGTTCCAACAGGACAATGCACGTCCGCATGTATCCCGTGCCACCCAACGTGCTCTAGAAGGTGTAAGTCAACTACCCTGGCCAGCAAGATCTCCGGATCTGTCCCCCATTGAGCATGTTTGGGACTGGATGAAGCGTCGTCTCACGCGGTCTGCACGTCCAGCACGAACGCTGGTCCAACTGAGGCGCCAGGTGGAAATGGCATGGCAAGCCGTTCCACAGGACTACATCCAGCATCTCTACGATCGTCTCCATGGGAGAATAGCTGCCTGCATTGCTGCGAAAAGTGGATATACACTGTACTAGTGCCGACATTGTGCATGCTCTGTTGCCTGTGTCTATGTGCCTGTGGTTCTGTCAGTGTGATCATGTGATGTATCTGACCCCAGGAATGTGTCAATAAAGTTTCCCCTTCCTGGGACAATGAATTCACGGTGTTCTTATTTCAATTTCCAGGAGTGTATTTAGCGACGAAGAGTCATTCACCGACAGCGATAACGTAAACCGGCATAATATGCGCTATTTGGGCAACGGAAAATCCACGATGGCTGCGACAAGTGGAACATCAGCAACCCTGGCGGGTTAATGTATGGTGCGGCATTATGGGACGAAGGATAACTGGCCCCCATTTTATTGATGGCAATCTAAATGGTGCAGTGTATGTTGATTTCCTACGTAATGTTCTACCGATGTTACTACAAGATGCTTCACTGCATGACAGAATGGCAATGTACTTCCAACATGATGGATGTCCGGCACATAGCTCGTGTGCGTTTGAAGCGGTATTCAATAGCATATTTCGTGACAGGTGGATTGGTCGTCCCTGCATCATACCATGGCCCGCACGTTCGCCGGATCTGACGTCCCCGGATTTCTTTCTGTGGGGAAAGTTGAAGCATATTTGCTATAGTGATCCACCGACAACGCCTGACAATATGCTTCAGCGCATTGTCATTGCATGTGCGAACATTACGGAAGGTGAACTACTCGCTGTTGAGAGGAATGTCGTTACACGTATTGCGAAATGCATTGAGGTTGATGGACATCATTTTGAGCATTTATTGCATTAATGTGTATTTACAGGTAATCACGCTGTATCAGTATGCGTTCTCAGAAATGATAAGTTCACAAAGGTACATGTATAACATTAAAACAACCGAAGTAAAATGTTCAAATGCACCTACGTTCTGTATTTTAAGTTGAAAAACCTACCTGTTACCAACTGTTCGTCTAAAATTGTGAGCCATATGTTTGTGACTATTACGGCGCCATCTATCACAAAGCGAAAAAAGCGGTCCAACTAAAACATCCATATTTCTTTACGTACTACACGAATATGTAATTAAAAATGGGGGTTCCTATTTAAAAAACGCAATTGATATCCGTTTGACCTATGGCAGCGCCATCTAGCGGGTCAACCATAGCGCCATCTGGTTTTCCCCTTCAAGCTAGACGAGTTTCGTCCGTTGTAGTTTTCTCGTTTAACGTTTATTTCGTGAGATATTTGGCCCGGTCACGATCAATGGACCACCCTGTATATTTGGTACACTCAACACTCAGCTTAATTGAGCGACACAGAGATGTGGCTGGTCTGAATGTTTGGCTACGTTTTTCGTCGTAGGGTGCCAATTCACACATGTTGTAAACTTATTTTTCATGCTGGAACAAAATATATATATATAAAAAAAAATACGATGCACGCAGGTATTGCGGTGAAATTTAAAAATATTGAGCCACTTACGTTGATTTATAATTTGAACAAGTAGTTTATTTCTATTTTTCCACGAATAGTCTTCAATATATTGACTAAACATTTAAAATGCAGTCTTAGGGGCTTTTACGTAATACGTAATCCGTTAATAACTGATGCTACAACACTTCACTGTAAAATTCCTATGACGCGATCACGGCACTCGACAGTCTGTTCACAGTTCACAAAATGCACTGTTGTCTACTGCCCTAAACTACTACATAGCACTCAACTTCATCGTTTTTAAGCGTCGCTACATATATACTTGTCTCCGATCGTGGCTACCAGCACGTCCGGCTCTTAGCTTCGATCAAACTCAACTCTCCTATTGAAAGATGGCCGCCATATGCACCCTCGAAACGACTACTTAACAAAAAACAATGTTCGAAAAATCATTACGAATATTCTAAAACTAAACACAAAAACACATATCATACATTGAAAAATTTGGAAATTTTCCGGGAAACAATAATCTCAAGTCCAGTTTTTTTGTATCTGACACCGTTGTTTCACAAATAATGTTCTTGTGGCGTGATTTCGTTTTTCCCGGATTTTTTATACTAAACATAAATAAACTAACAAAAATACATACTTAATTACTCACCTACCTCTTTAAACTTCAGAATTCTACTGCTAGCTTCGTTTCTTTAAATTTATTTATTACCAAAAAGACAGTTTCTCTCAATCGAATCCCATATTCCGACATCTCATTCAAAAACGGTACATAGTCTGCTGAATCGGCTATGATTGCTCGATGGAGCTCTACTACCCTCATCCGTAACCACTTTTTCATATTAATCGGCCAAAGCACTGCCGAGATGGTAGCTTTTGAACTTTCATTAATTTACAATTTTTAAGACAACAACTTTTGAACTATTATATATGATTGTGGCGCGTCTAGATAATTTAGCTTCACATTTTTTTCTCGCACCTCAGTTTCACTCTTAGTCTTGCATTTATCAATTTTTCTGAGGCACATAAAATTCTCCAAGAGCGAAAACACTGCCATGCGTGCCCCTGACTAGCTCCTGCTCGGATTTTTCCAAGGCCGCGTAGGCGCTAGCCGCTCGCCACGACCCCTTAGCAACCGCCAGCCACGTGCCCTGCGGCGGGGAACTGCCTCTCTAACCTCCCGCCACAGCTTGTACGCTCACACTGCGAAACATGGTGCTCATAGAGTCAGTACCAATGAGGTAATAAATTAATACGTCGTGCAGTTTTTCACGGATCTCAGTCCTTACGACGTCATATCTCCTGAAATACGATAGGTGGGCGGTTCTAACCCTACAGTAGTTGTCGTCTGAGAGAAAGGAATATGTTTACCAGTTTTGAGGAATTTTTTCCAGTGGTTTAGGAGGAGATGTGGAATACACACACACACACACACACACACACACACACACACACACACACACACAGACACACACACACACACACACACACACACACACACACACAGGCACTGCTAATATCGAGTCGGACCTCCTGTTGCCCGGCGTAGTGCAGCAGCTCGACGTGACATGGACTCCACAAGTAGTTGGAAGTCCCCTGCAGAAATATTGAGCCATGCTGTCTATATAGCCGTCCATAATTTCGAAATATTTGTGGTGCAGGATTTTGTGCACGAACTGACCTCTCGATTATGGCCCATAAATGTTCTATGAGATTCATGTGGGGCGATCTGGGAGGCCAAATCATTCTCTCCAACTGTCTAGAATGTTCTTCAAACCAATCGTGAACCACTGTGGCCACGTAACAATTCTATTGTTGTTAGCGAACGCGAAGTGAATGAATGGCTGCAAATAGTAGCTGAACATAACCATTTCCAGTCAATTATCGGTTCACTTAGACCAGAGCATCCATTCCAATCCGTCTAAACACAGCCCCCACCATTATGGAGTCACCACCAGCTTACATAGTGCATTGTTAACAACTTGAGTTCTTGTCTTCGTGGTGTCTACGACACATTCGAACCATGCCATCAGCTCTAACTAACTTGAATCGGGTCTCATCTGACCAGGCCGCGGTATTCCAGTCGTCTAGGGTCTGGCCGATAAGGTCACTAGCCCAGGAGAGGCGCTTCAGGTGACATCCCACTGTTATCAAAGGTACTCACGTCGGTCGTCTGCTGCCATATCCCATTAACGCCAAATTTCACCGCAGTGCCCAAACGGAAATTGATCCGTGCGATTATTTCACACAGAGTTTCTTGTCTGTTAGGACTGACAACTCTAGGTAAACGCCGCTGTTCTCGGTCATTAAGTGAATGCCTTCGGCCACTGCGTTGTCTGCGATGAGAGCTAATTGCTGAAATTTGATATTCTAGGAATGCTCTTGACACTGAAGATCTCGAAACATTGAATTCCACAAGCGTTTCCGAAATGGAATGTTCCCTGCGTCTAGCTCCAACTACCATTCCGTATTCAAAGTCTGTTAATTCCTACCGTGCAGGCAACATCATGTCGAAAACCGGAATGAAATTTTCACTCTGCAGCGTAGTGTGCGTTGATATGAAACTTTCTGGCAGATTAAAACTGTGTGCCGGATCGAAACTCGAACTCGGGACCTTTGCAAAGAACCAAGGCAAAGGTCCTGAGTTCGACTCTCTGTCTGGCACACAGTTCTAATCTGCCAAGAAGTTTCACGCCGAAAACCGTTTCACATGAATCAGCTGAGTTCACACCATAGCTCAGCCAATGCGCTGTCCTTTGATGCATTGTTTACGCAATACTGCCACCATGTGTATATCACTGTCACATAACTTTCGTCACCTAAGTGTACATACATACGTGTACATCCATTTTTCTCATATGTACGGATGATAATGCCGGACTGAAGTGTAATTTTATATATGTTGTAATGGCTTTAAAATTTGGACCACTACAAGTAATGCTGATCCAGTACCATTTTCAAGATCGTCATGAGACTGATTTTGACAAGAAGATGCCACGCAGCTCCCAACCTGCTATGATACCGTCCCACGCTAAATTTTGTTGAATAATTTTTGCACCTTGGGCAAAGGCACTAATTTACAATGACTTAACAGATTATAGATCATTGGTTCACATACCTTTTATGAATGATGTATTCGCAGAAAATATGGTGGCTTATTTAAATACAGTTCCGAATCATCGCTACAACGTTAAGATGAGGTAATAAAACTATTTACGGTAACACTTTTGTCTTTACCAAAATTCTTTACCAAATTTCATTAATCATATAGGACTAACGGTAGAAATTAAAGAATTGGGGGTAAAAAAGAACGTTTATTATAGGTGTAAAATATGATCAGCAGGTCTCACAAAGCTTTTATGGCATATTTATTTAATAAAATGTCCTTCTAGTAAGTCTATGAAGGTACAGGGGTCGCTTCGCAAGGTATTGATGGTTCCTCCCTGTATGTGATTTTGTAAAATGGTTCAAATGGGTCTGAGCACTATGGGACTTAACATCTGAGGTCATCAGTCCCCTAGACCTTAGCGGTCGCGCGGTTCCAGACTGAAGCGCCTAGAACCGCTCGGCCACAACGGCCGGCTGTGATACTGCAAACGGCAGCCATTTGATACTAGTAAACATCTAACCCATGCAGCCTACGAGTTAGGAGCTGAATTAGCCCGTAATTTTGAAAGGAATCTCAAAAGTGGCTGCGGATGCACCACCTACGATGGCAACTTCTACTGGAGGTGGGTGCCGCCCGTTCTTCGCCAGACCGCACCCAAAACCCCCTGCCGGCCCCTCCTGCCGTCCCGTGTCTCGCCCACTCACAGTGGTTAGCATCGGCGTCTGGCAGTATTCACAGAGGACCCACTCTCGTATAATTTCCACCACTCCGCTGCCCTCATATCAAGCTCTGATTTTTCGCCCTTTGCCCTGCTTTTGTGCGTTAATATTTTGTAATCTTTCGTAGCTCAAGAAGGTAAAATGTTTTGTATGTATTAATTTTGTCCAAAACAAAACACTGCAATTTTAATCAGTAATTAAAATGACAATGTAACAGTTTGTATGATAACATAAGATGTTCCTCTTTAAGTTTCCCTCTCAAGATTTCCATCAGTGGTGGTCTTCTTCTCTGACCTTTGTGTCGCTCTCACCCCCATCTCCCTGTTTAATGCACAGAAGACTCGAAGGCGTCCGTCTGCATTCCCTTCAACAGTATAGCACCTCACTTGATAACGTTTGTAGAAAACTATCTCAAAATGAAGCTAAGCCGTAACAAGCGAAGGAAACATGACGTCACATTTTTCTAGGTATCATGGTCAATATAAAAATTTTGTAGAGTACTTCATACAAAAGTTATGTCATCACGTTTGTCGACTTTACAAAAGCATATGACAGTACAGACCGAGAATCCCTTTTTGAAATGTTAGCAGAATTTTGACTAGTTCAAAAGACAACAAACATCGTAAAAGAAACCCTCACGGAGACCAAATCCAAAGCAAAATTTATGGGAGAATTGAGCACAAAATTTGAAATACACACAGGAGTACCACAAGGGGATGGACTGTCCCCAGTGCCCCTCAATTGTGCTCTTGAAAAAGCTGTTCGAGAATGGAAAAAAGCAGGTGCACCAGCACACAGACTGGGACAAAAACCGTAAGGGGGTAGAATTAGACTGTTTAGCATTTGCTGACAACACGGCACTGATCGTCCAAGACATTACCGATGCACAGAAAAAGCTAGAATTATTACAAGAGCAGGCAGCAAAAATAGGATTACAAATTTCATTTGAAAAAGCAAAATTTATGACTGACATTAAAGATGCAGCTTCTGATCTGAAAACTGGTAGTAACTACATCTCTCGACTAAAAGAATTTAAATATTTAGGTGAATGGTTTGCAGAAAATTGTAATGAAATGAAATGTATCAGATCAAGAGTCCAGAAAATGGAGACGGCGTTTCAGTTAACAAGAAACTTTTACAAAAAAAAAGAGTCTCTCGTGGAACTGCAAAATACGACACTACACAATAGTAATTAAACCCGAAGCTCTCTACGCATCTGAGACACTAAACCTTCAACACGGAACACTAAAAGGGGAATTAAAAGTGAAAGAACGTACAATAATGAGGAAAATCCTAGGACCAAGAACTAAAGATGGTGTGCATTATCCAAAACCCAATATAGAAATATATAAAAATATCTCCAAAATAAAAGACACAATGCGCATGAGAAGAATCCAATTCTTTGGGTATTTAGAAAGAACAGACTCAAACAGATTGACGCACAAAATCCATACATTTTTAAAGAACAAAACTACAAGACCGAACTGATACAAACAGACGGAAAAAGACCTGAGAAAATTAGGGTCTCCAAATCTACATGACAGAAAAGAAGCCAGAAAAATCACAAACACACGGGGTTTAGAGAAAGGAAAAAGAAAAACTAACCGACATAAGTGATCTATGCAACGAAAGCTAGCCCATTCGTTGCTTATGAAGGAATACTGGGCGAAAAGGAAGGCCAACAGTTGTTGATTACGCTTAGTCCTAAGTGATCCATCCGCGAAGTAGAAGAATAACAATTCAGTCGGCGGAAGCAGTACATTTCCTATACAGTGTTGTCCATTATCAGAATTCACACAGTCGCGTTTCGCGAGACGACAGAGATACCGTGAATCTTCCAAAGATCCTCATTTGACTTTGATATCCCCACAGAAAAAAATTAAGTGTATCCAAAGATGACCACTTTCACTTCTTAAGCCCATTTCGACGTCTTTCTTCATTTGCTAGAGCAGTGCCTGACAAGATATCCGCTAGAGCTTTGAATACCACTTTATTTCACATGTTCCCTCCCTACAGCCTAACCTACTGTCTCTGCAGCTTCCTGTCGGTTTGCAGCTTCACAAAGTTGCCCAGACAGTTGATACATGACTGTGTGCGTTTTGTAGGTTCATCATAATTTTCTCCTGTTCAGTTGTGAGCCGATATTTTAGGACAAAAGATGAGCATTTCATCATTTTGGCTTTGTTTACAGTTATTCCTGAAGGCAGTTTCCTGTGGCAACATCACTGCCAATGATGCGTCTAGATTTCTTTCAGGCATTCTACCGCGAAAGACTATGAGGGAAAACGTCATTATCAGCGAATGATCTGCATATGTTATTAATTTTACCTGATGGGCTTCTTATTACATAAATACTCAAGAGGATTTAGAATGCTTGCTCAGAGCGCAACTTTTCCTAAACTTTTTTGGAGATATTTTTATTACCTAGAGGAGGCATCATCTTATTCAATTAACGAATAATACATAAACTGGTTAAGTAGACCATTATCATTGCCCACCTAATAGTCGGTATGTTCACCTTTGGCACGGATAACAGCGGTGACGCGTCGTGGCATAAACGCAGTGAGACCTTGGTAGGTCTTTGGAGGGAGTTGGCACCACATCTGCACACCCAAGACATCTAATCACCGTAAATTCTGGGGAGGGGGTATGAGATCTGACGCCACGTTAAATCACATCCCAGATGTGACCGATCGCGTTCCGATTTGGCCAGTTATGGACCCAGCGCATCAATCGGGACTCGCCACTGTTTCCTCGAACCACTCCATCACACTCCTGGCCTTGTGTCATGGCGCATTATCTTGTTGGAAAATGCCACTGCCGTTCGAGAAACATGATCGACATGAAGGGCTGTACCAGTGTACGATACTCGTTCACCGTAATCTTGCCTTGCATGACTTCCACTGAAACCGCGGACGCCCAACTGAATGTTCTTCAGAGCATAATGGAGACACTAGCAATTTGTCTCTGTCCCACAGTACAGGTGTCAAGGAGTTGTTTTACTGGGAGACGAAAGATTCGCACATTGCCATCGGCATGATGGAGAAGGTATCGGGATTCATCAGATCATGCAACGCTCTGCCACTACGCCAACGTCCAGTGTCAGAGTTGCAGATATGGTGGTGATAACATTGGTTCACGCATGGGTCATCGGCTGCGGGGGCCCACCGCTAGGGGTGTTCGGTGCTCTGTGTGTTTAGGTACACTTGTAGTCCGCCCAGCATTAAATTCTGATGTTAATTCCCTACCACAATTTGCCGCTAATCTGTCCAGCCTACGACGTCCGACATCTGTAACGAGGGTTGTCTGTCTACCTCCACGACGTTTGGACGTGGTTTCACCTGGATTTCGACACTTGTTGGAGACACTCCTCGAACGCTCTACAGATCGTGCAGTTTCCCAAATGCTCGTGCCGAGGCCTCCGGGCCATCACAATTCGCCCTCAGTCAAACTCAGACAGATCGCGCGCCTTCCATATTCTACGCACGGACAGCACGCTCGCTGATACTACGAGTACATGCACCGTGCGTGTGTCTGACTAGCAGTGGTTCAGCGACAGGTGGCACTGCTATCGCCTCGACAGATTAATATCGATAGTAGGTCAATGGTCTTACTGTCCTACCTCATCAGTGTATGTAATCTCTAACAACGCCATTTTATGTAAAGACAACATGTCTAATCCAAACATGCTTCTTTGAGACACGACTAACATTACCATTGTTTGAAAACTATTAGCCCGGGGTAACAAATAGTGTTCTATCCGACAGGAATACGTCCATTTAATAGTTCTGCAAGTCAACTTAAAGAAACATCGTGCGAGATTTTATATTGCCAGTTGATAGATCTAAAATGTTATCATACACATAATTTAGTGTTAAAATGCTGGAGAATTTCTGCTATCCTAAAGTAAATTGCTTATTGATAGTTGCGCAGTCTGCTATAGAACACTGTGCAGCCTTAATCGAATTAAAGAGCGTTGTTCATTTTCTACAGGAATAAGCTAAGTATACACCACTGTTTACAAATGTCTTGAAAAATTTATTTATAAATAAATAAAATATCCAAATTTATGGTTGTTGTTGGTGTGGTCTTCAGTCCAGAGACTGGTTTGATGCAGCTCTCCATGCTACTCTATCCTGTACAAGCTTCTTCATCTCCCAGTACCTACTGCAACCTACATCCTTCTGAATCTGTTTAGTGTATTCCTCTCTTGATCTCCCTCTACCATTTTTAGCCTCCACGCTGCCCTCCAATACTATATTGGTGATCCCTTGATGCCTCAGAATATGCCCTACCAACCGAGCAATTCTTCTAGTCAAGTTGTGAAACAAACTCCTCTTCTTCCCAATTCTATTCAATACCTCCTCATTAGTTATGAGATCTACCCATCTAAACTTCAGCATTCTTCTGTAGCACCACATTTCGAAAGCTTCTATTCTCTTCTTGTCTAAACTATTTATCGTCCACGTTTCATTTCCATACATGGCTACACTCCATACAAATACTTTCAGAAGAGACTTCGTGACACTTAAATCTATACTCGATGTTAACAAATTTCTCTTCTTCAGAAACGCTTTCCTTGCTATAGCCAGTCTACATTTTATATCCTCTCTACTTCGACCGTCATCAGTTATTTTGCTCCCCAAATAGCAAAACTCCTTTACTACTTTAAGCGTCTCATTTCCTAATCTAATTCCCTCAGCATCACACGATTTAACTCGACTACATTCCATTATCCTCGTTTTGCTTTTGTTAATGTTCATCTTATATCCTCCTTTCAAGACACTGTCCATTCCGTTCAGCTGCTCTTCCAAGTCCTTTGCTGTCTCTGACAGAATTACAATGTTGTCGGCGAACCTCAAAGTTTTTTCCTACTCCGAATTTTTGTTTCGTATCCTTCACTGCTTGCTCAGTATACAGATTGAATAACATCGGGGATAGGCTGCAACCCTGCCTCACTCTATCCCAACCACTGCTTCCCTTTCGTGCCCTCGACTCTTATAACTGACATAAGGTTTCTGTACAAATTGGAAATAGCCTTTCGCTCCCTGTATTTTACCCCTCCCACCTTCATAATCTGAAAGAGTATTCCAGTCATTATTGTCAAAAGCTTTCTCTAAGTCTACGAATGCTAGAAACGTAGGTTTGCCTCTCCTTTATTTTCTAAGATAAGTCGTAGGGTCAGTATTGCCTTACGTGTTCCAACATTTCTACGGAATCCAAACTGATCTTCCCCGAGGTCGGCTTCAACCAGTTTTTCCATTCGTCTGTAAAGAATTCGAGTTAGTATTTTGCAGACATAGCTTATTAAACTGATAGTTCTGTAAATTTCACATTTGTCAGCACCTGCTTTCTTTGGGATTGGAATTACTATATTCTTCTTGAAGTCTGAGGGTATTTCGCCTATCTCATACATCTTGCTCAGTAGATGGTAGAGTTTTGTGAGGCCTGGCTCTCCCAAGGCTGTCAGTAGTTCTAATGGAATGTTGTCTACTCCTCGGGCCTTGTTTCGACTTAGGTCTTTCAGTGCTCTGTCAAACTCTTCACGCAGTATCATAGCTCCTATTTCATCTTCATCTACATTCTCTTCCGCTTCCATAATATTGTCCTCAAGAACATCGCCCTTGTATAGACCCTCTATATACTCCTTCCACCGCCGGCCGCGGTGGTCTAGCGGTTCTAGGCGCTCAGTCCGGAACCGCGCGACTGCTACGGTCGCAGGTTCGAATCCTGCCTCGGGCTTGGATGTGTGTGATGTCCTTAGGTTAGTTAGGTTTAATTAGTTCTAAGTTCTAGGGGACTGATGACCACAGATGTTAAGTCACATAGTGCTCAGAGCCATTTGAACCATTTGAACTCCTTCCACCTTTCTGCTTTCCCTTCTTTGGTTAGAACTGGGTTTCCATCTGAGCTCTTGATATTCATAAAAGTGGATCTCTTTTCTCCAAAGGTCTCTTTAATTTTCCTGCAGGCAGTATCTATCTTACCCCTAGTGGTATGTGCCTCTACATCCTTACATTTGTCTTCTAGCCATCCCTGCTTAGCCATTTTGCACTTTCTGTCGATCTCATTTTTGAGACGTTTGTATTCCTTTTTGCCTGATTCATTTACTGCATTTTGTATTTTCTTCAAGGATTTCTATTAGCCCTCATCTTTTTACCTACTTGATCCTCTGCTACCTTCACTATTTTTACTCTCACAGCTACCCGTTCTTCTTCTACTGTATTTCTTTCCCCCCTTCTTGTCAATCGTTCCCTAATGCTTTCCCTGAAGCTCTCTACAACCTCTGGTTCTTTCAATTTATCCAGGTCCCATCTCCTCAAATTCCCACCTTTTTGCAGTTTCTTCAGTTTTAATCTACAGTTCATAACCAATAGATTGTGGTCAGAGTCCATATCTGCCCCTGGAAAAGTCTTACTATTTAAAACTTGGTTCCTGAATCTCTGTCTTACCATTATATAATCTATCTGATACCTTGTAGTATCTCCAGGGTTCTTCCATGTATACAACTTTCTTTCATGATTCTTGAACCAAGTGTTAGCTATGTTTAAACTATGCTCTGTGCAAAATTCTACCAGGCGGCTTCCTCTTTCATTTCTTAGCTCCAATCCATATTCACCTACTACGTTTCCTTCTTTCCCTTCTCCTATTATCGAATTCCAGTCACCCATGACTATTAAATTATTGCCTCCCTTCACTATCTGAATAATTTCTTTTATCTCATCATACATTTCATCAAAATATCTTCGTCATATGCGGATGTAGTTGGCATATAAACTTGTACTACTGTGGTAGGCGTTGGCTTCGTATCTATCTTGGCGACAATAATGCGTTCACTATGCTGTTTGTAGTAGCTTACCCGCATTCTTTTTTTTATTCATTATTAAACCTACTCCTGCATTAACCCTATTTGATTTTGTATTTATAACCCTGTATTGAACTGACCAGATGTTTTATTCATCCTGCCACCTAACTTCAAATGGTTCAAATTGCTCTGAGCACTATGGGACTTAACATCTCAGGTCATCAGTCCCCTAGAACTTAGAACTACTTAAACCTAACTAACCTAAGGACATCACACACATCCAAGCCCGAGGCAGGATTCGAAACTGCGACCGTAGCGGTCGCGCGGTTCCAGGTTGAAGCGCCTATAACCGCTGGGCCACACTGGCCGGCACCTAACCTCACTAATTCCTATTAGATCTAACTTTAACCTATCCATTTCCCTTTTTTAAATTTTCTAACCTACCTGCCCGATTAAGGGATCTGACTTTGCACGCTCCGATCCGTAGAACGCCGGTTTTCTTTCTCCTGATAACAACGACCTCCTGAGTAGTCCCCGCCCGCAGATCCGAATGGGGGACTATTTTACCTCCAGAATATTTTACTCAAGAGGACGCCATCATCATTTAACCATACAGTAAGGCTGCATGCACTTGGGAAAAATTAAGGCTGTAGTTTCCCATTGCTTTCAAAATGGTTCAAATGGCTCTGAGCACTATGGGACTTAACTACTGAGGTCATCAGTCCCCTAGAACTTAGAACTACTTAAACCTAACTAACCTAAGGACATCACACACATCCATGCCCGAGGCAGGATTCGAACCTGCGACCGTAGCGGTCACGCGGTTCCTTGCTTTCAGCCGTTCGCAGTACCAGCACAGCAAGGTCGTTTTGGTTAGTGTTACAAGGCCAGATCAGTCAATCATCCAGACTGTTGCCGCCCCTGCAACTACTGAAAAGGCTGCTGCCCCTCTTCAGGAACCACACGTTAGTCTGGCCTCTCAACAGATACCCCTCTGTTGTGGTTACACCTACGGTACGGCCATCTGTATCGCTGAGTCACGCAAGCCTCCCCACCAACGGCAAGGTCCGTGTTTCATGGGAGGGGAGGGGGATTTATGGTAAATGTAAATATCTACAAAATATTTATTTGGTGCAAAGAGCACCTATTGACTCAGTGCACTGCTAACGATGTTGTCTGCTTATTGCATAGTTTGTGTTGCATCTAAATGATTCAAATGGCTCTGAGCACTATGGGACTTGACTGCTGAGGTCATCAGTCCCTAGAACTTAGAACTACTTAAACCTAACTAACCTAAGGACATCACACACATCCATGCCCGAGGCAGGATTCGAACCTGCGACCGTAGCGGTCGCGCGGTTCCAGACTGTAACGCCTAGAACCGCTCGGCCACCACGGCGGGCTGCATCTAGAGAACAGGACTAAATGATATTAGAAATATAAATAACATTTACTTTTCGTCGACTGGAAAATGTATTTGAAATTTATTTTGTAAAATGTATTTAGTTATACGACATACTGAACATTAAAATGCATTATTTTTTCTTAATGAAAAATTGTATGTGACCGTTGAATATTCTGGAATAAGCTGTGGGCCTTCATATTTTGCAAAAACCGGTGCAGAGAAAACTTAAAGTCTGCTTTCTTTCACTGTTCAGGAGTGACAAGAAAGAGATATTTTATGGAACGATCAGTGTTCACCCACACTAGCCTGTCTTCCTTCTTTGTGGTGTACTGTGCCACATTTCTGCTTGTATTTTATTTTACATAAGTTCTTCACAGATTCTGAGGTATATAATTACGTGATTTAATATTTTTTGTTCACATTTAATTGAAATTTGTGGCCAAGCTCAGGACATACAATTTTTCTTCTAAATCTCCCCAATGCTACCAATCCACTGTGATCTCCATTGTACGTATGTGCTGACTAAAAACTGAATCGTTGCACAGTTAGAATGACCAACTATGAGTCCGTAGGCACTGTGAATCGAAAAGAGGGCAAAATGTCTCTCAACAATGACAGTCACCCCGAAATCCTTTGTGTAGCGTCCATTTTTCATATCTAACACGTATTTTATGATATAAGTATCATACGATAGTAATCAACGTAATATACCTAAAGAGACAACAGAATAGCAAAGCAATTACACCACGAAAATTGCTTTTGGTTTATAAACTGGTTAATGTTATCCATGTTGGGCTCTCTATGACTCTCACTGTGAAGCTGATCAAACTTTTGTATTGTCTCGGGTGTCATTCTTTGAGTAGGTGATTATTATCATCGAAGTAATAATAGAGTTGGTTTAAATGTGTGTCATGTTACTGATTTAAAGTTACGCTCCACGTAAATTCAATGATGTTTTTGAATAAATGTAAATGTAGACATCATTCATTAACGGAACCGATTCGTAATTCTAACTGAGTCATTGTTGAGAGAAAGTTTGCTCTATCTTCGATTTCTTAGCATTTCCGGAATAGGACCTGCAGAATTTTGTAAAAGAAGTCCAAGTGCTTTTCAGATTAAATTCATTTCCACAGTTAATCATTTTGTGATAACGTGTGTACGCAATTTCAAAACGAATCGATACCAAACAGATGATGAGCGTAGCTATGAATGTGAATATTCACTATAAACAGTGTTTCAAGTAAATAAAGACTAAAAACACATTAAAATCTCCGTCTAGTTAAACTGGGCAAGGGTCCTGGCACGACACAAAATGTCAACCATTGTAGTGCCATTGTTTCGTCATGCTTAAAATGGCGAGTAAGTCTCTCGGTAGACCAAAGGCGTCCCTTCTATCAGCATACAAATCAAAGGACGTTAAAACACAGTGCACCGTGAGTGTGACGCCAAAAAGACTTCATATTTCGGTAGGTCTTCCTATCACTATCGAACGCGGAGACAGGAAACTGCACACAACCGTGGCGAACACTTCCCGGAAGCGATGCTCACTTTGTCAGGCATGTGCCGCAGCCTATATAGAATGCTGCGCGCTGCGTGGGGCGACGGCGGTTGCTTCAAAGATGGAATTTCGATATAAGGCGGGGCCAGAAGGGGCGGCACGGGCGTCACCTGACCTGTCGTTTCTGTTCTGCTTTGGCAGGACGCGACGTTTCAATCCAGAGTGCAAGAACCAATCTCCGCAGTCTTTCCTTATAAAGCATTCAGTTCTCCGTAGACACAATGAATCTTTCTTTTGATGTAATGGAGTGTTATAGCAGTACAGTATGCTATCATATTACACCTTCCCCGGGTCTGACATAAATTGATATGTTTGTTTTGTGATTTACAGTAACATTTATACAGGGTGTCCCAGAAGGAATTATCAGTATTCACGCGTATGACGGGAACGACCATCTGAAGCAAAATAGTCTCGTAAAAATGGGATCTACAAGGCATACATTACAAACTATGAGCACTTCTTCGACTTCGATACTATGGAATGAACCACTTCTACTGTAAGCTATTTCCTTTCCATATTTTTGTAGGAGGTAGTATGGAGGAAAAAAAAGAAAAAAATTGTTTAATACTCTAAAGTCCAAATCTTGAGAGCAATGAGCACTTGTTCAGTAGAGGGGATTTGTTTCACAACAGCAGAGATGAACATCCTTTATAGGTATGCAGCTGAGAACCGATGTTTACAAGACTTTTTAAATTCTAATGGTCGTTGCTGTCAGATCCCTGAATATTAACCATTCCCCCTGGGTCTCCGTGTATTTTTTTCGTCCTGAGTTCTTTTGCTCCTAATTACGAGCTCACTTCAGCATCTATAATCCTGCAGTCAAATTTTACTTAGCTATCTATAGGGGCAGAAGGAGAGTATGTGTGTATGTTTTATATAATTGCCCCTGCAATCTGACATCAGCAAATCATAGACCCTTAAAATGATGATTAGAGAACTTGCTATCTTTGAAATTAAACAAGAATTACAACAAATTCATCTGACAAACATCGCCAATAGCAAACTATTACCTTGGCACATCTGGATGAAGAGTTGGGGATCTTTTTCTAATAATTCTGCCACAGTATAAGAGAATAATATTCATAAGACATACCGCGATGCTGAAATTTTAAGGTTAAAAGGTAGATATTGCTATGGAAGGATATGTGTTTGCATCAACGGACAGAGTTGAAAGCATATTGATTGTAAAAATCTGCAAGCAAGTCTTCAGAATAATGTTTGAAAACTAATGAAATGATTTGACTGTTCCTACAAACCACCTGACTGTCATTTCTGGGTCTCAAAATGTTAATTTGCAGGTAGAAGCTGAAGTTGCTACAAAATTAGTAGTAGGTTTTCCGCTAGTGCGTGTTTGCCGCTAAATGCATCCCAGTCCGAAATATTTCTAAGAGGCCTTCAAGAGGCGCTTATCTATTCGGCTGCCGGGTCGCACTGAATGTTGGCAAAGGCGTCAGGCGATGAAGATAAAGCTGAGGGGATTTTGTTCCATCTGCCGCTGAGAAGGAAGACTCGACTTCTGCCGGCCGCGGTGGTCTAGCTGTTCTAGGCGCTCAGTCCGGAACCGCGCGACTGCTACGGTCGCAGGTTCGAATCCTGCCTCGGGCATGGATGTGTGTGATGTCCTTAGGTTCGTTAGGTTTAAGTAGTTCTAAGTTCTAGGGGACTGATGACCACAGATGTTAAGTCCCATAGTGCTCAGAGCCATTTGAACCATTTTTGAACTCGACTTCTCGCATATTGTTCGTTAATCATTTTAGTTGACTGAGTTATAGATATTCCAAGCGCCGACCAGTAACAAGATGTCTTACAAGAAGCTGCTCCCTTCTCTGACTGAATTCAGGTGGTTAGCCAGTCAAGCCTTCCTTAATATTTGATGGTGGAAAACAGCGTCCTGCTCTCTCTCTCTCTCTCTCTCTCTCTCACACACACACACACACACACACACACACACACACTCCCTCTCTCTCTGTCACTAGTGAGGTGTCTCCCCGATAACACAGTCGTGTTCCTCCCTCTAACTGCTAATTTATTTACGTTAGCCAGTCCTGGCAGCTCTTACATTGTTAAACATTGGGGTTTTTCAGTGTCTGGTCCGTGGTGGTGATTAACACTGACAACGGTGGCCTGACAGGGGATTCTCACTCCACGTTCCAATCTTACCTCCGGGAACTGTGTGTTTCGAAGAAAGCCTGTTTTCTACGTTTTACGCATAAAAGAGGCGTCCTATCCAGGACTTGCTCAAAACGACGTACCTCATCCTCCCACATTCGAGTTTAAAGGAGTCTCTGCTGGTTGCCTCACGGGAAATGCTATTGTGACTTAAGTGACTGGCGGCATGCTGTGTCTCTTCAAAGGAGGCACGACCTATGCGGCTGCTTCCTCTTTCCTTCCGGGGAGTGAGCTCTCCTGCTTGCCTACGCGACCAGGTCGCGCCTATTTGCTTCCACCTCAACATAAAATGCTTTCAGAGTGACGTCTCACTTAGATAAAACATCCAAAAAGTATGCTACCTGCAATCTCTATCCTGTCTATCTCTCTCTCTCTCTCTCTCTCTCTCTCTCTCTGTCTCCGGTTAGAAATGTGACTAGATACACTACAACGTCTCTACAATCTCTAGGAGATACTGAATCCTCTAGACTCTGTTATTTCATGGCAAAATTTTCCATTTCAGGTTTACTAATTCTAGATTCTAAGTGCATAAACACAGGTCTAGAATATTTAACGAAACTAAAGAACTTACTTTTTTTCGCAGTTATCAGTGGCGTTTCCACCGTACATCCTCAACTATTTGTTGGACGTATTGCACTCTGTTTTCTTCCAATACTTTTACCCTGTACAGTTCCCTATAGCACCACAAAATTTTCTCTGTGATGTCTTAATCCAAGACCTGTCACTCTCCTTCTTCTTCTTTACGGTGTTTTCCATGTGTTCATTTCTTTGCTCATTCTGCAGCATCGTCCTTCAATACCACACGTCTAACACTTCCATTCTCTCCTTTTCCGGCTTCCTCACAGTCTATGATTCATTGCCATACTATTATACACTCGAAACAAACGTTCCTTGATACCAGTAGACTTCTTTTGAGCATGAATACCCTCCTTCCCTGGGCTAATCTGCTTTTTATATCGTCCTTGTCTTGCTCATCATTTGTTATTTGACTTCATAGGGAGCAGAGGGTTTTAAGTTCGTCTACTTCCAATTTTAATGTCAAATTTGTTTTCAATACCATTTCTGCTACTATTCATTACTTCTGTCTTTCTTCAGCTTACTCTCAATCCATATTTTGTGCTCACTATTCTGTACATTCCGCTCAGCATAAACCGTACCTCTTCTTCACTTTCACTGAGGATAGTAATGTCATCAGCGGATCTTACTACTGATATCTTTTGACCACGAGTTTTAATACCACTCTGTAACCTTTCTTTCACAGATATTGTTGTTTCTTTTTTATTTACAACTTGTCTTAAGCCAACTTCTTGAACATATTTTATTTTACCTGTCTGTCCCTTTATCTTACTCCTGTTTTTGTCACGATTTCAACGTCTTGCATCACTTTATATTCTCTAATCCTTTTCTTGAGTTAACAAACTCAATGAATGTGTCTTCATTTTTGGTGAGTTTTACTTCGATTATCAAGTTTCCCTAGTGTCTTCACGTTTCCTAAAGCCAAAACGATCGTCGTTTAAGAGATACCCAATTTCTTTTTTCATTCTTCTGAAGCCAAAATAAGAGGTAAGACTCATTTCTGGATTGTGTGTCTGGTTCCGGCGGAGGTTCGAGTCCTCCCTCGGGCATGGGTGTGTGTGTTTGTCCTTAGGATAATTTAGGTTAAGTAGTGTGTAAGCTTAGGGACTGATGATCTTAGCAGTTAACTCCCATAAGATTTCACACACATTTGAACATTTGAACTCATTTTTGGTATTAATCGCTAGTGTCATCAAACAGAAAGAAGAAATACTATAAAGGTGGCAACCGTGACTGGACTCGAATCCGCAAGCAGAGATGGCGCCACCTACCCTATTATTTCCATTCAGTGTTGATACAACGCAGGGGGGGGGGGGCGGGGGAGGGAAGAAATGATCTCTAAAGACCTCTCTGTGAAGCACTTATCTCTCTCAAATAATGGTATGTGATGGCTGCACTGTCTCCTTGAGAGTAACTAGTGTTGCAACCGTCAAGGCCAACCTGGTGTCGAACTGCTCGGTAATTGTTACACTGTTGAAGAAGGGTTACGACTGAGAAATAGTACCGCATGAATTCAGTTGCATACTCGTTTTGTTTGCTGCAATCACACTGGCAGCCAATTACTAAAAGACATGTGAAGTGCCAATCCAGGAGTCAATACAGGACTGATCAGATTAAAACCAGTATGGCCATCCAAATTTCGTTTTCCCCTGGTTTCCCCGAATCACTTCAAGGGAAAGCAAGGATTGTTCTTCCGAAAAGGTGAAGGAAGGCTTCCATTCACACCCTTTTGCAATATGAGCACCTTTTCTAGTGAATTCATCACATGGGTTCTTAGCCATGTCCTTCCTTCCTTGCATAGCGTTACATTTCGTTACAAAGATTCTTCTAAATAAGGCCATCGTTAGGTTGAAGCGGACGCAGCAGTCTTGCAACCAAACCATTACCTTGCTTGGCGCTATACTGGGAACCAGTGACTTCGCAGGAGGTAATGCCTTTATAAAATAAGGCAATAGCAACCACACGGAAATCAACACTTGACAATAGCCGAAGATACTGTGTCGAAAGCTCATGGAATTGAAACCACTTGGAATACCTGGAAGCTCGAGATAATTTTATCAATGTATATCGCTGCGAAACCATGCATTCGCATATTACGTATCTCTACAGGGAGGAAACGTGGCACAGCATTAAACGCCTATGGAAGCTGCTCATTCGGAAGGCTAATTTATTAACCTCTCTACTATTACAACCACGCTGCCGTGAAGAGAAGACCATTTATCATTTTGCCGTCATGAGCCAGCATATAGACACTGCAGACGTCACATAAGAAAACCATGATGGTGTAGCAAAGGAAATTGAGCCGGGTTCAACAACAGCATAGGCAGAACGTATTACGGAAGACACCGTTATCAACACGACAGCGAGAAACATCGAATAGCATGCCACGTTGGAAATTAAGAAGTGATTTATTTTAACCCATTGCCACGGAGTATCTCTTTCGCTAATATAGCAAGTGAAGCGGAACAAGCAGTTCGCAAAAATTCCCAATGAAACGGCAGAAGAAATCCGTCGAAAAACTAACCATCGTGTAAGTAGGCTGTTTAGATTCTTATATTGGTAACGCCGCTGCCACGTAGCGCTCTAGGTATGAAAATCACTGGCTGTGCTGTGTGCAGTCTGTGTCCAGTTTGCATTGTTGTCAGCCATTGTAGCGTTGGGCAGCTGGATGTGAACAGCGCGTAGCGTTGCGCAGTTGGAGGTGAGCCGCCAGCAGTGGTGGATGTGGGGAGAGAGATGGCGGAGTTTTGAAATTTGTTATACTGGATATTATGAACTGATATATATATATATTATGACTATTAAGGTAAATACATTGTTTGTTCTCTATTAAAATCTTTCATTTGCTAACTATCCCTATCAGTAGTTAGTGACTTCCGTAGTTTGAATCTTTTATTTAGCTGGCAGTAGTGGCGCTCGCTGTATTGCAGTAGTTCGAGTAACGAAGATTTTTGGTGAGGTAAGTGATTTGTGAAAGGTACAGGTTAATGTTAGTTAGGGCCATTCCTTTGTAGGGATTTCTGAAATCTAAAAAATATTGTGTGTCAGTTTAAGCACAGTCTTGTATAAATTGTTCTAAGGGGACGTTTCAATAGACCTATTCTCACTCAAACTGCCAGCATCGTACGTGATAAAAGCTGAGCATAATGGCCTTCGCGAGATCCACAATGATCCTTTCATCGTAGTCGTAGTAACGCACTACCCAGGTGGGGAGTGTTTCATGGCGATTTCAGAGAAAACGGTAAATAGCCGAAAAGAACAAGGTGGACGACAGCAAATCGGACACTGAACTGAAAATGCAGACCGAGAGGAAAAACAAAGGCAAACCCAAAAGAATCATCGGTAGCCTGAAACCTGAATCACAAACCAAGAGAATGAGCTGGCACAAGCTTGTCACTCTATGTGCAATAGTAACATCGGGTGCCAGAAAGGTTCAGATATGAACATAAACTCTACTGGCCAAGGATCGCGCGCTGTTTTGTCTCCTAGTCTATGCTCCCAGAGTGTCTTGCCCAATAACGTGATGTCCGAGCCGCTCGCGGTGCAGCCGTGAAATCAAATGTATGGACGGCCAACACTGGTGCGTTCATCCCAGTACCGTTATCTGAATCAAACGATATTAAAACTCTCCTCCCTTTAACAGGCGCCTAGGTCTGAAAATCACAAGACCTTTATTTCGCCTACTGAGGCAATAGGGTGGGTTGTGAGGGTGTCCCTGTCAGTGATATCAAATCCAACTCAATTTCTGGAGTTTCCATCCGCGTAACGTCATTTTAACCCACTCTCTGGTCTACTTGAGACTGTGACTGCTGCTAGACATTGAGACTTTCGGGTATTGCAGTGCTGTAGAAAGTAACTCAACCGCCATGTGTTGCCAGTCCTGCATTGGTTTGTTCTCCACCGCTGGTAATGATGGCGTGAACTCGGCTCCTAATGGCGCTGTGGGTGCGTCCACGGTGCGGTAATAGGAGCACTGGGAGTCGGCGGGGACGGTCAGAAAGCGTCGTCGCTGAGAATGGTGAGGTCGGAAGTTCCCAGTGCTTGTTTGAGGAACTAGAAGTGACGTTGCGAATGTCGCAGCCACACTTGGTGGCAGCGAATGATCAAGTGCTCCTGTCCTGCTACGACGAGAGAGATTTGGCGTTTTTATGGCCGAGAGCAACGCCCAATACCCAACCCAGCTTCTGGCTGAATGTGTGAGCCATACCATGGACCTTGCTTGTAGTGAGGTATGGAACGTGTGCTTGGGGTCTGCAGGGCCTGATGCAGTAGGACCAGGAGCATGGGCAGCCTGCACGCATGAAGCACACTAGCTGGGCTTCGTTGGTTGACTGGGGTGGACCGGTATGTAACAAGCTTCGCCAGTGATCATCGACGCCAGGGCCTTCCTTATTTGTACCTTGAAGTTCTGACCAACCTCTCCACTACATATTTCGAGGCCGGGTGGAAAAGATGCTGATCAGGTGCTGTATTCCACTGCGTTGGCAGAGAACCTCAAGTTATGGTGAAACAAACTGTGGTCCATGTCAGATACTAAGTTGTAGGGAGGTCCCTCTGTGGTGAAAATGATAGCAAGTGCTCTTACTGTTCTGTATGTGCTCGTAGTAAAGTCTTGTACTGCATAGGGGAAATCAGAGAGCACATTCATCCCCAGTAAGCACATCACACTTGATAAGGGTCGCACAGTCTATGTGCACTCAATCCCGAGAGTGTTTAGGCTGGGGCCAAAAGCAAAAACCTTCTGCTCAGGAGGCTTAGCTGAGAGCGTAAGCCTGCCAAGTATGCACTGCATGCTCTGTTGCACCCTCTATAACTGACCAGTAAACATGGAGCTGACTAAGGCTTTCATCGTCAAAATCCCCCAGTGGTATGAGACCACGGAGCGGAGGTGGAATAACGACGTGTCATTCAGCATCGTCGGTAGACAACAACACTACTCCCTGGACAACATCAAGCTGATGTACTAGAGCCAATTAATTTCGCTGCACTGGGTTGATCCTTTCGGGAGACTCTCTGCCCAACCACTCTGTACTGTCAATATGAATCTATGCAGTAGGGGGACCTTACTAGTAGCCATCGCTATTCCATGAGTGGTGACGTAAAAATCTTGCGTGGTGCGGTGCTTATGCTCATCTAGGGCAAAATACATTGCATCCATGAAGTCAAATGCAACATCAGGGCTAATGGGGAGGCGTTCAAATGCACTAGTGTCTGCATACGGAGCAGTGGGTCTAAAACGAAATGTCACAATGGTAATTGGTCAACAACAGAGCCTAACGTTGCAAACGCAGTACCGTTTTGGCTGGAAGGTGGCCCAAAATGAGAGGCGAGGGGTTTGTGGTCTGTAAGTTACTGGAACTTACTCCCATCTAGAATATGGTGGAATGTTTACCATCATATACAATGGCCAACGCCTCCTTCTCCGTTTGTGAATAGTTTTGCTGTACCTGCGAGCGTCATGGACACAAAAGCAGTTGGTTGCTCTGTACCGTCAGCATTCTTATGCGAGAGAATGACCGCTACTGCATAAAGGGTTACAATGGAGCTCGTTCTCCAGCAGACACTGAAATGGTGTTTGTAAGTTTCGTAAGTGCTTTTCCCTAGTAGCATCTATCACCCAAACGTCATCCAAACAGTTTAAGCACTTCAGCATACCGGGCCTTAGTTGTTCAGAGTGTCTTCGGAAAATTCCTGCTGCTGAGGCGACCTCACAAGGCGTATTTCTTTGCAGTATTTCTATCAGAGACCTGGCTCAAAGGAAATATTCTCTCAAATTCTAGACAGCTACATCTTTTTAAGACACGACAAATGTAACCCACGAGAGGGAGTTTATAATCTGATTTATAATATTCTGTGCTATACACATCCAACAATAGTGGAGATAAACAAGTGGAATGAATGTTGGTGGAGATCAAGTCCCTTAACAGAAAGTGTCTGATATGCGTTCTCTACAAACACTCTAAGGTAGGCTGATTTGCCTGCTTCCAAACCGCTCTTTGGAGTCTCGAATCGACATACGACCATATAATTAATTTACGACAAATATGCTCCCTGTCACTATAGAGGCAGGTAGGTAGGCAGGCGTCCCCGTGGGTTCGGCATTTGGTCATAGACTCTTTACATTGCACGTAAATAATGTGTAATCAGTTTTTTCCTACCCCAAATACCATATGTAAGCTGATGATCTCCACTTTCATCAAACTGAAAAACCAAAAAACGTGAAGACGGCTGCATGCACCTTCAAAACCGGCGCAAGATATATAGAGTTATAGCTCAATCAACCCAATACCCGAGCGGTACTGGTTGGTCATTCCAGGCTCATTAACCCAAAATATCGGGAATCACTACCACTTTTAACCCTAAAAGGGACAAATATCAACTACTCCACTTAAGCAAAGTGTATGGGAGTAATAACAGAAGGTAATTTAAACTAGACTATGTGTGTAATTGCAATGTGCAAGAAAGCATTAGCATATCTCCCTGACCTACAAAAATATGAAACGCTCCACCCTCTTGACCTGAAGAAAATGTGTACAAACATCTACTTCCAATTATTGGTTACAGCTATGTTACGCCGCAGTGCCTTTCTCAGGAAAGCTCATGGCGCCTGGAATTTTCTTATGAATGCCTGTGTTCGCTATATCTGTGACTTTCGACTCTTTCTCTTGACCTGAAGAAAATGTGTACAAACATCTACTTCCTATTATTGGTTACAGCTATGTTACGCCGCAGTGCCTTTCTCAGGAAAGCTCATGGCGCCTGGAATTTTCTTATGAATGCCTGTGTTCGCTATATCTGTGACTTTCGACTCTTTAACCACAGTTCACCATCAAATGCACAGCTACCTTAGCTACGTGGAGACAAACACAGCCAAGGTAGCTGTCTTTTCTGCTGTCTTACCAACGAACACTCCCTCATATCTCCCCTCGACAATAATGCTCTTGAACAACATGGCAGAAACACCCGTTATATAGTTGGTAATTTCAATGCACGTAAAACTGCATAGCCATTATACAGCTAGGGTCAGCTGGTAATCGAGGCTTTCTCGTTTTTCTTAACGCAGATACACACACTGATGAGCGAGGTACAATATCTCTGACTCTTTACTAGAAATAAAGAACAAATAATATTTTTACAACTCATTTATTTTCCATTTTCATTGCGGATAATATTATGGGAAGATAAAAATTTGCAAGTATGCACGTATTTCTATATCGACATCAGGTAGTAGTGACTTACCATACATGCTCCACACAGCCTCACAATACATACCAAAGTTTTTTGTAAATACATTCCCAGAAGTGTTCTCATTAGCCAGTTTTGAATGAGCATACCGAACGTTGCCAGACAATCTGTAAATATAATCTCATCAGCCCACATGGCCATTTACAGACCACTGAATTGCTGAACTGGCACACTCCATCATTCTGAATGTCGCTTCCTATAAATCTGTGTACTCTAATATATCCTCATCATTGATGATTTTAATAGCTTTCCAACAGTCACCGACACACGCTGTGTCACAACCCAGTAACACAAGGGATGCAGTTTGATCACTGAATAGACAAGTTACGTTTGAGAAATTCTCACGTAACTGTCACCACTTGTACGATTAAAGCACAACATTCTTGCCGCTAAACTGAGGATTTTCAAACACTATTAAACTCGTGACAGGAGGACATGCAAACACCTACAGGTCTGATATCGCTCACACTTTGACTGTACGTAAGAGTGAACAGAAACACTATAACAGCAAGAATAGTGGTGCAGACGTAGGTAATAATGGTAATTCACGATCATAGAACAACAGTTCTTCTACATCGTCTGGTAAAGGTGCAGATTACGAATGTCAGTTTCGGGATGGTTAGGACACTAAGGAGCGGTGGGGCAAGTGCTGGGGGAACGACCAGTAGGAACATAGTGACGGAGGTTGGAGAGGAAAGGACCAATAGGACCACAGTGAGGAAGACACCATTTTTTGGGCCATAAATTACAGTCGTTAAAATGACAGTTATCACATAACACTATAGTCTGATTTAAAGTAGTTGTCACTTGACAGGCAACGGGCTGCAGGGCTCCCGTCACCAATAAACCAATGGTAGCCGGCGCTGTCGGCTGCCACTGCGTTGCCACTTCGCTGACCAAGGCACTGTGCCAGCCAGCCAGTCCTCAGTGAGCCGTTGTAGACGTGCGGGTGAGAGATTCGAGTGACTTGTAGCTTCGCGTGTAGCTTCGCGTGTCTGATGAAAGCAGTCGCCAGAGAGGGAGGCCGAGGCGCACGCTCCTCGGAAACCTCCAAAAAGTGGCGGACATGGCGTCGTTATGCACAGTCAGGCGCGTGAATACGTGTGTTCCTTAAGGGAGTATTTTGAGAGAGAGAGAGGGATGCAGGAGGGCCTGTCGTTCCTTTGGATAAGATGGAGGGGCGAACTGCAGCTGCTCTGCAAGTTAGCGAACGATCAGTAATAAGAATCTGTAAGGAGAATTTCACGAAAGAAGGCTCAAGTAAAACATCTAAATTGGAGACACCTGGGAAAAAGAGGCGACTAGAGAAGAGGGTCCCAAAACTTGAAGATACCATTCGTCGTCAAATATATGCATTTTATTCGACGAAGGAGTATCCAGCACTCAAAAAACTACATGCTACCCTCACAGTGGCTGACCTGTTTCGGGGTAGTAATTCGACTTTGTTAAGAGTCGTGAAAATGTTAGGATTCCGCTATAAATCCATCTTTGGCAGAAAGTTACTTATGGAACGCCAAGATAATGCAGCCTGGCGGTGCCGCTTACTTAAAGAGTTAGTGGGGACAAATTTTGATGATATCGTTTGGCTTGATGAAACGTGAGTGGATGCAGGACACAGTTTAAAAAAAGGCTGGACAGACGGTACCATCAGCGGTAGTATGGCAGCTCCGATCGGCAGAGGAAAAAGGATAATTGTAGCACATGCCGGAAATTCAAAAGGTTTCATTCCAAATTGTCTGCTGCTATTCAGTTCAAATAAGACCTCCAACTACCACGAAGAGATGAACCACAATACTTTTGTGAAATGGTTTGAAGACTGTATGCTCCAGAACTTAACAAAAAACTCTATCATTGTTATGGATAACGCTCCTTATCACTCAGTAATACAAGATAAAGCACCCACAAAGGCAACGCGGAAAAACGACATTGTTAGCTGGTTACAGAAACATAAGGTACAGTTCAACAGTAATTTGACAAGGGCAGAATTACTAGAACTTGTATCGCAACACAAGCCAAAGAACCCGATTTACATTGTGGATGAAGTAGCAAAAAAATACGGGCATAAAGTGCTCAGATTTCCTCCTTACCATTGCCACTTCAACGCAATAAGCTGATTTGGGCTCAGGTTAAAGGGCATATTGCTGCAGAAAATAAGAAATTCACATTAACCGAAGTGGAACGCCTTTTGAAAGAGGCAGTTGAAATACTGACATCGGAAGACTGGCAGAAGGTAGTGCATCACGTGAAAGGAGTGATACAGGACGCATGGAACAATGAAGGTATCTTACAACAAAGTGTCGAAGACTTGATTATATCTGTCAATACGAGCAGCGGCACGGATAGTTCCACTGACTCGACTCTGAATTAAGCGGTGTTTTCGCATTGTCTGATTAGTGTGTAGTGTACTTACTGCCATTAAATATTGTATTTGTGAATTTATTTCGATTAATTCTTAGTCTTGTTGTGAGACTAAGAAATACTGTTTGGTCACCTCTCGTCATCTCCTTACAGTAACTTAGACTGAATTGTAATTCTATTTCATTTTGTATTTCAGCAATGTGTGTAATAGTTTTCGAGATTTGCAATCTAAAGAAGAAAACTTTTCCGGACGCGAAAATTTCTCACACTTCAATAGTTAATGTAACAATGGCCCTAATTAAAATTAAGAAAAGATATTTGATATGCTTATAGATACCACTGAGACCGATACTGTAGGTGAATTTCAAAATGTTTACATAATATTTATAGGAGATAGAGATTTTAAACATCATACTTGTTTCGAGTTCAGTACTGATAGGGTTGCTTAAAAACGCTGTTTTCAGAAATTTATATACAGGAAACATAATGCACTACGAAAACTTCTAAGGATTCTTTGGCGAGTGCACTATTTTGGCAATGAATGAAAAAAAATATTTTGCTGTGACACCATTGTTTTTCAGTAATATGTGGGTTTGAAATTTTTTATTTACTTTTTGTAGAAGATACAGGCTTTAAAACGATTTTCTATCGCCGCGGGTAGCGATGCGCTGAGGCGGCTGCCTCCAGCCAGTGCTTGACGTGACAACGCCGCAACTACGCAGCGCAAAAGTAAAGTGACAATTACTTTAAATCAGACTATAGAAGTATTAGACAAACACCTGGGTAAACATGAACCCAAGTTCCCCACTCAGCTGACATTTTACCTATACATTAACGTATTTATCACAATAGTTATTTCGCATTCATTATGTCCTAAATAAAGAAAACATTTGTGCAAACGAGCAGTTTGTTTAGATAAGGGTCATTAAATCAGGCTAAGACCACTGGTGGGTTTGTTTACTTAAGAGAACAATGGACACCACTGAGGTAAAACGTTTTCGATGGTGCTGAGCCAGGCACGCAATATTGTTTTTGAATGAATAAACCACCATTTGACTATATTGTTGTATTTATCTTCTACACTATCTATATTTCGGCTTTGTGTCATAATCGCTTACAACACTAATGGCTCTTAGACCATTAGCATGTCATATCTAGTAAAGTTAGTTCAAAAACAAGTGTTGTTACTCTGCGTTAGATTCACTTTCTCGGATATGATGCGTTAATTCTAATAACGTCTTGCACTATACTCGATAATGGCATAAAAGCCGAAATCTAGATAGTGCAGAAGATAAATACAGCGATATACAGTCAAATAGCGGTTTATTCCTTCAAAAAGAATGGAGGTAAAACTTTCCTACATCTCCAACAGCAACGTCAGCATGCATATCTGTTGTCGGCAGTGGTTTGCTGCCGATTCCGATAAGAACTACCCTATCACTGAACAGCTCATAGTAACCCACTCTCTGCCCTAGCTACCCATTCATACCGAATCCTATTACCATTATACATTCCACTTCCTGCCTCGTAGAACGTTACCTTTGCGTTGGTCATTCAATCTTTTTCTTCCGATCACCTCCCTGTTGGCAGTCTCGACCCAGAGATCGGAGTGAGGGACTAGTCCGGAATCTCTTATCAATAGAGAGCTCATCATGACACTTTTTAAATTATAGGTCACATGCCCTGTGCATACACATACAGGAAGATACAGTTGTAGGTATAGATGCACATGCTCAGATCTGGCCATCAGGAGGTTGAAGTGGTTGCGGAGGACTTGAAACCAAAAGTTTAGTTAATATGGCGATGGACTGGGTATCAGTGACGTCACAGGCGGTAGCGCCTTTGCATAGGGTGCCAGAACACTACTGTCAAACTCTCAGGGATGACATCAAAACAAGAAAAAATACGTAGCTGACGTCGAGTGTAGAATGCATACCTTAAGAACTGTGAGCACTTGCTCATTTTGATACTTTCAAACATGTGTCTTCTACAGCAAACTCATTGTTTCCCATACTGTTGGAGGAAGTGGTATGGACCAGTGGTGTACATGTTCCGCTTTTAACCCGCCCATGCTTGCCCAGTGGCCAGGCGGGCAGGCCGCCGCGCGTTATCAACAGAACGGGCAGGCTGCTCCACTCCCAGCCAAGCCAAGCAGAACCCAACCCGGGCAGGCTGCGGGAAACTTGCTTGCCTGCCCATATTACTGCTGAGCTGCGCTACGCAGCCGTTTAGTCTGCGCGCGTCATTGTCGTATTATGAACGTTAATTAAAAGTTTTTATTTTACCTGAGCACCAAAAGACAAACCCCAACATTATATAATTATATATATTAATTTCAGGTCAAAAAATATTGGGTTTTATTTGTACATTCTTCCTTTACGAGCATATTTCGGGCTTATTATCTATATAAATAAAAATGAATAGCCAAATGTGTTGATAAACGTAAAACTCGAGAACGCCTGGACCAATGCGGCTATTTTTTTTTTTTGTATTCGTAATTCTCAGGACAAGGTTTTTATGAAATAAAATTTTGGAAAATCGACCGAAAAATTGGAAAATTTGAGAAAAACTGAAAGTGCGTTTTCATTGTGTCCGTGTGTTTGTATTGCATACAATCTTGACGAAATTTTGCACACTATACCTTGAAACCAAGAGGTAGGTCACAGTCTACATAAAATTTCGTAGGGTGCATGCCAGAGGTTACTTTACCTAACGGAATTCGACAAATTGTACGTTTTTATTCCTATCTTGATGAAATTTCTCACACTTGATATTGAAAGCATGATGAAGGGGGCTGTCTGCTTAAAATTCTGAATGGTGCATGGCGGAGGGTACTTTACTTACACACTTCTCCACCAACCTACAGGTTTATTCGGATCTTGAAGAAATTTTGCACACTTGACCATCAAGAGGAATATCACTGTCTACATAATATTTCGGACAGTGCATGGAATAGAGTACCTTAAAAAAGATTTTGACATCGTTTGCGGCCTCATAAACACACGAAAACGTTTCCCATGCGGCACTTCAGCTCTGTTTCGTTCAAATGGTTCAAATGGCTCTGAGCACTATGCGACTTAACTTCTGAGGTCATCAGTCGCCTAGAACTTAGAACTAATTAAACCTAACTAACCTAAGGACATCACACACAGCCATGCCCGAGGCACGATTCGAACCTGCGACCGTAGCGGTCGCTCGGTTCCGGACTGTAGCGCCTAGAACCCCACGGCCACTCCGGCCGGCTCTCTGTTTCGTTACCAGCATGTCTTCGCCAGTTGTCAATTTTTTTCAATCTCACTAAAGTGCGACCTATTCATTGTGCTGTCCCCAGCGTTGCGATAAATGAACTGCGGGCTAACTACCTGGCTACTCTAGTCACGGTAACTTGACTGCGCAACCTGTTGTCAGGCGCAGCAAGCTGAGCGGGTCCCGTGAAGCTTGGCAGGCCTGCGGGAACCCAGGTAGCCCGGGCTTGCGGGAGCCCAAGTCGGCCGCATTACCCACTATGCCTCAGTACACGCGCACTCTTGTGTTTACATTGCGGCAGGCTGGCCTGCATGAATGGTTGCAGAGGAACTAGGGACAAGCAGGCTGCAAGGGGTATTTGTACACCACTAGTATGGACCAAACCAAGAAAAATATGTTCAGCAAACAAGAATTCTAAAATCCATACATTAAGAACTTGATCAGTAGCAGTGGTGTGTTTCACAGTAGCGAAAATGAACAAGAACGGCAGCCGGCATCACTTACAATGGTCGAGGAGTACTCAGTCGAACGTTCTTAGATTTTAAACCATTTGACGCGGCCTGAAGCTCAAGAGAAATTTTTCAGTACGTATCGTAGCAAAACTATTCATCACTTAAAACTGGACCAAATGTTACCCAATAACACTTTTTCAGAAACACTTTTCTTACTATTGCCAGTCTTCATTTTACAATCATTTCATTTTGCCTATCATCAGTTACGTTGCTTCCCAAATAGCAAAACTTATTAACAACTTTTTGTGTCTTATTTTCTAACGTAATTCCGTCCGCTTTGCCTGATTTAAACGAACTGCATTTCACTACCCTGCCAAAGAAAAAAAAAGAAATGATCGTATGACATTGCTGGCCGGGAGGCCCCATCCGCTGGGACGGGGTGATCGGCCGCCGAATGCGAGTCTTATTTCAGTCGACGCCACAATGGGCGGCTCGTGTGCCGGTCATGAGGACAAAATGATGATGAGGACAACACAATACCCAGTCCACGAGCAAACAAAATTTGCAGTTCGGCCGGGAATCGAACCCGGGCCCGCTTCATGGGAGGCAAGCACGTTACTTTTTTTTTATCGTTGTGTTTGACCGTTGCAGACGTCACAATAACATCCGTTCAAGTTCCTTTGATGATCCTTCCACTCAGTTGTTTTATTACAGAGGACAATCGGCTCTCTGACATAACACGCTGAGCTACCGTGCCAGCTATTTTGTTCGCTCTTGTTCGTTGCATGTGCTGGGGGCGGATGTCGTAAGACATCCGTTTAAGTTCGTTGTTGATCGATTAACTCAGTTTTTTTTTTTATTACAGAGGACAGCTAACCCTCTGACCGAACACGCTGAACTACCGTGCCAGCTATTGAGCTAAGCAGGCAGACATTACCCTGGTTTTTTTATAGATGGGACTTTTTAAGACACTAACCATTCCGTTCAGTTTTTCTCCCAAGACTTTTACTGTCTTTGACAGAATTGCAGTCACTGGAAAACTTCGAAGTTGTTATTTCTTCTATGTGAACATGAAATTCCTTTCCAAATTTCGCTGATTTCCTTCATTGCTTTCTCAGTGTACAAATTGAATAACATCGGTAGTATGCCACAACTCCGTCTCATTACCTTCTCATCGTCTCCTTCCCTCTTACAGCTTAACTTTCAGTACAACTCATAAATAATCTTTCGCTGCCTGTATTTTACCACTGCTCCCTTCAGATTTTCGTAGACTGTATTCCAATAAACACCGCTAAAAGCTCAAGACTATCACTGATATATTGAACATGATGTGGGGGAGCAGCGTAACTCCCCGCTACAGAACGGTGTCAGCTTTCACTTCCAGGGTACGTAGTGGTTCACCAACCTTTTTTGGTTGGATAACTTACATCTCATTATGCTCTTTTGCTGTGCTGTGCTTTGTAATCATCAAGCACTGTGTCATTCTGTCATCGTCCTGCGCTCAAATTTGTGCTGCAATTCATAGTTGTCTCTGTAACAATGTTAACCATAACAGTCTCTCACAAAATGTAGAGATGTGCAAGAATGGCAACGAGTGACGTGGACATTGTAGAAGATGCAAGACTAAGAACCATTATGTGTCGTACGGGTGCGTCTAGTAAAAGAATGATTTAGCAAAGTGGACATTATTTACTAAAAAATTACTGACAGGTACACACATAGATCAAGTTCCACATACAATTGTTACGCTGTATTCCAGAGCTGCTTTGTAAGCTCACAACTAAGCCTTTAATGCATTTTTCTTAATTTTCTGTATAAGTTTACAGGAGTAATATCGTTAATCACTTGATTAGGGCTGAAAATAAATATTATATTAAGAATTATTTTAGTCTAATTTTATATATTCTTCTAATTTGGTAATATATTTTGCCTTGTCTCTCTCGTTAAAATGTAGTTATAGCTAATGGCATGAACAGCTTTGAGTTAGGGGCAAGGTTAAGTTAGTAGCTAATATTTACTACGTCCTAAAGAATTCTTTAAAAATTAATCAGATGAGAAAAAAATAACCTATTATGGGTAAAAAATAAGACACGTAACAGTACACTTGTATTGAAACGTGGCGATGTGAAAATAGAATAGTATTAGATCTACTGAAAACAACTAAACGGTCGCGGAAATAGACTTGTGTGTACATTCTCAAGCTGTTTATTCACAATTTTAATAAAGCAATCTCTATTGACGCGACGTAGCTGAAGGAGAAATAATTCACATTTTCTAGTAAATGAACGCTGCTGTAAGACATTTGATATCCATGTGACGCTGATAAAAGAAATTTAATTACAGCTGACGTTTTTGCTGCAGAATCCAGCTTGATGGAGTACGACATAAATGACGAACTTAATCCTTCGCTCATTTAGAGTTGTGATTAAATTTTCCATTACGATAGACTAAGAGGACTCCTTTCTGGTTCAAGTAACAGTAGTGGAATCCCGTTTCGTCATTTACTGTCTGCAGAGCTCGGTACAAATCTAAACGGAGGTGATAGGGTTGCAAAGGAAGGCATGGAAGGAGGCGGTGACTTGGCGTTATAGGAATAACTGCGGAATTCCGGCGTTTCTCGCGGGACAACAGGTCGTACAGTAGGAATAAAAACGAATTTTTATATAGAAAAACTATTCGCCTGTTAATCGTGGTAAACTTTCCTATGTTACCGTGTACACGCGTACATTTGGATTACCCAACCACTTACCTAAACGAGCGTGGAAAACCGCCTAAAAACCATGATCTGGCTGGCCACTGTAGCAAACCAACGATCATTAATCCATCGAGCCTGGCTTACCACGTCTTGCAAGTTGGTGGCATGAGCGTTTTTATATATGGCAGAAATTATCACTGAAACGTCATTGTGCGTTACCATCAGTTCTGTCTGAAATGTTTTTATTTGTAAACTTGGTAAAGAAGTTACTTGAACTAGAGAGAAGACCCTACTTTGACCTGAACGCATAAAAAAAATCCGCACCTTGCTGCTGACGTCTTTCCGGCTGCAAACAACTTTCATTTTGTCATCACCTATCGTAAGACTTCCCATTACATCAGTATTCCTGTTAAAAGTACTTAGTTCTGTGTGGAAATACACATTCGTAATTATCTGTGACAGAGTTTTATGTCTGTCATAAAAAATTCAAAACAAAGACGACAACGTCTAAGGGAAATAGTTAGAAAGACAGTCTGCAAATATCTTTCGAACCGACTGATTACGTCACCAATGAAAGTAACTCATCAAGAATTTTAAAAACTAAATATGACTATATCAAATAAACACGCTACTTTAAATACCGCGTCGTTATACACTGAAGAGCCAAAGAAACTGGTACACCTGCCTAATATATTGTAGGGCCCCCGCGAGCACGCAGAAGTGCCACAACACGACGTGGCATGGACTCGACTAATGTCTGAAGTAGTGCTGGAGGGAATTGACACCATGAAACTTGCAGGGCTGTCCATAAATCCATAAGAGTAGAGAGGGTGGAGATTCTTCCAAACAGCAAGTTGCGAGGCATCACAGATATGCTCAATAATGTTCATGTCTGGAGAGTTCTGTGGCCAGCTGAAGTGTTTAAACTCAGAAGAGTGTTTCTGTAGCCGCTGTGTAGCAATTGTGAACGTTTTGGGTGTCACATTATCCTGCTGTGACTGTCCAAGTCCGTCGGAATGCACAATGGACATGAATGGATGCAGGTGATCAGACAGGATGGTTACGTACGTGTCACCTGACAGTCGTATCTGTTACCGTCAGAATCGTATCTAGACGTATCAGGGGTCACACATCACTCCAATTGCACGCGCCCCACACCATAGCAGAGCCTCCACAAGCTTGAACAGCCCCTGCTGACATGTAGGGTCCATAGATTAATGGGGTTGTTGCCATACCCGTACACGACCATCCACTCGATAAAGTTTGAAACGAAACTCGTCCGACCAGGCAACATATTTTAAGTCATCAATAGTCCATTGTCGGTGTTCACGGGCCCAGGTGAGGCGCAAAGCTTTGTATTCTGCAGTCGTCAAGGGTACACGAGTGGGCGTTCGACTCGGAAAGCCCATATCGATGATGTTTCGTTGAATGGCTCGCACACTGACACTCGTTGATGGCACAGCACTGAAATCTGCATCAATTTGCCGAAGGGTGTCGTTTCCGTCACGTTTAACGATTCTCGTCAGTCGTCGTTTATCCCGTTCTTGTAGGGTCTTTGCCTGCCACGGTGGTCTAGCGGTTCTAGGCGCGCAGTCCGGAACCGCCCGACTGCTACGGTCGCAGGTTCGAATCCTGCCTCGGGCATGGATGTGTGTGATGTCCTTAGGTTAGTTAGGTTTAAGTAGTTCTAAGTTCTAGGGGAGTGATGACCACAGATGTTAAGTCCCATAGTCCTCAGAGCCATTTTTTTTTGTAGGGTCTTTTTCTGGCCGCAGCGATGTCGGGGATTTGATGCTTTACCAGATTCCTCGGATATACTGTGTCCATCGTTCGTGCGCTGACTATATCAGCACGTTCCAACTCACTTAAAACTTGATGACCTGCCATTGTGGCAGCAGTAACCGATCTAACAACTACGTCAGACACTTCTTGTCTTATATAGGCGTTGCCGACAGCAGCGCCGTATTCTGCCTGTTTACACATCTCTGTAATTGAATATGCATACCTATACTACTTTCTTTGGCGCTTCCGTGTAATTATATTGCAGCTACTCACAGAGGTCCATTGCGGGCTCTAATTATCGTACGGCAGCAATACTTGGTAGATAATCTAATGTGTCAATGCGGAATGAGTTGCACTGAAAAAAATTATTTCCAGTTGTGGCCACCAGGTGTAAATCTGGTGCGACACAACATCTCTCGATTTCTCCATTGCTCATATTGAACATATTGTGCAAACGGCGGTTATTAATAACATCAAGATTATCCATTCCTCATTTGTTTGATCTTTTCTGCGCATGTCCCGTTCCAAATACATTACATACACAGACATTTCTATACGTCTTTCAGAGCACCTGAGGCCTACAATGGAACTAATTTTTTCCAGCGTAAATTCGTCCCGTATTAATGCACTGCAGTATATACGAAGTTTACAACCAACACTGGCTTCACTTTAATTAAAACCACGCAGTATTTGGGTGCAAATATTGACATAAAAATTGGAAAGGAACTGAAAAATGAAAAGAACATATCTCAAAGTGAGGCATCTGAAAAGCAAAATGTGTTTTCCCAAAGTTGTTAAATTAAGGCAATGCATTATATTTCTTAAACCAAAAATCATCTACAGGTCGAAACACTACTTTAATCTGTGTGAAAAGCGGCATTAGAAAATTCGGAAAAGAAAGATAAAAGACTTGTGAAAAATATTAGATCCAATCAAGAAAAAAGAAAACACTTGAATTTTGAGTCGAAATTATTAAACATGTTTATGCTGTCATAAAATAACAGATTAGACCAGGAAGAGAATGTTACACCGAATGGACATATAGAGAGAAAGAAGGAAGACAGATCAATAAAGAACATCCACACATTTTTCCAAATCAATAAAACAGGTAAAGAAAATGTATGGTGAGGCAAGGACTTAAAAGATATGCACACTGAACAGGAGACTATTCAGCATAGTCAAATTCAGACAAGAAGTCAATAAATTCAAAGATTTTCAGAAAACTAAAACCAGCTGGCGTCAAATGGTCCGTTGAGAGAAGAAAAGAACTCATTCTGGAAACGAGAATGAAGAGATAGTTATGCTGACGTGATCCCTAACTAGCGAGAAATTTCTGCTTATTTCTCTAAGACGATGAACGTTTCACGATTTTTTCCTTATATCATAACATTAGCTTCACTTCGTTTAGTGAAGCAAATGAAATATCTCTGTTACGACCAGTTTAATGGATCTCTGCTTGTGTTCTTCCTCAGCTGTCGACCCCAAATCCTTACAGATTTCCGCATCAGTATGTGAAACCTTTACAACAGTTTGTCTCAACACATTATAAATGCGTTATGTACTCTTTTTGACGTTCATCAGAACCTCTGTTTATCGCATCGGACACGCCTTTCTTTCAGAAATTTTTTTGCCCTTCAGATTTTTTGTTAAAGCGTGGGAACAGGATGCTACGGTTGTAGATTTGTTTCTTATGGTAGACAGGATTAGTGGACCTGTTGGAAATTTCTTTGGGGTGAACGTAAAACTGCACTCGCCTGTCGCGAGTCATTTGTGCGACCCTCTCTAATTAATTAATTTAGTTTTCTTTGTATATATTAACATTCATTTCATTTTCGTTTTTCTTTTCTTTTCTTTCCGTGGGACCCGTCTTTGGAGTGGGAAAGTGAAATGCCTCTAATGATTGTATACGCTTGTTTAGAAATTTTTCAACATCTATCGAAGTTTATATGCCAGCTGTATAAAAACCTATTCGCATTAGATCGATTTTATTTTTGCACCTTCATGTTTCCCGACAAGCCTATTTCTGAGTGGCTTATTCATTACACCTGACAGCCTATTTAATTCTCATTTGAATTATTTTTCTGAAAGCCCCTTAAGATGTGGTATAAATTGGCAACAATATCTGTCTTGTCCCTAACCCAAAATCACCCACAACAGTATTGTCATTATACTTTAAAGATAGAAATATAGTAACACATATTGACACTCTGCTTGAAAATAGAAAGTAGAATCTCAATAATATCTTCACAAAATGTTAATTTGCAGCTATAAGTATTGGAGTATTATTAGTCCGCTCAAAGCGTCGGACTGCGGTAGATTCTCCAGAAAGGAATCGCCTAACCTGATACTATCATCCAGCATCACAGGAAGCCCTGTGCATGTGCGGCCAATGGACCTCTCAAGTAAGTGTAGAAGCAAAAATAAACTTCACACTCAGCCTATGACATTTTCTCAGGTAGAGCGTTGCTTGAAATTGCAGAGATAAATTAGTTTCCAATGTGCCAAAAGTGTCACTTTTCTGGAATTCTTCCATACTTCCTGTATACAGTGTGTTTCGTTCATACAATGCTCAGCTGACCGCCATGCTGGTTTCGATCTAAGACTAGATAGAGTAACGTCTCGTCAAAATTTATATCATAAGGACGGACCATCGTCTCGCTTGGACCAGGTTTTTTTTCCTTTTATTCCTTAAGACCGTAGCTCATTCGGATATGAGACAAAAAGCTTTCAAATACTTAATTTCCTTAGATCAGTGAAGCAAAATTCCGTGATAATTCCTGCTAGAATGGACGTGATGGATTTCCATACCCATCTTTGTTTCAATACTGTCCCTAATGACCCTGTCGTCGACAGGATGTTCTTTCTTGTTTTACAGTAACAACTCAAAACCTAGTGGAAGACAGTAGCTCGTGTGGTAACAACTCTGCCACCATTTTTTGATTATGCCGTGCAAGACGTTACATAACATTAACTGATGTGAACCAATCGTTAATTTATTTATAATTTCAGTTCCACGAAATGACAGCGTACATAAGTATGCCTTAATGACGCTACGAGATCAATTGATGTTAAACAGTTACGATTCAGGTTCTGTTGGAAATGATCAGCTGTCAAACCCTGTAGGGTGGCTATAGTTCCGCACCTTACAAGCACTCGTCCACATACTTTGACCTACAACCACAATTAGGTATCATGTGATGGGTTGTACATCGTATATATGAACATATAAAGGATACTGACATTGTCACGTACGCCTTGTAAATAACTGTTAATGCTTATTGCATGAAAGGTGATGGAGTGTTTTTATTATCAGAATGGCGTAATGAATGATTGCCTATGCTAGTAGAGGTTGGAACGACAGTGGATATGAAATGGCAGGCATAATTCAAGCCCTGGGTGGAAGGCCCACACAGGTGTGGTGGTCCAGTTCCACACAGGAGGTGTCAAGACGGTCAGTCTGGACACCTGAGCACGAAGACACAATACAGGGGCGGCCGGTCGTTATTGTAGTAGGGTCGGAAGGATAACCAGTTAATACCTCCGAACTCTGCAAATCTTGGACTCAGGTGAGAGGAACAAAGAAGCGGCACCTCGGAAACCACGCAGGTTGGGTTATTTCCAAGGATTTTTACTCAGAAGCGTACCATTGTACAAATATAGGTTTTTCCTCGCAAACTTTCTGCGCTGGACGACAAAAGACTAAAATATGGTTGGTCGGCGTTCGGAAGAATCTGTAGAGAGGGAGAATATACCTTGGTTTAGGGAATAGGATTCGTTTTCGGAATTACAAGGGTGGGGAGGTGAGCCTTGCTGGGAAGCCAGTGGTAGAGAGATGAGGTCTTCTGTCGTGAGCGCCCGTGTGTGACGGTCGCTCGCTAGCAGCTTTGTTAGTATAGACGAACTTGCTATCTTTACTCTTAGAAGAGTTTACAGTTACAAAGGTTAGGCACTTTACTGTTGCGAGCCTATACGATTCTGGACTTCACCTCCGGGTTGGACGTCGTCGTCGAGTACGCAGCGTTCAGTAATTGAAAGCACTTCTTCTGCCTATACTTACGTTGAGACGTTATCTGAACTCCGTCCTCGTGGCTGGGAGTTTGCGTTTCTCATCTGTAGAACACAGAGAGGAGAAGACCATTAGAGTATATTAGTCAGGGGATGGCCTTCTGCCGTCCTAGTGTTTGAAAGAGTTTATTTGTGGATGGACCCATAGGATGGGGCCCCTCCACGCCCACACCAACGTGGTGACCAAACCAAAAGTTCTACTGTCACCTCCGTATAACATGTTAGTTTTTGAATCAGGAGTCACAGGATGCTGGCTGTGATGTTATCCATGCCTCTGGGTAAGATTACTCATTAACATGGTCCATCAGGAGATGGAAAGTGGACGAAAGCGATCGAAGGGTAGTGGCTGTAAGGGCAGAGGAAAAAAAGTGCCAAGGCAAGCGCCAAGGGAAAAAAACCTCTGCGACAGTGGGACGGGTAGTCAGGGCAGTAGCGGCTTCCTAGTTGCGACAGAGCGTGCAAGGTGTGGTTATGTTAGTGCGACGTACCGGGCATCATTACCTTCGTCATTGCGAAAGCTCGTTGTGGGGCTTGCTGCAGTTGCTGCGTCCCTCTGACAGTTCAAGGTCGCCTTACATCAGTGGGCGATCGGTCATAGGTCAGCTCACAGTGTAGGGTGTGTGTGTGGCTGGTTTGCGTGCTGTGTACTGTACGGTTTCCCTGCGATTGCCTGTTTTTCGGAGGGTCGAGCATCTGGGGTTACCAGTAGTAGCTGTGTTGCAAGGGATCGCCAGTATTGTCATGTTAGCGTGCTATGGGCAATAGATGTTTAGTTCCTTGCCAATAGTGTCTTTGTTTCCATCTATGGTTGCGGTCGTAGTTAGCCAGAGAAAGGATAAACGGCTTACGCGGATGTCTCGTGTTATTGTACAGTCGTGTAGAGAGTTTTTGGAATACTTGCAAGACGGTATATAGCCGATATGCCCCGTGAAGGTCCACGGTGCGTGTTTAGCGCGTAGCGTTGCTGATGATTCTGAGTACTTTGTTCCTTATGAGCTGCAAACGGCGCAGGCGTATGGGCGCAGCGTAGCCCCAGACAGGGGCTGCGAATGTCATCAGGGGTCGAACAAGTGTCATGTACATGGACCTAGACACCCTCCTATTCAGTGTGCTACGCCTATCAAGCATAGGGCAGAGTTGTTTGAGCCTCGCATTTGCCAAAGCAAGGTCACGTGTTGAATGTGGTGCCCCCAGAGTAGTTTCCGGTCCAGCCAGACACCGAGGTATTTGACCTCCTCGCGGAAACGTATTGGGCATGCATGTAGTGTTATTGGGTTGCAGTGCTGAGGTATGCGTAGTAGTTTCGGTCTTCTAATAAACAGAACGGCTTCGCACTTGTCGACGTTTACTCTAACACGCCATTTCACCAGCAGAGGCTCTGCCGCTCTGAGTGCAGTCTGTAGTCGTGAGTTAATGTTAGACGGCTTCCAATCTTGTGCAATGATGGCAGTGTCATCCGCTTAGATTGCCACCGTCGTGTTTTGTGTAGCTGTAAGATCGTTAATGTAGAGGTTAAACAGTAAGGGCCCTAGGATGCTTCCTTGGGGTGCTCCTGCCTGGATACCATGTCGTGTCGATCGTTTGCCCTGCACGTCGGTGTTGAACCATGAGATAATGAGTGTATGGGACGTACGAGCCCGTCGGGGAACCCTGCGTCACTGAGTTTGCGTATAAGGCCGTTGTGCCATAGACGGTCGAAAGCCTTTTCGATGTCCAGGAACACCGCCCCAGTTGCTTTGTTTGTGTTGTATCCGTGTGTTATGTATTCAACGACGCGGAGGAGTTGTTGTGTTGTTGAGTGGTGATTCCTGAAACCGAATTGCCCCGGTCTCAGGGTGTCGTTTGTGATGCAGTGCCTAGTGAGTAGTTTTAGAATTACCTTCTCAACGATCTTGCTGAGCGCGCTCATCAGACTGATGGGTCGTTAATTTTGTGGGAGAGAGTGGTCTTTCCCCGGGTTCCTGAACATCAGGACCTTGGTCGTCCTCCAAAAGGCGGGGAAGTGTTGGTGTTTGTGGATGGATCTCTTCCATCGTCGCAGACGAGTACGAGAACCATCACTTCGACGCACCGGACGCAGTACATACGGTGATATCGCAAATTGCTTGGGCGTATTAGGGCTATAAAGCTAAACAGCTGTGATCACGTTAGTATATTTCAACTGAGGTTCCACACCACTGTAGATTATCTTTGAAAGTAGTGTCTTCTAGTGTTTGGTATGTAGATGATGTCAACAATTTCGCGTTATTGATAATAGATCCCGCACTCATAATAAGGGGGGCAGAGTTGGGCAGTTAATTAATAATTTTAGTTAGGAAATATAGACAATTGTACTTAAAGGGTTGATTTTAATCTATAATAAATATATACTGAACAAGAACGTTTATCATTTAGTAGTATTAGTTGCCTTCATCATAAATTTATGTTTAGATTGTAATTTATATATAAAAGGAAAATGAAGAGATCCTAAGATCTGCTTCAGGGGGTAGTCAGACAGGGCCAAATCATCATTTTAGTATTTATTATTTTCCGTTGCGCACATTCATTTTAGACCCGCCTGGAGTAGCATCTTGGAACACAACCAGATGTGCTAGGCTGATTACTTTCGTTACTAAATTCAGGTGATATGTGAATACTTATAACTGAACGATCTACCACCTACCATTTACCACACAGAAATTCAATGAACGTGTCTCGATGTTTCCTTAAATCTTCCATCCAGTATAAATCGCAGCGTCTGAACTGCCTCTGCAGGGTCTTTATCTTCTGTTCGCGCCAGCAACGTGGATGCATGAGGCCTTCAATTTATTGTGCGATGGTTTTTACACTTATCCGGTCTTGATGTATTCAGGATTGTGAGGATGATATTTTTCCGAAAATCTCACGGATTCCACACACGAACGTGAATAACCGTTTCGTTACCAGTACCCCGAACAACTTTAGAAATCGAAACTTCCTGGCAGATTAAAACTGTGTGCCCGACCGAGACTCGAACTCGGGACCTTTGCCTTTCGCGGGCAAGTGCTCTGCCAACTGAGCTACCGAAGCACGACTCACACACGGTTCTCACAGCTTTACTTCTGCCAGTATCTCGTCTCCTACTTTCCAAACTTTATAGAAGCTCTCCTGCGAACCTTGCAGAACAAGCACTCCTGAAAGAAAGGATATAGCGGAGACATGGCTTAGCCACAGCCTGGGGGATGTTTCCAGAATGAGATTTTCACTCTGCAGCGGAGTGTGCGCTGATATGAAACTTCCTGGCAGATTAAAACTGTGTGCCCGACCGAGATTCGAACTCGGGACCTTTGCCTTTGGCGGGCAAGTGCTCTACCAACTTTTTTTTTTTTTTTAAATCTCATTTTGTTCGGTTTCGTTCGTTGCATTTGCTCAGGGCGGACGTCGTAAGACATCCATTTAAGTTCGTTGTTGATCGATTAACTCAGTTTTTTTTTATTACAGGGGGCAGCTAACCCTCTGACCGAACACGCTGAGCTACCGTGCCGGCGTACCAACTGAGCTACCGCAGCACGACTCACGCCCGGTACTCACAGCTTTACTTCTGCCAGTATCTCGTCTCCTACCTTCCAAACTTTACAGAAGCTCTCCTGCGAACCTTGCAGAACAAGCATTCCTGAAAGTAAAGGATATAGCGGAGACATGGTGTAATTAGGCTGTTTAGATTTTTATATTGGTAATGCCACGTAGCGCTCTGTATGAAAATCACTGGCTGTGCTGTGTGCAGTATGTGGCTAGTTTGCATTGTTGTCTGCCATTGTAGTGTTAGGCAGCGGCAGCTGTATGTGAACAGCGCGTAGCGTTGCACAGTTGGAGGTGAGCCACCAGCAGTGGTGGATGTGGGGAGAGAGATGGCGGAGTTTTGTTTGACACCAGTTCATCAAATTAAGTAACTTGTAAGTTACATTTCACTGCACACTTTTCTGTTGGTCATAATATATGGACAATATGTGAGAAGTAGGGACTGTTAGTGTTTGCACGTGTGTTAATAATTCAGCAAGGGACTGGATAACAGCATTGCTGATTCTAAGGACAATTCCAAAAAAACTTTGTGAGTGCACCAGTGGTGGTTATGGACTTGCTCTATTATCCGCAAGACTTTCAATGGTGATTGTGCACCTGCACAGTCGCAACGGATGGCTGCTAGCCATCTCTACAAGGACTACAGTGGGTCTACACCTTTGATGACTCACCAATACCATTAGATCTACAAGGACTGCAGTGGTTCTGCGCCTCTGGTGGCCCGCCAATACCATACTCTCTACCAGGACTACAGTGGGTCTACTCTGTGATGACCTACCTACCAATCTTCTTCAAAAACGTCGAATGACTCTGCTGTGGGTTTGCTCTGTTGTGGCCCATTACCTGTCAGCATGTCAGGAGTCAGCACTGTCTTTCCGTTGGAAGGACAACACTACTTCTTCAAGACTGCGCGGAAATCCACTACTTTTGTGTGCAATTTCTTTTACTAATGAGACTTTGTGAAAAAAACTGTAATTACTATTATGATGAATGATCAGGACTGTCTTTATGGACTGTGAGAAAATTTTAGCTTTTGACCAACATTGTATAAATAAGTGTGTGCATTTGATATCTTTGTTATTGTAATTATGAAAAATTTTTTCAAATCATTATTGGCCACTGCCCAAAAAAATTTGTAAAATTTTTTGTGGGGAGCATGGGGGCTATGTAAGTAGGCTGTTTAGATTTTTATATTGGTAATGCCACGTAGCGCTCTGTATGAAAATCACTGGCTGTGCTGTGTGCAGTATGTGGCTAGTTTGCATTGTTGTCTGCCATTGTAGTGTTAGGCAGCGGCAGCTGTATGTGAACAGCGCGTAGCGTTGCACAGTTGGAGGTGAGCCGCCAGCAGTGGTGGATGTGGGGAGAGAGATGGCGGAGTTTTGTAATTTGTCATGAACTGCTATATATATTATGACTATTAAGGTAAATACATTGTTTGTTCTCTATTAATATCTTTCATTTGCTAACTATCCCTATCAGTAGTTAGTGCCTTCTGTAGTTTGAATCTTTTATTTAGCTGGCAATAGTGGCGCTCGCTGTATTGCAGTAGTTCGAGTAATGAAGATTTTTGTGAGGTAAGTTATTTGTGAAAGGTATAGTTTAATGTTAGTCAGGGCCATTCTTTTGTAGGGATTTTTGAAAGTCAGATTGCGTTGCGCTAAATAATATTGTGTGTCAGGTTAATCACAGTCGTGTACAATTGTTCAAAGGGGACGTTTCAATGGCTTAGCCACAGCCTGGGGGATGTTTCCAGAATGAGATTTTCACTCTGCAGCGGAGTGTGCGCTGATATGAAACTTCCTGGCAGATTAAAACTGTGTGCCCGACCGAGACTCGAACTCGGGACCTTTGCCTTTCGCAGGCAAGTGCTCTACCAACTGAGCTACCGAAGCACGACTCATGCACGGTACTCATAGCTTTACTTCTGCCAGTATCTCGTATCCTACCTTCCAAACTTTACAGAAGCTCTCCTGCGAACCTTGCAGAACTAGCACTCCTGAAAGAAAGGAGTTCGAGTCTCGGTCGGGCACACAGTATTAATCTGCCAGGAATGAAATAAATAGGAAGTGCTGGGAAGCTAAGACTATCGTCTTAAAAAACAGGAAAAATGTGAAGACATCTAAAAAGATATGATTGTCGGAAGAACAGACTCAGCATACAGGAAAGTCAAAACAACCTTTGGTAACATTAAAACCAACGGTGGTAACTTTAAGAGAGCAACGGGAATTCCACTGTTAAATGCAGAGGAGAGAGCAGATAGGTGGAAAGAATACATTGAAAGCCTCTATGAGGGTGAAGATTTGTCTGATGTGATAGAAGAAGAAACAGGAGTCGATTTAGAAGTGATAGGGGATCCAGTATTAGAATCGGAATTTAAAAGAGCTTTGGAGGACTTATGGTCAAATAAACAGAAGGGATAGATAACATTCCATCAGAATTTCTAAAATCATTGGGGGAAGTGGCAACAAGACGACTATTCACGTTGGTGTGTAGAATATATGAGTCTGGCGATATACCATCTGACTTTCGGAAAAGCATCATCCACACAATTCCGAAGACGGCAAGAGCTGACAAGTGCGAGAATTATCGCACAATCAGCTTAACAGCTCATGGATCGAAGCTGCTTACAAGAATAATATACAGAAGAATGGAAAAGAAAATTGAGAATGCGCTAGGTGCTGATCAGTCTGGCTTTAGGAAAAGTAGAGGGACGAGAGAGGCAGTTCTGACGTTACGGCTAATAATGGAAGCAAGGCTAAAGAAAAATCAAGACACTTTCATAGGATTTGTCGACCTGGAAAAAGCGTTCGACAATATAAAATGGTGCAAGCTGTTCTAGATTCTGAAAAAAGCAGGGGTAAGCTATAGGGAGAGACGGGTCATATACAATATGTACAACAACCAAGAGGGAATAATAAGAGTGGACGATCAAGAACGAAGTGCTCGTATTAAGAAGGGTGTAAGACAAGGCTGTAGCCTTTCGCCCCTACTCTTCAATCTGTACATCGAGGAAGCAATGATGGAAATAAAAGAAAGGTTCAGGAGTGCAATTAAAATACAAGGTGAAAGGATATCAATGATACGATTCGCTGATGACATTGCTATCCTGAGTGAAAGTGAAGAAAAATTAAATGATCTGCTGAACGGAATGAACAGTCTAATGAGTACACAGTATGGTTTGAGAGTAAATCGGAGAAAGACGAAGGTAATGAGAAGTAGTAGAAATGAGAACAGCGAGAAACTTAACATCAGGATTGATGGTCACGAAGTCAATGAAGTTAAGGAATTCTGCTATCTAGGCAGTAAAATAACCAATGACGGACGGAGCAAGGAGGACATCAAAAGCAGACTCGCTATGGCAAAAAAGGCATTTCTGGCCAAGAGAAGTCTACTAATATCAAATACCGGCCTTAATTTGAGGAAGAAATTTCTGAGGATGTACGTCTTGAGTACAGCATTGTATGGTAGTGAAACATGGACTGTGGGAAAACCGGAACAGAAGAGAATCGAACCATTTGAGATGTGGTGCTATAGACGAATGTTGAAAATTAGGTAGACTGATAAGGTAAGGAATGAGGAGGTTCTACGCAGAATCGGAGAGGAAAGGAATATGTGGAAAGCACTGATAAGGAGAAGGGACAGGATGATAGGACATCTGTTAAGACATGAGGGAATGTCTTCCATGGTACTAGAGGGAGCTGTAGAGGGCAAAAACTGTAGAGGAAGACAGAGATTGGAATACGTCAAGCAAATAATTGATGACGTAGGTTTCAAGTGCTACTCTGAGATGAAGAGGTTAGCACAGGAAAGGAATTCGTGGCGGGCCGCATCAAACCAGTCAGTAGACTGATGACAAAAAAAAAAAAAAAAAAAAAAAAAAAAAATTACCACCCCACAACGCCTTTATATTTTAAGTAACCGACAGTGAACTATACAGCTACGTAAAATATATAATTATTGGGACATACCACGGTCGACAGAACTACGGATAACCTCATTTCGAAAAAGTATAAAAGGAATTTCGCTATATTATAGGCTAGCTGAAATAAAACCAACAACACTAAATCCTTTTTTCTGTTAAGTCCAGTTTTTAAATCGTAACTGTAAGCTAAATATAAAGTTGAGGGGCACATCTCCCTCTCTTTCGCTCATTCACACACATACACACACAATAACCTGTACGCATACCTAGTGTACAAATTCATCTGCTGTTTAAGCATTCCACAGATTCCACTGAGAGTGATTCGTGATGCGCTTAATAAAAAGCCTCATTATTAAACTTTTTTGTCGCATAGTTGGCAGCGCAGCCACGTTAATGTTAAATTTTTACGGTAGGATAGCACTGATGAGAGGGCACTCGAGCGAACTGGAGTGAATCGAGGTTCCTGTGATTTCGCTGCAGCTTTTCGTAGCAGAATTACTCACCACATTACCATGTGATACCAACGAAAACTCTTAGCCTCTTTGCAGTTTTTAAACAGATGCCCATTCTGTTTATCTGCATATGAGCGCTTGGATGTCAGCATTTTCTGTCTGTCCGTTTCGATATTTACTGCTGTATTTCAGTGACTTTTAATAACACCTTTCACGGTTAAATAGTGGGCATAAATGTAATTATCTAATATGCATTTCAATCGTAGGTCGAAAAGAGACAAAATGTAATCGATAACTTTTCTGTGGAGAGTTACTGAATATGGTGAAAGACTGGCAGCTTCTAAAACGGACACAGTTGTATAAAAATCGACCCCGGAAGCTGCATTTTTTCTTTCCGAAATGTCGTACAGCGTTGTGTCCCATGACATTTTTTCAGTCTGGATTTAAATGTTCTCTCCAATCCTTGTTTTATTTACGTCATTGCCTCTTTGCAGTATAAACTGAACAGTAAGGGCGAAATACTACACATTTGTCTTACATTCCTTTTAAACAGAACACTACCTTCTTGATCTTCCATTCTTACTGTTCTCTCTTTGTGTTTGTACATAGTACATCCTAGCTTATTCAAAAGCACTCATACAACCTGATTTATTTGCATCATTCTCATTAGTATTTAACCAAAAAATTATGTATTGCAGTATATGTCAGGGGCACTTATGAACAGACACACACAATGTATATTCCATGAACCTACAGGTTAAGCAGCACTAGTGAAAGTGCAAACTTTGATTTCTCTTCCTTACAAGGCACAAAAAACCCTCAAACTAAATATTTTTCCATGTCTAAATTGCTGTATATCGTTGGTCAAGAGTGAAAATATAAATTCACTGTCTACAGTCATTGCAGAATACATAAGAGTACAAAAAATGCAACGTCTAAATCCACCAAATTGCTGCCTAAAACATGATTCTGAATCTCATGAAGTGCTCCAGTGCTACATTCGTATCTAAATAGTTACAATAAGCATGCCAAATACAGTTGGTATTTTTCTGTTACGCCCGAAGGAGGCAATGTACTAAAGCCTTACCTGACAAAGCATATAACGCAGAAAACGCATGCTGGCTAAAAGACTATGCCACCAGGTAAGCTCACAAAAGAATAGGCAGCCTCAGTTAGCATCAGTTACTAGAAGAGTGTAATTAATTCAGTACTTTGGGCCTACACTTGATGTAAGGCACAATGAATACTCAAATTACACACTTTACATGTAAATTATTGTCTGATGGTTGTGAAGCGTTACAGTTGTATTCCAACATCTAACCTAAGTAAAGGGTGTTGACGTTTCAGTTCAATGTTGTGTTGTTTATGGTTCATAGAATGAACTATCTTCACCTGCCGCTTGTACAAGTTTTTCAGAGACGTTTTATATTAGCAAATAGAATTTTAGCGGAGAGGAAGGTACCATGTCGCCACTATAAATATACGATTGACATTGTATACTACTACTGCTACTACTACTACTACTACTACGTGATCAGGCCCAGTGGACCGCACGCATCTACAAGTTTCCTCCTCCACTGTATTCTGTCCATTGCTGCTATCCGCCATTCGTCCACATCTATTGACACTTGGTTTAAATCTTCATGGAGTCCATCCCTCCAACGCTTCTTGGGTCTCCCTGGCGGTCTCTTTTCTGTAGGTGTGAAATCCAGGAGCTTCCGAGGCCATCTGTTATCCTCCATCCGGGCCACATAGTATGCAGGCTAATATTGCTTCTTACTTGCATTTGAACTAGGGGCCAACAAAAGGTTATGTGCAAGGGGCAGTAAACTGAAAACGAGACAAATGGAAAAAAGTAAGTAAACTGTTTATTACTTCAAATGTAATCCACGTGAATTTTAATACATTTATCCCACTGTGAGACAAGCCAGTCGACCCGTTCATGGAAAAATGTTTGCGGTTGCCTATAAAACCATGATTGTACCCAGACATGCACCCTTCAAGTGAAGCAAATCGACAGCCACGAATGTCTTTATTCAGGACTTCAAATATACCGGGTGATCAAAAAGTCAGTATAAATTTGAAAACTGAATAAATCACGGAATAATGTAGATAAAGAGGTACAAATTGACACACATGCTTGGAATGACATGGGGTTTTATTACAACCAAAAAAAATACAAAAGTTCAAAAAATGTCCGACAGATGGCCGTTCATCTGATCAGAATAGCAGTAATTAATATAACAAAATAAGACAAAGCAAAGATGATTTTCTTTACAGGAAATGCTTAATATATGCGCCATCATTCCTCAACAATAGCTGTAGTCGAGGAATAATGTTGTGAACAGCACTGTAAAGCATGTCCGGATTTATGGTGAGGCACTGGCGTCGGATTTTGTCTATCAGCATCCCTGGAGATGTCGGTCGACCACGATACACTTGCGACTTCAGGTACCCCAAAGCCAATAATCGCACTGACTGAGGTATGGGGACCTGGGAGGCCAAGCATGACGAAAGTGGCGGCTGAGCACACGATCATCACCAAACGACGCGCGCAAGAGACCTTGCTCGCGCCTAGCAATACGGGGTGGAGCGCCATCCTGCATAAACATCGTACGTTCCAAAAGGTGTTTATCAGCCAGGCTGGGGGCGATGCGAATCTGCAACACGATTGTCATGCGCTGTCACTGACGTTTTGCTGTCCAGCGCAATCTCGCGGACATTTTGTGAACTTTGTTTTTTTTTTTTTTTTGTTCTAATAAAACCCCATGACATTCCTAGTATGTGTGTCAATTTTTACCTCTCTATCTACATTATTCCGTGGTTTATTAAGTTTTCAAATTTATACTGACTTTTTGATCACGCGGTATATTGCCACGTAGTATTTAAACTGTATAATGCAGGAGAGGAACCTCTGAAATGTTTACGTGCTACACAACACGACAAAATACGGTGATGAAACAAGACAGAGACAAAAAAAGAAGGGGAATGTTCATGGGGGAACAAAAAAAGAATGGATGTGGCGCCGCAGACTTATACTGTACGTTGTTCTGCAGCCAGTGTGAGCGTCACTTTCAGAAGTTCAAAACATTAGGAGACTACTGTTTAGGACTGCTGCTTGTTCATTATTTCTGTATTCTGCGGGCAATAAGTGTTTTAAATACTAAAAATTATAGAGCTTACATAAATAACATACAGTCATGTAGGCAATTTCGAACGTTCTTCTGTTCTTCAATGCGCATTTGCTCTAGGAATATGACACAGTCAGAGTGACCTCCCGGGGAAGTGTCGCCACGGTCTTCTATTGGGGTATGAATGCGGTGAAACTAATGTTTTGGGCTAGTTAAGATGGCGGACATTGGTTTCAAGTTTGTGACGTAATGCCACCTGCCCTCATATTTTGTTGTTGTTGTTGTGGTCTTCAATCCGGAGACGGGTTTGATGCAGCACTCCATGCTACTCCATCCTGTGCAAGCTTCTTAATCTCCCAGTACCTACTGCAACTTACATCCTTCTGAATCTGCTTGGTCTCCCTCTACCATTTTTATCCTATACGCTGCCCTCAAATACTAAATTGGTGATCCCTTTAAGCCTCAAAACATGTCCTACGAACCGATCCCTTCTTATTGTCAAGTTGTGTCACAAATTTCTCTTCTCCCCAATTCTATTCAATACCTCCTCATTAGTTATGTGATCTACCCACCTAATCTTGAGCATTCTTCTTGTAGCACCACATTTCGAAAGCTTCTATTCTCTTCTTGTCCAAACTATTTATAGTCCATATATCACTTCCACGAATGGCTACTATCCATACAAATACTTTCAGAAACGACTTCCTGACACTTAAATCTACACTAGATGTTAACAAATTTCTCTTCTTCAGAAACGCTTTCCTTGCCATTGCCAGTCTACATTTTATATACTCTCTATTTCGACCATCATTAGTTATTTCACTCCTCAAATAGCAAAACTAACTCACTACTTTAAGCGTCTCATTTCCTAATCTAATTCCTGCAGCATCACCCGATTTAATTCGACTATATTCCATTATCCTCGTTTTGCTTTTGTTGCTGTTCATCTTATATCCTCCTTTCAAGACACTGTCTATTCCGTTCAGCTGCTCTTCCAAGCCCTTTGCTGTCTCTGACAGAAATGCAATGTTGTCGGTGAATCTCAAAGTTTTTTCCTACTCCGAATTTCTCTTTCGTTTCCTTTACTGCTTCCTCAGTAAGCAGATTGAATAACATCGGGGATAGGCTACAGCCCTGTCTCACTCCCCTCCCAACCACTGCTTCCCTTTCATGTCTCTCGACTCTTATAGCTGCCATCTGGTTTCTGCACAGATTGTAAATAGCATTTCGCTTCCTGTATTTTACCCCTGCCACCTTCAGCATTTGTAAGAGAGTATTCCATTGTCTAAAGCTTTCTCTAAGTCTACAAATGCTAGAAAAGTAGGTTTGCCTTTCCTTCATATATCTTCTAAGATAAGTCGTAGGGTCAGTATTGCCTCACGTGTTCCAATATTTCTACGGAATCCAAACTGATCTTCCCCGAGGTTGGCTTCTACCAGTTTCTCAATTCGTCTGTAAAGAATTCGTGTTAGTATTTTGCAGCTGTGACTTATTAAACCGAAAAGTTCTGTAATTTTCACGTCTGTCAGCACCTGCTTTCATTGGGATTGGAATTATTATATTCTTCTTGAAATCTGAGGGTATTTCGCCTGTCTCATACATCTTGCTCACCAGATGGTAGAGGTTTGTCAGTAGTTCTAATGGAGTGTTGTTTACTCCTGGGGCCTTGTTTCGACTTAGGTCTTGCAGTGCTCTGTCAAACTCTTCACCCAGCATAATATCTCCCATTTCATCTTCCTCTATATACTCCTTCCAACTTTCTGCTTTCCCTTCTTTGCTTAGAATTGGGTTTCCATCTGAGCTCTTGATATTCATACAAGTGGTTCTCTTTTTTCCAAATGTCTATTTAATTTTCCTGTACGCATTATCTGTCATACCCTTAGTGATATATACCTCAAAACATTAGCAGACTGTTGCTTACGATTGCTTGTTGTTCTTTATTTCTGTCGTGTGTGCGCAACAGGTGTTTTAAATACTAAAAATTACGGTGCTTAGATTAATACATGGTGTCAGGAAGACAATTTCGAACTTTTTCTGTTCTTAGATGTCTCTGTCGAAACGATAAAATACCTGACGGCTTACCAGAGAGGACATTATCATCGTTGATAAAGAACGTCCGTCCTCAGAGACCAAAAACAGGAAAAGTTAACGTAATATTGGTAAACTGCGGGAGTATCCAGGGCAAGGTTCCTGAATTAGTATCTCTTATTGAAGGAAATAGTGCGCATATAGTATTAGGAACGGAAAGTTGGTTAAAACCGGAAGTGAACAGTAACGAAATCCTAGACACAGAATGGAATATATACCGCAAGGATAGGATAAACGCCAATGGTGGAGGAGTATTTATAGCAGTAAAGAATTCAATAATATCCAGTGAAGTTATTAGCGAATGCGAATGTGAAATAATCTGGGTTAAGCTAAGTATCAAAGGTGGGTCAGATATGATAGTCGGATGCTTCTATAGACCACCTGCATCAGCAACCGTAGTAGTTGAGCGCCTCAGAGAGAACCTGCAGAACGTCGTGAAGAAGTTTCGTGATCATACTATTGTAATAGGGGGAGACTTCAATCTACCAGGTATAGAATGGGATAGTCACACAATCAGAACTGGAGCCAGGGACAGAGACTCTTGTGACATTATCCTGACTGCCTTGTCCGAGAATTACTTCGAGCAGATAGTTAGAGAACCAACTCGTGAAGCTAACGTTTTAGACCTCATAGCAACAAATAGACCGGAACTTTTCGACTCCGTGAATGTAGAAGAGGGTATCAGTGATCATAAGTCAGTGGTTGCATCAATGACTACAAGTGTAATAAGAAATGCCAAGAAAGGAAGGAAAATATATTTGCTTAACAAGAGTGATAGGGCACAAATCGCAGAATATCTGAGTGACCACCATCAAACGTTCATTTCTGAGGAAGAGGATGTGGAACAAAAATGGAAAAAATTCAGAAACATCGTCCAGTACGCCTTAGATAAGTTCGTACCGACTAAGGTCCAAAGCGAGGGGAAAGATCCACCGTGGTATAACAATCATGTACGAAAGGTACTACGGAAACAAAGAAAGCTTCATCATAGGTTTAAGAGTAGTCGAATCATAGCTGATAAGGAAAAGCTGAACGAAGCGAAAAAGAGCGTAAAGAGAGCAATGAGAGAAGCATTCAACGAATTCGAACATAAAACATTGGCAAACAATCTAAACAAGAACCCTAAAAAGTTTTGGTCATATGTAAAATCGGTAAGCGGATCTAAATCCCCTATTCAGTCACTCGTTGACCACGATGGCACCGAAACAGAGGACGACCGAAGAAAGGCAGAAATACTGAATTCAGTGTTCCGAAACTGTTTCACTGCGGAAAATCGTAACACGGTCCCTGACTTCAGCCGTCGCACGGACGCCAAAATGGAAAATATTGAAATAAACGATATCGGAATTGAAAAACAACTGCTATCACTTAGTAGCGGAAAAGCATCCGGACCAGACGAGATACCCTTAAGATTCTACAGTGATTATGCTAAAGAACTTGCCCCCTTTCTATCAGCAATTTATCGTAGATCGCTGGAAGAACGTAAAGTACCTAGCGACTGGAAGAAAGCGCAGGTCGTTCCCATTTTCAAGAAGGGTCATAAATCAGATGCGAATAATTATAGGCCTATTTCGCTTACGTCAATCTGTTGTAGAATAATGGAACATGTTTTGTGTTCTCGTATTATGACGTTCTTAGATAATACAAATCTCCTTCATCATAACCAACATGGATTCCGCAAACAGAGATCATGTGAAACTCAGCTCGCCCTATTTGCCCAAGAAATTCACAGTGCCGTAGACACTGGCGAGCAGATTGATGCCGTATTCCTGGACTTCAGGAAGGCATTTGATACGGTTCCGCACTTACGTTTAGTGAAAAAAATACGAGCTTACGGAATATCGGACCAGGTTTGTGATTGGATTCAGGATTTCCTAGAAGAAAGAACACAACATGTCATTCTTAACGGTTCAAAATCTGCAGATGTAGAGGTAATTTCGGGAGTACCGCAAGGAAGCGTGATAGGACCTTTATTGTTTACAATATACATAAATGACTTAGTTGACAACATCGATAGCTCCGTGAGGCTATTTGCAGATGACACGGTTGTCTACAAGAAAGTAGCAACATCAGAAGACTCGTACGTACTCCAGGAAGACCTGCAGAGGATTAATGCATGGTGCGACAGCTGGCAGCTTTCCCTAAACGTAGATAAATGTAATATAATGCGCATACATAGGGGCAGAAATCCATTCCAGTACGATTATGCCATAGGTGGTAAATCATTGGAAGCGGTAACGACCGTAAAATACTTAGGAGTTACTATCCGGAGCGATCTGAAGTGGAATGATCACATAAAACAAATAGTGGGAAAAGCAGGCGCCAGGTTGAGATTCATAGGAAGAATTCTAAGAAAATGTGACTCATCGACGAAAGAAGTAGCTTACAAAACGCTTGTTCGTCCGATTCTTGAGTATTGCTCATCAGTATGGGACCCTTACCAGGTTGGATTAATAGAAGAGATAGACATGATCCAGCGAAAAGCAGCGCGATTCGTCATGGGGACATTTAGTCAGCGCGAGAGCGTTACGGAGATGCTGAACAAGCTCCAGTGGCGGACACTTCAAGAAAGGCGTTACGCAATACGGAGAGGTTTATTATCGAAATTACGAGAGAGCACATTCCGGGAAGAGATGGGCAACATATTACTACCGCCCACATATATCTCGCGTAATGATCACAACGAAAAGATCCGAGAAATTACAAGCAGTCGTTCTTCCCACGCACAATTCGTGAATGGAACAGGGAAGGGGGGATCAGATAGTGGTACAATAAGTACCCTCCGCCACACACCGTAAGGTGGCTCGCGGAGTATAGATGTAGATGTAGATGTAGATGCGTATTTGCTCTAGCAATACGACACAATATGTGGCCTCGTTGATATAACTTGTTTGTTGTTGATATATTTATACTAACCAAGAAGAGAAGGATGTGATGTGAAAAGGATGCTTTCGTAACCCATTTTATAACACTTTTACTATATTTGTATCCATAGCAAATGAAGCTGGAACTCCGAAACTAATGCATGTTTGCTTACTGATACTGCTTCTTCTTCGTTACATTTCCAGCTTTCAACTTGTATGCACAATATTTTTAATTTTCCCGTTTGCATAAAGACCTTCCTAAGGGGGCTTTGTTAGCCTATAAATGCGTGTTATGAGGAAAGAAGCAATCGAGGCATGCTATCGTGTGCGTATCAACCAGGTGATTGATTATTGAGATGTGCAAGAAACAGATTTGCGTAGAGGTATATCAGTATGCACATTAAAATAGAGTTCTTAATATTATTAGCGTGTCAGTGCATTAGTCTCACTGTAGTTAATACATCTTCTGACTTTGAAACCTTAGTTACGAAAGTGTTTCTCAGTGTGTGACCAATAATAGTAACTAATACGTGAAAAAAGATACCATTTTAATCTTGTTCATATATATATATATATATATATATATATATATATATATATATATATATATATATATATCCTGAACGGCTCCACTGAAGGGTGAAATATGATTCCTTTAAACTTTAGTTACGATCGGACAGATTACACCTGTATACGTCGCATGCTGGCACTTTTGATAAAACGACTACGTCTCCACACAGTCAAAGCACTATATGCCATTTAGGATACGGCCGCGAAAGTCGGTTGACATCCCCACCGTTGGAGACTGGGCATGCGAATTTCAGAGTGATTTCACGGGGAAGTACTACTGCTGCGAACTATGGAGACATAAATGTGGTGAATGCTTGGCCTATGTAAGATGGCGAATATCGTCTTCAGGTTTATGACATAATTCCTATCTTCTTTTACCTCCATGGTGAAGCTTGTCAAAAGAAAATACAGGGAAAAAAAACAGAAATGAAAGGACTATATCTCGAAAATACAATATTTACCAAGCACACATAGACACTGTAACATCCACGAGATAAATTATAGGTACAGTGCGACGAGAGGAAATTATGCCTCTAACAGTTATAAACATTATCTATTAGACATATGAAAAAACAGTGAAAACGATGATAAATATTAATTATTTATATAATATTTTATGATGTAATTGGACATATCGATGTGTATCATACAAAGACAATGATAATTGTAAATTCCTTTTATGATCTGCGTCTGTCTTCTTTTGTTTTTACTTTTTGTTGGTTGGCTTTTGTAGGTCCAGGACGCAAGACGCATATCAAACTGAGGTCTGTTAAGAAATTGTAATTATTTGTTAATTATTACTTGAGAATAGAGTTCATTATTATTATAAATATGAGTGAATAATTATTTGTAACTTTAATTCCTCTCTCAGTAAGCATTATCGGTGTTAATTATTTCTTTCCGTTGCAAGCAGCCTAGCCATTTATGATAGCGATTTGTATCGCGTTTTTTGTCTGTGTTTTCCTTAGAAAAAAAAAATCAAATGTTTGCTTGATGAAGTGTAAATAGTGCACAATGCGAAAGTAGAGTTTAATAAGCATTTTCAATACTTATCCTATTTGCTCTAAAAATAGAAAGTCTCTATCAACTGTTGGCCGTCATCTTTACAATTATCTCAGCGGCATATTCAAATTACGCAACTCTGCAGACATAAATGCCGAAGGTAATAAAAATGTGTAAAAATAAATGTGCACCGGTGGTCCCGAACTCATTTTAATGAAAATAATTCGAATCAGATTGGCTCTTTAAAAACAGTGCTCATAGCAGATCGTTATAACAAACTTTTCTAGCTGATGTATGGAGCCTAAATTAATTAAGCACGAGTTGCGAAGAATATTGTATCAGGTAACATACGTCAGTGTTTTGCGCGGCTGATATTCGGTGGTTTTAATGATCAGTTGCCGAAGATAACTGTTTCCATCATAATCAATAGTTGTCTAGAATCTGTTGTATGAACTGTGATTTAGTGACACTTACACAACTGTTGTGTGATTTAGTGACACACAGCTTACAAACTACACTTTAACACGACGTTAACTTGGAGTTCTTTAGCAACTTGACCAAATCTTTAGCCGAGAGAAAAATTATTTAGTAATTACTATTTGTAATAAAATAAGATTATAATTTTCATTTATAAATTAATAAAATACCAAAACACCGAATAACACAGCGAACGCCACACTGACGCCCAACGTGGGGCCACCAATGCACATTTATTCATTTAATAATTGAAATTGTGATATATTACAAGTATGAGGTACCAAAACAAACTATTAATCACTGTAAATGTACTTGTTTCACAACAGCAAACGATCAACAATCACTGTGTGAGCAATTTAAACATGAAATCAGTACCTGCAGCTGTAAGTAGTAATAATTGAATATTATGGCTGCGAAAATAATATTTTTAAGTGTTATTTGTGTATATGTGTTAGTTATAAGATTATTTTGTGTCAATTGGTGCTTGTCAGTGTTTTATATATTTGCTATGCTGTATTGGTGATATAATGGTTAAACAAAAGAAACAGATTAAACCGAATGAGCATACTGATGCAGAGATGACATCAGAGTCTCAGGTAGAACAATCTACCCATATTTCTGTCGAATTATTAGAAAATTTAATTCTGAATGATAATTTAGTAACCGTAGTCCCGAGTGATAGTAAAACTGAGGAGTTACCAAAACAAACTGACACTCCTGCATTCAACCAGTTTGGAATTAATGACAATATTTATTCTGGGCTAAGGTCAGAAGTTAGCAATGCTCAAGCTATGTCCATACACGATATGCTAACAGTATTATTTGAAAAGTTTACTATTAAAGAACAGGAGTGTGAAAAACCATGGTAGCTTAAAAAGCAGGAGCGTGAAAGACAACGTCAGCAGGAAAAGGAAAAACCTAGGCAGGAAAAGCTTATCGAAAAACAACAACAAGAGCTCAGGGACCAAGAAAAGGAAATGAAATTTATGAAAAATATAAACAATATTTTTCTGGAAAGAGATAAAGAAATTGTCCGTAGTATAAATCAAGTGTTGGTCGATCGTGATAATGCTATTACTACCCATTTTAAGCAGGAGATTGAGGCAGTAAAAACCACTATTGAACCGTTAACAAACATTCCAGTTCAGGTCAATTGTTTTCAAAGTGAAGTTGGTAGACTAGAGATTCTATTCAAAGCTTTGGCTACCGCTGTGGAAACAATGCAGGAGGACATTCCCTCGGAAATCCGAAAGCAAGTCCGAACAGAAGTAGCCAGGGTGCTGAGCTCTGAAAATCAAAACTTTGAAAATCTGACAGTATGCAGTAATGACAACACTGGTACTGACAGGCAAAAGATCGCAAATAATCTAACGGCGAATTTTAAGGCACCACAAGGAAGACCAAATTTTGGTAATCAACCGATATTACCAGAGCAATATGTGACACCAAGGAACAATAATAGTGAAATAGAATGTACTTGTAATGAAGTAACCACACCACCTGCGAATGATAGCAATTTCATGCACTTAACTACTTTGATGCATGAACAAAGCCTTGAAAGCTTAGACAGTTTCAAATATTTAACGAAGAAAGCAAGAAAAACATACATCCAGTAGTTTTCCTCCGAAACTTCAAAAGTGTTCTTCCAAAATCATGGTCGGAAGAACAGAAAATACAGTTTGTGGTTTCACATATTTCTGGTGATGCATCCCTCTGGGCATTAAATGCAGCAGAAACTTGTAAGACTTTCCACGACTTTGAGAAGGCGTTCCTTGATCAATTCTGGTCAGCGTCTACTCAAGAGCGACTCCGTAAAGTTGTTTACAATGCAGAAATGTATAATCCGAAGTCAGGATCCGTAAGAAAGTACTTTGAAAATATATTAACATGACCCAGTACTGGGATGAGCCAGTAACCACCAAAGACTTATTGCGAGTGTTAAAAGCTAGATTACCCATATTAGAGAAAAATTATTTCATGTTTCTGACACCGATCTGAAAGAACTTCTGTCTGTAATTGATTCTCTGGATCTAGTGTAAGAAGACGCCAGAAAAAATTCTGCCTTGGTCAGCAATACCAACAGTCCTAATAGAAAAAATTCATGAAATGGAAATAATGGAAATAGGGGCGAAGGTAGTTCAAAGAAAAATAAAAGGAAAGCATATAGTAACGAAGAATACAATAATAATAATAATAGTAGTAGGAACCCATACAACCAAAAGTTTGGTTATCCTAATAATAATAACAATAATTATCAAAAGGCCGAAGAACACCAACAACCAAATGGTAATCAGAGGCAGTACCACAATGAAAACCCATACAATAACGATAGCAACCGATAGAGACGAAATGATGACAGGTCAAACAGTCCATATAAAGACAAGCCTAAAAATATGCGGGGTGACAGTGAATATTGGCAACAGCTAGGGCCAAGGCATTGGCTGCCGCAGCGAAATTCTATCAAATCAGGTCAGCCAGTAAATTATGTACAAGCTATACCTATACCAAGCAATCAATGTTCACCGTGGTGGGATCCAAGCAGGCCTCCTCCGACTGAAAACTCACAAAATGTTAGAATAGTGGAGGTACCTTCGGAGGCAAAACAAAACACTCAGAAGCCAACAAACTAATTTCGGTCCCTGTTACCCTTCGCCAGGTGACCGAGGCCAACAATGAAGGCAATAGGTCGACGGAACAAGAAATAAACATGAAACGGTATCAGGATGGCAACAGGATCGAAGATGAGCTATATCAGGAACCTACTGTCTCTGAGAAGCCACAAAGGGAAACTATCCAAGCAAGTGTCACCGGAGCTGTAAATGGTGTAGCAACTACTATTCTGCTTGACACAGGTGCAAATGTATCTTTCATGAACACGCAGTTTTTCAAGAAGGTATCGGAGATAAGAAGATTGCCGATTTTGCCGGTTGCAAATTGTAGGTTATAGGGGCATTGGGAAAAAAGGCACAGAGTATAAAATACCAGACACAGGTGGAAGTTTCCTTGGGAAATGATCGCTTATTATGCACGTTCCTACTAATGGATAACTTGTCAGTACCGGTGCTTCTGGGTCTTGAGTTCCTTCGGGAAAGGGAAACTGTAATTGATCTCGCCCGTGGGACATGTGCACTTAAGTACCAACAGCGACCCATAACATTAATGCTGCATTGGGACTTCAGTGTGAACCTTCCGCTGATGAGAAAAATGAATTTTTCTGTCAGCAAAAATCGAAATAACGATGCACCCAGCAACATGAGTGACATCGTCACAACAATAGAAGACAGAGTACAGAGGTAACTTGCATTAATGCTTCAGAGGCTAGACAGTTAACAGAATTATTATCCGGATACCTCGAATTATTCATTGAACACCCTGGAATCATAAAAGATTACCAGAGTAATATGAAAGAACATCCGCACAAGACCTATTGCAGAGCATCTTACTCGGTCACCTGGACTAAGAAAAACGAAGTGAATATACAAAGGACCAATCAGAAGTGCAAGTGCACTATCCCATAACTGTAAATATAATGTTTATAGTAAAATAATTAGCAGTAATAATGTGATAATATTATGTATGTTTTAGTTAATAAGCTTTTATGTCAAGTATTATACTATAACGTTCTTGAATTATTTGGATAAGGAGTAGAGAATCCCAATAACAAATGTATTTTACTCTAAAAGGGATCAATAACTTGATAAATACTTGAGTGTTATTGCATTAAATGTGAGGAACCTTACTTTTCTATACGTAGGATAGAAACGATTAAAATGCTTAAATAATATATTTGTTCGTGTGTAAGAATGGATATAACAAAAATATTTTCATGAGATTGAGTCATGTAGTCCCACACACGTAGCGAGTGTTGGTGGTGTGTGAGCTGTGTGACTGTGAAAAAAAAATGCTTTCACCACTAGTTAAGCGAAATCTGAATGTGTTCTGATTTACATACACGGTTTCAATACGAAGTCATTTAAAATCATCTTATGAGCAACATTCCGGTTAGATAAACCGAACATGGACATCTGTCCCAAAAACATGGTAAATAACTATCCCAATACAAAAAATAAAAAATTGAAATATATAAATATATGTATCTGTAATAAAAATGGAAATGTACTGTTATCTGGACAGGTCAGTAATGATCTCATGGTCAAGATAATGTAGCAGATTCTGAAAGTTTTATATTGTTTCATGTTTATGTGACAGTGTAAAATTTTAAATTTTGCTGTTCAGTCATTGTAATGTGAACTTATGTGCAAGTGTACCAGACCTCATTACTTCAAAAGTGTCATTTGCATATAGATTTTCTGTTAAGTACTGTGGAAAACTACTGACAGCAATCAGAACAGTGAAACGTATTTCGCAGGAACTGGTGGACGCAGTGTGGCGTTTGCTGTGTTATTTGGTGGTTTAGTATTTTATTAATTTGTAAATGAAAATGACAATCTCATTTTATTACATTGAGTAATTACTTAATAATTTTTCTCCCGGCTAAAGGTTTGGTCAAGTTTGCTAAAGAACTCCAAGTTAACGTCGTGTTAAAGAGTTGTTTGTAAGCTGTGTGTCACTAAATCACACAACAGATTCTATACAACTATTGATTATGATGGAAACAGTTACCTTCAGCAAAATGATCATTAAAACCACCGAATATCAGCCGCGCACAACACTGACGTATGTTACCTGAAACAATATTCTTCGCAACTCGTGCGTAATTAATTTCGGCTCCATACATCAGCTAGAAAAGTTTGTTATAACGATCGTGCTATGAGCACTGTTTTTAAAGAGCCAATCTAATTCGAATTATTTACATTAAAATGAGTTCGGGACCACCGGTGCACATTTATTTTTACACATTTTTATTACCTTCGGCATTTATGTTTGCAGAGTTGCGTAATTTGAATTGGCCGCTGAGATAATTGTTAAGATGGCGGCAGACAATTGATAGAGACTTTCTATTGTTAGAGCAAATAGGATAAGTATTGAAAATGCTTATTAAACTTTACTTTCGCATTGTGCACTATTTAGACTTCATCAAGCAAACATTTGATTTTTTTCTAAGGAAAACATAGACAAAAATACGCGATATAAATCGCTGTCATCAATGGCTGCGCTCCTTGCAGCGGAAAGAAATAATATTTATAATAATAATGAACTCTATTCTCAAGTAATAATTAACAAATAATTACAATTTCTTAACAGACCTCAGTTTGATATGCGTCTTGCGTCCTGAACCTACAAAAGCCAACCAACAAAAGGTAAAAACAAAAGAAGACAGACGCAGATCATAAAAGGAATTTACAATTATCATTGTCTTTGTATGATACACATCGATATGTCCAATTACATCATAAAATATTATATAAATAATCATTTTCACTGTTTTTTCATATGTCGAATAGATAATGTTTATAACTGTTAGAGGCATAATTTCCTCTCGTCGCACTGTAGCTAAAACTTATCTCGTGGATGTTACAGTGCCCCTTGGGCTGAGAAAGAAAATTAGTTTATCTATTGTATATTTATTTATCAGTCCACGTAATCCACGTAGATTTACTACTCTCAAGATGCAAATGTTTAGTTTCAATGTTGTTTTAGACATGATAAAATTACAGTTGAATCTAGTACTTTAAATGACTTCAGTGACTGTATTATCTCGGAAGTTGCTGTGCATACTTCCCGGATTAACTTATCCCTCCCCCCCCCCCCCCGCCATTTGGGTTCACTGGACTCGGAAAACCTGGACTAAAACCGTCCAAGGTATATCAGTATGTACATCAAAATAGAGTTCTTAATATTATTAGCGTGTCAGTGCATTAGTCTCACTGTAGTCAATACATCTTCTGACTTTGAAACCTTAGTTACGAAAGTATTTCTCAGTGTGTGACCAATAATAGTAATTAAAAGGTAAAAAAAAAAGATACCATTTTAAGCTTGTTCAGCGCAAAGATAATTCATATATACAAAAAAAAAAAAAAAATTGCCTGAACGGCTCTACTGAAGAGTGAAATATGATTCCTTTAAACTTAAGTTACGATCGGTCAGATTACATCTGTATACGTCGCATGCTGGCACTTTTGATAAAACGACTACGTCTCCACACAGTCGAAGCACTATATGCCATTTAATAAGGATACGGCCGCGAAAGTCGGTAGACATCCCCACCGTTGGAGACTGAGCATGCGAATTTCAGAGTGACTTCACGGGGAAGTACTACTGCTGTGAACCATTGAGACATAAATGTGGTGAATGTTTGGGCAATGTAAGATGGCGGATATCATCTTCAAGTTTATGACATAATGATAACTCCTTTCTTCTATTCCCACATGGTGAAGCTTGTCAAAAGAAAACAGAGATGAAAGGACTATATCTCGAAAATACAATCTTTACCAAGCACACATAGACACACACACACACACACACACACACAGAGGGAGAGAGAGAGAGAGAGAGAGAGAGACCTTTAATTACAGATCTATATTCATGTACGGAAATTCAAACTTGGTACCAAAATGAAATTGAATTATTTCTCAGAACATATCAGATATCTAGTACAAAACACATGTTGTTCTACTGTCACCAATTAATTGTTTTATAATATTTTAGAAAATACTCATAGTTCGCACATTGGCACTACTGTTAATACGTACTTATAGGTTAAGCAACACCTGTTGACAACCAAACTGCGACTGTTATACCACATTTTGCAAGCAGAATGGAACTTCAAATTTAATTTTTGACGTCTATATTGTTTTTGTTACTTATTAAAATACATACAGCTCGCTTATCAGCACTACTGAAATAAATTATACGAGGAGACTAAAATAAATAGTTCGATCTTTGTATCTCTTATTAAAACATTAAATTTATCAAAATACATAAAAATTGGTTCTATAGGATGGCAAAACGTACACGAGTACTTCTTCTGATATAGCTTACATCTTGAAGTGCACTTGTATACGAGAATTACGAAAGTCTACAATGTTATTTCCAGATGTAAATTACTCAAAAACTCTGAAACTAAATCAAAGTCAGCCAAGCATCAAGCATAGTAGTAACCCCTCCTTGGGTATTCTAGTTGCAGTACAAAACATTTTTGTCATCTGCTGTCACACAGTGGAAATACAAGGACACTTTGATGAAATAGCATATCAGACAACAGTAGTAACACGTGTTCATATAGGCAATAAAAAAGGGTTGTTGTAATTTCAGTCACCCAGAAATTATAGCAACACCACTCTAGGGTATTAAATTTGTCATTTTACCTATTTTGCTGATAAGACCAATCATTACTGTAACCCGCATGCTATTGTACTTACTTTACCTTGGTGTACAAAATTTCTGCTATCTTCAGCTAATAATGCTAAGATGTGTTGTCATACTGTGGAGAACACATTAACGATAAAATACCATGCATAACAGCAGTAATACTCATTCATAGAGGTAAGAAACAAGAGTAGATATGGTTTTAAAGTCATCCAAAACCACTGAAGCAGCTCCATGCTGGGGTATTAATTTTATCTTCCAGTACCAACTGTTTGTCGTCTAATGCAAGCAATGCTAAGAAGATAAGGCAGTAATAGTTGATACAAATAGATAAGCATTCAGAACTGAAATGGTACTCTAAAGCCAGAAGGTGTTAGTGTATGTGGCATACCTTGACTGTGGGTTTCAGTAATTGGATCTGAGAAGTTTACAGTAACACCAATACCTAGCAGTGTGTATTTGCAGTGTGTGTCAGCTGCTGGAGTGTCAGTTACCAGAGATGTTAGCTTCTGGGGGATATCAGCTGTTGAGTTTGCCCTCAATGTTGCAGTAAAGCTGGAACAAGTTGCCCCCTCATGTTATAGCAGAAGTATAGGTTACCCTCCAAGTTATAGTAAAACCATAACAAGTTACCCTATGGTAAGTGTTTTCCTATAAACACTATTGGGAGACCGGGGGGGGGAGGAGGGGGGTGAGCAATGATGGACATTTGGCATCATGATTGTCATTAGCCTGCATGTGCATTTATGTCTACTCGACCAAATGTGACAGGTTTGCAGATTGCAATCATGAGCATTTGCAAACATTAGCAAGTCTAATCGTGATGTCAACTGAGCCAGTTCAAACCTGTTCTGCCACATTCCCCACTGTAATGTGTTGGGCCATGTTACAGCAAAAATGTAACAAGTTGCACTCCACATCGCCACAAAACTTTAAAAGCTGCCAAAACTACACTCCTGGAAATTGAAATAAGAACACCGTGAATTCATTGTCCCAGGAAGGGGAAACTTTATTGACACATTCCTGGGGTCAGATACATCACATGATCACACTGACAGAACCACAGGCACATAGACACAGGCAACAGAGCATGCACAATGTCGGCACTAGTACAGTGTATATCCACCTTTCGCACAATGCAGGCTGCTATTCTCCCATTGAGACGATCGTAGAGATGCTGGATGTAGTCCTGTGGAACGGATTGCCATGCCATTTCCACCTGGCGCCACAGTTGGACCAGCGTTCGTGCTGGACGTGCAGACCGCGTGAGACGACGCATCATCCAGTCCCAAACATGCTCAATGGGGGACAGATTCGGAGATCTTGCTGGCCAGGGTAGTTGACTTACACCTTCTAGAGCACGTTGGGTGGCACGGGATACATGCGGACGTGCATTGTCCTGTTGGAACAGCAAGTTCCCTTGCCGGTCTAGGAATGGTAGAACGATGGGTTCGATGACGGTTTGGATGTACCGTGCACTATTCAGTGTCCCCTCGACGATCACCAGTGGTGTACGGCCAGTGTAGGAGATCGCTCCCCACACCATGATGCCGGTCGTTGGCCCTGTGTGCCTCGGTCGTATGCAGTCCTGATTGTGGCGCTCACCTGCACGGCGCCAAACACGCATACGACCGTCATTGGCACCAAGGCAGAAGCGACTCTCATCGCTGAAGACGACACGTCTCCATTCGTCCCTCCATTCACGCCTGTCGCGACACCACTGGAGGCGGGCTGCACGATGTTGGGGCGTGAGCGGAAGACGGCCTAACGGTGTGCGGGACCGTAGCCCAGCTTCATGGAGACGGTTGCGAATGGTCCTCGCCGATACCCCAGGAGCAACAGTGTCCCTAATTTGCTGGGAAGCGGCGGTGCGGTCCCCTACGGCACTGCGTAGGATCCTACGGTCTTGGCGTGCATCCGTGCGTCGCTGCGGTCCGGTCCCAGGTCGACGGGCACGTGCACCTTCCGCCGACCACTGGCGACAACATCGATGTACTGTGGAGACCTCACGCCCCACGTGTTGAGCAATTCGGCGGTACGTCCACCCGGCCTCCCGCATGCCCACTATACGCCCTCGCTCAAAGTCCGTCAACTGCACATACGGTTCACGTCCACGCTGTCGCGGCATGCTACCAGTGTTAAAGACTGCGATGGAGCTCCGTATGCCACGGCAAACTGGCTGACACTGACGGCGGCGGTGCACAAATGCTGCGCAGCTAGCGCCATTCGACGGCCAACACCGCGGTTCCTGGTGTGTCCGCTGTGCCGTGGGTGTGATCATTGCTTGTACAGCCCTCTCGCAGTGTCCGGAGCAAGTATGGTGGGTCTGACACACCGGTGTCAATGTGTTCCTTTTTCCATTTCCAGGAGTGTATAATAAGTTGCCCTCTGAATTAGAGCAAAACTGTACAAGCGGTACCTCATATTACAGCTAGATGTTACATACTGTTAGGATGATGAGTGTGAGTTCACATGGAGACTTCCGTTGTCATGATCCTGGTAATTACTATTACTCTAAGTGCATGGTGTCAGTGTATGTGCCTCAACCTGATACTGAGTATCAGCTACTGGATGCCGGAACTTGACAGCGTTTGTTCCATAACCTGAAGGCTAGTTCCTAATAGTTCCGAATAGTTCTAACCATTTCTGACTAGCTCCAACTAATCCCAACAAGTTGTAGCGTTATTACAGCAAGTGTCAATCTTTTCAATGTACGTGCAACAGCTTGAAATCACCTGCCTGAATCTTTAAATGGTGTTGTAACACCAGTAGCTGACAGTAACAATGTGCAGTTGGTGTAAGCTTCTGGGGCATCACCTACTGGAAGTGTCAACTGCCTATGGGGGAGGGGGGTGTTAAATTCAGGAGTATCGACTACTTCACAAAATTGTAACAGCTTGGCCACAAACTGTAACAAATTACCTTACAAACTGTAATCTTATTCCATGAAACTGTAATAATTTGCCTCTAAAATTTAGTAACATACCACAAAAATATGCCAACACTTGCACCACAACTGTAACAACTTCATACAAAACTGCAACAACTTGCACTAATACCATAATAACTTCAACCAAAAGTACGAGTATAACAACTTGCCCTGAAACTGCAACAACTTACCATCATTAACCTCCGCTTACTGTTGGCTAGGCAAATGATGATTAAATTTGGGGGTGACCTGCTATAGTTTCAGGACAAGTTGGTACATTTTGGGGGCATGTTGTTACAGTTTATGGGGCAATTTGTTATAGTTCCAGGGTAAGTTCTTACAATTTCAGGGCAACTTGTTAAACTTTTGAGGCAAGGTGTTACAGTCTGGGGCAAGTTGCTGCAGTTTTGTGTGATGTAGCTGACACCCCAGTGACTAACACCCCCTAGAGCTGACATACACAGTAGCTCACATCCCCTGTTGCTAACATTCTCAGTAGCTGACATCCTCAGTAGCTGACACCCACTGCACTTACACACTGTCAGCTACTAGTGTTACAATACTACTTTAAGTCCAGTAACTGACACCCACTGTCAAGTTATGGCATACACTATATCAAGTTCAGCACTTGCTGTAACTTGGCACTGTGACTTCTTGGCATTAGTCAGAAGTAGTTGGGAGCAGTCAGCACTACTCAGAGCTATTCAGAAGTACTAGCAGCTTGCTGACAGGAAAAAGCACATAAAATGTCAGCTCCTGATAGAATTCTCTCTGACATCCAGTAGCCGACATTCAGTGCCAGATTACGGTGCATGCAGTGTCATCATGTACCCAGAGTAACGGTAGTCATTATGAACAGGATAATGGCAGTCGCTATGTGAACTAATCCTCATTATCATTTTGTTAAAGTTCTACTGTAACACCGAGGGCAACTTATTCTGGTTTCATAGTAACATGGAGCAAATTTTTTACAATTGTGCTGTAACATGGAGGGCAACTTGTTACAGTTTTCGTTTAACATGGGACAACTTGTTGCAGTGGGAATGGGGGGAGGGGTTGGGCCGGGCGGCGCTGGAACAAGTCTCTACCTGCTTAGTCAACATCATATTTAGACTTAATGCCATCTGTGATCATGCACAGAGGCAATTTTGTTGTATGTCATATTTCGCTGAGTCAAGAAAAGTGCGTGTGTTTGGTAAGAAGAGTAATCATATCAGCTGAACATCACTACCCCACCCAGTAACATCTAAAAGAGTTACAATGGAAAATGGTTAAAAGGTAAGTCAGTGTAACATGGAGCAAATTGTTACGGTTTTGCTGTAATATGAAGGGTAGCTTGGTACACTTTTGCTGTAATGTGGGGGCAACTTTTTATAGATTCATTGTAACATGGGAGGCAATTCGAGTAGCTGATACTATATTGCAAGATAAAGCTAGTAGGCTAACATGGAGTCTCTGTAAGATTTAGGTGAATGTGAAAGCAAAGAACGCCTGTATCTGAACTATATGAAAATCACTTATTATTATCCAGTACGCCGTTTCATCAAAGTGTTACGTAGTGTTCACTGTGTGACAGTGTATGTTAGACGTATGAGCAGAATACGATAAAGGTTTTGTACTGCAAGACAAACTTAATGCCATTGCATGAAGGTTACTGTACTGATTGGCATTATCAGCAGAAAATGCCAAACCTTTTTGTACAGATAAATAAAGTATTTATCCTGGCATTCAGCTACTATAATTTGTAGTATTGTTTGGATGACTTTGAAACCATAGAAATCCTTCTCGTAGACAACAGTTTTATAACAATAGAGCCAGCGTATAGGAAAGTAAAAACAACCGTCGACGAAATTAAAAGCAAAGGTGGTTAAATTAAGAATGCGATGAGAATTCTACTGTTAAATATAGAGGAGAGAGCAGATAGGTGGAAAAAGTACATTGAAGGCCTCTATCATGGGGGAAGACTTGTGTGATGACGTGATAGGAGAATATATAGAAAACACTGACAAGGAGGGATGACAGGATACGTAGGACATTTGTCAAGACACTACAGATTAGGTTCCGTGACACTAGATGGAACTGCAAAGGGTAAACACTGTAGAATAAGACAGAGCTTTGAATACATCCGCCGGCCGGAGTGGCTGTGCGGTTCTAGGCGCTATAGTCTGGAGCCGCTACGGTCGCAGGTTCGAATCCTGCCTCGGGCATGGATGTGTGTGATGTCCTTAGGTTAGTTAGGTTTAATTAGTTCTAAGTTCAAGGCGACTGATGACCTCAGCAGTTAAGTCGCATAGTGCTCAGAGCCATTTGAACCATTTGAATACATCCAGGAAATAGTTGAGGACATAGCTTTCAAGTGCTACTCGGAGAAGAAAGGGTTGACACAGGAGAAGACTTCGTAGCAGGCCGCATCAAACCAATCGGAGGACTGACGACACAAAAAAGTGGCAGGTGTGTTGTATCCTCAAAGCTAACAAATAACGCAATGGAAGTTCAGTGCAACTTTTGAATTTCCGTTAGTGATCAGAGATCTGTAATTATACCCTGGTATTACGATAAGTACCGTCTGTGTGTGTGTTTACGTTTGTACTCGAAATCGTTATTTATTATGATAAAGAATTTTATTTTGGTGGCAAAAATATAGAACACCTCAGCTTTCTTTTTCTGGCATTATCTTTCGAATTGAATCATTTCTATCTTGTTCCACCACCATATATCGTTGTGTTGCGTAAAACGTAAACATTGCAGAAGTTCTTCTTGTGTATTACAAAAATACACCCTTCATGTGTTACACAGCGATATAAACGTCGTCAATATACTTCTTTCCTTAATAAAACGGCGTGTTATCAGTTCATTTGTTTTTTGACAATGCTTGTCCTTAGAGATCACGTATTTTTATTAGATTTTGCATTATTTAGTAGTCGATTATGGCAAATTCTGTCGGGAAACTTTTAGAGAAATTTGGCACCATAGTTCCAGACAATTAATGTTGCAGCTTTCTTCAAAAGTTCGTATTTATAGGCCTGTAAAGAATATAGATCACGTTTCCTAATTGGAATAGCGTGCCTTATCTTCATTCTACCAAAACGGCGTTTGCTAAGGTAAAACATCACTGAAAAACTTGTAAAAACTACAGATAATACCAGTTTGCTCCATCAATAACACAACCTCAGATTGAAATGCAGCACTTTGTATGTATTTTTAATACGGAGAAACCATAGTAATACTTGACAAGCATCTTAGAAAAATTTATAAATGGGAATGTTTAATTTAAGGGTGCATTGTGCGTTATATCATGTGTAGGTCCAAAAAATAAAATTAATTACATTTTTCCAATAGGTGGTAATAATTCAGACTGCTTAGTTTTTGTGTGCTTGCCAGCTTAGCATAGTACTTCAACGAATATGTCGTAGGGGGAGGGGTGATAATTTATGGTTTGCCCTAATAAGACTAATGAATGCAAATGCAACATTTGATAATAAATTAGTACGCATCTGACCATTATGAATATGTAAACATAATGCAATTAATATTGTATTTAAATATAAGTACACACACAGGTGTTTTCTGACTGTACTGTAGACAATGCTACCATCTGCCCTGTTACGCTGCATCTAATCACGTAATAGGTACTTTATAATGCCTGTCAAGTTCGGACAAAATTAGGACTCGCCTGTGACCTCGGTCCCATTACCCTTAGAGAGAAATGACAAATACAGTGATTCTGTTCTAATCTTTGTAGCCAGTGAGAGTGCAATGAACTAACTTGGTCCTAATCATAAGGCTACCAAAACTTGTAATGGGCATGTTGAGTAAAATTTCTAGACGTCATAGTATAGTATTCAGACAGAAAATCTGTTTGATTAAAAAATGTGAAAAATAATTAAAAAAAGTAATCAAAACTGCAGACAAAGGCGGCACATGATGAGCAAGTGTGTAGCAGATTATATGTTAGCAAATATGAAGAAAATAGGTGTGCATTGTTTGGATGTGACAAACTTCGTTCACAACACACTTTCAACTGAATTCAGACATGTTCATCACATCTAATACATGGTTTTGCCTATTACAGAGCAAACAGGAATGAAGGAATCACTAACCGCAATTAACGAAATCTCTTTCCAATTTTAAAATCTCATACACATATTTACCACGAAGGCCTTGGTTTCCCACAGTTAAAAAGAAAATTCAAACATCTCAGACCTGCTTCAGATAGTTATAACTTACGGTATGAGGTAAAAAACATCCATACCTATTAAAAGGTACATGAATCTTACCCTCATTGATTGCTGTCAGGTCAAAAAAGCGGTATGCAAACCCATGAAATTACAAATATTTTCCATTGCGGGAAGTTAAATGTGAAAAGAAGTTCCATTAGCAATAAATAAAGGAGCAGACTTGCGTTGAATCTGGCTAGTGGGTGAAGGCTACGTGAGTTTTGAAGAAATAACACACGCAAGATTTAAATTATCATTTGCAGAACTTATGACGGTGAGTAAAATGGGAGGAGGTATTTAAACCAAGTATAAAGTTAATTATCGCTACTGCATACATAAGCTTAATATCAACCGCGCCCCCCTGTCCTGGTGGTGGTGAAGCGTCCCAGCAACCAGCATCTCCCTCAGCACGCAGTGCACACAACAGACACACTGCCCCTGAGGCCAGCAAAACCCCATCCACCATAGGCGTTGGCACACAGCTCTCCACATCATCCCAATGCTGCTCTCTGGTACGAGCCTTAGGGTGAGTCGATCTATGTGGACACGGCCTGCTGTCTGTCCCAGTACCTGGGCTCTGCACAAGTGCAGAGTGAAGTGCAAGTTTAACCCTGCCTGGACACTTTCAATCATTCTAGCCGTGAGAATTCCTTTGCAGAGGGACAACTTCAGGCAACCACACATAAATAATGGCCATCCTGCCACGATAGTTCACAAAATCGGAGCTTTTATAAGTACTTGTGGACTTACCCCTTCAGCGCGTACATTGCTGGCCACTAAAGCAGCAGTAAAATCTCATTTCAGTTATGTGGCTCTACAACTAGTTTTGCTACAGTTGAAATTGGTGATTGTAAATTCACGCGGTAGCATTACTTATATATGTTCTGTTGCCTGCTAATTTTATCTTTTTCTGCAGAAGTTTTTTTGTGTTTGTTTTGGTGGGTTCTGAACCCAGACATTACTTTTTCTGACGTTGTTCTTATTGTTGTTTGCGTTAGGTGTTGCGTTATTGTTTTATTAGCACAGAATTTCATGCAGCTCAAGATGACAATAAAGTTAGGTTGCTGTAAGGTGTCGGTACCAAATAGATATTACCAGACATATTAAAAGTCCAGATAGTGAGCAGTAATTCATAAGCTTTATGTTTATTTCCATTATATGTTTGTATGGGGAAGGAAAGTGCTAGTCAACAGAGTAAATTAGGAAAAAACAACAAAATGGCGCAAAAAACGTGGCGTACAAAAATATATTATTTTGGATGGTGCAGATAGTTTCATTCCGGCTGAACAGCCAGCTCCAGAATACGTGTTGTAATATACAGACAATCCGGTTTGGTTCAAATGGCTCTGAGCACTATGGGATTTAACTTCTGAGGTCATCAGTCCCCTAGAACTTTGAACTACTTAAACCTAACTAACCTAAGGACATCACACACATCCACGCCCGAGGCAGAATTGTAAGCTGTGACCATAGCGGTCACGCGGTTCCAGACTGTAGCGCCTAGAACCGATCGGACATCACGGCCGGCCAATCTGGTTTATGATAATGAAGTGGGATACCGCTCAGATGACAAAGAACAGCTACGCAGACACATCAGAGCAGTAGTGCGGTTCAGGAACTACCCGATAGACGAGTCCGAAGATCCGAAATTAGTTAGGAGAAATTTTAGCAGGCCACCGTGGTCTACGTCAGGATGTGGTGGCGTCATAGAAAAATACTGACGCGAATATTTAATCGAGAACAGGCAGGATCACCAAAGGGGAGACTCTCACCCTTCAGTTTAGTGGAAGACAGAGAAACCCTGGGTAGGAAGACAAGTGATAACGTATTGTGCATTTTCGGTTACTGAAAAGGGATGAAGAAAGAAGGAGTAGCAAATGTGAAATGATTACAGGCACAAATGAAAAATCTTGATATAGGTGGAAAATAAACACAGAAACAAATCAGAAAGATAAAGAAGGTCAGAAAAGAAACTGTAAATAAAATTATACAGATGGAAAACCAAATGATGGTACTCCATACTGAGTTAAAAAGGGAAATCTTGGAGGTGAGGGAACAGACGAAGGATACGAAAATTATTGCGAGGGGTGCTAAGTGAACTGCACAAGAAGCATACGAGGAAACGAGCCAAAGCTGAAAAAAGGGTGCTGTAGAGAATTCGAAACTGAATAAAGAACCTGGAAGAAGAGAAATAACAACATGCAGTACACCCGACGGCTGAAGATCAAGACGCGAAATACAGGGAAGTAGAGAAAAGCTTAGAGAATCCTGCAACTCTTTGAGAGAAAAGACTCCTCTGTGGAATCGGTGTCAAACGTAAAGGAAACGGACATGAGTGGTCACGGTGTCATGATAGCGTGACCTTTAGACAACGTGGGGGTCCACAAGACGAAGTACATAAAATGCCAGCGGTACATGACAATAGCAATGTTCCGCGTGCAGAAACCCAACAGATGCCAGAACCTGATTCACCAAGAGCTAGTCCTGTTTCGCTGTGCCAACAGGATACTGAACCGACACCAGAAATTAGTTCCAATCGGGAATCGTACCACTACTACAACTAGAATCGATGAGGAAGATGGGACGCGCACATCATGGACATTAGCGTGTCACATCGCCATGTCGATTTAGTATGACAAGGGAACAGTCATCTGTGCGAGGCAAAGGAACGAAGTGCCATGATTGAACGGAACAGGCGTGATACTGAATTGGCGTTTCACAGCGGACGTTAGCTCACAGAAAGTTCCAGCGCTACAAAGAAAATGGGAACAGTCTACATCATGCACAACGTATGACGAGTTTAAACAGGCGTTCTTGGTACGCAGTTTTCTGTATTTAAAAGCTCGATAAAGTTTTTCGACCATACGACGAAGAATCAGTATCTCGACATACCGAGGAACGAGAGCCAGATCATCCGCATGTGCTTCACAAAGCTGCTCGTGCCATATCAACAAGTATTGATAGGCGGTTGTCGGGCGACATCGAGGGATTCGGAGGAATTTTGGACGAGGCAAACCTTTTGCTCGGTGTAGAACAAAAGACAACAACGTGAGGCAAACTCTGAACACCCGCAAAATTACAAGAACCAGGGCAGATTTAAGCAGTCAAACAACCGGCAAGGTAACGGGAGTTGGCCACAACATAACACTCCGCTATTCCGTAACCAGGTAGATTATGGGCGAAACTAGAATGAGACTCAGTGAAGTAATGGATCGTGTTTTCAGATTAACAAGACTTCCCAAAATGAGACATATCCGGAGGTCATATCATGGAGGTCTATCCAAATGGGAGGGAGGAGGGGTAAGTTCCACTAGAGTGCGAAGCGAGCGGTACTGCAGACAAACTAGAAACTGAAATCGGTTGCAGTCATCGAGGGGCGTAGATAATTTTTTTCTTCAGTTTCGTTCAAGTACAACATGTGTATTCAGATCAGTATCCCAAAACACCGCCAGCTGAAATGTCATAAACTGTTTCAACGTTCAGGTTTGGAACACAAGCTACATCTAACGAAGATTCTGATACAAATGAAAGCACTGTACTATCGAGCGAGGTGGTGCAGTGATTAGCACACTGGACTCGCATTCGGGAGGACGACAGATCAAACCCGCAACCGGCCATCCATATATTCATACCTATCTTCTGAACTGACTACATAAGACTGATTCCAGCTTTGCTACTTTATCTCGAAAAATGATTTAACTGAACCTGGCCAAGGTCGTTTTTGAACTGTTGGGCCCATGATAGTTTCTAAAACCGGCAATAAACATGTGATAGGTTCAGTGTTGAATTATTGAGACAATGTAGGGCTCAAATAACTAGTCCAGTCAACGAAGGAAAATTAGTTGAAAAACTGCGTAGTCTCAAAATTTTATACAGTGGTAGTGGGAGTGTAATGAATAGTATACTAAAAGTCCTGACCGGTGAGAACGTGTGGTGGCGTGGCAGGGAGAGGGGTGGTGATTAAAAGTAACTTTTTTTGGTTTCTCTTGAATATCTCTACAACCGTGACATCTAGCGAAAAGGTACAAATTTAGCCTACATTAAATCTCCTCCAAAAATTTTATATTCATTTTTTTCTCTAGGACTAACATTTTGCAGGGGATGGAAAATGGCAGATTATTAGAAATACTATTTTAATGATGTGAATTTAATGTACCTTGTTATATAACATGGGTTAAGACCAAATATTAAATTTTTGTTCCAAGTCTAAGTGCAGAAGAGCCGTATTAAGGAATAAATTGTGTTTTGGTGGTGTGGCAGGGTAGAAAGGTTGGGTGGAGGCTAGAAGCGGGAGAGAAGGAAGGTCGTCGGGTTTTGGTCATACATTTCCCTTGTTCATAGGTCTGCTAAAGTAAGTGGGAGCAATTCGCCATTTTCTCCAACACACTAGGTCACAAAAAGTAAACTACAGGATGTTATACTGATTCTTCCGCAGCGTGCAAAGATGCTCAGGGTGCTCATTTTCCACAAAGGAAAGGCTACAATGCATTACAGCAGCTTACTGCTCTAAATTTAAACGTCTGTATTACTATTCCACGATACTTATTGACAACCAACTTGATAGGTATACTGTGGACTTGTGATAAGTGGTTCCACTCAGTGCAAATCACTCCGCAAGTGTCATCAATTCCTGAATGGAAGAGATTTATGTCGTCTACCAGTAACATATCTGCTGACGATGGAAGTGCAGTAACATTCATTAATTCTCCCTTTCCCACTAACACTACATATGTCACTGACAAAATCACACTTTTAGTTTAAGTGCCTCTCAGACACTGTTTGTGGTAATGTATTTTACATAAAAGTCCACTTAACAAATGTAAATAAATACTCCTTTAACTGGAAGTAACTACATGATATAAATACGAGATCAGTGAAGGTATTTTGTTCGCTTACATAAGAGAACTGAACCGTAAATGCTGGACATATAGTCTGTCCTTAAACTGAAAAGCAAACAGTTCGAGTGGTGAAAAAAATCGCCTTTCCCAGAACAGTGTGCACAGATTTACGTAAAATCTCTCCATATGCTTTTCTTGCTTTTGTATTGTTAGCAACCCATATGTGTATTCAATGCAGTGTTAACACTATTTCTGAAAGATAAACGCGCACTGTCTGTGCACTGTGTCGCCAGTAATTCATAAGGCGAGCTGGGGGAGGGTCGGTATAACTACGTGAAACACACTTCAGCTGCCTTTTGTAGTGTATTTCGTTAGAGGGAATGGGGGATCACCTGCTCGTTCTTTATTTTGCTGACCTACGAAAGAGGGAAGTGCATAAACTCTAGCAATAGACCGACCTCCCCTAACACTCCTAACCTCTACCCCAAACTTTCCGCCAAGTTACATCCTCAGAAAAGAATTTATCCCTGCATAAAGTTCTACTGCAATTAGATGTGCTACAGATATTTAATATTTGTTCTTAACCCACTTTGTTTAATAATAAACATTAACGCTATACCAGTAAAACGCAATATTTAATAATTTCCATTTTTCCATCCCTTGCAACACAGAAACTATTAAACCTAGACAGAAAAAATGAATAGCACCGTCTTTGTAGGAAAAGAATTTCTTGTAAATTTTTAAGGCTAAACGTTTCGTTAGAAGGTGAGTTTTCGAAATATTGAAGAGAAACCAAAGACGAAATGACGTTTAAACACCTCCATGCTCACACCCCATCGATCACGAGTTTAGTACGTTTTTCATGACACTGCCTCCTACTACTGTATAAAAATTTGCAGCTACACGATGTTTTTCTCCAGTCGACAATTTTTGTCTTTGTTGACTGGACTAATTGTAAAAGAATGAAAGTAGTCTAAGGAAGGTGATTTTTTTTAGAATGTGTTTTCTAGCGCGTTATCTCAAAAGTGAGAAATTGCACAGGACGAAATATTTGAAGTTCCACAGACTGATTTTGGTAGTACTACGGAAGATAGACCCATTGAAAATAAGCACATAACCTCAATTTTTATTCCTTATGAAAGTTGGGGTTGTTATTAATTTTGAAGGTATTAGTTTGGTACTCAGAAGATTATTTTTTCATTGATTGATTATCTGCATCGGGTAAATTGAACAGCGTTAGTGTTAATTTATATCTTTCTTCTCCAAGTCAAAGCAGTGGACTGTGGACATAGTTACCATTCCCTTTTCATTCACACCCATGTAGCGCGATCGAAGCAATTAACCCGCGTCATAAGAAAATGTTTGCATCACGCAACCCTGCAGTTTCTAGCTTGGTTCGCTAGGGGCCACTGCATTCGCACAACGTGACCCTACTATACACCTTGTCCAACTTTTCTTCAGGCAATGTCCCATAGTACTTCTCAGAAATCGTCAACAGGATTCGGGAGCTTTCGTGACGCTTACCACCGTGTTTTTCAATATATACCATCTGACACAAGTGGTATTGCTCAAGCCGTTACTTGGTGAAGTCGTTGACCTTGAGCTGTGGCATTAAATTAATTTCATTTCATATTCACGGTTACAAATAAGTACCACATGATGTAATGCGCTTTGATGAAACCTTGTTAATTCCTTGTGTAATTTCCATCTCACTAAGTGATCAGATCGTAGTGCGAGCTGCAATTGTTGTCAGCACTGCGGAAGATCCCCCCCCCCCCCCCTACCCTCCATCACCACCATGCAATATTCCACTGGATTTATATTAGTAGCGATATACAGAGCACCTTCAGGAAATTTAAACCTGTTTATGAACGGTCTTGAAGATGTACTATCTCATCTAAAATTAAAAAACAAAGATCTAATGGTTGCTGGTGATTTTAATATAGATGTCCTGAAAAACACTGTCCGTGAACAGTTACTGAAATCGGTTACATTGTCATTCGATTTAATTTCTACTGTAAATTTCCCAACTAGGGTAAGCAAATGTTCTAAGACTGTTATTGATAATATATTTATAGACAATTCTAGGCAACTAAGCCACCAGTAATAAATGGGCTATCTGACGATGACATGCAACACCTAACATTAAATTTTTGAAAATTGTCAGGGTAAAACATCTACCAGAACTAAGTACAGAAGGCCAATAAGACAGTCAAAAACTGAGAAATTTAGAAGATTGCTCAAAGAAATTAATTGGATGGATGTTTACAGCATCCAAGACACAAATGGAAAATACAAAACATTCATTAATAAAGTTAGCACCTTATTTGAAAATTGTTTTCCCTCAAATTAAGCAGAAGACTAATAAGAAACCATGGATCATACAAGGGATAAAGATATCATGTGAGACAGAAAGGAAACTCTATCTGGTACGTAGGGATACCTTTGATACTAGCATTATAGCTCACTACAAAAATTACTGCAAAAATTTTGAAGACAGTTGTCCAGACATCTAAATGCCTGCATTATGAGAAGAAGATAAATACATCCAGCAATAAAATAAAAACAATGTGGGATATAGTTAATCAGAGACAGGTAGGACCTGAAATGAGGAGGAACAAATGGCTCTAAAAATAAATCAAAACCTGGTAACAAACGCATGTTGTGTTGCAAACCATTTAAACAAGTATTTTGTCTCTGTTACTGATAGCATGCTGTTGTCAGGTACAGTAAATAATGCAATGGAATATCTGAGACCAGTGCACATAAGCATTCCCAGTAAAATGGAATTAACACTTACTTCACCCAAAGAAATAGAATCCATCATAAAGTCCTTGAAATCAAAGCATTCTAGTGGTTATGATAACATATCAACAAAGTTAATAAAAGAGTGTTCATGTGAGCTTAGTCATATCTTAAGTTATTTTTGTAATCAATCACTTGTCACAGGAACATTCCTGGACTGGCTTAAATATGCTAAAGTTATACCTCTCCACAAGAAAGGGGACAAAGAAATGCCGTCAAATTACTGACCGATCTCACTTTTGCCAGCTTTTTCAAAACTCTTTGAAAAGGTTATGTTCAAGCGTCTACGTAAGCACCTTAGAGAAAATAACATATTGTCAAAGTCACAGTTTGGCTTTCTTAAGGGTTCTAATATTGAGAAAGCTATTTACACTTATAGCGAAAATGTCCTTAATTCATTGGACAACAAATTAGAGGCAACTGGAATATTCTGTGACCTGTCAAAGGCTGTGTGCATACATTGCATGCCGCTGTATAAAGCGCGTGACCTTGAAGGGGACTTAGCCACTGAGCGAGGCAGCAGCACGACACGGGCCCTAGTATTACTAGGCCCGTGTTGCTGGAAAACTCAGCATCCGGTTGCGCAATCGGGACTGATAAGGCACGCTGGCGCTTTTATCACGAGGGACCCCTGGAGGGGGCCACCGGGAGCCCTTGACGCTAGTGAGGCAACAACATGTTCAGTCGACTCGAGGCAGCCGCACTGTGCACACAGCCATGCCGTACCAATGCAGGATGACTGTTTATAAAACAGTAAACAGTTTCAAGATGACTCGAAACAATGTTTCTCAACAAGAACTTCTCACAGGACCTATTTCTTTTCTTGGAGCAAAAATTAACTTCACCTTGAAACTGTGCATTCTTTTAGTAAATTAAAATATTATGGCGTAATTGGTAGTGCTACAAAGTGGTTTCAGTCATATCTTACTAATAGAAAACAAAGGATGTCATTATGTAACACTTCAGCAGTAGGCAATCAGACATCAACTGAATCGGAAGAAATTAAATGTGGTGTTCCCCAAGGTTCCATACTAGATCCACTACTGTTTCTTGTGTATATTAATGACCTGTCATCTGTTACATTACCAGATGCCAAGTTTGTCTTATTTGCAGATGATACAAACATTGCAATAAATAGTAAATCAACTATAGATTTAGAAAGGGCAGCTAATCAAATTTTTACTGACATTAATAAGTGGTTCATAGCCAATTCTCTGTCATTAAAGGTTGAAAAGACCCACTACATGCAGTTCAGAACTTCCACGAGATTTCCTTCTGGTGTGTGTATAAAATATGATGACATGGGAATAGGAGAAGATGAGAGTGTATAATTCTTGGGATTATAACTTGATAATAAATTCAGTTGGGAGCAACATACTAAAAAACTGCTAAAGTGCCTAAACAAGTCTGTGTTTGCAATGCGAACGATGTCAGACAAAGGACATATAAACATAAAAAAAACTTGCATATTCTGCTTATTTTCACTCCATTATGTCATATGGTATCATATTTTGGGGTAACTCCACAAACAGAGAAAAAATCTTTAGAGTACAGAAGCGTATAATAAGAGTAATGAGTAGTGTGGATCCAAGAACATGATGTCGAAACCTATTTAAAGAATTGTGCACAATATCCACAGCTTCTCAGTATACTTACTTCTTAATGAAGTTTGTTGTAAATAATACATCTCTTTTTCCAAATAACTCCTTAGTATACAGTATCAATACTAGGAATAAGGACAATATACATTAAGATTTAAAATGACTTACTCTTGCCCAGAACGGATTCCAGTATTCAGCAACGCATATTTTCAATAAGTTACCAGCAACCATTAAGAGTTTAGTTTCAGACAAGGCAAAATTTAAACATAATTTAAAAGAATTTTTGGTGGTCAACTCCTTCTATTCCATCCATGAGTTTCTCAACAAGTGCAGTAGACCATTTTAATGAAACTATATTATACTTTAATTTTTGACAATACTTGGTTGTAACAGCCAAGTAACTACCTACTGTGTGAATGATGGATGTATGGAAAGCAGATGTAACTCTTAAGTCTGTAAATAGTCGAAGTTTATTTTTAAATCTTGCACATAATCTGACTGTTCTTAACTGAGGATCACTGAAGTGAATAATTTACTTTAATTTTTGACAATACTTGGTTGTAATAGCCAAGAAAGTAGCAAATGTCTGAATGATGGATTTAATGAAACCAGATGCAAGTATTAAACCTGTAAATATTAGAAGATTAAATTTAATTCATGTACATAATTTTATTGTTTATTGACTAAGGATCATTAAAATTAATGAAACCCAAGTTTTTCCAATTACATTTTTGTAAGTGTTTATCTGACATGTTCCACACCCTGGAGGATTCCATCTTTTATGAGTCTATGGAATGAATAATTAATGTAATCTAGTCTAATGGCAGAAGAAAGAGGTCCGCATGGTTTACGTGATGTCACCTTATTCAACAGTTCCTTTCTCCATTTTTTGTGTTTTTCAGGCGTACATAGTTTGAAAATGCTCTAAAAACTGTGTGTTTTGAGGAATAATTTGTAGATGTGCCATATTAGGGAAGGGATCATCAGGCCTTAACAAAAAGCAAAATCATATACATAGGTATATCAAACGATTGGCTGGCTTCGTGCCCCCCCCCCTCCCTCACTGAGCATGTAATTCAGCGAGTACTGAAATATTTTCCGTCCATTTACCATACATTCATTTCGGTACATACAAAGTCACATTTCCACTCTTACAGTCTTTTTTCCCTAAGGTCTGTCTTCTGGACCATTACTCACATTTCTAATGCATTTAAAAGGCCATTAGAAACAGAAAGACTATAATTTATTTTAGGAAAAATTTAACTTGAAACAGACAACACAATCTGAGTACTGCAACTCCGCTGTTATAAGAGTGAAAACGTTTTAAAACTTCCACATAACCTTCTCGTCGTTCAATCCTCATGTAAACTAACGCACACTTGGTAATTGGTCAGTGCTCCTACGCCACACAAACTAGGTAGTGTTACGTCATTGGAAATATATCCAATTTATGTATTAGGCGTACTCATCAGGGTGCACAGAATTTTTTCCAGGGGTGGAGGGTGGGAGGGGTAATACTCTAAAACTTCAATTTTTTGTCTGAAGGAGTTGGTTAGTTTCAACACATGTCATGCCATAAGAACTAAAGTGAATAGGTGGAACAAAACACTTGTTATGCTCCAGGGAATTGACGGTTGTCTTCTCAATATATGAATAACGGTCCTGTACTCCAGATTCCAAAGAGATCAGGTGACCCTCTTGGCTACCCTTGTGGACACCTACAGCTTAACTGTTGTGATACCATTATGAATGAAGTTCTGGGGCATTCTAAAGTCTAAAGCATTTAAAGCGTTCACGTGTTTCGTATACTACTATGTTGTTTAAGCCATGTTTCTTTTATTTCAAATTTTAGTGAAGCCAGACGCCATAGTTCCGCTCCATTGGCATCGAGGATAGTCGGTATAAGTTGTCAGCGTGAAGTTGACCTGAATGGAATGTGCATGCAGAAAGCAGGAAGGAGAATTTTGTCCTCATGTTGAGGAGGATCGTAACATGGGGAATGTTGTCCCTCTCCAATAAAATGACGCTGCTTTGCGAAAATGCACGTTGATAATCAGCAGCTGTGACATAAATTTCGTCCAGAAATAACAAGGTTATGTGAAAGCATATCACAGAACTGTTCACACCCACACACATAAACACACACACACGCACATACACGAAGTTTTTTGTGACGCCAAGGGCCAAGTTGGTGTGTGTGTTGCGGGGTGGGGGGGGGGGGGGGGGAGGAGCTGGTGTCGGACCACCACCGCATCGCCCCGTAACCACCGAATCTATGCCGCTGCAATCACCTGAAAATATTGGACTGCCATGATATTTCAGAAATATTAGTAGAGGAAACTGCAAGAAAGAGCAACCATGACTTGTACCCGATCACACAAATTTTGGTGCGTGTGATCAAAGTGGCGGCAATTTTAAATATCGGCATTCAGCTGTCGGCTCTCTCCGAAGAATTATGTAACACATGCTAAGAAAAATATGAACACGCCCACATTAAAGATTCCCAAAAACAAAATACGAGGCGCAGTTTTAGGAAAGTGTACTGAAATTAGTAGGCAAACCAGACTGGAATTTAGGTCCCAAGGCACATGCTAGAAGCACACGTCTTCGTAGTACGTAAATTAGCCATAAGTATACTTATAGGAATTGACTTTGTGAGTGGAAAGAGTAATAATCACCATTGGAAGCAGACAGATCACACTAGATTAGAAGGATGATATCAGTATTCAGTTTGAGGAACAAGCTACAGAGTGACAACTGCGAGCTGTGTTAAATTGTACATCGAGAGCACAGTTAAAGATTCTCTCGTACAACACCCGAAGTTAAGGACAAAAAGATACAATAGACGGGTACAATGTGGCACTTTTAGAAATTCATCAGGAATAGACATGAAATGAGCCTGGCATTTTGGGATCACAGAGACTGAGAAGGCGGAATTGGAGGGAGTACTGCAGTGCAACACCTGAGTATTCTTTTCTAAACCTTTCTGTATTAGGGACTTCCATTACTGGTTTAATGTAAAACTTCACAAGCCTTTCCGTGCCCTGCCATACACAATTCTACTGTTTTACGTAAAGAAGGTATTTTCTGGAGCGTCATAAGATGATACATGATGGTGTAATTGAGAAAGCCACATCTACATGCGATAGTCCACTATGTGTAGTACACAAAAGTGATGGCAGTATCAGGGCAGTCTTTGACTCCAGACAAATTAACACAAAAACTGTTGCGGAAATGTAGGACAAGGAAAGCTAGAGCATCTTTCATAAATATTTCAGTGAGTATCGGTCTTTTCTCCGAACGATCTCAGGTCAGTTTCTGGCAAATAGAATTGGAGCCTAAATGTCGTCAGTACATTACCTTCATTGTTTTCAGCAGGTTTGTAGTTATTTCCAGTTTGAAAGACTACCATTCGGTCTTAATATCTCATCAGCAGCATTTATTTGAGGCTGAAGCATAATATTGAACGTCAGACTGAACGAAACAATCATGTTACGTGGGTGACATTCTAATCAGGGGAACTTCATGGGTTTTTAGACAAACTGAGACAGCTCGAAGACACAGCAGATATCGATAAACCTTGTGTCAGGGCTAAGGAGGTCCACTTCCTTAGCCATGTTATTTCTGCAGAGGGAATAACGCTCAACCCAGAACTAGATGCCATAGTGGAATTTTCTGCTCTGCACGCACATAAGTAACGTCAGGGGTTTTTTGCTGTTGCAAACGTATACGGCATGCTCTAAAATTAACCTTACGGACTAGGCCTTGTAGAGGGGACTGAGTAGACAACATATTGAACCAGGACCCATGTCCGGAAATGTACCCTTTTTCATGTTACAATCGTTAGGTAGATACGCAACAAGGTAGCCATGATGATGGGAGTGGGGTTGGATCGGCTGATGTCATTAGACACTATCCTATTTCTCTGACTTAGTTCGAGACATGCTCACAGACACAACAACATGGTGAAGCACATGTTTGCAGAATACACTGACATGATTCTTCTGTATGGTGAAACTCAAGGCAATGGAACAGATGCTCGTCGCCTTCAACAAGATCGTTGTCCACAAGTCCGTCTCCATTGCATACTCTCTCCAATAAAATTATGCAATGGCTTCCAGGAAGGGGTATCTGCAACATTAGCAGGCATGACTGTGGTGCTCCAAAGAAACGAAGCACACCCGATTTATAAGAGGCTGCACTGTAAACAACAGTGTCTGTAATACCTGATTAAGTTTACTATCTGTTTCTTTGTTATTAATGAGTGGAATTGTAAACCAAGTGAAGCAATGGGTCACATACAATAAACTACTTTTTAAAGTGGCCGAGTTACCAACATGTTTTCAAATGGTTGTAGCACGAGGAAGGTACGTTTCCACACAGGATTTCAGTTGAAAATTTTATCTACTCATTCCTCTCTGCAAGTCTTACAAGTTTGTAAGGGAAGTTTTAGAGCACCCTGTATAAGCAATTCATTTACATAGAAAACCTGGCAACCGCAATACTCTGCACACTGACAGCGAAGAGTACCCAATCTACTTGGGATGACGTAGCAGATCAGTAGTTTCGCAGTTTATAGCCCGCATTACTCGTAGTATCAATCCTGTCGCAAACCAAGTGTATTGGAAGGTCTTCACGTCTCGTTATTTCAGGAATATGACCAAAATGGACAAATAATCCGTAAAGCAATTCCAGTCAACAACGCACGAGCAGAGTTATTTCGAGTGGGAAATGGAACCAATGAAAGTCATCTGTGGCACCCAGAAGTTTCGTTACTTTCTCTATGGACGCTAAACGAGAGTACACGTGGATCACAAAGTACTGGAGTTTCCCTGACAGCTAAACTCACGCACAGGCGACTGGGCTGATGGGTTCCATTGGCTCAGGAATACAGCCTCAGAATGGTCTACATACAATCACCAATGCATTGTTCCATTCACCTTCAGGAAGAATGGACTATAGCGGAAGGAGATCGAAGAGGAACACTTCTCAATCTCTGTATGTGTCCTGACCCAGTGGCTGTCTCATCATCGCACAGCCCGAACCACTACCGATAGAAACTTAACATTTGGAGAGGGTGTAGGTCTTATACTTAAGGCGTCGTGTGAGAAAAAATGTTTTGAAATTCCCATTTCAAGGGGGTGAAATAGGGGATGTAGGGTTTTAAAAAAATGCCTAATAAGGCAATTAGAAGCTAGACCTACGAAACTTGGTATCTGGTTTCTCTGTCAGAAATAAAGAAATACGTGATTCACTATTTTTGAGAAGTTAACCGTGTTGTTGTTTGTTGTTGTGGTCTTCAGTCGTGAGACTGGTTTGATGCAGCTCTCCATGCTACTCTATCCTGTGCAAGCTTCTTCATCTCCCAGTACCTACTGCAGCCTACATCCTTCTGAATCTGCTTAGTGTATTCACCTCTTGGTCTCCCTCTACGATTTTTACCCTCCACGCTGCCCTCCAATACTAAATTTGTAACCCCTTGATGCCTCAGAACATGTCCTACCAACCGATCCCTTCTCCTAGTCAAGTTGTGCCACAAACTCCTCTTCTCCCCAATTCTGTTCAATTCCTCCTCATTAGTTATGTGATCTACCCATGTAATCTTCAGCATTCTTCTGTAACACCACATTTCGAAAGCTTCTATTCTCTTCTTGTCTAAACTATTTATCGTCATTGTTTCACTTCCATACATGGCTACACCCCACACAAATACTTTCAGAAACGACTTCCTGACACTTAAATCTATACTCGATGTTAACAAATTTCTCTTCTTCAGAAACGCTTTCCTTGCCATTGCCAGTCTACATTTTATATCATCTCTACTTCGACCATCATCAGTTATTTTGCTCCCCAAATAGCAAAACTCCTTTACTACTTTAAGTGTCTCATTTGCTAATCTAATACCCTCAGCATCACTCGATTTAATTCGACTACATTCCATTATCCTCGTTTTTCTTTTGCTGATGTTCATCTTATACCCTCCTTTCAAGACACTGTCCATTCCGTTCAACTGCTCTTCCAAGTCCTTTGCTGTCTCTGACAGAATTACCATGTGGTCGGCGAACCTTAAAGTTTTTATTTCTCCTCCTTGGATTTTAATACCTACTCCGAACTTTTCTTTTGGTTCCTTTACTGCTTGCTCAATATACAGATTAAATAGTATCGGGTAGAGGGTACCACCCTGTCTCACTCCCTTCCCAACCACTGCCTCCCTTTCATGTCCCTCGACTCTGATTTCTGTACAAATTGTAAATAGCTTTTGCTCCCTCTATTTTACCCCTGCCACCTTCAGAATTTGAAAGAGAGTTTTCCAGTCAACATTGTCAAAAGCTTTCTCTAAGTCTACAAATGCTAGAAACGTAGGTTTGCCTTTCCTTAATCTTTCTTCTAAGATAAGTCGTAGGGTCAATATTGCCTCACGTGTTCCAACATTTCTACGGAATCCTATCGGGGTGGAATAGAGGGTGAAAGCTTTTTTTAAAAATACATCATTATTAACGAACTACTGAACTATTTTAAAGCTACATTTATGAACATTGGTATTTAACTTCTCGGCTACAAATTTAAAAATATATGTGCTTCAGTCATTTTGTAAACTGAGCCCCTAAGGGCGAGAAATAGGGGATGAGACTTTTTATGACAATATTTTATTATGAAAGCATTTTTAAAGCTAAATCCATGAAAATTTTAATTCATCTTCTCAGTTATAAATAAAAAATACGTGTTTCATTGTTTTTGGAAATTCAGCCCCTAAGGGGTGAAATAGGTGTCATATTTTATGAAAATATTTCATTACGAAAGAATTTTTAAAGCTAAATCTTTGAAAATTGGTGTTTGGCTTCTGTGTTAGAGCAGAAAAATCCATGTTTCAGTGTTTTTGGAAATTCAACCTCTAAGGGAGTGAAATAGGGTAAGACAAGTACACTGACACATCACTGCCGAGCCCTAACCAATAGCTAGTATACTACTGATGGATCTTTAAGGCTACATCTACGACAACTGGTATAAAAAAATACGTTAATCAAAATATCCACGGGTATGCTGCCGGTCTATAGTGTCCAACGGGCACAATATTTCGGCGATCAAACATGTCGCCATCATCAGGTGAACTGACGGACTGAGCTCCTGTGAACGTGCCGGCACGGAGATCCGTACGCTATGGCTGCTCAGAGGGAACTGGGTTTGGTCGCGGCGGCGGCCGATTTAAATACCCTCCGCCCGCGGCGCGCTCCCTCCGCCGTCCGCGCCCAGCGCCAACTAGCGGCCCTATGTACTAGCACATAGGGCGCGCACTATCTCTGACGCAGAGAGTCTACCCCAGGAATTGGAACATCTGAGAACTGTATTTCGAAAAAATGGGTACTCAGAGTGGCAGATTCAACGTGCTCTCCGCCCACCCACTGCAGCACAACCTGTTGAGATGGATGAAGTCACGAGGGAGGAGGTAGGCATTGCATTTATTCCATACACAGGCGCACTCTCGGGGAAAATCGCCCGCATTCTGAAGAAACACCGGGTCGGAACTGTGTTTTGTCCTCCAAATAAAACTCGTGCACTGGTGGGGAGCGCCAAAGATGACCTCGGTTTGAGGAAGGCCGGCGTGTACCAGATTCCGTGTCAATGTGGCAAGTCGTATATTGGTCAGACGATGCGTACCGTCGAGGATCGATGCCGTGAACACCAGAGGCACACTCGACTGATGTATCCGAGCAAGTCGGCGGTCGCTGAACATTGTTTGTCGGAAAATCACGCCATGGAGTATGACCGCACGAGGATTCTGGTACAGACGTCGAGATACTGGGACAGCGTTGTTAGAGAGGCCATCGAAATTCGCACCAATGACGACCTCATAAACCGGGACTGTGGCTATAATCTTAGCAAGGCTTGGGAACCAGCGATCGGGTTAATCAAGAGTAAATCGAGCAGACGTATAGTTGTGACGACCACGGCGGACAGAGCCATCACACCGACGTCATCTCAGACGCCGTCGCAATCTGTTCCACCGCGCGACCGTGGCGCTGGGCGCGGACGGCGGAGGGAGCGCGCCGCGGGCGGAGGGTATTTAAATCGGCCGCCGCCGCGACCAAACCCAGTTCCCTCTGAGCAGCCATAGCGTACGGATCTCCGTGCCGGCACGTTCACAGGAGCTCAGTCCGTCAGTTCACCTGATGATGGCGACATGTTTGATCGCCGAAATATTGTGCCCGTTGGACACTATAGACCGGCAGCATACCCGTGGATATTTTGATTATCAAATACGCCGGGAGAAACTCAAGAATCACAAAAAAATACGTGTTTCTGTGTTTCTGGAAATTCTACCCCTAAGGGACCGCAATAGAAGGTGTAAATTTTTAGGAAAATATTTCGTTATATTAAAAAATTATTGAAACTAAATATATGAAAATTGGTATTAAAATACTCGGTTACATGTAAAGAAATATTTGTTAGGGGATGAAACTTGCTTTGGAAATATCTCCATAAGAACACAAAAGGCATAATTAACATTAAATTTGGAATCCAGCAACAAGAATCGCTTTGTGGTCAGATGTACATTCGGAACAGACTATGCTTATATGACCTTAACAAGCGTGAAGAGCTTAGGTGTTGCAGTTTCTGAACAACATAAAAATTCGATTAAATAGAAACAAAGAAATCTCTACGCAAGCGAAGCAGCGGCCGCTAAGCTAGTATACTATATGAAGGAGGTGGCTTTTGAGAACTCCATTATGAAAGTCGTAAGAGTGGAGCAAGATAAAGATCCACATCTTTTCACGGTCAAAAGGAAGTGGAAAGAGAAGTTCAAGCACGGATATGAGAGCATGTCCTTTTATGGAAGGGCATCCAGTGTCATTTCGGAAATATGGAGAGATACATCCAAAAGGTATTGGTTATCTGAAAGGAACGTCAGAGGGCAAAACCGACCACAGTTGGAACACAGGCAATCATGTAACCTATCATTCCAACAAAACTGAGGCAAATAGCCCCATGTGACATGATGGCCCCCTGTGAAGAGCATCAAAAGTATGTTATGGTAGTGGTGGAGTAAACCTCTAAGGACATTGACTTTGCTCCACTATTAAGGCAACAGGGTTGTCCATCAGTGAAGCAGTATACAGCCTTCCCATCTGGAACTTGGCTGAAACATAAAGAAATTGTGAAGAAAGCGCTGCACAACTTCCGTGTTGTGGGCCAGAGACGTTATCAAAGGCTGACAGCCGGCCGGTGTGGCCTCGTGGTTCTAGGCGCTACAGTCTGGAACCGCGCGACTACTACGGTCGCAGGTTCAAATCCTGCCTCGGGCATGGATGTTTGTGATCTTCTTAGGTTAGTTAGGTTTAAGTAGTTCTAAGTTATACGGGACTGATGACCTCAGCAGTTAAGTGCCATAGTGCTGAGAGCCATTTGAACCATTTGAAAGGCTGACAAAACAGTAACAGTAAGTAAATTCCACGTGGGAAGACAGGTTCTCCTGAAAGCCCAATATGGAGACAATGATCTGCCATAAGTTATTTTCTGAATACCAGAGTTCTGTGCTAGTGCATCGCATTGCACACGCAAACAGGGTCGAGCTTGAGGGATAAAATCTGGCAAATCACTTGGGGTCAATCACGTGAGCCACCTCAACGCATTTTTGGAGTAATCCAAGGTGTCAAAAGGACTTGTACACGTAGAAATTGTAACTACAACATGAGAGGTCTGTATCCATGAAGAAACTGTAATATGGGTGTCATAAGAATTGAGACACGATAATGGAGATGTTAGAGACATACCGTACCTTTAAGACAGTGTACCGTTACTCAGCGAACATTTAAGGCAGTAGAGATAAAGCTACTTTTTTATAATGAGCACTTATCTCTTGCTTCAAATACGAGCTCGGTGAACTGTGATGTGTCAACTGTTTGACTAATGTGTGTTACGTAGAGAAGTGTAGTGAAGCACCACAAGTCGAAGATGAGCTAACTTAACAGTATCTTCAGCACAACAAAACCTTTATCAGAAGTCAGGTGGTGCAGGTAAATGACGTAGTGGAAAGACTACACGTAGTTAAGATTTTCCAGGTAGGGCTACCTAGTAGCGTACTGTGTTTATTGGCTAAATCAACCTGACTTTGGTTATTATGGCATTTCACACTGTGAGACCGAAGTGGAAAGCCGTTTCCTGAAGTTTAGTTATCTAGTCACAGAAGCATGAACAATGGTGTTTACTGAAGTTTTCAGAGGGGTTAATGGAATGCGTGCGAGTGGAGTTTATGTGGAAACACATGGCGAGAAACAGGAGGACAGAGTTAGTTTAATGTAAGTAGAGGGGAAAATAATAATGATAATAATAAAAGGGAACCATGTGTTGAGAGGCCACTATATATAACAGGGAGAGGACCTTAATAATTTTAGAACTAACTTTAATAGTGATATTACGGCTGTGCTTGGTAGCAAGTATCTTAACCTTATGGAGTTGTAATATGTACTAACCAGCACAACATGCATCCACCCCTCAAGCCCATCTACCATAATCACCAACTTTCAATAATATCTTTCACTAAGTATGTTGCAGCACAGATGTGGGGTGTGTAACACATATTGATCTAATTTAAGTGTAATAACACAATTCTTTTGATATTCTTTAATCAGACTCATTTATATTAAAAGTAATACCAAATCCAAGAACAAATTGTGTATAAGTTATACAAGCATGTAGAGTTATGCAACCGTGTGTGTGGGGAATGTTGAGTTGCGTAAACAGCGTTACAGAGACCACAGCATAGCAGAGAACACACATCACAAAAATAGAGGTAGCCAAGCAAGTTGTGGTGGCGAGCAGGGGGGGGGGGGGGGGAGGGGGGAGGAGGTAGCCGGGACAGGCGGCATGACTAGGGCAGAGCGAACAGATGAGGTTATGACTGTCTCATTTATGTTTTTTACCACTATCGGGGGTAGAACCACCATAAAATCAAGTTTGGTCCCAAAACAAGAAAAGAAGACGATAAAGAATGTAAGCAAGAAGATGTGCAGGCACAAAACCAAGGGCTCAGATAAAAGAAGACACCAAGTTAACGAAAGGGGTCCTATTCCATACAAGCACTGATATAAAGGTAAAGTTCTCTCACACTCTCTTAAACACCACAGATTATGAACATAATAGCAGAGGTTTGCAGGGTGTATCCGAAATCACAAGATGCTTCTCCAAATATGAGGTGGTTAAGCGCAATCAACATATCTCCTTCTACCACAGTACCATCGCTTCTGATCAACATGTCATCCGTGACTAAACACTGATGGCCACCAAGACCGAAAATGTGCAGTATGCTTGTGACACAGCACGATACCTCTGCCTGCAGTTGACTTACTGCCATACCAGGATCTTCGAGAGTTAGCATGTATTTAAAATTAGTGCATTAGCTCCTCCTGGAGTTGAGGAAATGCATGTACCACAGAGCTGTGATAGTGTGAGTTGTTGTCAAACTCCACACCCTTGTCGTTCTAGTGTCATGCCGTACCAAACACAAACAACTGCTACTGTCTCAGAACGCTTCTTAGCAAGTGACTGTCAATATCAAATGAAAAGAAAACAGTGTGTCCTTTACTCACAACGTCAGTAACAAACAAGCCTCTTCTGCACATACTAATCACGTTTTGTATTTTGTTCCATTGTTTGTTCTGTTTTTACTGTGACAAAATATTCTGTCTTTTAATCGTCAAATGTATTTTGTTCTACTGTGTCGATATGTTCCGCTTTAGCTGTTAAATACACTACCTGATCTTTAAGATCAGATATTTGGCTATTTATAGTCCAGCTGAACCATTTTTATATGTAATTTAAAAATAAATACAGATCATCAGTAACTTCTAGCAGAGTAAATGTTATCTGAACTCAGTCATAGTTTATGTTTGTTTACATTGACATTCTCAGACAGTGGTCACGCTTGACTTTCATGTAATGTCTTGTTCGACGGCCATAATTGAATATTCATTGTACCTAGTATTTGAGTGTGATGTCATATGAGTGTTTGGGGACAAGTTAATGTGTTGGGTTTCCAAAGTGAGTTGCAGCAGCGCAGTCATAGGTAGGTTGGAGACTGCCACTGAAAGGAGAGGTAGTGTGGAGGCTAAGTTAACGTTGATTCTGATTTGCTGGTAAGTTTTGTTTTCTAACTTGCCATTTTGTTGTCGAGTTGCAGTTGCTGAGACACAGAACTGTGGGTTCTACTTCATGGCGTGCTGGCTAGGGTGTAACTAATGTCTAATGCGTGCTCTTGCTCAATTAATGTCCAGTGGTTAATGATTGAAGAAAGTAGTCTCCAAAGAAAAGGTAAATAGAGACTGGCACAACATCAAGGAGGTTTGCTCTCAAGAACACATAAAATATTTTCTGTGGAGAAAAATGTCTGCTAATTGAGTGACACAACAACTGTTTCGAGATAATACCAGAAAATTAGTTGATAATTGGACGGCAGTGCAAGGTGGCAACTTAATATTCTGTAAATTCTTATCGATTCATATCTATATTGTACCTCCGTTTACAATACACAATCAAATTATTGATCATTTCATTGGCTGATATGTGATAACATCACGTACTGTACTAGAAACTACTGTAGTACTCAATGTCAGGCGATTAATTAGAGCTGTGTGTTGACGGAAAGGTCGACGTGGGCAACGCGTTTCTTAGGAGCCGTTATCAGCTAAGGAAGAGGGTTGAGTTTTGTAGGGGCGACCATCTACTGCCCTTAAATGGAGCAGAGCGAGGAGGCAGCTGTTTACAATGCTGGAGGCAGCAGAACCCTCATAGCGCGGTCAGGTCACTTGAGGTTGCACTCTGGCAGGCAAAAAAAAAGTGTAACTGGCAGAAGGGCAATAGCGACAGAACAAGGCAAAAAGACATCCTTTTGGTGCAAAGGCATGCGCAGGGTCACAAACGATGGTGGAGAACTGACAGCCGAGGAATCTTCTCACAGAATGTGCTGCCGCACTCTTCTCACAGAGAAACAGGAGATGCGTTTTTGATTGGCGGAGTGCTAAGGGTGTAGGAGGGGAAATGGAATCTTCCAGAAAATCTTCTGAAAGGCGTATGAGCTTCAGGCGATTGGCTGGAAGATTCGTGACCCATGTAGTGGGCGGGAGGGGGGGGGGGGGTAAATTTCTTGCAATAGCCACTGGGATTCGTCGCCTGAGTGCAAACGTAGTCACTACATTTCCAGGATGGAGCAGGCATATAGTGTGGAGACACACTTTCCTGCCGGGATCAATCGAAGATACTTCCCTCTGGCAAGCAATCTAGAGACTTCGCTCACAAATGGCTCTGAGCACTATGGGACTCAACTGCTGTGGTCATAAGCCCCCTAGAACAGAGAAAATCCCTGACCCCGCCGGGAAGCGAACCCGGGAACCCGGGCGTGGGAAGCGAGAACGCTACCGCACGACCACGAGATGCGGGCTTCGCTCACAAGACCTACATCGGGGAATCGGGCCGTTATATTTTGAGAAGTGTTGATTTCGTCACAAGGAACAAGTGAAGTGATTCTTCTGTGAACAGTCATTCTATTTACTCGAGTGAAGATTCCTTACCTCTCGGCATAGTTTGATGCGCTTTGAAGGGTTACTTCACAGAAGAAAATTTGAGACGAATTTCTGTTTCTGGCTCGTGAGCAAACAGAAATCTTGATTCGTATTCTGTTTTGTGCTGAGGTAATTTTTGCCCAAGGATTTTGCGGGTGGCGTACTGCATCCACTGTGGTGGCAGAGCATTACAGTGGCCATCGGCCCATCAAGAATATCATCGGTACAGTATAAATGCTGTCCTTATTTCAATAGGTTATTTGCGCATTTTGGTCCAGCTGACAGGGCAATACTCAAAGTACCAATGTTTCCTGTCAACTGAGGTTTTCTTAAAGTGCCAGTCAAGTTGTAGGTCTTCTGTTTCTAACCGCTAATAAATACCGGCCACATTTGTGTCCGTTTCATAAAGGGGGACACGTTCTGAAGAAAGTTAAATATCGACATAAAAGTTTTCTGGGTTTGGTCCCGCGTCATAATGTAAATGGGGAAAAACCAACGTTTCGGCCACGATTGCAGACCCAGACCCAGAAGAAGGCCGCTGCAATCGTGGCCGAAACGTTGGTTTTTCTCCAGCAGCAGTAGTTTTTACATTATGACGCGGTACCAAACCCAGAAAACTTTTATGTCGACTGACTCTGGCTGCGGAAGCCTAAGCAATTATAAAAGTTAAACATATTTTCTGCCTATCTCAAAATTACATTTAAGGTAGAATCTTCCTTTTCGTACTTCATAATTATACAGTTATCCCACATTATCTGTTTTTTGAGAGTACATTATTTACGGTATCGAAGTTGTGATTCACTCTAATACTATTAGCATCCCAATAGATATAATTGGTTTGATTTGCGGGACTGAAGTGAAGTAAAATCCTTACAAGCTACTTTGCTTTATGGAAATCCATAGGGCAGGCTGTCAATAACTGAGTCGTTTTAATCGCTTGTAGGCGTGGGAATTCCGTTGCGGAGACAACATTAGGTACCACATATACACTCGCAATGTTTACAAAAACCACAGGACTTACAACACTTCAAACCAACAACGCTTTTAGTAAAATGTTACACTCTTTTAACATTACTTGAATAGCACACTGTAGCAACATAAAAAAGGCGAAGTTTAATACTAATTCATAAGCAAATGAGGGTGAGGATGAAGTTTATTTTTAGTGCAGCCAGAAATCACTTCAACTTATCCTAAACACAAATACACTAAATTGTACGGCTTTAAGATACACTGTTTTATTCTAGGGGGCAACCTCATACCAGACCAAAATAGGACACCATTTCGACCGGGGACACAACTAAGAAAACCTGTGCTGTGAAGAAACCACATGCTTCATGAACAGCGCCATCCACACGCCGATCAGGCTCACTTATAAAGTTTCAGTCAGACTACCACTCTGACGGAAGAAAAATTGCAACACCAATAAAAAAAGAATAATAATTACAATTAATGTAAGGTAATGAAATTTAGGGAATACGTTGTCAACATAACATATCTAATTTATTAACACTGCAAGATCACAGTTTAACGCAAGTGTGCGTTAAACTGTTGCAAATGTGATATGCTCTCACGTTAATAACCGGTTGAATGTTGAATGCAAGCATGTAAAAGTGCTTGCATCGTGTGATGGAGGTGTCGGATGTCAGTTTGTGCGGTGGAGTTCCATGCCTGTTGCACTTGGTCTGTCAGTACAGGGACGGTTAAAGCTGTTGTGAATGACGTTGGAGTTGTCTTCCGATGATGTCCCATAAGTGCTCAATTGGAGATAGATCCGGTTATAGAACAGGTCAAGAAAGAAGTCGACAGTCTATAGAGTATGTTGGGTTACAACAATGGTATGTGGGCGAATGGTTAGAAAACACCACACTAAAATGCCGTTCAAGAAAGACAGCACCAACAGGACGAATCACCAGATTGACATACAAATTTGCAGTCGGGGTGGTTGGGAAAACCATGTCAGTGATCGTGCTGTGACAAGAAAACACATACCAAACGATAGCTGCAGGTGTGGGTCCAGTGTGTCTAGCGCGCAAACAGGTTGGTTGCAGGCCCTCTACTGATCTCCTTGCAACTACCTCATGGCTATCAATGGCATCGATGAAGATTCATCTTTCATCAGAAAACACAACAGGCCTCCACCCTTCCTTCCAACGAACTCTCGCTTGACACCACTGAAGTCGCAAATGGCAATGGTTTGGGTCAATGGAATGTACGCTACAGGGTTCTGGCTCGGAGCTCTCTTTGAAGTAACCGATTTTTAACGGTTCGTCGTGACACTGTGGTGCCAACTGCTGAGAAAATTGCTGCTATACGTGCAGTAAGATGCACCAGAGCCATAGGTAGAACACGATGATCTTCCCTCTCGGCCTGTAGTCTGGTCTTTTGGCGACCTTACTTTGTCATGACCATCTTTGACAACAGTCACTTACATTGGTTGCACTCCTGCAAAGTCTTTTTCAGTATTTTTGGACTTTTCAGTATTGTTCTCGCAACTCCATCAGACAACACTGTACAAACTCAATGAGCTGTTTGTTGATAACGGCTTTGTCGTCCTAAGGGCATTTTTGACTAACATCGCCACATCCAATCTGAAAGGTAACTAACGCTCACCTCCATTACAGCGTGTATTTGAAGCGAAACCTGATTTGCATCCTATTAGCGCCATCCTTACGTGACTGGGGCGAAATTTTTTTAGACATCATGTTACAGATGTGGAAACACGAATGCAAACTTTCGTTTATAAAGCACAACACCTTTCTGGTGTTGTGATTTCTTTTTCCGCGTTCTGCCCATAGTAGGGCCAATCGGGTCCTACCGATAGCCGTGTCGTCCTTTCCCAATGGCGTCACCGGATGCAGTATGCAGGGACACGTCGTCAGCGCTCTCCCGGTCGTTGTCGGATTTATAGACATTGGAGCCGCTGCTAATCGGCCGGGTAGCTCCTCAGTTGGCCTCACGAAGCTCAGTGCACCCCGTGCCAGTCCTCGCACCAAGGAAAAATCCCTGGCAGTACCGGGAATCGAACCCAGGTGCCCGTAAGGCGTTCACCGGCTGATTATTGGCTGATTATTCCGTATCCAGTCAGCCGCGCTTACCACTCAGTTACTGAGCTGGACTAATTGAAATAGTATAATACACATTTTAACCTGTGGAGTCGAGCGATAGAATTTACGCAAATTCTGAGTCTCTGCTAGGCGGTAGGGCAAGCGGCAGAAGACCTGCAAGATTTCTCAGTCAATACGTAGGGTGTCCATGATCAAAGTTGGTTTCTCAGCGATGTACAAAGATAATCATCGCTGACAATGACGTAAAATTGTACAGGGCATTATTGATGCAGGGAGAAACTTCAACGAGCGAAAAAAAAAAAAAAGAAAAAAGAACAGAGAAGAGATGCTGCTGTAATGGCTCTGAGCACTATTGGACTTAACATCTGAGGTCGTCAGTCCCCTAGAACTTAGAACTACTTAAACCTAACTAACCTAAGGACATCACACACATCCATGCCCGAGGCAGGATTCGAACCTGCGACCGTAGCGGTCGCGCGGTTCCAGTCTGTAGCAACCAGAACCGCTCGGCCACCTAGGCCGGCTGCTGCTGTAAGTAAGCGTCTTAACGTATATGGGGATCCGCTACAATAAACAGAGACTCTCCTCTCAGTATGACAGCTATGGTTTCACTTGTACATTACACCATTCCCTTCTGCTCAATGTGCATGACTGCACTAGTTCGGTAGAAATTTGTGGCAATGTTAGGTAAGCTCATCCACCACGTAAAGGTCGTACCGCATCGGATTTAACTGCCCAGAAGCCAAAACCGCATAAAAAGCAAAATTAAGTCAGTTTTTAAATATCCTGGGGCCAAAACCCGCATGAAAAGCAAAATGACGTTGGTTTCTACTGTCCTGAAACTGACGCAAGACATGTTCAACACGCTGTCCTCCGTTTTCTGCCACCATTTGAACTCATCCGAAAGAATAGGCGCCATGTGGTATAAGCTGCTGTGATGCTTATTATGTAAATTGAAGATGGAGTAGGGAGAAAGGAAAGGGAAGGAACTATTGATGTCACACAGCTGCGGATTCCGCATCGTGTCTGTTCTCTCGGACACCACGCATTCACATAATTGACTCGTAATGGGTAATGATTCCAACACCTTCGGTGCGGATACACAATTACGTTCGAGCTCCTGTGGGAATCTCACCGTAGCGAACATGGGCATAGACAGGGATTGCAGATAGGTGAAGCTAGGTGGGAGGCGTGCCGAGATAGTCCACGCAATTACCATAGACAGTGTGTTGCGGTGCCGCAGTGGTTAACGCAGTTGCCTAGTAAGCAGGTGATCCTGGGTTCTAATCCCGGTCGGGCAAGCAATTTCACTCGCCAATGCTGATTCCGCATAAAGCCCGTCCACATTAAATTTACGCAATCCTAGTATCTCCGAAACGCCTTTGCATCTCCATCTCGCATAAAAATGATCCCACCTACAACTCGACGCTATTGAAGAGTTGTAATGACGTTGGTACGCAAAAGACTCACAGCGTTTAACAGTGGGGCTAAAGGTGACAGGACACGCAAGACTCATCTCCTCGAAAAAATACGCCCGTACGATAAAAAATGGTTGAAATGGCTCTGAGCACTATGGGACTCAACTGCTGTGGTCATAAGTCCCCTAGAACTTAGAAATACTTAAACCTAACTAACCTAAGGACAGCACACAACACCCAGCCATCACGAGGCAGAGAAAATCCCTGACCCCGCCGGGAATCGAACCCGGGAACCCGGGCGTGGGAAGCGAGAACGCTACCGCACGACCACGAGATGCGGGCGCCCGTACGATAAACGATGCCGTGAACTCGCACCGCCGGCCGGAGTGGCCGGGCGGTTCTAGGCGCTATGGTCTGGAGCCGAGCGACCGCTACGGTCGCAGTTTCGAATCCTGCCTCGGGCATGGATGTGTGTGATGTCCTTAGGTTAGTTAGGTTTAATTAGTTCTAAGTTCTAGGCGACTTATGATCTCAGAAGTTAAGTCGCATAGTGCTCAGAGCCATTTGAACCATTTTGAACTCGCACCACGCAGTCATTTTTGCAGAATGAAGTGTTACCGATTGATGTTCGTGCGGATTTTCAGTTACCCATATTCTACAATACTGCGTGTCGGCATGTCCGTGAAAATGAGATTCACCTGTCTAGGGAATATACCGTGACTATTCACTGTCCACTTCTGTGCGAACAAGAAATTCCAGAGCGTGCGTTGGTCTTGCTGGCAGGTCAACAGGAATCAGCTTCTGAGCATGGGTGATTTTGTACGAATAGCAGTACAGGATGTATCGTAGTATTTCGTGCACGACGCTCGCCTAACGTTCGGGCAATTCCCCCTCACGGCATGTTTGCACACTTCCGCTCGACCCTCCTGCATTGCTGTGGCCACGTCTTCGACAGACTCCGGATCATGTGCTTCTCTCCCTCTGCCACATTGCAGTTCAAAAGAACCTGCCTTTTCGAGTTTTGTAATCATTTTCTCCAGACCCTTAGCAGACATTGGGCCAACGCCTTTTATTAATACCACTGAGTGTCCGGAACTTCTGCAATTCTTGTCGCACACTCACTTTTCTTGCAAAAGAGCTTTATCAGCAACGCGCGTCCCTTCATTGGAACAGCCATGTCGAACGTCTCGCACGCAACCGAGTAACGGCCGTGTGCCGTGCGTCTGTTGGTGGCCATACTCTAAACGGTTACAGCGCCACCTATTGCTGAAACTATAGTTAAATTTTATTTTTGTTCCGTCACGTGCGTCAGTATTAAGCTGCTCAAATGTGTCATTCGGGACAGTGTTTTTCTACGGTGTTTTGAACTGGAGCTTTAATCATGGGCACCCTGTATGATCGTTGAAAGCTATGGAATATACACTACCGACCATTAAAATTGCTACACCAAGAAGAATTGCAGATGATAAGCGGGTATTCATTGGACAAATATATTAAACTAGTACTGATATGTGATTACATTTCCACGCAATTTGGGTGCATAGATCGTGAGAAGTCAGTACCCAGACCAACCACCTCTGGCCGTAATAACGGCCTTGATACGCCTGGGCATTGAGTCAAACAGAGCTTGGATGGCGTATACAGGTACAGCTGTCCATGCACCAACAACACGATACCACAGTTCATCAAGAGTAGTGACTGGCATATTGTGACGAGCCATTAGCTCGGCCACCATTGACCAGACTTTTTCAGTTGGTGAGAGATCTGGAAAATGTGCTGGCCAGGGCAGCAGTCGAACATTTTCTGTATCCAGAAAGGCCCATACAGGACCTGCAACTTGCGATTGCGCATTATCCTGCTGAAATGTAGGGTTACGCAGGGATCGAATGAAGGGTTGAGCCACGGGCCGTAAGACATCTGAAATGTAACGTCCACTGTTCAAAATGCCGTCAATGCGAACAAGAGGTGACCGAGACGTGTATCCAATGGCCCCCCTTACCATCACGCCAGGTGATATGCCAGTATGGCGATGACGAACACACGGTTCCAATGTGCGTTTACCGCGATCTCGCCAAACACGGATGCGACCATCATGATGCTGTAAATAGGATCTGGATTCATCCGAAAAAATGACGTTTTGCCGTTCGTGCACCCAGGTTCGTCGTTGAGTACACCATCGCAGGCGCTCCTGTCTGTGATGCAGCGTCAAGGGTAACCGCAGCCATGGTCTCCGAGCTGATTGTCCATGCTGCTGAAAACGCCGTCGAACTGTTCGTGCAGATGGTTGTTGTCTTTCAAACGTCCCCATCTGTTGACTCAGGGATCGAGACGTGGCTGCACGTTCCGTTACAGCCATGCGGATAAGATGCCTGTCATCTCGACTGCTAGTGATACGAGGCCGTTGGGACCCAGCACGGCGTTCCGTATTACCCTCCTGTGCCCACCGATTCCATGTTCTGCTAACAGTCATTTTATCTCGAACAACGCGAGCAGCAATGTCGCTATACGACAAACCGCAATCGCGATAGGCTACAATGCGACCTTTGTCAAAGTCGGAAACTTGATGGTACGGATTGCTCCTTCTTACACAAGGTATCACAACAACGTCCCACTAGGCAACGCCGGTCAACTGCTGTTTGTGTATGAGAAATCGGTTGGAAACTTTCCTCATGTCAGCACGCTGTAGGTGTCGCCACCGGCACCAACCTTGTGTGCTCTGAAACGCTAATCATTTGCATATCACACCATCTTCTTCCTGTCGGTTAAATTTCGCGTCTGTAGCACGTCATTTTCGTGGTGTAGCAATTTTAATGGACAGTAGTGTACATTTTGACATATCTTCCTATTTCTATTATGCTAGCATCATTTCGCAATAGTTGTGTCCTTTCGAGTTCTGCATTTCTGATTTATGTTGTTGAGAATTACAATATGTGAAACACGGGACTAAAAGAGGAGCTCACTGTAGACAGACGACACAGGGGGCGGCACGGGCCACGTGGACAGAGTCGCTGTCGGGTGCGTATAGCCGACGCCGAGCGCCGTCTCCACTCCACCGACGCGGCGGCCGCCCCTGGCTCTTGACGGGAATGTGAAATCAGTTTGCGTCGCGGCGCGTCGCTAACGGTGAGGTAACCAACTCGCCGACTCCGACCCGGCCGGAACTTAATTATAACGCAGTTCCAAAGGAAGCACGCCAGAGACCAAGTTGGAGGAACTCCGTCCGGAATTTCAGCGGCGGTTTTCAGCCCGGACGAGGCGGCTGCTGCAATATTGATGGCGCCCCACTCGGAGAGTTCGCTTGCAAAGTGTTCGCCAGTCGGCGTCCCCAGGTAAGCCCGGCCCGCGGCGACTCAGCACGCCGGGGATTTTTCTGCCCCGAAAACTGCCGGCGTGAATACGACGGATCCCACCACCGACAAACTCTGCTTTCTGCGCATCCTTCTCGTCTCACGGTGGGTTCCAGAGCACATTATGGCCGACGAATGTGCGAAATGCATTGTTTCATAATTACAGGCATCTTGGCCCTGGGACATGTGGAGAATGCCTGTAATACAGGTAGAGACTGTCTGGATCATTTACTGTGTTATATGTGAATAGTCGGTTTACAGCCATCGTCCGATCTACCTCACTACTCCTGATATTTGTGTGGATCTGGAGATGACCTGTATTCCAAGAGGAAACCTGATACAGAGGGTGATTCCATGATGATGTTACAAACTGCCAAGGATGATGAGGAAGAATAAATGCATCAATCTTTGATGAGGTACCCTTTCTGGGACTGACAGAGTCGAAAATTTTAAGCAAAAATTGTTCTAACATCTCTCACAATGGAATTCATACACTGTTAATACTATTACATGGATTTAAAATCACACTTAAGTGCCTGGCAGAGTGTTCATCGAACCACCTTTTCAATGATTCTGTATTATTCCACTCTCGAACAGCACGCGGAAGTAACGAACATCTATACCTTTCCGTACGAGCTCTGATTTCCCTTATTTTATTATGATGACCGTTTCTTCCTACGTATATTGGCGTCAACAAAATATTTTCCCATTCTGAGGAGAAAGTTGCTGGCTGAAGTTTCGTGAGAAAATTTCGCCGCAACGGAAAACGTCTTTGTTTTAATGATAACCACACTAAATGCTGCATCATGTCAGTGACATTCTCTCCCCTATTTCTCGGTAATACAAACAGTGGTATCTTCCAAAGATTATGGCACCACACCAAACTCGGCAATGCTCATTGACACCACAGATATTAACGATGTCTCACTGCAATCCGCAATGACGAACGGAAGAGGCTAGAAAAGACGCGCCCTGTCGCTCAGTACAGCAGCACCCTCACACGGAGCTCTACATCGAGCCGAGCGTGGAAACGCTCTGCCCCAGTTCGTGACCTCAGCTGACTAGCGTAATCGAATAGGACAAAAAAGTTATTCAAGTCTCAGATGGAAACGTACTTTTGTAAATGTTGAAGACTGTTCATCAAGAGAACAGTTGCTAATTAGGGCTTTAGTACCAAATGACAGCTGTAAATCATCAAGCGTTCTAGTAGCAAAGGTTTGTATCAAGTTAAGTAGATGTTTTTGTGGTGTCGTGCCTATTCGTCTCTTATAGGGTGCCTAAAGGATGTTGCCTTCTCGGATAGCTATACAACAATTCTAGCAAATCACATTAATGATTGCAATAAAGTAGATTGACAGTACTTTGTGTCGCAAGCAATTGGCGACATGCAAATAATCAATGTCCTTCGCTATATACAATATCCATACAACTAATTCACACAAGTTCATATGGATCACTAATCACGACCCTTATAGAGCGTGGTTTCTAATACGGGTCTGCTAGTCCGCGGAGTTTACGTATATTCTCTTCGGTTAGAGGCCGCTGCTGTCGTGGTGCCGTCCTAGCCAGCGTGGTACTGGCTGACGTCGTCTCAAAGCGTCCTCTGCTCTTGCTTTCTTCATTTTCATGCCGGCGCTTGTCGTTGTGTCGGAACACTCTCTATCGTTCATGCAATACAATGAACTAAAATTTTATATGTTGTATTCAGATGAATCCTCAGTTATGCCCAATCGATTGTACTTTCGTCTGGTCATAACAGCTATGACTGCAGGGTAGTCATCTCCAGAGGTTGTAGTATGGAGCAAAATAAGTCTAGTAAGCATGGACTCTAAAATGCATATCTTAACTAACTATGAGCGCTTGTTCTTCTTCGATAGTGACAAAAACATCTCTTCAGCTGGGAGCTGTTTGGTTTCCAATTTACACTCCTGGAAATGGAAAAGAGGACACATTGACACCGGTGTGTCAGACCCACCATACTTGCTCCGGACACTGCGAGAGGGCTGTACAAGCAATGATCACACCCACGGCACAGCGGACACACCAGGAACCGCGGTGTTGGCCGTCGAATGGCGCTAGCTGCGCAGCATTTGTGCACCGCCGCCGTCAGTGTCAGCCAGTTTGCCGTGGCATACGGAGCTCCATCGCAGTCTTTAACACTGGTAGCATGCCGCGACAGCGTGGACGTGAACCGTATGTGCAGTTGACGGACTTCGAGCGAGGGCGTATAGTGGGCATGCGGGAGGCCGGGTGGACGTACCGCCGAATTGCTCAACACGTGGGGCGTGAGGTCTCCACAGTACATCGATGTTGTCGCCAGTGGTCGGCGGAAGGTGCACGTGCCCGTCGACCTGGGACCGGACCGCAGCGACGCACGGATGCACGCCAAGACCGTAGGATCCTACGCAGTGCCGTAGGGGACCGCACCGCCACTTCCCAGCAAATTAGGGACACTGCTGCTCCTGGGGTATCGGCGAGGACCATTCGCAACCGTCTCCATGAAGCTGGGCTACGGTCCCGCACACCGTTAGGCCGTCTTCCGCTCACGCCCCAGCATCGTGCAGCCCGCCTCCAGTGGTGTCGCGACAGGCGTGAATGGAGGGACGAATGGAGACGTGTCGTCTTCAGCGATGAGAGTCGCTTCTGCCTTGGTGCCAATGATGGTCGTATGCGTGTTTGGCGCCGTGCAGGTGAGCGCCACAATCAGGACTGCATACGACCGAGGCACACAGGGCCAACACCCGGCATCATGGTGTGGGGAGCGATCTCCTACACTGGCCGTACACCACTGGTGATCATCGAGGGGACACTGATTAGTGCACGGTACATCCAAACCGTCATCGAACCCATCGTTCTACCATTCCTAGACCGGCAAGGGAACTTGCTGTTCCAACAGGACAATGCACGTCCGCATGTATCCCGTGCCACCCAACGTGCTCTAGAAGGTGTAAGTCAACTACCCTGGCCAACAAGATCTCCGGATCTGTCTCCCATTGAGCATGTTTGGCACTGGATGAAGCGTCGTCTCACGCGGTCTGCATGTCCAGCACGAACGCTGGTCCAACTGAGGCGCCAGGTGGAAATGGCATGGCAAGCCGTTCCACAGGACTACATCCAGCATCTCTACGATCGTCTCCATGGGAGAATAGCAGCCTGCATTGCTGCGAAAGGTGGATATACACTGTACTAGTGCCGACATTGTGCATGCTCTGTTGCCTGTGTCTATGTGCCTGTGGTTCTGTCAGTGTGATCATGTGATGTATCTGACCCCAGGAATGTGTCAATAAAGTTTCCCCTTCCTGGGACAATGAATTCACGGTGTTCTTATTTCAATTTCCAGGAGTGTATAAAGGAGGTAGTGTGGACCAAAAGAAGAAACCAAATGACACTGAAATATGCTCATTATGTACCTTATGAGCTATCGGCTCTTTTTCTGTAGGAGATACAAGGTGGACATTAATAAAACCGACAGACTGCAAGGAACGAATTCCTGACTGGAAATGAAGGAAAACGATCCCATGAGACTGCGTCCGGAAATTCATCGTTGCCACCGAAGATTGAACTGACGCATGAGTTTTCCTCTAACCACGTGCCGTGTGTTCCTTGTGTCCAAAAATGGTACAAACGGCTCTGAGCACTATGGGACTTGGCTGCTGAGGCCATCAGTCCCCGAGAACTTATAACTACTTAAACCTAACTAACCTAAGGACGTCACACACATCCATGCCCGAGGCAGGATTCGAACCTGCGACCGTAGCGGTCGCTCGGCTCCAGACTGTAGCGCCTAGAACCGCACGGCCACTCCGGCCGGCTTGGCGAACAGTCAGGCACCTTATAGCATACAGACTTGTCCCCAAATCATCCGATCTTTAATCTTTCAAAAATCCTTCGGGCTATTTGGAACAGCGGATGAAACGTAGCAGTCGACACACTCGCAATATACGGGGTCTAATGATCAATGATTAGTTTCAACTAGATGCGGTATATCTGAAGAAATTTGCAGACTCTCTTCCTCCAGAATCAGGGTGCTATCAAGGCTGGGGAGCGCTGTTACACGGAACTGCCGTGATGTCTGCTAGGAGTGAAAAATATTTTAGTCCAACGTTCATGTGTTAGCTACATCTTTACCTTGAAACCTAATTCCTTCTGTCATAAGTTTCTTACTCCTAAATCAATCAGTTGTCATTTTCTTACTTACGTTGCGAGAACAGTTGTTTGACTAGTCGCAACTGCAGTGATCATTTCTACGGGCAACGGAAGTTTCTTGTTCGATGTGCGTGTTAGTGTCTCGCAGTGCCAGTGCTGCGTGAAGTGAGCGTCTACTAGGATATTATGTTCTACGGTGTACTGCTTATTTGTGTTTTCATAAGTGTGTGAAAAAAAGTTAGAAGTGAAATTGAGCTAATATGACTCCGAGATATGACGTATTAAAGTTAAAAATTGACATGGAAATGGAGGAATGGACGGTCTTTAGACCGAAAAGCACTGGTCGCTTTAAGACGTTTATTGATCTCGAGAGTAAAATGGCACAAACGTCTCTGTTAGCAGTTTTGATTCCTACATTGAAAAAGAAGTAATGGAGCTAAGTGGTAATGCGATACATCGGTCCCTCACAAAACGCCCGTAAAGGACTAAGTGGAGGGACTGGTCCTTGGGACAGAGAGAACTTCATTCACCTTTTATTGCATACAAAGTTTTGTTAATGTAAACAATTAATTCAAATAACAAATACAATGAAAAATTTTGCCAAATCAATGGTTACCAGATGTCTAAAAAGGCACAAGTTTTACCCTTGAGACAGATACAAACAGTAAAAGCAACAAACTAGAATTAAATTACAATTCTCTGAACAGCTTGTCGATATATTGAGTACTAGTTACACATCAGACGGCAGCAGCTGATTTAATCTAATGCAACTTCCATGGGGATATAATACCATGATTAACAGTAGAATGATAGGAACCAATCGTTACAGATCAAACGGGAGGAGTCAGTTCACGATAAGGCAACTCTCATGGGATTATAGTAATGCCATTACAATAAAATGCCTTCGATGTTAAGTACCTCGAGGATTAGACTGGAGACAAACTGAAAGTGACAAATTGGCTTACAGATAATAAATGACACGCTTGGCAAATGCATTCGTAACTGAATAAAACTAGCAACTTTAAACATGCAAGCCTTTCATCTGAAACACCACTTAGCTACCGCTTGTAAAGGACAGGAAATAGTTACATATACAGAAATTCTTTTTAAGCGTGTGAGCCTTGGAACATTCTACGACACTTATCGTACAAATATATCTGACCTCCAGGCGCCAGCCAGGTACAGACACGAACGCCGTACAGAACAGCCAGCGTGGACAACGGCCAGTGGTTCCTCTCGGCCACCAATTGTTGGGCCGGCAGATGGTGCAAGGTGTACACGTCTCAGGCCGACTTTGTATCTCATATACTCCCTCAAAACGGTGTTAACTTCAAAACAGTCAACTGTTGTAGGGTATACCTGGAGCATAAACGGTACGCTAGAATCTGCTAAATAAGGAAGACACGCGTAGGTCAAATCAACAACCCAGGCTCAGTCATACAACAAATCGGAAGAAATTTCTGTACCAATACAATAACGAGCGCGCTACAACGTAAACTCCTTGAATAAACAGTCCTACACTAATAAACCCAAGGCAGTGAACTTAGAACGATATTAGATAAAACAGTATCAAATTAGTACCAAAACGCGTTAAACAAATTGCCACTGCCACCTAGCAGTAACCAAATCACACTCAAACCACAGGTATTCGAAACAAGTAGTTCAAATCACACTAACATAAGATTACCTCAAGAAAAGGCATAAAATCATTAATTAGCCATACAACAATTACACGTCCTTGATGGACTTGAACATTCAAGACACCGCAGGAAGATCTAGCGGAATTACCATACATTGGTGCATCGGCCTGTTCAATGATACACAGTGCTTTCTGAAATAGACTCAACACTAACATTAAGAAATAATACACAATAAGCCCGAAGTTTGAAGTGGTAAGCCAGAATATCGACACAATTACATGCCAACACGAATTACTACAGTCGAATGGCACAACAGGTTTCGTACGAGTTAACCACAAGATACAGAGTTTCGTGATTGAGACTCGACCACTAATCTGTTGCAGGTTCATCGCACTTGCAACACGGAGGGCAGAAAATGTGTCTCCAGCGAATGACGCAAATACAAAGATATCACATTATTACGTCAATTTAAGTCCGTGTCCAACAGCATTGGAAAGGTAGGTCCACAAGTCAGGGCCCTCAACAATATACGTATAATCGGCTAACGACCACCAAACTTCTTCGCTACGCAGTCCAGGCCAAAACGAGCCCAATACAGTCGGCGCCGACCGGAGTGGGCGGTTTCATAGCGACAATATTCGCCGCCAAGATTGTCTTTCGTGTCCACTACCAACCACACGCCGCTACTAACTGCCCCTTGCCCCCCACGTTTCCTCGGTCGATCACCTCGCTCCGTGCGTACCACCTCGCGAACAGTCACGAGCGCCTACGGGATACGAACTCTGGAGGATGTAATATACCTAATATACAAAGACTTAATGAAAACTTCGATTCCCTGACATCGTGTAGTACAATACCTCACTTTAAATGACTGGTATTGTGGTGATTCATGAATTTCATAAAAATGACACTAAATTGGAGACTAATTAGCAGACACTATTACAAAATAAAACAAACGACGATGTATTTTAACAAACTGTGGCATTCATTGTAGTAATGGGAAAGACTTGAATTAGTGAAAATGGGAGGAATAATATATATATGGTATTAATCACCAACTGTAATTATTCAAATAATTGGACGTTTACGAATGTAGTTTATTCGTTCAAGAAGTTATTCTGTCGCTTGCAAATGAAGGCACATATTGTAAAACGTAAATTTAGGATGAAAGCTGTAAAGAACATTCCATCTTAATGACTTTATTAATTAAACTCGTATTGTTGTAACCAGATATACGCCTAATTATAAAATTCTAGGCATGTGTTACAAATTCTATCAATCAAAACCTGTTTCGTTTTACCTTCTTAGCTTCAATTATTGTTAGTAATGTGAGTCGTTCAGTAATTATTGTGCATTAATTAATTTTATCATGTTAATTATTGTACTCATATTTAGATGGAATTTTCACATTTAAAAATATTTTTACATTATAAATTTCACATATTATTCAATTCTGTAATTTTAGACGTATTATTCGTGTAATCAGAACATCTTAACTTTGGAACTTTTAATTGTAAATACGATTAAAAATACGTTGTCATTATTAAGTAATAATGGTCCAAGTGACCATCCATTATTTAGAATATATAAACAGGGAAGCAGCGAGGCTGCTGGGACGGGCAGTTTGAGCTGATACCTCGAAGTGTAACCTGTGTTAGTTACTTGAATATTATTTTACTACGATTTAAAGTTGTGAAAAAGTATGTCTCTTGATTTGTGAACCAGTCAGTTGTTTTACGAAGACATGCTATACAGCTCGGCCTCTTTGCTATGTGTCATGATGGATTTAATCATCTGTTACGAACGGAAGAATAAATGTTTCAAAACTAGAACCGGTCACTTTCACTGTCAACCACACACTTCATGAAGATTCAGGCAATCTGCGAATATTTCAGCTATGTGGAGAAAAATTTCGTTTCAACCTTCTACTTATGAATAGAACTTGAATAATGTCTCTAAACTGGATGTTTTTTCCTACGGAAACGTCAAATTTTTCAGAAAATGGCGATTACTTGTTTGAGAGAGAGAATGGAAGCCTCTCTTAGCAGCTTTTATTTCTAAATCAACGAAGCGTATGGTGGAACAACTTTTTGTGGGACTAAATAAAATTACAAGTGCAAACGGTCACAGCACGTCATTGTCGAGAGAAACAGAAAAGAAGGTAAGCCCACGTAGAAGATACAATGACTCTTGTGAACTATACAAAGCTGTAGGAAAGGTTGTAAGAAAAGAGATAAGATACTACTGTTGACCATATAACAAAGAATAAATTTAAAAGTTTAAATTGATACAATTACTAAAACATCGAACGTTTTAGTGAATGTATGGTAAAAATTTATAAGGTATAGCACATTTTTAGAATCCTTGTACTAACTAGCTGTCACTCACCAATGTGTTAAATAAAAAAAAAGTGAGGTGAAGCGTACTTTTTAAGGATCTTAGTGCTAACTACTTGGCAGGCACCACTGTGTTAAATAGAATTAATTGTCAATTAGAGGTCGTGAAATAAAACTAGTAATTGCATTTGATGGCTTCTAAATATTTAAAGGTGGTTCGATGAACCCTTTGGCAGTCACTTAAGAGTGAATCGAAGAGTGCGCGTGCAGATGTAGATGTGCTGCTTGTCGGTTATATGTTCAGTAGATGTGTTGTATGCAGCCCTCATACGTTCTTTACAAAATACATAGCTTACTTTAAAAAATTCAAACACCTGAGAGAGTCAACACAGGGACAATGAGGCAGAACAGCGCTTACGGCGGCGTGGGTGAACACTGTAGCTCAGACGTCGACCACGGTTGGGAGCAGACTGCACGGTCTTTCGGGTTTCGTGACGTAAAATGTTGCGCCCTAGTAGGTTCCAACAGTAGGACTGAACGTTGTGCTATCGACGTACCGTCACCAAGGGTTTTTGTGTTAGTTATTGAATTGCGAACTTTAATTCCTGACTGGTCAAGAAGAGGGATAAATCAATTTGTTACCTTGGTTCCTGATAAAAATCAACTAAAGTAAACATAACATTTACGAGAGGATGTCAGAGAGTAGAGTAGTGAAATTAAAGGGGGTACTATTTGGAATAAACGACTGAAGAAAATGTAACCATCACTTGTTGGATAGTCGTCGTACCACATCAGTCACATTGTCAGATGGTTCTCCTAAGATAAGCTGAGAGACCATATCAAAGGTGATAAAAAATTTATTCAGACATCTATGTAGAGTGGTGAACAACAGCCAAATATTGAGGCCAAGCAGCTTGGTAGGCGGCGAATCGAGCAGAAGTTTACAAATAACAACAGGTTGAAGATACACCGCTGTCGGATTGCGGCCGAAAAATGGCAGGCAACCAGCGACGAATCAGGCAAGCGAACGTTTTTTGGTGAGTCAGTCAGTGTGGTCTTGCGTTTCTTAGGCGGTGCCAACTTTTAACTATATTGGAGGTAGGTAATTTGGGTATTTTCTGTAAAGAGAAGGTAATCTCAGATAAAATATTGCGTTTGAAAGTTAGTTTCTATTTTCTTTTGCAGCCTTAGTAAGTTCACACTTACTAGTCTGCTGAAGATGGCAGAACAATTAAAGCATGTGGCTTCCAAATTTCCTTATTAACAACATTGCACTTCACAATACCACAAATCGGTATCAAAACAGCGCTGTTTCTGTAGCGCAGCTTGTTATTTTAGCATATTTATGGTGTTACAGCATTATATCGTAGGTGATTGAGTCAAACTCCACTCAGTAAACATCACATAAAAATTGTATCTAATGTTATCAGAGGATTTATAATACGTACGGATGAGACATTTCAACTCGATACGGAAGAAGCATTTTAATAGTCGTATATCTTAAGTATTACATGGGAAGACAAACATACAGTTTAGTAGTGAGACACAAAAAACTTGTGTATGCGCACATGTTAAAACGGCTTTGACCTGCCGATAATCTAATTTACAAATTGACGTTGAGAAAAAATGAGGTGACAGGAGTTTTGGCGTAGCAAAATGCACATACAGAGATGGATGCAGTATCGCGCACACAAGGTATAAAAGGGCAATGCACTAGATGAGCTGGAATTTGTACTTATGTCATTCATGTGAAAAGATTTCCGACGTGATTATGGCCGCAAGATGGGAATTAACAGAGTTTAAACGCTGTGTTGAAGTTGGAGCTAGACGCATGGGACATTCCATTTCGGAAATCGTTGGTGACTTCAATATTCCGAGATCCACAGTGTCAAGAACGCTCCGAGAATACTAGATTTCAAGCATTGCCTCTCACCACGGACAACGCAGTGGCCACGGCCTTCACTTAACGACAGAGGGAAGCGGCGTTTGTGCGGATTTCTCAGTGCTAACACACATTCAACACAAGTAACCGCAGAAATCAGCGTAGGACGTGCGACGAACGTATCCGTTAGGGCAGTGCGGCTGAATTTGGCGTTAATTGACTATAGCAGCAGACGATCCTCGCGAGTACCTTTGCTAACAGCACGAAATCGCCTGCACCGCCTCTCGTGGGCTCCTGGTCATATCGGTTGGACCTTAGATGACTGGAAAACTCTAGCTTGATCAGATGAGTCACAATCGGAATTGACAAGAGCTGATGGTAGGATTCGAGTGTGGCGCGGACGCCACGAAGCCATGGACCCAAGTTGTCAACAACGCACTGTGCAAGCAGGTGGTGGCTCGATAATGGTGTGGGCCGTGTTTACATGGAATGGACTGGGTGCTCTGCTCCAACTGAATCGATCATTGACTGGAAATGCTTATGTTCCGCTAACTGGGCATCATTTACAGCCATTCATGGATTCCATGTTCCCCAACAACAATGGAATTTTTAAGGATGACAATGTCCCATGTCACCGTGCCACAGTTATTCGCACCTGCTTGAAGAACATTCTGGACAACTGGAGCCAATTATTTGGGCTCCAAGATAGCCCGATATGAAGCCCATCTAACCTTTATTTGAAATAATCGAGAGGTCAGTTTGTGCTCAAAATCCGGCACCAGCAATACTTTCGCAATTATGGACGGCTCTAGAGGCAGCATGGCTCACTATATCTGCGGGGACTTCCAAAGACTTGCTGAGCCCATGCCACGTCGAGTTACTGACCAATAGCGGGAAAAAGGAGGTCCGACACTATATTACGATGTATCTCATGACTTCTTAAAAAAAAAAAAATAAAAAAAATGGCTCTAACCCCTATGGGACTTAACATCTGAGGTTATCAGTTCCCTAGAGTTAGAATTACTTAAACCTAACTAACCTAAGGACATCACACAAATCTATGCCCGAGGCAGGATTCGAACCAGCGACCGTAGTAACAGCGTGGTTCCGGAATGAAGCGCCTAGAACCGCTCGGCCACAGCGGCCGGCTGCCTTCTTTCACCTCAGTGTATCATGCCATCTGTACCCGAACTCTTGGCAAAAGCTACAACTGCAGTGTCAATAACGTTAAACTAAGCCATTACACCTTTAGTATAATTATCAATTAGCCATTTATTACGTGTCCTAGCACACGTCACTGTACCTGAGTTGTAGGGGCACTGCAACAAAGTTCATTACGAATGATGTTAACACTTAAATCTATACTGGATGTTAACAAACTTCTCTTCTTCAGAAACCCTTTCCTTGCCATTACCAGACTAAATTTTATATTCTCTCTACTTCGACCATCATCAGTTATTTTGCTCCCTAAATAGCAAAATTCATTTACTATTTTAAGTGTCTCATTTCTTAATCTAGTTCCCTCTGCATCATCCGATATAATTCGACTACATTCCATTATCCTCGTTTTGCTTTTGTTGATGTTCATCTTATATCCTCCTTTCAAGACACTGTCCATTCCGTTCAACTGCTCTTCCAGCTCCTTTGTTGTATCTAACAGAATTACAATATCATTGGCGAACCTCAAAGCTTTATTTCTTCTAAACATGGATTTTAATCGCTACTCCAAATTTTTCTTCTGTTTCCTTTACTGCTTGCTCAATATGCAGATTGAATAACATTGGGGATAGGCTGCAACCTTGTCTCACTCTATTCCCAACCACTGCTTCCCTTTCATGCCCGTCGACTCTTATAATAGCCATCTGGTTTCTGTACAAATTGTAAATAGGCTTTCGCTCCCCGCATTTTACTCCTGCCACCTCCAGAATTTGAAAGAGAGTATTCCAGTCAACATAGTCAAAAGATTTCCCTAAGTCTACAAATGCTAAAAACGTAGGTTGGCCTTTCCTTAATCTGTCTTCTAAGATAAGTCGTAGGGTCAGTATTGCCTCACGTGTTCCAACATTACTACGGAATCCAAACTGATCTTCCCCGAGGTCACCTTCTACCAGTTTTTCCATTCGTCTGTAAAGAATGCGCATTATCATTTTGCAGCTGTCACTTACTAAACTGTTAGTTCGGTAATTTTCACATCTGTCAACACCTGCTTTCTTTGGGATTGGAATTATTATATTCTTCTTGAAGTCTGATGGTATTTCACCTGTCTCATACATCTTGCTCACCAGATGGAAGAGTTCTGCCTGGGCTGGTTCTCCCAAGGCTATCAGTAGTTCTAATGGAATGTTGTCTATTCCCGGAGCCTTGTTTCGACTTAGGTCTTTCAGTGCTCTGTCAAACTCTTCACGCAGTATCATATTTCCCATTTCATCATCATCTACATCCTCTTCCATTTCCATAATATTGTCCTCAAGTACATCGCCCTTGTATAGACCCTCTATATAGTACTTCTACCTTTCTGCTTTCCCTTCTTTGCTTAGAACAGGGTTTCCATCTGAGCTCTTGATATTTATACAAGTGGTTTCCGCCGGCCGGAGTGGCCGAGCGGATCTAGGCTCTACAGTTTGGAACCGCGAGACCGCTACGGTCGCAGGTTCGAATCCTGCCTCGGGCATGGAAGTCTGTGACGTCCTTAGGTTAGTTAGGTGTAAGTAGTTCTAACGTCTAGGGGACTCATGACCTCAGAAGTTAAGTCCCATTGTGCTCAGAGCCATTTGAACCATTTTTTGGTTCCCTTTTCTCCAAAGGTCTCTTTGATTTTCCTGTAGGCAGTATCTGTCTATCTGAAACGTTTGTATTCCTTTCTGCCTGCTTCATTTACTGCATTTTTATGTTTTCTTCTTTCATCAATTAAATTCGAAATATCTTCTGTTACCCAAAGAATTCTACAAGCCCTCGTCTTTTTGCCTACTTGATCCTCTGCTGCCTTTATTATTTCATCTCTCAAAGCTACCCATTCTTCTTCCTCTGTATTTCTTTCCCCCATTCTTGTCAACCGTTTCCGAATGCTCTCCCTGAAGCTCTCTAAAACCTCTGGTTCTTTCAGTTTATCCTGGTCCCATCTCCTCAAATTCCCACCTTTTTGCAGTTTCTTCAGTTTTGATCTACAGTTCTTAACGAATAGATTGTGGTCGGAGTCCACATCTGCCCCTGGTTCCTAATTCTCTGTCTTACCATTATACAATCAATCTGAAACCTTCCAGTATCTCCAGGCCTCTTCCATGTATACAACCTTCTTTCATGGTTCTTGAACCAATTGTCAGCTATAATTAAGTTATCCACTGTGCAAAATTCTACCAGACGACTTCCTTTTTTTTCCTTACCCCATTCTGTATTCATCTACTACGTTACCTTCTCTTCGTTTTCCTACTATCAAATTCCAGTCACATATGACTATTAAATTTTCCTATCCCTTCACTATCTGAATAATTTCTTTTATCTCATCATAAATTTCATCAATCTCTTCATCATCTGCGGAGCTAGTTGGCATATAAAATTGTACTACTGGTAGGCGTGGGCTTCGTATATATCTTGGCCACAATAATGCGTTCACTATGCTGTTTGTAGTAGCTTACCCGCGTTCCTATTTTCCTGTTAATTATTAAACCTACTCCTGCATTACCCCTATTTGATTTTGTGTTTATAATCCTGTATTCACCAGACCTTGTCCTTGTCTTGGTCCTCCTGTCACCGAACTTCATAAATTCCCACTATATCTAACTTCAACCTATCCATTTCCTTTTTAAATTTTCTACTTGCGCGATTAAGCGATCTGACATTCCGCGTTCCGATCCGTACAACGCCGTTTTCTTTCTCCTGATAACGACGTCCTCTTGAGTAGTCCCCGGCCTGAGATCCAAATGGGGGACTATTTTACCTCCGGAATATTTTACCCAAGAGGACGCCATCATCATTCAACCACACAGTAAATCCGCATGCCCTCGGGAAAAATTACAGCTGTAGTTTCCCCTTGCTGTCAGCCGTTTGCAGTACCAACACAGAAAGACCGCTTTGGTTAGTGTTACAAGGCCAGACAAGTCAATCATCCAGACTGTTGCCCCGCAACTACTGAAAAGGCTGCTGCCACTCTTCTGGTACCACACGTTTGTTTGGCCTCTCAAGAGATACCCTACGATACGGCTATCTGTATCGCTGAGTCACGCTAGCCTTCCCACCAACTGCAAGGTCCGTGGTGGTGGGGGGTAAGCAAACAGATACAACCACAAAATTTCTGGTGAGCACTGACTGAAGTAATCCATACTGTGATTTGCTATTGATGTTTCCGCGAGTGGAGCGGCGGCAGCCATCCGTCAGCAGTGTCTCTGTTTTGTAGGTATGCAGGATGAATCACCTAAATCTTACACCGCAAATATCGCGAAATAAAAAGTGCTATTGATGCGTAGGTTTCACACAATGGTAGTTAGGGGCTCGTATTGTCAGTCAATAAACAGATTGTAGTAATGCTTAGAAAGCGTATTTTTTGTGCAAACATGCACTTAATCAAATGGAACAATGCCTATTTTCATAAACAGAGTAAACTGCGGTAAATTAGAATGTCAGTGGCCTTTGTTGCTGGGTTGTAGTGCGAGTCCTTTACAAGAGATCATATTTTTAAAAGATTCCACACCGACACTTGTTTATGCCATTCAGACTTTGTAATTGCCACGTACAATGATTTTAGTGTTTGCTTACTGCGTGCTTGTGTGTCCCTTGAGTGCAATAGACTTGCTGGTCAGTTAGTGTGTGGCAGTCCAAGCAGAAGCCGCGAGTGGTGTCTACCAATGCAGAAAAGCCGACGTGCTCATGGTGTATGGGAAGTGTAGAAAGAATGCTGTTCGTTCTTGTACGGTGTCTGCTGCAAGGTATCCCACTAGATGTCAAACATCTCGGCCATTATTTATCAGTCTCTTGAACCAGTTACCTAAGAGTGGTAATGTAACACCTGGACAATGTAACAAAAGGAGGAAGGAGGCAAGTGACTACAGAAGAGGGAGAAATTAATGTTCTTGCTTCTGTTGAAATTGATCCACACGTTAACTCCCTCTCAATCACACGCGGAAATGAGGAAGTGGAATGAGTCAGGCGAGTCTCTTACCATTCTCTATCGACATAGGTTCCATCCCTATCACATTCCCTTTTCATCAAGAGTTGCCGGCAAACGATTATGAGAATCGTGTTAACTTCTGTTCATGGGCATTAAGACATCACACTCCAGATGTTGGTTTGTGTGATGTGATAGAAGCAGAAACAGGAGTCGATGAGAGGAGATAGGTGATGCAGAGTCAGAATTTAAGAGAGCCTTGGAGGATTTAAGATCAAATAAGGCAGAAGGGATAGATAACATTCCATCAGAACTAAAATCACTGGGGGAAGTGGGAACAAAACTTCAATTACCGTTGGTGTGTAGAACGTGCGAATCTGGCGACATACCACCAGACTTTCGAAAAAATATCATCCACACAATTCCGAAGACTGCAAGAGCTGGTAAGTGCGAGAATAATCGTACAATCAGCTTAACTGGTTATGCATCCAAGTTGCTAACAAGAATAATACACAGAAAAATGAAAAAGAAAATTGAGGATGTGTTAGATGACGAACAGTTTGGCTTTAAGTACCGTAAAGACTCCAGAGAGGCAGCTTAAGCAAGACTAAGGGAAAATCAAGACACTTTCATAGGATTTGTCAACCTGGAAAAAGCGTTCGACAATCTAAAAAGGTGCAATATGTTCGAAATGCTGAGAAAAATAGGGGTTAACTATAGGAAGAGACGGGTAATATACAATATGTGTAAGAGCCAACATTGAATAATAAGAGTGGATGACCAAAAACGAAGTTCTCAGACTAAAAAGGGTATAAGACAGTGATGTAGTCTTTATCCCCTACTGTTCAATCTGTACATTGAAGAAGCGATGAGGGAAATAAAAGAAAGGTTCAGAAGTGGTATCAAAATTCAAGGTGAAAGGATATCAGTGCTAAGATTCACTGATGACATTGCTAACCTGAGTGAAAGTGAAGAACAATTACATGACTGGTGAATGGAATGAACAGTGTAATGAGTACAGAATTTGGATTCAGAGTAAATCGAAGAAATACGAAAGTAATGAGAAATAGCAGAAATGAGATCACCAGGAAACGGTCACGAAATAGATGAAGTTAAGGAATTATACTACGTCGACAGCAAAATAACCAATGACGGGCGGAGCAAGGAGGACGTCGAAAGCAGACTAGCACTGACAAAAACGGCATTCCTGGACAAGAGAAGTCTATTAGGATTAAATAGGCTTTGAGGAAGAAATTACTGAGAATATACACTCCTGGAAATTGAAATAATTGTCCCAGGAAGGGGAAACTTTATTGACACATTCCTGGGGTCAGATACATCACATGATCACACTGACAGAACCACAGACACATAGACACAGGCAACAGTGCATGCACAATGTCGGCACTAGTACAGTGTATATCCACCTTTCGCACCAATGCAGGCTGCTATTCTCCCATGGAGACGATCGTAGAGATGCTGGATGTAGTCCTGTGGAACGGCTTGCCATGCCATTTCCACCTGGCGCCTCAGTTGGACCAGCGTTCGTGCTGGACGTGCAGACCGCGTGAGACGACGCTTCATCCAGTCCCAAACATGCTCAATGGGGGACAGATCCGGAGATCTTGCTGGCCAGGGTAGTTGACTTACACCTTCTAGAGCACGTTGGGTGGCACGGGATACATGCGGACGTGCATTGTCCTGTTGGAACAGCAAGTTCCCTTGCCGGTCTAGGAATGGTAGAACGTTGGGTTCGATGACGGTTTGAATGTACCGTGCACTATTCAGTGTCCCCTCGACGATCACCAGTGGTGTACGGCCAGTGTAGGAGATCGCTCCCCACACCATGATGCCGGGTGTTGGCCCTGTGTGCCTCGGTCGTATGCAGTCCTGATTGTGGCGCTCACCTGCACGGCGCCAAACACGCATACGACCATCATTGGCACCAAGGCAGAAGCGACTCTCATCGCTGAAGACGACACGTCTCCATTCGTCCCTCCATTTACGCCTGTCGCGACACCACTGGAGGCGGGCTGCACGATGTTGGGGCGTGAGCGGAAGACGGCCTAACAGTGTGCGGGACCGTAGCCCAGCTTCATGGAGACGGTTGCGAATGGTCCTCGCCGATACCCCAGGAGCAACAGTGTCCCTAATTTGCTGGGAAGTGGCGGTGCGGTCCCCTACGGCACTGCGTAGGATCCTACGGTCTTGGCGTGCATCCGTGCGTCGCTGCGGTCCGGTCCCAGGTCGACGGGCACGTGCACCTTCCGCCGACCACTGGCGACAACATCGATGTACTGTGGAGACCTCACGCCCCACGTGTTGAGCAATTCGGTGGTACGTCCACCCGGCCTCCCGCATGCCCACTATACGCCCTCGCTCAAAGTCCGTCAACTGCACATACGGTTCACGTCCACGCTGTCGCGGCATGCTACCAGTGTTAAAGACTGCGATGGAGCTCCGTATGCCACGGCAAACTGGCTGACACTGACGGCGGCGGTGCACAAATGCTGCGCAGCTAGCGCCATTCGACGGCCAACACCGCGGTTCCTGGTGTGTCCGCTGTGCCATGCGTGTGATCATTGCTTGTACAGCCCTCTCGCAGTGTCCGGAGCAAGTATGGTGGGTCTGACACACCGGTGTCAATGTGTTCTTTTTTCCATTTCCAGGAGTGTATGTTTGGAGACAGCGTTGCAGGGTAGTGAAACAAGGACTGTGGGAAAACCTGAACCGAAGAGAATCGAAGCATTTAAGATGTGATGCTACAGACGAATGCTGAAAATTAGGTGGACTGATAAGGTAAGCAACGAGGGCGTTCCGTGCAGAATCGGAGAGGAAAGGAATATTTGGAAAACACTGACAAGGAGAAGGGACAGAATGATAGGACATCTGTTAAGACTTCCATGGTACTACAGGGAGCTTTAGGGCGAAAACTGCAGAGAAGGGCGGGGATTGGAATACATCCGGCAAATAATTGGGGACGTTGGTTGCAAGTGCTACTCTGAGATGAAGACTGAAATCCCCCCCCCCTCCCCCGCACATAGAAATAGGAGTATCATGGTTCAGTATTTCAGTAGGAGACTTATAACAACGACTAATTGAGTCCGTGCCATCTATAGCTGTTGCACTACGCGGGGCAAAATGGAAGAGCGACACGAAATTAAGAGAGATCCCACGACTTTTGTCGTCTCAGTGTAAATAGGTACTCTAAAATTTTCCTTACAAACTTCTAGAACTTGCAGAGGGGACTGACTAGATAATAGTTTTAGTTCGAACACATGTCTTAGAACATACCGTTTCTCTGCTGCAACAATTTGAAAACATGTTGCACCCACTTTTAGAAATAATTTTTTAGATGTGATGCAGTACATCACTAATTTTACAGTTCCACTCGTTAGTAATCAGAGAAACAAAAAGGAAAACCAGTTTTCACAAACAGGTAGAGGATCTGTAACTTGGATGTCGGGATCCCCGGATTTTACACCTGTAGACTCTTTTCTGTGGGGAAAGCTGAAAGACGCTGTCTACAGAGACATTACAACTACACCCGACAATACGTAATATGTTATCAGTACAGCCTTCGCTCAAATGCTAGCACACGTGCAGCAGTCGTTCCATATACGACTGGAAGCGTGTACTGCCGCTGCCGGTACTCATTTTGAACACGACCTGTGATGGTCAGTTGTCTCGTTACTGGTCAGAATCCACGTAACTGGTGTCTGCACTTGTGTCGTTCTCTATTGTCTGCTACCTTAGGCACTGCACAACTGTCGGTGTGGGAACTTTTCAAAATACAAGGATCCTACCACAAACACCATGACATTCTAATCTACCCTACTTTTGGTTTGTCAGTGTCAATGAGCATTGTTCCACTCGAAAAGTGTATTTTGCGCACAAAATACAGTTTCTAAGTATTATTATGATGTGGTTGTTGGCTATCGCTGCGCAGTATTAGCCGAGCGGCCTAGGGCGCTGTAGTTACGGATTGTGCTGCGGAGGTTCGAGTCCTCCCTCGAGCATGGGTGTGTGTGTTTGTCCTTAGGATAATTTAGGTTAAGTAGTGTGTAAGCTTAGGGACTGATGACCCTAGCAGTTAAGTCCCATAAGATTTCACACACATTTGAACATTTTTTTGTTGTCTATCAGTACGTGCTCCTGACCACTAATCCGTTCACATCAGTAGCACTTTACATTCCGCAGTATCTGCCGTGCAAGTTTTACGTGATTCACGCTGTATATCAAGCACTGTCAGCATGGGCGGCTGCACGCAGATGACACTGTCATCTCTTAATCTTTAACACTTTTCATTGCAACAACACGTTGTTTTAAAATAAATCGTCTACTGTCAATAGAGTTTCTTCTAAAGACGGATAGAAACATGAGTAAATTTTAAGTTATCCACCGAAACTAAAAGTAGTCGGTAGGCACCTCTCTGCTGCAAGTGGCGCACTCGCTCGGTCGCTTGTTTGTTACCCAAAGTTAGTCAGTCGACACGGTGACAACACAGCAACAAAACGCGTTTTAAGCTCTCTGATGCAAGTGGTGCAATTAACTTGCAGCTTCGCAGTGTCAATTTTTCCTGACACTGCATCTCTGTTCATAAGGAGTTTACGAATCTCACTTTGTACCATAGCCCTCTACGTTCGCTTGACGTAAAGATATCTGGTGTGTATTTGTGTGTGTGTGTGTGTGTGTGTGTGTTTATGAAAGACATTTCTGTGTGCTTCGCCTTCTCATATGTTGCGGCGTTCCACCTGCACCGCCGGCAACCCGTCTGACAGAGGAACGTCGCGGGTCTCCTAAATGCCACGCAGCGGCTCTGCACCACAAAACAGTTCTGCAGGAGTTCCACTAGGCGACACTAGCAGCGCCAGCATGGGCGTGGACCTTGGGAGTTGGGGTGGGGGTGGGGGAGTAACTGTTTGCATCCGCGACCTACGTGACTTAAAATATTTCTTGAAATATACTACCGCGCGACAGTATTTAGGCCCGCGCACCGCCGTGCAGGGACAGTTCACTTCGAACCAGAACTACAGACGAACATCCGCTCCACTACGACGCCGCTGCCTGCTGCCGACCAGTTGCCTCCTCGACGGTCACCGCCTGGCCTCTGCAGCTCCATTGATTTTCCAGTCTTTGTGGTTGGATGTCATGCCCTGGATCACAAGCTCTGGTAGATCGTTGACTGCATTCTGTTTTTCCAAGGATCTACATCACCCATCACCGTGCACGTGCTAAAAGTATACTCTTGTAGAATTTGGTTTCCATGAGCAGCAGTAGAGCTTTGTAGATATTAGTTTGTGGAAAAATCGACAAAGTATGAGATTCAGAGGCCTTCAGCCTGTAAATCATTTTCGATAGTTAATTGTCTTTGGTCCGTCGGATCAAACTATTCTTTTCTTTTTCTTTTTTTCAATAAACTGCTTTTGCGCAAAATTAGTGACTTAATTCAGCCTACAGGAAATTCATTACCTTCCAGAACGTATAGTTGAATTGCGACACTGCATAGCAACAGCAACTCCTAGCATGTTTTGATGCAGCCTTCGATTCTTGACTAACAACTAGAGAGGGAAAATCGGCGTAGCAACATAACAAGATTGTGAGCTTTGACTGAAATAAACTTTATATTAAAAGGAACGCACTCTCTGCTTCTCTGCACCAGTTACATGATAAATGTGAGCGATGCAATCACAAAGTTATCTCATTTGAAGTACAACCGGTTGGTGAGGCAGTTCTTTCCAACCAAGCCAGCGTCTGTTTGTCCACATTATATACAGCATTCGATGCCGCAGACCCTGTAGAACCCTGGAGATGAAAATTGGTCAACTGCAATAACGTTGATGTATAAACCATCAGTTTCTACTAGCATCAGTGCTTTTGAGATTACCTCTGTTTGTAACTGAGTAAATGAGCCAATAAGACCACTGACCTTGTACATTCATTGCACACGACACTGTATAACACTACTGAAAAAGAAAGTAATAATATGATGGAAAACCGTATGCAGTTTGTGCCGTGTGCTGACGAATGTTTACAGTGCACATTGCAGAACAGAACAGAACAAAAACTTCCGCAGCAGAAAAGCAGACATATATAAAGAGCAATATCAACACATTCTGTTATTAATGAAAAAACAATAAGAAAAATGTTTCCAGGACTAAAACTGTTTATAACGAATGGTTCAAATGGCTCTGAACACTATGGGACTCAACATCTGTGGTCATCAGTCCCCTAGAATTTAGAACTACTTAAACCTAACTAACCTAAAGACATCACACATATCCATGCCCGAGGCAGGATTCGAACCTGAGACCGTAGCGGTCACGCGGTTCCAGACTGACTCGCCTAGAACCGCACGGCCACACCGGCCGGCTTGTTTATAATCTATAGTGATAAATGTACATTAAAAGTTCTGATACTACGTGAGAATGTACTAACATTCATGATGTTAAAGCTCTGTAGATAATGATAATCGATGGTTGTGTGAAATGCTGTGTACGTGTTTCCGGAATAAAGAATAAATAGCTGGTTGAAAGAAAAACAGTCTTATTGCGTAATTAAAAATACGAGTATATTGAAACGATGTTTCCTTAAGATTGAATGGGACAAAAACGTAAAATGAAGAAAACAATGTATATGCGAGCTGAGTGTTAACTGACACACAGATATCTGTTATGAAGAAAATGGTTCTTACCACCGTGAATTTGTAATCAGAAAATGTTTAAAGTAAAACTGCATCAAGTAAATTAATATTGTATAAAACCTAAGAACCCGTTTTACTTCCGAAAACTTCAAAACAAAACTATATATGAGAAGTTTTCCAATCCTGTTAAAATTCTGATAATAAAATCCTTTGATAATAGAAAACAATAAAACACTCTGAAGCTAATTTAATAAATAATGGCGCAGTATATTGTAATTTTGCTTACCAGCAACAGTTAAACCCAGATAAATTTGCATCTAAACAGGAATGAATGGAAATATGCCGTTACGTGGCATGTAAACAAAGATTGCGTACTTTGAAAGCTGTCAGATTCGAAGTTCCCTCTAATACTCTAACTTGAACGAATGGCGAATAAGCCACTTCTTTGTAATAGTCGGTGTAAATAGCTTCAATGGCGGATGCCTCAACTTACACGTCTGGCCGCATTTCACAGTTCAACATATAATTCTTCTGCCAAAACTACTGCATATTCACAAGGAGGCACACCATTTTAAAAGACACATACAACGCATGCAACGGCGAGTACAAAAATAAATAAATGATGGCAATAACTGCTGTTAGTGGTGGGGTCAACAATCACTGAAGGTGAACAGTCTGTTACAATTCAATACTGTACTTTTATTTACGGGGATAAACATTACTAACTAGTCTGTTATAAGACAGAAAGAAATTACATTGTTTAAATTGTGAATTTCTCGAAGAGAGGAATGGTTTTGAGTCTTGTCCTTGGCATTAATATATCCCGTTTGGGCTGGGAGTGATAATAAGTTGCGTAGCATCCATTTGCCAAAGGCCGGAGCAACGTAACTGTTTATGCACCACTTAAAGGTCGTATTAGTTTAACTGACACGTTCACACACGTTAGTTTGAGTCCATACATTGTGTATAATTTAACATACCATTTACACCAATTTGCCAATTGCGAAGCTAGACAGTCGATCTGCTGCTAACATTCGTGGTTCACAATAACACTGTTCTCGCGAAAATAGTCACTTACGTAGCAACACAGGTCAAAGTTTCCACATTGGCGGTTAGTGTTATAGAAAACGTCACATTTCAGTGTCAAGAAAAATGAGCAATATTAAATTCACAGTTTATGTAATGCAGTTAAATTCTAAACCGACGACAATACTGTCTGTTCACTGGTGCATTGTCATTACCACCAACCTAATTCTGCAAAAACAAACAGCGTTCGCGTAACACAACGTCCGTTTAGAATGTCCATCACAAATTCAAATTTCAAACCGTGTCTAACACGCGAAAGTCCGGTATTACACTACTGGCCATTAAAATTGCTATACCAAGAAGAAATGAAGATGATAAACGGGTATACATTGTACAAATATATTATACTACAACTGACATGTGATTACATTTTCACGCAATTTGGGTACATAAATCCTGAGAAATCAGTACCCAGAACAACCACCTCTGCCGTAATAACGGCCTTGACACGCCTGGGCATTGAGTCAAACTGAGCTTGGATGGCGTGTACAGGCACAGTTGCCCATGCAGCTTCAACACGATACCACAGTTCATCAGTAGTAGTGACTGCAGTATTGTGACGAGCCAGTTGCTCGGCCACCATTGACCAGACATTTTCAATTGGTGAGATATCTGGAGAACGTGCTGGCTAGGGAAGCAGTCGAACATTTTCTGTATCCAGAAAGGCCAGTACAGGACCTGCAACATGTGGTCGTGCATTATCCTGCTGAAATGTAGGGTTTCGCAGAGATCGAATGAAGGGTAGAGCCAAGGGTCGTAGCACATCTGAAATGTAACGTCCACTGTTCAAAGTGCCGTCAATGCGAACAAGAGGTGACCGAGACATGTAACCAATGGCACCCCATACCACCACGCCGGGTGATACGCCAGTATGGCGATGACGAATACACGCTTCCAAAGTGCGTTCACCGCGATGTCGCCAAACACGGATGCGACCATCATGAAGCTGTAAGCAGAACCTGGATTCATCCGAAAAAATGACGTCTTGCCATTCGTGCACCCAGGTTCGTCGTTGAGTACACCATCGCAGGCGCTTCTGTCTCTGACGTAGCGTCAAGGGTAACCGCAGCCATAGTCTCCGAGCTGATAGTCCATGCTGCTGCAAACGCCGTCGAACTGTTCGTGCAGATGGTTGTTGTCTTGCAGACGTCCCCATCTGCAAGAAGTGGCTGCACGATCCGTTACAGCTATGCGGATAAGATGCCTGTCATCTCGACTCCTAGTGATACGTGGCCGTTGGGATCCAGCACGGCGTTCCGTATTACCCTCCTGAACCCACAGATTCCATGTTCTGCTAACAGTCATGGGGACTCGACTAACGCGAACAGCAATGTCGCGATACGATAAACCGCCATCGCGATAGGCTACAATCTGACCTTTATCAAAGTCGGAAACGTAATGATACGCATTTCTCCTCCTTACACGAGGCATCACAACAACGTTTCACCAGGCAACGCCTGTCAACTGCTGTTTGTGTATGAGAAATCGGTTGGAAACTTTCCTCATGTCAGCACGTTGTAGGTGTCGCCACTGGCGCCAACCTTGTGTGAATGCTCTGGAAAGCTAATCATTTGCATATCACAGCATCTTCTTCCTGTCGGTTAAATTTCGCGTCTATAGCACGTCATCTTCGTGGTCTAGCAGTTTTATGGCCAGTAGTGTAATATCCCGTTGCACGCATACCATTACTACACACTCCTACTGTAAACACACAGTTTACTGAACCATTAATATCCTTGCGACAGTTACCTCCTTTCGTACCACCACGCTCATGCACCATCTGCGACTCGAGGACTGTCTGCCACACTGTTCGACCCGACAACTATTGATACCTCTCTCGCTCCACAGTTCCTACAGCACTTCGTTCTCACAACACTTCTGCCCATTGCATTCCATTTTACAGAATATATTTAATAAAACTATTTGAAAGAATCAGAAAAAATCTAAGTCTTTACATAAGGAACTCGTATAGACATCAGCAAAGTAAACATAGTCATACTTCATGCAGTACACTACATAACCAAATGAAAAATATTCTACGTCATTAGAAATATATCTGTGAAGTACAAGGTAGTAAAAGAAAGGAAAAAAATTAGATGTCCTTATTAGTCGTGGCATCACACTGTGGATGAGGACTTCCTACGAGCGCTGTGGTAGAGGAATCGATGTAAGCTATGAATGTAGTAAGGGAGTCAGCAGGATCATCGGAAAAAAACCCAGATGAAGCGTGGACGTGTAAAGATCGAGGAATGAGGACACATCCAGAGGGCGTAACTGGCGTAAGGATATCAATGCTTCAGTAGACTGTGTGTCAAGTGTTTATAATAGGAGTGTGATCTGTGGATGCCGTGGCGTGAAATACATGAAAGGGTACCAGTTTCTGACCCTTGACTATTTCCATAAAATCTTTCTGGTTTGCAGATGCAGGCAGCGTTAAGCTGGAGTTGCAGAATCTGCGCCCTACTTCCAGTGCTAACAGATAGAACAGCATAACAAAAAAATCCAGTAAGAAAAAGAGCCAGAGAGGAGGGTGTTGGACGTTCATGCACTGGTCACCTACATACATAAACGGTATCACCGAAAAAGTGGGAAAAATTCTTCTCCGAGCGGGCGTTAATGCAATCTGTCTTAGCGACAACAGGAGACCAGCTGTGGTCAAGCGACTATGCGGTCGATACGCTGCATACAGCGGCAGTTAATGAGGTCAGCTGCGAAGAGCGTGGAGCAGTTTATACGTCTCAAAGAGCATGAGTCTCACGTGAAGTAAGGACCGTATCATAAATACGCGCCGCCATAACATTGAAAAGTTTCTAGGAAGGGAGGCGATACGGATAGTGTGGAGCCCATCGTGCTTTAGGCAGCCTCGTGTTCCATTCTTTTTCACCCAGAAAGCTTAATTCCTTGATATGCTAGGGCAATTTCTAACGTAACTAACGTAATATCTAATGTATATTCAATACAGATCAGTATTTTTCATGGGGGCGCTGATGAATGTTGTGGATTTCATTTTTTTTTCTTTTGATTCTGAAATGCATGTTAAGTCCACTTGTTTCGTAGTTAGCAGGAAGTGAAGTTTTGACTCATCAGTCTCTGCTACTCACAACAGGCGAGGCGACTCGGCTGACACAGACTGATGGATGGGGGGGGGGGGGGAGGGGGACAGGTCCGTTCTAACCCCCTGGGAGGTGTCCTTCTGCCAATACTCTGTGCCCGAAGCCAGCGCGAACCTTTGACGGCGCCTGTGGCTGTGATTTCAGTGAACATCCTCAAATCTCATCGCAGTGGCGGATATGAATACGGAATTTCTCCGTAAGTTCTTGACCACCCGCGCTGTGCTGTGTGCCTGGGAAACTTAACGACTCGCTGTAGCGTGGGAGGCACAGACGTCTCCGTAGGAAAACCATTATATCGCGACGCGGGTTCGCTGCCGCCGTCGTCGTAAACATTGCTAAAGGATATTCGCAGAAAGTTTTGGCAGGAGAGATTGGCCCGCACTCGCAATTTTTGAACATGGCAATTTACTATAGGTAGGCAGTCGCAATCTGCCAGAAAGTGGCACTGAGTTTTCTGGGTAAACATCGTTAGAAGAGTTGATTGGGATAATTTGAGGTACTATCTGAAACTGGCTTAAACTGCACTTTTTGCCGGACTCACACCACGAAGGAGTGCAGACCATAAGTTCTCTGAATTCGAGCTTCGGATGTCGTAGATTTAGAATTCTTTCGGGAGACGGTTCAGCTTTCGAGATTCGACATTCAGGATTCAGCTTTAGCATTCTGGAGAGCAGATGGCCGGGCCATGCCAGAGTCTATCATCGCTTGCGACCTCACCTCATCTTGTCTCATTCAAATAATGTAACTTCGCAGCAAAGTGGGGCATGGAAGCCATACAGGATGATATGCACATATTTTCATATTGATTATCTTCACTTTTACGGTGACCTCTTGGCCATGACTTTCCTCGTTGGGGTTCTCACTCTTTTATTCACTGATCATCCGATCCAATCATCAGCATCAATTTAAATCAATTTAAATTCGCGATTACAATTCAGTTATCATGGGTGGTCAACTGCTCCTAACGTGCTGTTTGATAAGTGTTTCTTTTGGGGATTGTTATTTGAATTCTCGACAATAAATATCCATGATTTACAGCCGTTGTTTCATTACAGTAGATTGTAGTCCCCATCACTAACTATTTTATCAGGTTAACGGTTCACATGTGAGGGCCAGCTTTAATTCCGTTTCCTTTCACATAAGTCATTGCTTTAGATCTGAACCGTAGTGAGGGATCCACAAGTTGAGAGGCTAGGTGCATGTTAGTGGCTAATTTTATTGATTGTAGCCTAACCTCAGTGGCGTCTTGGAAGTGAAGCAGCCCACGAAAATGAACTGCGGTGATGTACACAGGTTTTCATCGCCTTGTCTGCCGGCAGTGCCAATATACCGACGGAATGCTCTAGAAAGGCATCTCCGCAGCTAGTGGCCGTAGGACCTCCAGCTAAAGTGAAGAGAGCGCTCACAACGTTCTACCGTGTCTTAGCCGACACAGGACGCAGCGACAGCAGAGGCAACTCCACAAGAAGCTCCAGTCTGATTTGCCAGTGTGGGCCAACAGAATTCCATCTCAAACTGGAATCAACAAAGAACACCACTCTTTTCTCCATTTCCCCCCTTCAGTCACATGACGAATGTTACGCACTTTCTAAGCAATATACCAGGTGATCAAAAAGTCAGTATAAATTTGAAAACTGAATAAATCACTGAATAATGTAGATAGAGAGGTACAAATTGACACACATGCTTGGAATGACATGGGGTTTTATTACAACAAAAAGAAAATACAGGAGTTCTAAAAATGTCCGACAGATGGCGCTTCATCTGATCAGAATAGCAATAATTAGCATAACAAAGTAAGAAAAAGCAAAGATGATGTTCTTTACAGGAAATTTTCAGTAGCCATCATTCCTGTAGTCGAGGAATAATATTATGAACAGCACTGTAAAACATGTCCGGAGTTATGGTGAGGCATTGGCGTCGGATGTTGTCTTTCAGTATCCCTCGATATGTCGGTCGATCACGATACACTTGCGACTTCAGGTAACCCCAAAGCCAATAATCGCACGGACTGAGGTCTGGGGACCTGGGAGGTCAAGCTTGACGAAAGTGGCGGCTGACGACACGGTCATCAACAAACGACGCGCGCAAGAGGCCTTTCACACGTCTAGCAATATGGGGTGAAGCACCATCCTGCATAAACATCGTACGTTCCAACAGGTGTTTATCAGCCAGGCTTTGGATGATGCAATTCTGTAACATATCGACGTACCTCTCACCCGTCACTGTATCAGTTACAAAACCAGAATCACGCCTTTCCTCGAAGAAAAAATGCCCGATAACGGTAGATGTGGTAAATCCAACCCATACCGTGACTTTCTCGTCGTGCAATGGAGTTTCCACGACAGTTCTAGGATTTTCAGTAGCCCAAATTCTGCAGTTGTGGGCGTCGACAGACCCTCGGAGCGTGAAATTAGCTTCGTCGGTCCACAACACGTTACTCAACCAATCGTCATCTTCGCCATCTTTTGAAACGCCCACACCGAAAATGCCCTTCGCTTCACTAAATCACCAGGTAATAGTTCATCATGCCGGTGGATTTTGTACGGATAGCATCGGAGGGTACGCCTAAGTGCCAACCAAACAGTAGTGTATAGAATGCCGGTGCGATGTGAGACTGCACGAGCGCTGACTTCCCCGTGCATAGACGAACCCGCTGCAGTCTCCATTTCTTCCTGAACTGTCTCTGCAGCATTACGCCTTGTGCTCGGTCGGCCACTACGGGGTCTATCGTCGAAACAGTCCGTGGTTTCGAACTTCGAAATCATTCTCGCCACAGCTGCATTTGTCAACGGACCTTTACCCGTTCGAATCCCCTTCCTATGGCGATAGGATCGTAACGTTGAACTAGTACAGTCCCCATTCTGATAATACAGCTTTACTAAAACCGCCTTTTCAGGTAACATCAACATGCTGCGACTGCTGGCGCATCTGATTCTCTCTCTCATTATAGCTCCTTTTATACACGATTGTCATGCGCAGTCACTGACGTTTTGCCGTCCAGCGCCATCTGTCGGACATTTTGTGAACTTTGTTTTTGTTGTTGTATTAAAACCCCATGTCATTCCAAGCATGTGTGTCAATTTCCGTAGTTTATTAAGTTTTCAAATTTATACTGACTTTTTGATCACCCTGTATATGCACCAAAGAAGACACTACATAAGAGTAAGGCTGTAGAATATCGTATGTATTCGATACTGAGTAATGTGTATTCCACACAACTCGAAGAATTGTTTTATTATACCACGAACGTTTTGTTAATTTATTTTCTTCTTCCGCACGTGAAGTTCCTTTCATACTTTGACCGAGTCGCTACTTTTCGTAGTGCTCCAATTCCTTACCCTCAGCAGAATCGGAGTAACGGAAATGTTTCGTTACTCGTCTGTCTTCTTTGTGACACGTTCGTGCCAGTTCGGTAATTTTCGTAATCATCCTGTTGCTTATTATAAACGGACGAAGTCGTTAGTGACACGGACTAACGGATGAATTTTGTCACTCGCCATGTTTTCTTTTACGCATGCAGTTCGAGTCCGAGTCGGGCGTAATCAGCAGCATTCGTAACCCTAAAATACCTTCTTTAAATTCGTATTCTAGGTGTTTTGAAATGACAACTGCCACTTGACTTGTGTTCAATACTACTACTACTACTACTACCTTGCTTCACCAAATGATTGTCTGGCTGAGAAAACTTCACACACAGACACACACACACACACACACACACACACACACACACACACACAGCTGGGAAAATACACGACTCTATTTCCAATGTTGTTATTGTTGTGATCTTCAGTCTGCAGACTGGATAGATGTACAGGGTGTTTCATAAATGACCGGTATATTTGAAACGGCAATAAAAACTAAACGAGCAGCGATAGAAATACACCGTTTGTTGCAATATGCTTGGGACAACAGCACATTTTCAGGCGGACAAACTTTCGAAATTACAGTAGTTACAATATTCAACAACAGATGGCGCTGCAAGTGATGTGAAAGATATAGAAGACAACGCAGTCTGTGGGTGCGCCATTCTGTACGTCGTCTTTCTGCTGTAAGCGTGTGCTGTTCACAACGTGCAAGTGTGCTGTAGACAACATGGTTTATTCCTTAGAACAGAGGATTTTTCTGGTGTTGGAATTCCACCGCCTAGAACACAGTGTTGTTGCAACAAGACGAAGTTTTCAACGGAGGTTTAATGTAACCAAAGGACCGAAAAGCGATACAATAAAGGATCAGTTTGAAAAATTTCAACGGACTGGGAACGTGACGGATGAACGTGCTGGAAAGGTAGGGCGACCGCGTACGGCAACCACAGAGGGCAATGCGCAGCTAGTGCAGCAGGTGATCCAACAGCGGCCTTGGGTTTCCGTTCTCCGTGTTGCAGCTGCGGTCCAAATGACGCCAACGTCCACGTATCGTCTCATGCGCCAGAGTTTACACCTCTATCCATACAAAATTCAAACGCGGCAACCCCTCAGCGCCGCTACCATTGCTGCACGAGAGACATTCGCTAACGATATAGTGCACAGGATTTATGACGGCCATATGCATGTGGGCAGCATTTGGTTTACTGACGAAGCTTATTTTTACCTGGACGGCTTCGTCAATAAACAGAACTGGCGCATATGGGGAACCGAAAAGCCCCATGTTGCAGTCCCATCGTCCCTGCATCCTCAAAAAGTACTGGTCTGGGCCGCCATTTCTTCCAAAGGAACCATTGGCCCATTTTTCAGATCCGAAACGATTACTGCATCACGCTATCTGGACATTCTTCGTGAATTTGTGGCGGTACAAACTGCCTTAGACGACACTGCGAACACCTCGTGGTTTATGCAAGATGGTGCCCGGCCACATCGCACGGCCGACGTCTTTAATTTCCTGAATGAATATTTCGATGATCGTGTGATTGCTTTGGGCTATCCGAAACATACAGGAGGCTGCGTGGATTGGCCTCCCTATTCGCCAGACATGAACCCCTGTGACTTCTTTCTGTGGGGACACTTGAAAGACCAGGTGTACCGCCAGAATCCAGAAACAATTGAACAGCTGAAGCAGTACATCTCATCTGCATGTGAAGCCATTCCGCCAGACACGTTGTCAAAAGTTTCGGGTAATTTCATTCAGAGACTACGCCATATTATTGCTACGCATGGTGGATATGTGGAAAATATCGTACTATAGAGTTTCCCAGACCGCAGCGCCATCTGTTGTTGAAAATTGTAACTACTGTAATTTCGAAAGTTTGTCTGCCTGAAAATGTACTGTTGTCCCAAGCATATTGCAACAAACGGTGTATTTCTATCGCTGCTCGTTTAGTTTTTATTGCCGTTTCAAATATACCGATCATTTTTGAAACACCCTGTAGCTCTCCATGCTACTCTGCCCTATCCGAGCCTCTTCACCTCCGAATATTACCGCAATTTACATTCTTCTGAATCTGCTTACTATGTTCATCTCTTCGCCTCACTCTACGATTATTATCCCCCCCCCCCCCCCTATATTAAATTGGTGAATCCTTGACGTCTCAGAATATGTCCTACCAACCGATCTCTTGTTCGTCTTTGTTTGCCCGCATCTCGTGGTCGTGCGGTAGCGTTCTCGCTTCCCACGCCCGGGTTCCCGGGTTCGCTTCCCGGCGGGGTCAGGGATTTTCTCTGCCTCGTGATGGCTGGGTGTTGTGTGCTGTCCTTAGGTTAGTTAGGTTTAAGTAGTTCTAAGTTCTAGGGGGCTGATGACGATAGATGTTAAGTCCCATAGTGCTCAGAGCCATTTGAACCATTTTTTTCTTCTTTGTTTGTACCACAAATTTCTTTTCTCCCCAATTCTGTTCAGTATGTCCTCATAAGTTACGTGATCTACCCATCTAATATTCATAATTCTTCTGTAGCACCACATTTCTCAAGTTTCTATTCTGTTCTTGTCTAAACTATTAATCGTCTGTGTTTCATTTGCATATGTGGATACATTCCATACAAACACTTTGAGAAAAGACTTCCTAACCCTTAAATCTTTTTTCGATTCTTGCAAATTCATATTCTTCAGAAACGCTTTTCTTGCCATTACCAGCCTACTATATTCTCTCTACTTCGGCCATCGTCAGTTAGTTTTCCACCCGAACAAAAAAACTAATTTTCTACTTTCAGTGTCACGTTTCGATTTCTGACTCCCATAGCATCACCTGATTTAATTCCACTACATTTCGTTATCCTTGTTTTTCTTTCATTGATTTTCATCTTACATCCTGCTTTCAAAACACTATCCACTCTGTTCAACTGCTCTTACAAGTCTTTTACCGTCTCTGACAGAATTACAATGTCATCGGAAATCCTTGAAGTTTTTTATTTCTTCTCCCTGAACTTTTTCCTTTGATTTTCTTTACTGATTGATCGTCACACAGATTGAATAACGTCGACGATAGGATACAAGGCTCTCTCACTTCCTTTTTAACCTCTGCTTCCCTTTCATGCCCTTCAAGTCTTATAAGTGCCTTCTTGTTTCAATGCAAGTGGTAAATACACTTTCGCTCCCTGTATTTTACGACACCTACCTTCAGTAACAACCACGTCAGTAATAATAAGGTCAGTAATAAACACTGTGTTCCCACATTTCTCTGGAATCCAAACTGACCTTCACCGAGGGCGTCGTCTACCAGTTTTTTCTTTCTTCTGTAAAGAATTCGTGTTAGTATTTTGCATCCATAACTTATTAATCTGATAGTTTGATAATTTTCACCATTTTCAGCACCTGCTCTCCTTGGAAATGGGATTATTACATTCTTCTCGAGGTCTGAAGATATTTCGCCCGTGTCATACATATTACAGACCAGGCGGGAGAGTTTTGTCGTGTCTGGCTTTCCCAAGGCTATCAGTAGTACTGACAGAATGACGTCTACTCCCGTCGCCTTGTCTCGACATAGGCCTTTCAATGCTCTTACCATGATATTGTCGTAGCTTCGAGTCGTGCAACGTATGCTTTTATGTCCAGCAGTTGAAATAGCTTCAGAATTGCTTTAACTCGCTATCTTTCGGTCTACATTATGTACCTATCGGCAAGTTCTGTGAATTCAACTAAATACAAGTTTTATTAATAAAATTACAAAAGGGTTGTATTCTTCCGAATAAATGATTGTAAACAGTACCAAAGGATTGAGGTCGAACGAAACGATAATTTATTCAATCAATAAAATGAAATACATAAATAAGCAAAATAGTAATTCTACACACATGTCTTTCAGCATAACTTAAAGTAACAATAATATTCAGTTCCAGAAGATGGCGCGTTAGCGTATTTAAGTATTACCAGATTTCCCAAATAGTAATTAAATACCGCTGGATAGGGAAAAAGGGAATCCCATTCTGCTAAACTTTTCACAAAGTAAAATGTTCAAATGTGTGTGAAATCTTATGGGACTTAACTGCTAAGGTCATCAGTCCCTAAGCTTACACACTACATAACCTAAATTATCCTAAGGACAAACACACACACACACATGCCCGAGGGAGGACTCGAACCTCTGCCGGCACCAGCCGCACAGTCCGTGACTGCAGCGCCCGAGACCGCTCGGCAAATCCCGCGCGGCTTCACAAAGTAAACGCTAGTTAAAAAACAAATAAATTTCAGTACAGAAATCAAAACACGCACAATGATGAGTAGTTTCTAACATTCTAAAGAGTAATAATTCCAAAACGCAACCGAAATAAAACAGTTGAAATCTGCCCTTTGCCTAACACTAGCAACGGTCATTTCACACTGACTCACAGATTCTAAGTTCCATTCAGGCCGAAAATGTTCTAAATACCGACGAATATTAAAGTATTCGCGCAGCCAATTACCGCCCAAATTCTCTCATGCTCACAGCTCACCAACACACCTTAATGATGTCCGGCGCATTCTGCCAGGAGCGGCCGCTTGCGGCGCGTTTATAAACCCTCTGTTAGCCCGCAAAATACTACAACAAAAATAACAGACTTAAAAATGGACCATCATTTATAACATATATAATTCACAAATACAAGAAAAAAATGTCGTGTGGCCAGGACCTCCCGTCGGGTAGAACGTTCGCCGCATGCAAGTCTTTCGAGTTGATGCCTCTTCGGCGTCCTGCGCGTCGATGGGGATGAAATGATGATGATGATTAGGACAACACAACACCCAGTCCCTCAGCGCAGAAAATCTCCGACCCAGCCGGGAATCGAACCTGGGCCCTGAGGATTGACATTGTGTCGCGCTGACCACTCAGCTACCGGGAGTGAATACAAATACTACATATGTCAAAAAGAGCGTTTTCACCCACGATCCGCCTCATAGTATCCACAATATTCTATATCTAATGATAATTTCAATAGAAAATAAAATCTGTACATATATGCTAATTATAAATCTAAAGAAATACTTTTTAATAGATGACAGAAAATAAAGATGGTCTTCTCAATAGAAGCGACTCTTTACACTCTGTTTTATGTACGTATTACCACATTCAAATGACGATTACTTTTGTTATAGGCCAAATTAACATTTACTAAATTAAATATCCTCCCCATGAACCATGGACCTTGCCGCTGGTGGGGAGGCTTGCGTGCCTCAGCGATACAGATGGCCGTACCGTAGGTGCAACCACAACGGAGGGGTATCTGTTGAGAGGCCAGACAAACATGTGGTTCCTGAAGAGGGGCAGCAGCCTTTTCAGTAGTTGCAGGGGCAACAGTCTGGATGATTGACTGATCTGGCCTTGTAACATTAACCAAAACGGCCTTGCTGTGCTGGTACTGCGAACGGCTGAAAGCAAGGGGAAACTACAGCCGTAATTTTTCCCGAGGACATGCAGCTCTACTGTATGATTAAATGATGATGGCGTCCTCTTGGGTAAAATATTCCGGAGGTAAAATAGTCCCCCATTCGGATCTCCGGGCGGGGACTACTCAGGAGGACGTCGTTATCAGGAGAAAGAAAACTGGCGTTCTACGGATCGGAGCGTGGAATGTCAGATCCCTTAATCGGGCAGGTAGGTTAGAAAATTTAAAAAGGGAAATGGATAGGTTAAAGTTAGATATAGTGGGAATTAGTGAAGTTCGGTGGCAGGAGGAACAAGACTTTTGGTCAGGTGATTACAGGGTTATAAATACAAAATCAAATAGGGGTAATGCAGGAGTAGGTTTAATAATGAATAAAAAAAATAGGAGTGCGGGTTAGCTACTACAAACAGCATAGTGAACGCATTATTGTGGCCAAGATAGACACAAAGCCCATGCCTACTACAGTAGTACAAGTTTATATGCCAACTACCTCTGCAGATGATGAAGAAATAGATGAAATGTATGACGAGATAAAAGAAATTATTCAGGTAGTGAAAGGAGACGAAAATTTAATAGTCATGGGTGACTGGAATTCGTCAGTAGGAAAAGGGAGAGAAGGAAATATAGTAGGTGAATATGGATGGGGGGGAAGGAATGAAAGAGGAAGCCGCCTTGTAGAATTTTGCACAGAGCATAACTTAATCATAGCCAACACTTGGTTCAAGAATCATAAAAGAAGGTTGTATACCTGGAAGAATCCTGGAGATACTAGTAGGTATCAGATAGATTATATAATGGTAAGACAGAGATTTAGGAACCAGGTTTTAAATTGTAAGACATTTCCTGGGGCAGATGTGGATTCTGACCACAATCTATTGGTTATGAACTGCAGATTGAAACTGAAGAAACTGCAAAAAGGTGGGAATTTAAGGAGATGGGACCTGGATAAACTGAAAGAACCAGAGGTTGTAGAGAGTTTCAGGGAGTGCATAAGGGAACAATTGACAGGAATGGGGGAAAGAAATACAGTAGAAGAAGAATGGGTAGCTCTGAGGGATGAAGTAGTGAAGGCAGCAGAGGATCAAGTAGGTAAAAAGACGAGGGCTAATAGAAATCCTTGGGTAACAGAAGAAATATTGAATTTAATTGATGAAAGGAGAAAATATAAAAATGCAGTAAATGAAGCAGGCAAAAAGGAATACAGACGTCTCAAAAATGAGATCGACAGGAAGTGCAAAATGGCTAAGCAGGGATGGCTAGAGGACAAATGTAAGGATGTAGAGGCTTGTCTCACTAGGGGTAAGATAGATACTGCCTACAGGAAAATTAAAGAGACCTTTGGAGAGAAGAGAACCACTTGTATGAATATCAAGAGCTCAGATGGAAACCCAGTTCTAAGCAAAGAAGGGAAGGCAGAAAGGTGGAAGGAGTATATAGAGGGTTTATACAAGGGCGATGTACTTGAGGACAATATTATGGAAATGGAAGAGGATGTAGATGAAGACGAAATGGGAGATAAGATACTGCGTGAAGAGTTTGACAGAGCACTGAAAGACCTGAGTCGAAACAAGGCCCCGGGAGTAGACAACATTCCATTTGAACTACTGATGGCCTCGGGAGAGCCAGTCATGACAAAACTCTACCATCTGGTGAGCAAGATGTACGAAACAGGCGAAATACCCTCAGACTTCAAGAAGAATATAATAATTCCAATCCCAAAGAAAGCAGGTGTTGACAGATGTGAAAATTACCGAACTATCAGTTCAATAAGTCACAGCTGCAAAATACTAACGCGAATTCTTTACAGACGAATGGAAAAACTGGTAGAAGCCGACCTCGGGGAAGATCAGTTTGGATTCCGTAGAAATGTTGGAACACGTGAGGCAATACTGACCTTACGACTTGTCTTAGAAGAAAGATTAAGGAAAGGCAAACCTACGTTTATTGCATTTGTAGACTTAGAGAAAGCTTTTGACAATGTTAACTGGAATACTCTCTTTCAAATTCTGAAGGTGGCAGGGGTAAAATACAGGGAGCGAAAGGCTATTTACAGTTTGTACAGAAACCAGATGGCAGTTATAAGAGTCGAGGGGCATGAAAGGGAAGCAGTGGTTGGGAAAGGAGTAAGACAGGGTTGTAGCCTCTCCCCGATGTTATTCAATCTGTATATTGAGCAAGCAGTAAAGGAAACAAAAGAAAAATTCGGAGTAGGTATTAAAATTCATGGAGAAGAAGTAAAAACTTTGAGGTTCGCCGATGACATTGTAATTCTGTCAGAGACAGCAAAGGACTTGGAAGAGCAGTTGAACGGAATGGACAGTGTCTTGAAAGGAGGATATAAGATGAACATCAACAAAAGCAAAACGAGGATAATGGAATGTAGTCGAATTAAGTCGGGTGATGCTGAGGGAATCAGATTAGGTAATGAGACACTTAAAGTAGTAAAGGAGTTTTGCTATTTAGGGAGTAAAATAACCGATGATGGTCGAAGTAGAGAGGATATAAAATGTAGACTGGCAATGGCAAGGAAAGCGTTTCTCAAGAAGAGGAATTTGTTAACATCGAGTATAGATTTAGGTGTCAGGAAGTCGTTTCTGAAAGTATTTGTATGGAGTGTAGCCATGTATGGAAGTGAAACATGGACGATAACTAGTTTGGACAAGAAGAGAATAGAAGCTTTCGAAATGTGGTGCTACAGAAGAATGCTGAAGATAAGGTGGGTAGATCACGTAACTAATGAGGAGGTATTGAATAGGATTGGGGAGAAGAGAAGTTTGTGGCACAACTTGACTAGAAGAAGGGATCGGTTGGTAGGACATGTTTTGAGGCATCAAGGGATCACAAATTTAGCATTGGAGGGCAGTGTGGAGGGTAAAAATCGTAGAGGGAGACCAAGAGATGAATACACTAAGCAGATTCAGAAGGATGTAGGTTGCAGTAGATACTGGGAGATGAAGAAGCTTGCACAGGATAGAGTAGCATGGAGAGCTGCATCAAGCCAGTCTCAGGACTGAAGACCACAACAACAACAAATTAAATATGACATCATTAATAATCCGCTCATGTTTTAATACATGGTTAGATAGGGAAAGGTACATGAGATGTCATTTTGCATTTATTTTCTGTGTGAGTGTGGAGAATAGAATGTTCTGACACATTTACATAATTAAAACGAAATAAAACGTGGAATAGTTCAGTTAATAAAATATATACCGACTTTGACTTTCAGTGATGATAGCTAGGGTCTTCTGATATTATTCAACACCTCGTTTGTAAGGACGGTATGAAGGATTCAACAGTTATTAATTTGATAATGTTCTCATATTTTTGGGACACAGCCACTAATAATGTTTGAATGATATTTCCGCCATCTGACTGTAAAAATTCCTTTATTTCATATTCTATAATGATTTCTGCTTTAATCCAGTATCAAATACAGCAATTATGTGTGTAATTAGACTTTCTTAAGTGAAGTAATTCTCATAATCTATTAAAATGGGTGTATCAGCCTGTAGATCAGTACAAAATCGCAAAAATATATGGCAGACAGGTAGCAAACATGAAACTTCCTGACGGATTAAAACTGTATGCCGGCCCGAGAGTCCAACTCGGCACCTTTGCCTTTCACGAGCAAATGCTCCACCATTTTTTTTTTGTTTTGTTTTTGTTGATCTCATTTTGTTCTATATTGTTCGTTGAATTTTTTCGGGGTGGGTGTCCGATGATACCAGTTCAGGTTGTTCGTTGAACCGTTCACTCAGTTTTTTATTGCAGACAGTAGGTAACCCTATGACCGAACACGCTGAGCAACCATGCCGGCTATCTGACTACCCGTGCAAGACTCACGACTCGTCCTCACAGTTCTACTTCTGTCAGTACCTCGGCTCCTACCTTCCTACCTTCAGAGAAGCTCTCCTGCGAACCTTGCAGATCCAGCACTCCTGTAAAAAAGGATATTGCGGAGACATGGCTTAGCCACAGCCTTGGGGATGTTTCCAGAATCGAATTCTCACTCTGCAGCGGAGTGTGCGCTGATATGAAACTTCCTGGCAGAGTAAGCTCTCCTGAAAGTTTCGCAGGAGAGCTTTTGTGAAGTTTGGAAGGTAGGAGTCGAGGTACTAGCGTAATTAGAGCTGTGAGGACGTGTGGTGAGTCGTGCTGGGATAGCCCAGATGCCGGAACGGTAACTCAGCTTGTTCTGTAATAAAAAACTGAGTTAATGCATCGACGATGACCTTGACCAAGCGTCATGGGACGTCCACCCCGTACAAATAGAACGAACAGTAACGACCAAAAATGAGATAAAAACGAACAAAAATGAGCTAAAAAAATAGATGGTAGAGCACTTGCCCGAGAAAGATTCAGGTCCCGAGTTCGAGTCTCGGTCCGGCACATAGTTTTAATCTGCCAGGAAGTTTAATATCAGTGCACACGCAGTTGCAGAGTGAAAATTTCATTCAGATAGCAAACATGTTTTCCAACCATAGAACAATTGAGTCACAGAATAAACATTAATGACTGTATTGATGTTCGTTTTGTGCCTGAACTGTTCTGTGTTTGGTAAATATTTTTGCTACCTGTCTCCCACTTATTTTTGTGATTGTTTGTACGTACCTATTAGCTGGGGCACCACGTTTAATAGATTTTGACAATCACTTCACACAGCGAAGTCTAATTGTACCCAACACTGCTGTCCTTGATAATGGCTTAAGGCTGAAATCATGATAATAATATAAAACAAAGAAGTTTGTACAGCGAAATGGCGGAAATATTCCAACAAAGCTATTAATTTATAATGGTTTGTGCAGCATTATTTATTTATAGCGCCGGCGTAGTTCTGTAGCTTTTATAATGTGCGTGATATGAAGATCTCAGTACATGTCCTCAAAAGCGTGATTACGCTGACGTGATTGTTTTTGAGGTACTGTCAATCTGTTCTTGTTGTGGTCTTCAGTCCTGAGACTGGTTTGATGCAGCTCTCCATGCTACTCTATCCTGTGCAAGCTTCTTCATCTCCCAGTACCTACTGCAACCTACATCCTTCTGAATCTGCTTAGTGTATTCATCTCTTGGTCTCCCTCTACGATTTTTACCCTCCACACTGCCCTCCAATGCTAAATTTGTGATCCCTTGATGCCTCAAAACATGTCCTACCAACCGATCCCTTCTTCTAGTCAAGTTGTGCCACAAACTTCTCTTCTCCCCAATCCTATTCAATACCTCCTCATTAGTTACGTGATCTACCCACCTTATCTTCAGCATTCTTCTGTAGCACCACATTTCGAAAGCTTCTATTCTCTTCTTGTCCAAACTATTTATCGTCCATGTTTCACTTCCATACATGGCTACACTCCATACAAATACTTTCAGAAATGTCTTCCTGACACTTAAATCTATACTCGATGTTAACAAATTTCTCTTCTTCAGAAACGCTTTCCTTGCCATTGCCAGTCTACATTTTATATCCTCTCTACTTCGACCATCATCAGTTATTTTGCTCCCCAAATAGCAAAACTCCTTTACTACTTTAAGTGTCTCATTTCCTAATCTAATTCCCTCGACATCACTCGACTTAATTCGACTACATTCCATTATCCTCGTTTTGCTTTTGTTGATGTTCATCTTATATCCTCCTTTCAAGACACTGTCCATTCCGTCCAACTGCTCTTCCAAGTCCTTTGCTGTCTCTGACAGAATTACAATGTCATCGGCGAACCTCAAAGTTTTTATTTCTTCTCCATGGATTTTAATACCTACTCCGAATTTTTCTTTTGTTTCCTTTACTGCTTACTCAATATACAGATTGAATAACATCGGGGAGAGGCAACAACCCTGTCTTACTCCCTTCCCAACCACTGCTTCCCTTTCATGTCCCTCGACTCTTATAACTACCACCTTGTTTCTGTACAAATTGTAAATAGCCTTTCGCTCCCTGTATTTTACCCCTGCCACTTTCAAAATTTGAAATAGAATATTCCAGTCAACATTGTCAAAAGCTTTCTCTAAGTCTACAAATGGCAGAAACGTAGGTTTGCCTTTCCTTAATCTTTCTTCTAAGATAAGTCGTAAGGTCGGTATTGCCTCACGTGTTCCAGTGCTTCTACGGAATCCAAACTGATCTTCCCCGAGGTCGGCTTCTACTAGTTTTTCCATTCGTCTGTAAAGAATTCGTGTTAATATTTTGCAGCCGTGGCTTATTAAACTGATTGTTCGGTAATTTTCACATCTGTCAACACCTGCTTTCTTTGGGATTGGAATTATTATATTCTTCCTGAAGTCTGAAGGTATTTCGCCTGTTTCATACATCTTGCTCACCAGATGGTAGAGTTTTGTCAGGACTGGCTCTCCCAAGGCCGTCAGTAGTTTCAATGGAATGTTGTCTACTTGTTCCGACTCAGGTCTTTCAGTGCTCTGTCAAACTCTTCACGCAGTATCATATCTCCCATTTCATCTTCATCTACATCCTCTCCCATTTCCATAATATTGTCCTCAAGTACATCGCCCTTGTATAGACCCTCTATATACTCCTTCCACCTTTCTGCTTTCGCCTCTTTGCTTAGAACTGGGTTTCCATCTGAGCTCTTGATGTTCGTACAAGTGGTTCTCTTATCTTCAAAGGTCTCTTTAATTTTCCTGTAGGCAGTATCTATCTTATCCCTAGTGAGATAAGCCTCTACATCCTTACATTTGTCCTCTAGCCATGCCTGCTTAGCCATTTTGCACTTCCTGTCGATCTCATTTTTGAGACGTTTGTATTCCTTTTTGCCTACATCATTTACTGCATTTTTATATTTTCTCCTTTCATCAATTAAATTCAATATTTCTTCTGTTACCCAAGGATTTCTACTAGCCCTCGTCTTTTAACTACTTGATCCTATCAATCTATGAATTGCTATTTAATTTTAAACTACTGCTCAGTAGCCATAATATGCTATTTTGCGTGATTCACTACGATTCATGCCTTCACAATCCTCAAGCCAACCGTCTTCACTTCACGCTTTCGGGCTCTCTTAAAACACGGCTTCCGCTCCCCTGCTCTCTGTCCATGGTGACCGCTCTGGCCTAGGGCAGCGTATTCCGCGGGTGCCCACTCGCAACTCGTCACACGCCCCGGTAACACTCATGAGTCTAATAACTTGACGCAGCTGACAGCTCGCCAGCATTCGTGTTATTTCACACTACGAGTTCACCTCTTCCAACATCTGCTGTTAGCATTGAGGCCAGCAATGCTCGTAAGTACGTAGAAGAAAAAAATGCGTTAGGATAAATTCAAATGGTGCATTCACGAACATGGTTTATATGCACAACTTGCTGGTTTAGCACAAAAGTATTGACGTGTAGTGGCTAAAACAGTAATGACCTTCAGTAGCGAAAATAACGACTGACGAATACTTTTGGACGGGTATGTATCTCAAGGAAGAAAACTGTAGTCGTTACTTTTACAGCCCTACGTTAGAGTTCAAACTGGCAGTGAGTGTTACCACCCAAATGAAGAAACATTTCACAAAATGACGTGGTCTGCAACAAAGAAGTATTTTATGGAGAGTGTAACACGAAAGCCTATGAACTTAGGTCTGTTATTTGCTTATATATTTCCTACAACATTCTATAGGCCGCACTCGCCGGCATCTGATGTATAAAAATATATTGCATTGGGAGAGGACATTCCTCTCAACATGCCAAATAGAGTTGTGCGGCGTCTCATGTCCGGAATGCGGTCAGCTGTGGTATTCGAGTGCAAGATGGCTAACATGCGTCATATCAGAACGTTTACTTTTGGTCGGATCCTGAGTGGTAAATTCAGTGAACACTCCATCTTCGAGGTAGTGCACGGAATAATCTGTCCATACGCTACTGTGTCTTCAAGAACTTCGTCGTAACCGCAGGAAATAGCCAACTCTAATGACAGTCGTCCTCAGGCAGTACGACGGGAATAGTATGTAAACATTAAGTGAGTTAAAATGTAAATCTGAACGCCGGGCGTGGCAGAGGAGTAATAAAGAAACACGAAGCAGCTGGATAGCCGAGGCTGCGCACGATAAGAAAGTAAACAGCCGCTAAGTTATAAAGAAACAAAAGAAGCTCGATATATGGGACCCGTGATAAGCAGTCAATTAGGAGTATCAACAGAGAGCACTTCTGTTTAGAGACAGAAAGAGAGAGGGGCCTTGGTGGGGACAGCACTACGTCATGAGGAGCCAATGAAGGGCTCAGGACACAGTGCGTGATCATATAGGGAGAGGCACCTCTATACCTCCACCCAGCTTCTGAAGAAAAATAATGAAATTAATACTTAAACAATAGCAAATAAGGACAAGTTGCCTTCGACGCTACGTCATGCCAAGCGCTGGCGGAGTCGAAGGGGTAAAGCTAACAAAACTCGGGAGCACTCCGCACCGGGTCTCTCTCGAAGCTAGGCTCCCCGTAGCGACAATAGTCAACGTGGATAGCAGCAGCCGACTTGGGCTGAGGAGCGGGCAGTAGGCAGACAGCCGGAGACAGTCGCTGATGAGCGTTTAGGTCATAGCCGCGGCACTCTGACGTAGGGTGCTAGTGTGGACAGAGAATACTGAAGAGCTTCTATCAGGCAGGCGGAACGGTGAAGTTAGTCACCGTCTCTGTAACAGACTTGGCCATTCCGCAGGTACAATGACTAAGCATTTAGGGTGATCTGTATTTCTTTCTGAATAAACTAGAACCCGTGTAACGATAACAAGAGTTTAATTCCACCCACTTCCTAGCCTTGTACCTTCACACCAGGCATTTCAACATCTTAGCCAGATCAAAGTCTCCCTCTCACTAAGGTCAACCGACTAAATCCCTTTCGCGAACCGTGTCGCTCAATCCCTTGCAAAACCCACGGTTGGGACGCGACAACTTCGATTATGAGAAACGGCCGCGGCCAGGGTCAACTAGTGAGCCTTTATAACAAGGCTTGCGGCCGACTATCACGAATTGTTTCAGCGAACAATTGAGTCACGGTGCAGAAAAACGTGCCGCAAAGTACTACTTCCTCGTTACATGGTACAGTAGCCACTACTTTATAGTCTCGCTCCACGACACAGGTCACAGAGGATTAGCCTGTGTTTAGGGTCAACAGAGGTGGGCGCTAGAATCATGAAAAAGAAGTCGTCGTTACGTTGGTGAACACGTATGGAAAAATGTGATTACATCGAAAATCAATTTATGCGAAGCAATGCATTTCTGAACAGGGTATTGTTCAGATAGGTATTAACAGCTACTAAGCATCGCCAGAGAAGTGTATCCAGCTGAGACCAAAATGCGTGACTTTTGACCACAGATTGTACGCGGTATCAAGTAAGAGTGTCGAATTGAAATGCTTTTGAGCGTACAGTGTAATATTCTGATGTGCATATGAAACTAATGGTTGTGTTGTTCTGTTACATGTTATACATGGTAAAGGAAAGAAGACTAAAAAAATTACGTAGCATTCTGTTGAAAGGGAAGGATAATTGGATCACAGTCATCCGAAACCACAAAAAGACGACTATATGACAACCCATTCAGACCCTCGAAAAAGAAAACACTTTCACCACTCATGGTGTCCATATATTATTACGGTTTCCCCTAACATACAAAGTTAGGAACTACGTAAATAATATACAAGTTTATAAGACAGCACAATTACTCAACGTATTACAGGTTTTCGAAAATGAATCGATGAAGTTACGCTGCAGACAAATTTGGCTTCTTAACTTCCGACTCTACGTTTCTTCAAAAACGTCCTTATCCCACACTGACGTATTTATTATTCTCCTTCGTCGTAAATGTTTGTAGATGATCACGGAAGCACACTGTGAATAAAACTAAAGCAGTTTTGTTCAAAATCAAATCTGCTGTTACGAAGCCTGTCGGAAAGTAAGGTCCGGTCGGTCGCAAAATCGAAACCACCGTGAAAATCAAAAATGTTTTGTTTGCAACAGTTAGCTATATCTTTCAGCTACATCTCTAAATAGTCGTAACTCCGATTTAGACATATGTCGCAGCGTTGACCAACTTTCCAGTACCCTCGTCATAGAAGGCAGAGAAGGCAGCCGCCTAAGCTTCCTGCCAATTCTCAACGCTGGCCTACAGCTCGGTCTCTGTGCCACAACATTGTTGTCACAGCAAAACAGTCCATGTGAGCACAGATGAAACTTAGGGAGAATCAGTAACGGGATCTATTGTGGATGATCAAATACACTACTGGCCATTAAAATTGCTACACCACGAAGATGACGTGCTACAGATGCGAAATTTAACCGACAGGAATAAGATGCTGTGATATGCAAATGATTAGCTTTTCAGAGCATTCACACAAGGTTGGCGCCGGTGGCGACACCTAGAACGTGCTGACATGAGTAAAGTTTCCAACCGATTTCTTATTCACAAACAGCAGTTGACCGGCGTTGCCTGGTGAAACGTTGTTGTGATGCCTCGTGTAAGTAGGAGAAATGCGTATCATCACATTTCCGACGTTGATAAAGGTTGGATTGCAGCCTATCACGATTGCGTTTTATCATATCGCGACATTGCTGCTCGCATTGGCCGAGATCCAATGGCTGTTAGCAGGACATGGTATCGGTGGGTTCAGGAACGCCGTGCTGGATCACAACGGCCTCATGTCAGTAGCAGTCGAGATGACAGGAACCTTATCCGCATGGCTGTAACGGACCACGCAGCCACGTCTCGATCCCTGAGTCACCAGATGGGGACGTTTGCAAGACAACAACCATCTGCACGAACAGTTCGACGACGTTTGCACCATCTTGGACTATCAGCTCGGAGACCATGGCTACAGTTACCCTCGACGCTGCATAACAAACAGGAGCGCCTGCGATGGCGTACTCAACGACGAACCTGGGTGCACGAATGGCAAAACGTCATTTTTTCGGATGAATCCGGGTTCTGTTCACAGCATCATGATGGTTGCATCCGTGTTTGGCGACATCGCGGTGAACGCACATTGGAAGCGTGTATTCGTCATCGCCATACTGGCGTATCACTCGGCGTGATGGTATGGCGTGCCATTGGTTACACGTCTCGGTCGCCTCTTGTTCGCATTGACGGCACTTCGAACAGTGGACGTTACATTTCAGATGTGTTATGACCCGTGGCTCTACCCTTCATTCGATCAGCAGGATAATGCACGACCGCATGTTGCAGGTCCTGTACGGGCCTTTCTGGATACAGAACATGTTCGTCTGCTGCCCTGGCCAGCGCACTCTCCAGATCTCTTACCAACTGAAAACGTCTGGTCAATGGTGGCCGAGCAACTGGGTCGTCAAAATACGCCAGTCAGTACTCTTGATGAACTGTGGTATCGTGTTGAAGCTGCAGATGTACCTGTACACGCCATCCAAGCTGTTTGACTCAATGCCCAGGCGTATCAAGGCCGTTATTACGGCCAGAGGTGGTTGTTCTGGGTACTGACTTCTCAGGATCTATGCACCCAAATTGGGTGGAAATGTAATCAATTGTCAGTTCTAGTTTAATATATATTTTCCAATGAATACCCGTTTATCATCTGCATTTCTTCTTGGTGTAGCAGTTTTAATGGCCAGTAGTGCACTTCCCATCGGAAACGTTGCAGGAGCATCTTCATTGCCTATGCAGAGTGCGGCCGAGAATTGCAATGCAGAAGGAAACGCCTAACAGCTTCGGCATGTTACGTGGACTGCATGACTTCAGGCGAAATCTCACACCAATCCCTCATACCTGGACGGAGACACTATTGTTCTAAGCATCTTGACGTGCTCACTGTGTGCTCAGAACCGGAAAGAGAGACGTGATTCGATCTACGGTTCTACTAGACGCACTGCCTAACGCATCTATGCAAAACTTCATCGGATTTTCACTGTGGCTTCCATTTCGCACCCCATCGGACCTTACTTTCCGAATAGCCCTCTTACAATCTGTTCTTTTCCCATAGGTGCAAGGTGGAACATTTGGAATGATAACTTGTGCGAGATTTCAAAACCAAGAACCATTGGCAGAGTTTCGTTTCGAGGAAGACTGTGTCGCATGCTCACGTAATTCAGTGGTCCAGAGCATCATCCGCAAAAAGTAAGCGTCAATATCAGAAGTGGTTCTGGCAAACTAGTTCAATATGTCAGGAAGTTTAATTAAGGTATACTTCTTGTAAGCTAACTTAATTTCGGTAGTTGGACGAAGCTACCTTGCTTTTAAAGAGTTTTTAAATACTTTAAGATGGAAGCTACTCATCCTTTCAGATTACGGAATAGCCTCATCAAATTAAGCTTTGGGCGTCTCTGAAAATATAACAAAAATCTCATTATAAATAGCAGAGACAAGAAGAGAAAGGAAGCTTCAGAAATGTTGTGTAACAGAAGAATGCAGAATGTTTGGTGGGTAAATAATATTTATTTCTTCCATCAGTTGTCTAACTGATTTCCCTCGGCCCGCCACGACTTCCTCTCCTGTGCCAAATTCTACACCCACTGAAGCTGCTTGTTGAATACACGCATATCTTCTTTCTCTCCCCCCCCTCCCCCTTCCTCTCCAGGTTATATCCTCTTGAGCTCCTCTAGTACAATTCTATCTTGTTAGTGTCCTTCATACGTTCCTAAGGTCGTTGGTTCTTTGAAGAACCTCCTCATTTCTTATCAGGCCACCTAATTTTCGACATCCTTCTACAGCGACATCCCTCAAACAATTTGACTCTCTTCTTTTCTGGATTTCTCACGGTCCATGATTCATCTCCATACAATCCTCCACTCAAAACGGACGTTAGCAAATAAGTTTCTCAGATTAGGGCCAATGTTTGATATTATCAAATGGTTCAAATGGCTCTGAGCACTATGGGACTTCTGAGGTCATCAGTCACCTAGAACTTAGAACTACTTAATCCTAACTAACCTAAGGACATTACACACATCCATGCCCGAGGCGGGATTCGAACCTGCCACCGTAGCGGTCACGCGGTTCCAGACTGTGGCGCCTATAACCGCTCGGTCACCCCGGCCGGCTGGATATTATCAAAATTCTTTTGGCTAGAAATGCGTTCTTTGTCTTTGGTAGTCTACTTATTAATTCCTATTTGCATTGTCCAGCGTTCGTAAAGGTAGTAAAATTCTTTCAATTACTTCTTGGTCATCAATTTCGATGTCAAGCTTTTCAGTAATCTCAATTCCGCTAAACCTTAGTTCTATCGTCTAACTTCAGTTAACCCTACACCATATTCTACACTCATTAGCCTGTTCATTCCATTCAGCAGTTCGTATAGTTCTTTTTCACTTTCACGGAGGATAGCAGTGTCATCAGCGAATCTTATCACTGATTTCATTTCACCCCGTCTTTTCATAAGCTGTTAATGGTCTTTGTATGTATAGATTGAACAGTAGTGTCAAAAGACTGCATCCGTGTCTCTACACCCTTTATCAACCAAGCACTTCCTTCTTGGTTCTCCATTCACATTGTTCGTTCTTGCTTTTTGTACATATCGTATATTTTACGAGTCTACACCTATACTGTGTCAACCAATCCTGTGGAAGTGTTTTGAGTCTTTAAAATCTTGCTCCCATTACATGCGCAACGTCTGAACTACCCATCTGGTGCCCTTCACCTTTCCTAAAAGGTACTGATCGTAATCTAACAGGTCCTCCATTTTCCTTTCCATCCTTCTATAGATTGCTGCGCGGGGTAACCGCGCGGTCTAGGGCGCTTCGTCACGGTCTGCGGGGCTCCTCCCGTCGGAGGTTCCAGTCCTCCCACGGGGAATGGGTGTGTGTGTGTTGCCCATAGCGTAAGTTAGTTTAAGTTAGATTAAGTAGTGCGTAAGCCTAGGGACCGATGACCTCAGCAGTTCGGTCCCATAAGATGTTATCATATATTTCCAAATTTCCTTCTATAGATTATTCCCGTCAGTAGTTTGGATGTATGAGGTGTTAAACTGATCGCACGATAGTTTTGCACTGAACCTCCCACACTGTCTTCAGGTAATATTTTTCCGAAAGTATAATGACATTTCTCCAGTCTCATAGATTATACAAACTAAACTGAATAGGTGTTTGGTTGCCGTTTCCCGCTATGATTTTGTAAATTCCGAAGGAGTGTTATCTATGGCTTCCGCTTTATTTGATCTAAACTCTTGCAAAGCTCTGTTAAACTCTAATTCCTCTTCTTTTCCAGTTTTTCCACAATCCATAATTCACTTCCATATGGTTCTGTACTCTGATCATCCACTTTTAGAAATTAATGTAAACTCGCATTTCTTCTTCCTTCACGTATCAGACCGTTCCTCTCCTCGTAATGGCCTTCAATGTACTCTTTACACCTACGCGCCTTTTCCTCTGCGTTTAACAACGGAATCCCTCTTGCACTATTAATTTTTTTGACTGAATTTTTCCTGCCTAAATGCTATAACAACAAAAACAATGGTGGCAAGAGTACAGTGCAGCAAAGTTCTAATTTTCACTTTTGGGACTGAACAATGTAAGAACAAGGGTGAGCAAATTCGGTCACCTGCACGCTACCAGTCTCTGGACTGAAGATAACAACAACAATGAATCAGGAGATTCAAGTTGAAATAAATACTTGGTTGGTACTCGATTGTGTTTTACCGCATGCCGCTGAACTTCGCAGAAGAACTTCGTACTTACAATCTGTTGTTGACAGGATAAAGACGACGTGACCTGGAAGTGACGAAATACTGCGTTGTTAGTCCGGATTTAGAAACAGAATGATGTATAAAAGTTCAGTTTCTTACTGCAATATCCTCATTCTTGTATTATATCATGACCTTTAGCGTAAATACAAATGTACACACCGCTATAAAAGATCTCAATCGTTATTCATAAAACGAGTTCCTAAATCCACCGTCCCCACCCCCTTAGCACAAGGGTGCCAGAAACGTGCACATATAGAGTTAATGTTGTATCACGCAGGCAATGGATCGGTGGTGTTAGTGTGTCGCTGAGTGGCTAACCGAAAGGTGTTCGTGGTGACATGAGAGTCACTGCATGCTCTTGGTGGCGAGGAAGTGCAGTATTCAGTGGACACTGAAGAACTGGCTCACCCGCCCGCCTACGTGAGCCACATTCACCCACACTCTACCCGAAGGTTCCTCTTAATTTTTTCAGCTAGCAGGCGACGGTAGTGGCAGCTCTGAGGGCGGTAAGTGACAGAACACGTCCCAGAATACGTTCACTTGCCTTTCAAGTTATTTACTGTGACCGGTAATGTCACAGTTTAAAACAGTTTCTCTCCATTTCTAATTTTAGCACGAAGGTTAACGTGAAGAGAAGCAGCAGAAAATGACTATTTTCTTTCAAATCATCTGTTATTCAAATGAATCTATTCCACACTTCTTTCGCTTGTGCCCTGAATGAATTACGTTTCAGCGCCTAAATAGTAAAGTAGACATCTCATAATCTGCATCAAACGTATCAATTGGTTTTTCTATGACTTCTTCGGCTCTCAGTTAGTTAGTCATTAATCTAACCAAGCACTGTCTCCTAGTTCATTGCTCCTCGGAGATATCCAATAAAAACTTATAATACGTCTTCCTATTTCATGGTATCATTTTAACAAATCATCTACTTCTTAAACATTCTTCTCACACTCTTCTGTAGCATTTCCGGACTGCCGTTTTCCGTTGTACTCCTGATATCTATATGCAATCTCCTCTGAGTCTCAGGCGTTAACTTCACATTCAACAAAGAAAGTACTCCACCTGAAACGGATAAAAGTGAACAAAAGTAATTATCAGATACAAAGCTGCCTGTTATATCACATTTCGAGCAACAATCACATAAAATAAGAAGCAGAGAAGATGAATTGAGGTATTAAGTTTCTTGGAAAACTTCTGGGAAAATACAGAACATCTGCGAAGGAGAATTGCATACAAAATGCTGGTGCAACCAATTGTAGAGTAAAGATCCAGCATTTGAAGTCTTTACCAAACAGCCGGCGTTTCCAGTGTGAATCTGTAACAGTGATGTACGTGAGAACGTAGGTGTATATCTCTTGAGGAAACGCGATATCATTCTCATGAAGCTCTGTTGGCTATATTATGACAACTGTGATTGGAGGAAGAAGGTGCCACTTACGTAGGGATTTTGAAACTGAACGAGATCAGTGCTCGTTAAGAGACATGTTGCCAGTCATTGTTCCCTAGCTGAATACGGGGACTGGCATAAAATCGCACTGCACAGTGGCTTGAAGAGTATACAAGGTGTTCGAAAAAAGTGTCCCGAATTCTGCTGACCAAAACTAGGAAAAAATCTAGAAATAACTCTTATTGAGGTATGGACCCTTTTACTTGTATAGAAATCATTACTGAGTTTTGTAGCCTAGCTTCTTGTTGATGTCCGTCCCTCATTTAGTATTGGTTGTTTTAGTCTGTGTTTTCAATTCTCTGGCTGTGATGATGTTGTCAGATATAGCATATAAAATCGTCAACTACATCACTTATTCCACAGGTATTGTTCCACGGTTGTGCTATTATTACTACAAGATTAGAAAGACGTAGATGTGTGAACAATGTGGACAATGAAATGGAGTCATAGTACATCTAGACCTACATCTAACACTGCACACGCTAACTTAACGGTGTGTGGCGGAGTGTACTTTGACTACCAGTGTCACTTCCCCTCCCTCCTGGTTCAGTCGCGAATCGTTCAAAGGAAGAACGGCTGTTAATAAGTTCCAGTCTAATTTTACAATTATCGTCTTTTCGCGGGATATACGTTGGCTTTTCTAGGAACTTACGCTCTAGTAATTTTAAAGTAAACTACATTGTGATGCAGGACGACTCTTTTGCGTCAACTGAAGTTACCTGAGGACCTCTGTGAGATTTTCTAGCTTGCTGTACGAACCTGTAACGAAACGTGCTGCTCTTCTTTGGAACATATTTCCTCTATGAATCCTATCTTGTACAGATCCCAGACTAACCAGCAATATTTAAGAATTGGTCGGACGAGGGTTTTGTAGCCCACCTCTTTCCTAGGAATTCGTCCAATGAATCTCAGTATAATATCGGACTTGCCTGTGAGTCGTTTCATTTAGCTATGTCACGTTAAATCACTCCGTAGATATTTTTCGGATGTGACTTCTTGCAGTAATTGCTCTGCAGTCATGTGAACATACTTGTTTAATAATCGGTTCCCCCGCCTTTACATGCGCAACACATTATATTTGTTTATGTTGAGAGTAAACTGCCAGTCTGTGCACCATGGGTCGATCCCGTGTTGAACGCCTCGCGGAAACTATCATCCTTGCGCAACATACATTTTTGTATATTTACAGAAAGCTGCCATTCATCACACCAACTAAAAAGTCTAAGTCATATTCTATACTTCCACAGTCACTCAATGGCGACACCTTCCCGTACATAACAGAGTCATTAACATCACCCATGAAAGCTCACCGTCGATGAAAACGTGCTGTGTTCTGTTACCTAAAAGGTCTTCGAGCCGCTCGCAAGTCTGGCGAACTAAACCGTACGCTCGGGCCTTCCTCAACAGTCTGCAGTGCGGCACCGCTTCAAACACTTTCCGGGATACGCAATACGTCTCTTGCCCCTCACGCACGGTACGCAGTATGTCATTTGAGAAAACGGCAAGCCGAGTTTGGCAGGAGCGATGCTTTCTAAATCGGTGGTGATCTGTGGGCAGATGCTTTTCTGTCTCAAGGAAATTTATTATATTCGAACTCAGAATGTGCACAAGAATTCTGCATCAAACCGATGTTAAGGATATTGGTCTGTAATTATGTGGCTCCGTTCTTTTACCTTCGTTTTTATCCAGTCCCTTGGGACTTTGCTCTGGGTGAGAGATTCGTGACAGATGCAAGCTAAGTAAGGGGCCAATGCTCCACATTATTCTCTGTAAAACCGAACTGGGACTGCGTCCGGACCTGGCGACCTACTTGTCTTCAGCTCACTGAGTTGCTTCACTGCACCAGGGATGCCTGAATCTATGTCTGTGCGGGAGTCTGTACAAGAGTCAAGCGACGGGATTTTTGTACGGTCTTCCTTCTTGAATGATTTCTTAAACGTGAAATTTAAAACTTGAGCTTTGCTTTTCCCGTCTTCCGTCAGCACCTCAGACTAGGCGGCAGGTGATTGTGTAGAAGCCTTCGATCCGTTTAATGATTTATGTATGACCAGAATTTTCTCGGGTTCTCGGCAATATCTTTCGCTGAGGTATGATACTGGAAGCTGTATGCTTCGCTCATTGATCTACTAAAGGGCGCACGAATTTCTTCTAACATTTGCCTGTCTTCATTTGCGCATTCTTTTTTGAACCGAGAGTGCAACAATCTCTGTTCCTGAAAACTTCCCGAATTTCATTACTGAACCATGGAGGGTTCTTCTCAATTTTAATTCACCTACTTTTCACATACGCATGATTTTCAATAGTTTTAAAATTTGCCGATAATTCCTCTGCGTCTGAATTTCCCTGCTGTCGTCAGTTTGAGGTAATGTTACGCCTTTAGTGGCACTAATGTCGACGAACCGTTACATTCTCTTTTCTCCCTTCTTACACATTCACTTACGACATTAACATCCTACTTGAAACTTCTTGATGTATAGTGGTATGAAATACCGTATGCCTATTGTGACAGGGTCTGGTCCAAAGAATTCATTTGATGTTATTCGGAAATCTGACGTTTGATCAGAGTAAAACAGCACATCTATATCTACATAAAAGGGTATTTTAGAAAAAGTGTGTCATATTCTTGCAGAACGTAGTACGCACCAAAACTAGGAAAAAAATTGACAGACGTGCGTGCACAAGCAAACACTTGAAATATGAACCATTCTGTCCTATGTTAGCCATTGTCTGTTGACACTGCAGGTGATACTCATTGCTGCACATCTTTCATCCCTCTTTTTCAGAGAACCACAAATTCTTTCAAACACACCTGACTTGGCTACCATCGTATCTGGTTAGTGCTGGGGATACACACTCCAATAGTGAGTGCACACTGCCGGTGAGTGTGGACTAAACAGGTGATTTTCAATGCACCCCCTCAACAGTTAAAAATCTAAAGGATTAAGATCTGGTGAACAGGGTGGTCATTCAACTGAAGTTCCTCGACCAAGGAATAGTTCATTACACCTTTGTTTGTTAGATAATATGCAACAGGGTGTAGAAAATGCGATAGTGCCAAATCGTACGTAAATCACATCTATTGTCTTTCTACAAGGGACAAGTTCTCCAACAGCACGGGTAATTTATCGCGCAGAAACTGGTAACGAACGGCACTTGACAGTTTCTTTGCTAAAGTGTATGGCCTCACAATCTTGACAGGCGTCTGCTGTAGACGCTTTTCATACTATGTAAGAGGCACATTCAGTAAGTAATACAGTACATTTTCTTTTTCTGAAAGCAGGTTGGTTTCATTAAAGATTCCAGTGAACCACGTTATTCACCACTCTTTTGGCTACATAACCAGGTCACTGGGACGGCCTCACGCCAAATTCCTGGGAGGGCCTGTATGCCCGCATGGTACCACTCTACTGGTCGACGTCGGAACCCACGTCTTGCCGCATAAACAACGTCCTCATCACCCACGTACTGCTTACTGCAGGGTGCATCCCTAATTGCGCAAAACAGGTAGAAGTCGGGACTTGCGAGATCCGGGCTGTAGGGTGGATGAGGGAGGACAGTCCGATGAAGTTTTGTGAGCTCATCTCGGGTGCGCAAATTTGTGTGATGCTTTACGTTTACGTTATCGTGGAGAAGCAGAAGTTCGCTTCCATTTTTGTGGCGATGAACACTCTGAAGGCGTTCCTTCAATTCCCTGAGAGCATTACAGTACTACTTCAGAGTTGATCGTCGCACCAAGAGGGAGTTCATCAAACAGAATAATCCCTTCAGAGCCCCAGAGGACCGTCGCCATGGCTTAGGGGGAGGTTACTATCTTCTACATCTACATCTACATCCATACTCCGCAAGCAAGCTACCGTTGTGTGGCGGAGGGTACTTTGAGTACCTCTATCGGTTCTCCCTTCTATTCCAGTCTCGTATTGTTCGTGGAAAGAAAGATTGTCGGTATGCCTTTGTGTGGGCTCTAATCTCTTTGATTTTATCCTCATGGTCTCTTCGCGAGATATACGTAGGAGGGAGCAATATACTGCTTGACTCCTCGGTGAAGGTATGTTCTCAAAACTTCAACAAAAGCCCGTACCTAGGTTCTGAGCGTCTCTCCTGCAGTCTTCCACTGGAGTTTATCTATCATCTCCGTAACGCTTTCACGATTACTAAATGATACTGTAACGAAGCGCGCTGGTCTCCGTTGGATCTTTGCCCCGAAAAATCATGATCTTTGAGAATTTTGACAAATTTGGTCAAAATGTTTATTGATATTTTCTCTACAAAATGGAATTTTTTCGACCGAAAGTGTCGAAGAGCAAAGGCGGAATGGCCGTCGGAACGAAACAAAATTTCGATGAAACCTCCACGCGCGGTATGTTACAGGTCAGCCGGCTCGTCTGAAATCAAAATTGAGTTGACGTTAGCGAATTCTATAAGAGTCTTTAGGAGTAGTACCTCACTTAAGTTATTTGGACCATAGGAAACAAAATGGAGGCCATTTGAAAAAAACGGTATTTTTCATCGATTTTTCGACTTCGTCGACCAAGTAAAAATATTTATAGTTGATAGATCGGAAGAAAATTGGTACAACTTCTAGACAATTTAGTTAGCTTCGTCGAAAACAAAGAACCATGCCAATGGGTTCAGTAGATTTGAAGTTACCACACCGCGCCATAAAAAAAGTCATTTCGAGAAAAACGCGTTTGAAGTTATGACTACATACAGATACAATATTATGCAACTTACGTTCAGTCTGCAATTGCGGATCCATAAACCTTCCTCTTCCTCATAGACGGCGTTCTGTTCGACCTGGGCGATCCTGCGCTGCTCCAGAGCCGCTCATACGGCCGGTGACAATCGGTTTTCAGCCGCTTGAATCCGGTGGTCGTCGGAAAGCTTGGAAAACTGCGTCGAATAGAGTCCCAGGGTGAATTCCATCATTGTCATGGTATTCAGAATTGCTGAATACCCTTCGTTAAAGCTGCTGACTGCCAAGAAAGACGCGATCTCCACAGTTTTCGCACCATAGTGCAAATGCTTGGGGGCACATGCGTTCAAACTTTCATTTGAATTATGTGTGTTTCCTCCAAAGCACCGGTACAATAACTCGTCTACCGAAAGAAAAAAACTGGTGCGTTAAAAAGTCCGATTTAAGGCAGGTGCATTTTTTCGTTCAACCGCGAATAACAAACATATCTGTTCCGTATTCGGAAAAACGGTTTCAGGGATGGATTTTAAACACTTTTATGGATCCAAAAACGCAATTTTTTAAAACAATCAATTTTTTTAACCAAAAAAAGTAAACATCCCGGCTGAAAGTGCGCCTTTGAACTTTTTTCTTCCTGGGAGTGCTGGTGTGGCGCCACTCCATGGACTGTCGTTTTGTTTCTGATTCGAAGTCACGAATCCATGTTTCATCGCCTGTGACGATTTTCGACAAACAATTGCCACTATCAGCCTCGCAATTGCGCAAGTAATTCCGCACAGAAGGTCCTTCGTTGTCGTTTATGGTCTTCTGTTAGGCACCGAGGACACACCTTTGAGTATCCCAACTGGTCGACGAGTGGGTCAGCACTGCCAACAGACACATCCAGCTCTGCAGCGAGGTGTCTGATTGTGATCCATCGATCACCTTGAATGAGAGTGTCTGCAGGATCTGTAGGCGCCCGGTCGCCTACGGTGGACTGGAGGCCGGGCGGTGACCTCTCCAGTTGTCAGGATGCTAGGAACGCCAAAGAAACATTATTAATTCATAACACCTTTATTCCTGCTGAGTATAATGTGGCCCGCGTAACACAGGCTGGCTGAGCTTGGTGATATCAGCGACCTTCCCCGAGTCCTGGCTGACTCGTAGTGATGACACCAACTCCGGGCCGCACCAGTCTTGCTAGCGCAGCGCCGCGTGATGTGACGTAGGGGAGGAATGTCCTTACTTCGTACTTCGGCCGCGCGTGGCTGGCGGCGTCCGGCTAGCCGGCCGGCTCGGCGATGGGCAGCAGGCCACTGCGCGTGGAGGCTCCGGGCTGGAGTCCCGGCGCTGTCGGCATGAGAGGCGTTCCCATACTGTGAATTGTACTCTGTCCCACCGCGTCTTCTTCCCTGATCCTCCTGGCGGCTAGTCCGCGGTGGACGGGCGGAACAGGCTGCAGTCCCCCAGCGTCGTCGGCTCACCCGGTTCTGACGGCGGATGGACAGGGCCTAGGCCCCGCACGATCTCGACGACGGCTCACTGATGTGGTCAGCATTGGCGGCGAGCGAGTCTGCCGCAATGTCTGCTAATCCTGGGTTGATGATTGACAGAGCAGCAGAGAGGACCAGAGCTGGTACTGTCCCCTCACCTCTGCTGCTGGATGGGCCACCCTTACTGCAACATCTCATTAATGAAGATTAACATGTCGATCACCGAGCTGAGTGCTATGCAGCGATACAGTACACGTCTAACTGCAAGTCTAACTGCGAGTTCCTTGTTGCTGTCAAAGCTGGCGTATCTAAAGGAAGCACGAGCGACGTCCTGACATAATACTCTTTTGTAATGAACGCATTCGTTCCACTTATACTGCTAGCTTATTTGTCGTACTCGCCCCTTAGGTGTTCTTGTAACAGAGTTACGTGTTGTTACGACAGACTTACGCGAAGTTGTGAAATGCAGTACAGCTGATGCTATACCTATGCCTGACACTCTAAAAGTCTCCGTCTAACACAAACCCGCGTGCTAAGCAATTCTCTCTCGCCTGTTGTGTGTAACCAGGCCATTGCCCCTGTGTGACGACACATTCCGATATATGTGCAATCCTCTTACATCTTGGCTAACCTACTGCCTCTGGCTCTCGGCATAGGCAACGAAACTTTTACAATATTCCACGTTTCCAACTCTTTACTATTCCGCAACACTACAGTTCCAACACAGCAACAGCCACACTTGTGTGCCACCGACGGGCACACGGGAGATCGAACGGGTTTGCGTGATCTTGTTGCGAAGATGACAAACACCTCTCCCAAGGACTCATCGTTCTTTTGTTCACTGCCAGGTCTCAGCGGGCGTCTATAAATATCAGCAATGCTGAGGTTTTCCACCAAAAGAAGCCCAGTGGCAGCTCCGTTACAGACGCCATTATGAAGGCTACGTATAGCACCAAAACCTATCGGAAGTGCATGATATTATAGGGGCTGAAGTGGTAATATTCCATGATATCCCAAACAAATTGCGTGTTGTCTCTACGGAAACTGGACGAGAAGAAAACTGCATTTCATTACTTATTGACGCCCTTCGAATTCATATGTGCATCGATAAGTTTTTGCATATCCCAAAGAAACTATAATCATTCTTCCGTGTGATAGAGTAGCTCTATCTTTGATTGAGATAGAGCTACTCTATCATACGGAAGAAAACTTCCTGTTCGATATTAACACTTTCTGTTTTGCTCCTTGGACGTGCAGAGCTGTTTTAGTATAGACGATTTGTCTTCTGATGCTGAAATGGGCACATCGACGTGACTTTGTTCAAATGTGTAGGACGATGGTTGCTTTCTGTCGCTTCCGTTGCGTAATATATGTTACATGGGTTCTCAGATTTATCCACACGAGGTACTTTGAAATCGTATTTCATGTGAGCTATGCTAGTTCTTTATTTAGTTTCACAAAGGGGGTGGAACGTGTAGGAATCGACATCCAGGTCAGCAAATTTTTTGTCCCATTCCTTTTCCGCCCATTAAATAATAATATGGACATTAGTATGAATAAAGGATTATTTTACTGCTTTTTGCAAATGTATGGTCGTGTAAACTCACGTGCTTCATAGAAGCGCACTTGAATGTAGGACATGGGACTTGTATTTAATTTCTGTTCAATACCAGGCGATACCAAAAAGAACGAGAACTTATTCTTTTTTGAACTTATTTATTCACGTTTTGAAAGTGATCCTGTAGCCCCTTCAAACTATTCTCCACTTGCCTAATGCACTTGTCTAATATTTTGTTCTATTTTCCACAACATTGTTTAAATTCATCTTCATTCAGTATTCACGCAACTTGCGACCCTGACAATGTTATTTTCCACTACTGTAATCTTTGTTCAGATCCTCAACAGTTTTGCTTATGCAAGTATCGCATCGTTTCATTGTATTTCAAGGCGAAAGAGAATAATCGGTCTTCAGCAAAGAGGATGCTTTACAATGAAATGCATTTTCACCTAACAACGTAAGTGTATGTTGCAGCAGAGCTTAAGAACAGGTGGTTGCAGTGACGAAGGCGATAGTTTTTAGCTGCAATTCGAGTTCATTTCAATGTATTAGATGTTGTAAGATACAGTGTGCAAGTCCATTTGCGTTGCACGAATCACTCATACAAGGAGTGATTCATTAATACAGATACGGAGGAGCTGCGAGAGATCTATTGTAAAGATTATGTTATTCAATTCGTCTTGTTTTTGCTTACGGTAAATCCCTCTTTCATTATGGCGTAGAGCTATAAGAAAGTCCTGGTCACTACAGCACATGAGGTGAAGTTAGTTAGATCTCATTGTTTTTCACTTATTGGACAGATTTCACGTAAACGGAAATGTTTCACGACATTAAGACCAAAGTAATAGTAAATTATGAACTTACATGATAACGTTTAAGGTAGTGGCCTGGTTTCTGTATGTCATTTACAGTTCCTGCCCGAAACTGATACTATAGTTAATCTAATGCCTTTCTTCCATACTAGCTCGATGATTTGTGTCTAACCATGGGTGGTTATTGTGTCTGGTGGTTATATGAGCTGAGAACTTGCACATGAAACAAGTGGTGAATCAAGGGATATGGATATAGTAACAGCTCGTGTAGAATTGCCCGCAGCAGCGCCGGTTCTTCGCTCACTTGTTTCAGAATCATCTCCCACTCATCGCAGCAATCGTCCCAACAAGTATATCATCTTTACCACGGTCCTTTTTTTCGCTTTTTTCTGTGAAGCGTTTAACGAATTCGAAAGTAAACCCTAAGAAGTTTTGGCCTTATGTTAAATCTTAAGCCCGCATCTCGTGGTCGTGCGGTAGCGTTCTCGCTTCCCACGCCCGGGTTCCCGGGTTCGATTCCCAGCGGGGTCAGGGATTTTCTCTGCCTCGTGATGGCTGGGTGTTGTGTGCTGTCCTTAGGTTAGTTAGGTTTAAGTAGTTCTAAGTTATAGGGGACTTATGACCACAGCAGTTGAGTCCCATAGTGCTCAGAGCCATTCTGTTAAATCTTAAACTATCGAAACCATCTGTCATGACACTCTGTGACAATGATGTCATCGAAATGGAGGATGACAAAGATAAGGCCAAAATATTCCAGAAGATTGTACTGTGGTCTGTGGCAACTTTTCACGGTCGCGCGGATCCCTCCCACTCTCCCCCCCCCCCCCTCCTCCCACTCCAGGCGGGTGTTCGAGTCCTCCCTCGGGCAGCAGTTTGGTCCCATAAGATCATACCACAAATTTCCAGATTTTCCTTCTTTGAACATCAAAATGATAGTTATCGGAGTAAGTGACCACGGGATATAAAAGCAACTAAAATCGTGGCCACTGGACATGATGAGATACCAATACGATTCCAAATAGAGTATGGAAAAAGACTCGTTCCTGTTCTACCTGCAGTGTGTACTTAGGCCGGTGGAAGAGCGAAGCGTTCCTAGTGATAGGAAAAAAGCACTTGGAAAAAAGCGTAGGTTATTCCCGTCTTCAAGAAGGATCGTCGAACAGAAATACAAAACTTTAGGTCTGTATCTCTGATGTCAATCAGTTGTAGAGTTTTGAAACATATTTTATGCTCAGATATTATGAATTTCCTGTGTAGGAATCAACATAGGTTTGCGAAAACAACGATCCTTTGGAACTAAATTCGCTCTCTTCGACCACGAGACTCAGAAAGCAATAGATGCCGGGGCCCAGGTTCATGCTGTCACTAGATGCTGTCACAGAAGCTGACAGAATGTCAGCTTATGCTACATATACACCTAGTAACGCTCGTATCCTGGGACCCTCTGTGCACTTGGACATCTGATGGGGGAAATAAATCTGAAACGCGTAAAGCGATCAGTTTGAATAATATAGTCATTATTCGCCAGCTTTATGATTTCTCTGAAGCGACCTATTCAGCTCCATTAAAACATAAAATAGGTCGATCATACAATCAAGGCTTTCACGAACGGATGTTTCAGCTACCGAGAATTCTTCCGGGTTGTATGGACGTGCTCCATGGAACTCTTCTATCCCTGACGTTTCGTACAAAGCTACGTTGGACATCTTCGGAGGTGCTCCTGGTTGTGATGAGTCTTGCCGACTGACGAGTAGGACGTCGAAAAATGGCCCAAATAGCGTAGAAAGTGGGCGTGGTCTGGATTTCACGTGATGGCAAAGATAAACCTTGTCAAGGATAAAACATAACTATCGATTATAGTACATCAAAGTTAAAAACTTCTCATCGATTGTGTAGCGCCACTGTCCATATGTCGCTGAGTTTCATAGCTTCTTCTTTTCTGTTATAATTATCCTCATGTTTATATATTTCGATGGCTTCTCTATATAGCCGTGGATAATAGTTCGTCATAGCACATAAAACTTCAGGCTACGAAAATTTCACTACGTGATAACCCGACTGAAGGGCATGTTCCGCCAAGGCTGACTTGTCTTTTTTCCCTTGTCGACAAAGACGTTTACGTCAGGGATAGAAAAGTTCCATGGACCACGGCCATACAACCCGGAAGAATTCTCGGCGGCTAAAATAGTTCGAAATTGGAAAACGTTGAAACGTGGTCGAAATTTTAGCTTGATTCATTTTTCCTGGTCGACTCTAACGACGATGGCAAACAAAACTTACGTCAGTCGAAGTTTTTGATGTTTAGCAACAAAACACTAATAACTTATCATAAAGAATTATAAACGTGCTTTGGGTTAGTTTATGAAGAAGACTTAGTGTGCGACTGTTACACAACGAAACAAGCGCAAAAAGAAAGCAGTTTTCTCTTGATACAAACTAATCTTTTGTAACTAGGTTCCTTGGTTTGGCTCAGACTTCGTTTTCGTTTCCACCTCGTTACAAGAATATACAAACGGATATAAAGGAAAAGCGTTCCAAAAGCACTTTCAGCAGGTAGTATAACTCTCTAAAAGAACAGGATTTTCGGGGAAAGGGCGAGATCGTTATAAATGGCTCACTAAAAATTGTATCCATATTTTACGCCAGCTGACAGGTGCGTGCGACTAACCGGAAACTGGGACGGCTGAAAGCCGGTAATTAAAAGCAATTTTTAATAAAATCTGACACTGGAGCGTGACCGTGATGAAAATTGCGCGCCGGCGTTGATTACACGTTTTCAATAATTACGACAGTTAACATTACGTTGTTATTGCATAGCGTTCATCATTTCCCCTGATTGAGATATAATAAGGCAATTGTGTTTATCCTTTCAAATTCGTGCAGCAATCAGCAGGAAATTTTTATTTCAAGAAGAATAAACATGTGCATAAATATAACTGCTTAAGCTTACGCGGCTTGAGTCAGTTAACTTCAAAGATTTCTGAATATGGCACCGAATCATATTGTAAAATCAACGTTTTGGCAAAGGTTACAGTGGCCTTCTTCTGGTTTACTATTCTAACTGACCAACACGTTGGTTTTATCACTGACGGTAATTTACAACAAGACGTGGTACCATGAACAGACAATTTTCATGTTAGATGAGAATAAAAGTAGCAGTCATGATTTTTCCTTGTGTTTCAGAATTTGTTATCATATGAGAAATTACACTCTTCTTCAGGCTGTAGTGTTTACTCAACAACGGCGTATAGCATCAGTGAAACACTGCTACAGAGCTTGTGAAAACATTGGAATTCTTTTCTGTGTCGGTATTGCAGAATACCTTGTATGCGTGTCATATCACCCGTTCGTATAACATTGCAAACTTTTATTTTCAGCTCATGTCAGTACACGGTTTCAATGTACTCAGATGTATCTCTTTATCAGAAGTAGCTTTCAATGTCTAAATAACGAAACTAGTTCGCCGAGAGAAAATATCACGAATCTGTTAGTTACGTGTTAAAGTTCGTCGCAATATTCGTCGCAATATTATCTATTCTTTGATTTCGATAAAAAGCATTTATTAATAAAGATTTTTCTGCGTAGTCGTGACTGGAAAAGGAAGATTAAGATTTGAACGTCCCATCGATGATGAGGTTACTACTGATCGAACAATGTCTTGATTGGGGAAGGGTGGAGAAGAAACTCGACCGTTTTCTTTCCAAAGGAATCATCCCAGCATTTGCCCTAAGGAACTTTCATAAACTACTGGAAACGTAAATCACAAGTCTCCGCCGCATATGACCCATATATATACCACGATGAATAAAATGTATTAGTAGTTTCTTGCGGAATACGTTGCTTTTTCCGTGAACAAAATAGAGAAAAAGCAGTGACTCCCTAAACAATGCATTACTATAGTTTGTAGGCCTAAGCACTACATTATTATTCACTGATAGGTATCCTGTTGGAAGATGCCATCGCCGTCATAGAAGATACCAAGTGTAAAGGGATGCATGTAGTTCGCAATAACGTCCGTGTAATCCACCGTTTTTATGGTGCCTTCGATTACTGTCACGAATCCAATGGAAGCCTAGATGAATCTACACTTACATGTATATGATTACTCTGCACATTCACACTTCAGTGATTGAGTGTTCACAGAACCACGTTCAGACTTTTACTCGACTGTTGCACTCACGGACAGCAAGTGGGAAAAACTAACACCTAAATCTTCCCGTGCCAGCTCTGATTCTCTTATGTTAATCTATGGTCATTCCTCCTTATATAGGTTGGAGGACTTAAATACATGGTGAAAGGATATCAATGATAACGATTCGCTGGTGACATTGCTATCCTGAGTGAAAGTGAAGAAGAATTATATGATCTGCTGAACGGAACGAAGAGTCTAATGAGTACACACTGTGGACTGAGAGTAAATCGAAGAAAGACGCAAGTAATGAGAAGTAGTGGAAATGAGAACAGCGAGAAACTTAACATCAGGACTGATGATCACGAAGTCTAGGAAGTTAATGAATTCTGCTACCTAGACAGTAAAAAAAACCAATGACGGACGGAGCAAGGAGGACATCAAAAGCAGACGAATTATGGCAAAAAAGGTATTCCTGGCCAAGAGAAGTCTACTAATATCATATACCGGCCTTAATTTGAGGTAGAAATTTCTGAGAATATACGTGTGGAGTACAGCATTGTATGGTAGTGAAACATGGACTGTGGGAAAACCGGAACAGAAGAGAAGCGAAGCATTTGAGATGTGGTGCTACAGGCGAATGTAGGAAATTAGGTGGACTGATAAGATAAGGAATGAAAACGTTCTGCGCAGAATCGAAGAGGAAATGATTATGTGGAAAATACTGGCAAGGAGAAAGGACAGGATCGTTGGACGTTGAGACATCAGGGAATAACTTCCATGGCGCCAGAAGGAGCTGTAGAGGGCAAAAATTATAGAGGAAGACAGAGATTGGAATACATCCAGCAAATATTGAGGACGTAGTTTGCAAGTGCTACTCTGAGACGAAGAGGTTGGAACAGGAGATAAATTCTTGGCGGGCCGCATCAAACCAGTCACAAAGAGAAGACTGATGACTCAAAAAATAAAAAATAAAAAATAAAATAACGTTGGAGACAACAAAATATTTTTTTTTCATTCGGATAAAGAAGTGGATGACCGAAATTTGAGAAAAGATGTTGTCGCAACCAAAAACATCTTTATTTCAAAGAGTGCTACCACAACTCGCTTCTCATACCTGTGACACTCTCTCTCTTATATCGCGGTAATAAAACTCGAGCTGCCGTCTTCCAACTTTTTCGTCGTCCCCTTCGGCACAGCAGTAATACAGAAGAGGACGGACAGGCAGTCTCTGTAGTAGATTTGTTGCATTTTATGTTCTACGAATAAGCGCAAATTTTGGCCCCCATTTCACTCGTTTTCTGTGTGATAGTTCCTGTTTATATTGTTTGCAATTGTAGTCTCTGCATATTTAGTTAATCTACAACTTTTTCATTTGTGGTATTTATCGGGTAAACTAAATTTAACGGTATTATAGTATTCATAAGTAACAGCTAACAGTTTTCACTGTGTAGGACGAGTTACCGCTTTTCACATGACGTAGATATCTTGTCTAAATCATTTTGCAATTCGTTTCGATCTTCGCAGACTTTATTATACCTTAAACGACAGAACCATTTGAAACAGTCTAATAGGGAGTCTCATATTTCCTCTTAAATCATTTAAATTAATTGAGAACAACAGAGAGGCTGTAAAATTTCCTTGGGGAACCCAATTATCAGATCTCTTTCAATCTATGCCTTCCCCCAAATTACTAAAGTCTGTGACATTACTGACAGGAAATAACGAATCCAGTCGGACAACTGAGACGATATTCCATAGGCTCGCAATTCGATTAGAAGCTGCTCGTGATGAACGGCGTCAAAAGCCTTCTGGAAATCTGGAATATTCTTGAGAACGCCAGTCTACAGCATTCATTACTTTCTGAAATAAAGCGCCAGTTGTGTTTCACAAGAACGATACTTTTTGAATCAGTGTGGGTTATGAGGCACTAGACTGTTTACTTCGAGGTATTTCATAACGTTCGAACACATTTTATATTCTAAAAACCTACTGCCAATCGATGTCACTTGTGTATTGATGCGACCTGTGTAATTCTAGAATCGTTACGGATGGGTATTCTGTCTTGCGAGCGACAGTATAGGATTGCTAAAAATTGAGCTACTTCATCGGCATAATCGTAAAGGAACCTAATTTTATACAATATTGACCAAAAGGATTGCGTTTTTTAACTGAATATGTTGCTTCGCTACACTGAAGGTGCCTACTTGTATATTACTTTGGCAGCTGGAATATGTACTCCATCTTCTTTCGTGAAGAAATTTTGGAAAACCGTATTTATTTCTCCGTCTTAGTAACGTTGTCACTGGTAGCAATATCACTGTTATCGAGCAGTCAACGTATTGATCGAGTTTGACCGTTAGTATACTTCACATTCGATCAGAATCTCTTTGCATTTTCTACCAGTTTTCGAGGCAGAATTTTGTTGTGGAACCTACTAAATCTCGGAATGAAGTCCGCGCTAAATTTCAAATACGTGTAAACTACGCTCACTGTTGGAGGTTATGTGTTCCTTTAAATCCGGTGTGCTTTTCTCGTTTCTGCTGCAAGGCTGTCCTGTCTTTGTAACACGAACTCTCTCTGCCCTTAATATTACTGTTGCTACGTTACTATGGCCTGTTCATAAATGTATGTGTTTCTTCATTATTTGTAATAATGATTAATATTTTTGTGACCTTTTTGTGTAAGAAATAATATTGTTGTTATTGCCGACTCATGCATAGTAATCAATAGGGTGAAATGTTTTGTTAGGGAGTAAAAAGCTGGAGGGATGCCCGTCTGTGTGCAGGCGGTGATTTGGGCACAAAAGTAAAACAAATGTTCAAATGTATGTGATTTCCTAAGGGACCATACTACTGAGGTCATCGGTCCCTAGACTTACACGCTTCGTAAACTAACTTACGCTAAGAACAACACCCACATCCATGCCCAAGGGAGGACTCTAACCTCCGGCGGAAGGGGCCGCGCAGTCGGTGACATGGCGCCTCAAACCACGCGGCCACTCCAAGAGGTAAAAGTAAAAACAGAAAGGACGTGTAGTGAGATCGCCAAGAGAGAAATGGTGAGTCAGTCGCCAGCATGGATTTTCAACACCTCGGAGTGGAAGTGAGGTTAAATTATTTGTAATTTTGCTAGCAGTAAATCTCTGTTGGATGCTTGACAGCATACGGTAAGGTGGAATGTTCCAGGTATGCTTTTTCGTGTTTACATGTGGAAGGAGGAATCATATCAGAACAATTCGAATGCTGAACCACTTTTGAACAATACTAGTCAATGCCATCACAGCCACAATTCAACGCATCGTTACCTACAGGAAATGTACCATTTCATTAGATTTGCAAAAACGCACGAATCAGTATTTCCTTTGCTATGTGATTTTATTTCATTTGTGGAATTCAATCTCCACAACCTGCCAGTCCAAAAAAAGACTGAATTAATAAAAAGAAAGTTATGATTGTTGTTTCAATGCTTCATGAGCCCTTCGAGACCATTTCGAAAAGTAATGCTTCCGATTTTATTTATTTTTTTTCTCAGTATCGGTATCACATACCATGCATCTATGCATATTACTGGGGCGACTTTCCCGCTGAGATGACGCAATTTTCAACCCTCTGCCGCAAGAAGGCTTCGAATATTAGAGTGTAACATGGCAGTGTGTAACGTAACTATGTCGGTATGTGAGAAACAGAGTGCCGTAACAGAGTTTCGAATTCGAAAATTTCGTCCACATATATGAAGCACCCTCTCCTTCAGCATAACTATCCGAGACCACAAACAAGCGCTGCGATTTCTGCAACAATCTGACGTTGTCACTGTCAACGAACATCCTCCATACAGTCCCGACTTGACTACATCCGATTTTCACCTGTTTCCAGGACGTAAAGAACACTCTCGAGAACTTCACTTTGATAGTGATGAAGCGATGCAAGCAGAGGTGAAGTTACGGCTGCGTCAAACGTTCTACAGTGACGATACCAATTAGCCAGTCCCTCATTGGGTGACATGCGTTCGTCTACAGGGTACTACGTTGAGAAATAAATATGTAGACATAAAGAATAAAGATGTAGAATATTAATAACGTAAGTTTTTCACGTAAAAGTTCGGATGCATTAATTTTCAGCACGGCCTCGTACATACATTTCCTCCTATTGGGCACAACGCACAGGAGGTCGTACAACCATGTGAAACAGACAGAAAAATTCTTTGAAATGTAGTTTAACTCGCGCGTCACATTCGCAATTTCTTCGGTACTAGTGAACTAGCGGAGACCCATTCTACACTTTGTTAATTTTGCGGTAGGTTCGCGCCACTCGTGTTTTTTGAACCAATGAAGTCACGGAAGGCTTTTTTTTTAACTTTGGCTGCACTTTTCTCTTCTATTCTGGAGAATGGCTTAAACACTTGATTTAGAGATGTTCATTTCGTTGTTCCTTTACAAACTGTAACACAACAATGTTGACACACTACGCTCGCACGTCCACTACTTCACACTGCGTGCTCACAAGTAACTGAGCGAATGCACATTTTTTGTTCACAGTTCAAGATACTAACATAAATAGTGCACTGATGTCCAGAAATAGTGCAGTAATGTCCAGAAATGACGTCACTCTCGGAACTTTTACGACAGACTATGTAGGTGGCTAGACAGTAAATGACCATACTCACGTAACCTGTGCTCGGAACCTGAAGTCATGTAAATGTCTATAATGTTGAATCAAACGTAAATGTTGGGTTTTGTTAATAATGATAGATGAAGTGCTAAAATGATGAGTAAAATCACTAGTACAGTTAAATAAGGACTGCACTTCTAAAATTGTATAAACCAAACCGGAAATTTGCATGTGGAAGAAAATAAGTAGCATCCTATTCCATTATGCTCTGAAGTAATTCATAACTAAGTAATTCATACAAAGGCTGAATACTCTGTAAAGTATTTCTGCTTTAAGTGTTCTGAATAAGGGTTGCTAGCTGTTATTGTATTTAGAGAGTCCCCATAGTATACTAGTAGATTTGCTGTTTCATTGAATAAAGAACATAAGAGAGATATTCTTGCAAAGCTACATAATTCAGTTAGCAAATCTTATGACGAGAAAGGGATTTCCTAGTCCCTTCATATGTCGTTGTCGAGAGCTATGTAGAAGCTACTGATATTGACTTATTTTGCAAATTTGTCCACCACTGAGATAAATACTAGAAGTTTCCATTTCATCCAATGAACCTATGAAGTTCAAAATTTCACTTACTTCAAAATTATTTGCCCGATTTAGTCAGGCAATAGTATTACTACCTGTCCAAAAATAATTTCAACTGCTAAACGAATCCCAGTTCAAATACTGATTCCGAATCTATGCTCTCCTGTGCAAAATAATGTAGTGTTTTGAAGACGAAAACAACAGCACAACTGCTTAAAAACCATTACTTACAAGACCATGTTCGTATACCCACTAAAACTTACAAGGGTAACACGAAGTTGCTGTTACACTACTGACCATTAAAATTGCTACACCAAGAAGAAATGCAGATGATAAACGGGCATTCATTGGACAAATATATTATAGTAGAACTGACATATGATTACATTTTCACGCAATTTGGATGCATAGATCCTGAAAAATTAGTACCCAGAGCAACCACCTTTGTCCGAAATAACGGCCTTGATACGCTGGGCACTGAGTCAAACAGAGCTTGGATGGCGTGTACATGTACAGCTGCCCATGCAGCTTCAACACGATACCACAGTTCATCAAGAGTAGTAACTGGCGTATTGTGATGAGCCAGTTGCTCGGCCACCATTGACCAGACGTTTTCAATTGGTGTGAGATCTGGAAAATGTGCTGGCCAGGGCAGCAGTCGAACATTTTCTGTATTCAGAAAGGCCTGTAGAGGACCTGCAACACGCGGTTGTGCATTATCCTGCTGAAATGTAGGGTTTTGCAGGGATCGAATGAAGGGTAGAGCCACGGGTCGTACCATATCTGAAATGTAACGTCCACTGTTCAAAGTGCCGTCAATGCGAACAAGAGGTGACCGAGACGTGTAACCAATGGCACCCCATACCATCACGCCGGGTGATACGCCAGTATGGCGATGACGAATACACGGTTCCAATGTGTGTTCACCGCGATGTCGCCAAACACGGACGCAACCATCATGATGTTGTAAACAGAACCTGTATTTACCGAAAAAATGACGTCTTGCCATTCGTGCACCCAGGTTCGTCGTTGAGCACACCATCGCAGGCGCTCCTGTCTGTGATGCAGCGTCAATGGTAACCACAACCACGGTCTCCGAGCTGATAGTCCATGCTGCTGCAAACGTCGTCGAACTGTTCGTGTAGATGGTTGTTGTCTTGCAGACGTCCCCATCTGTTGACTCAGGGATTCAGACATGGCTGCACGAACCGTTACAGCTATGCGGATAAGATGCCTGTCATATCGACTGCTAGTGATACGAGGCCGTTGAGATCCAGCACGGCGTTCTGTATTACCCTCCTGAACCCACCGATTCCATATTCTGCTAACAGTCATTGGATCTCGACCAACGCGAGCAGCAATGTCGCGATACGATAAACCGCAATCGCTATAGGCTACAATCCAACCTTTATCAAAGTCGGAAACGTGATGGTACGCATTTCTCCTCTTTACACGAGGCATCACAACAACGTTTTACGAGGCAACGCCGGTCAACTGCTGTTTGTGTATGAGAAATCAGTTGCAAACTTTCTTCATGTCAGCACGTTGTAGGAGTCGCCACCGGCGCCAACCTTGTGTAAATGTTCTGAAAAGCTAATCATTTGCATATCACAGCATCTTCTTCCTGTCGGTTAAATTTCGTGTCTGTAGCACGACATCTTCGTGGTTTGGCAATTTTAATGGCCAGCAGTGTATAGTAATATAGTAAGGGGGTGTTAAAATTTTTGTGTGTCATGCTGAATCTGTTCCGTCTTCTATTAATTTACTTGGTATGTGGGTCCTCAATTGCCGTCAATAATATTTCTTTTAATTTAAGCCACATCTGACTGACGTTCACATAACTAGGACGGGATGGATGTTGTCACTTAGGAAGGCGTTTATCACTCCATCGTGTTTAAAAAGACAAATTTTGCCTTCAATTTTGATAGATTTTGATGTTACGGTATTCAGTTTCACTACAAATATCTTGTGGTACATTACATGACTCTCGTTATTTGCTCAGGATTGTTTGTATTGGATACAGAGTCACCTAATCTTAAAAAAAAAAAGTTATTCTGTACCGCACAAACATTTAGCTACCTGGTTAGCTGCCTGTGATGAACAGTGGACACCTGACCCATTCAGCGGTACCCTACAACTTTCAACCCAACGACGTAAGTCTAGGAAGTCTCAACCTAGCTAGTCGCAGGACCGTTGGAGTCTCTGGTTCATAGCGTCCTCTCGATTCAGAACCAGGGAGCCGAGATCTGTTCTGGGGACAAGGCAGCAGATTGTGAGCTTCATTGAAACTCCGGGAGGAGGGCTGGTATCCTCAATCTTCTCTGCACGTCGCTGGAATGATCCATGTATGATCTCGGAACCCAAACGAGAGGCATCGTTTTCCCCAACGTGTGACACAATATTCTGTTAGTTGCGCCCTGTTCCATCAATGGCTGCCGGAATATCTTCTTCAGCATGCTGAATGAGGCCTCCACACATACACCATACACACGGAGTGTACCATGTGTTCGTTCCCATCCATTGCTGCCATTTTTACTAAGAAAAATCGTTATTCGCCGTACGTTTGAACTGCTGACGAGTAATAGTCCCCGGTCCTTTATGTTCGCCGCCCCAGTGACGTGGACAAATGGTAACGGGTCTCGTATTTCCTGCAGGAGAAACATCCACAGAAGTGGATAGTAATTGAGGTAACCTTCTTACATACACAACCCTTGGTAACACTCCCAACACAGCTACTCACAACAGATTCTTATCACTTGACAGTCAGTAATCAGGGCGATTTCAAGCAGTCAACTCATCTCCTCCCCGGGAACTTCAGACACAGTATGGCTGCTGGTACAATATCTTAATAGAAGAGTAAACAGATAACTGCTGCCTGGTACAGTATTTTGTAGGTTAGTAAAAAAAATAGCTTTATACTAAGCTGCTCATTCTGTTTTTGTCTATGTGTCTGATGTGCTATAAATATTATAGGTTGTCTATAACAGCTAAAGTGAGTTAAAGCTCAGAGAGATATCTATTACGACAATAGAAAGCCTGGTACAAGTTTTACTGTTTTCCTGAAATGCTTTGCAGGTTATGATCACTAAGAAAATTCGACAGCACTGTTAATTTACGATAAATGCATAGATATACTCTCTCATTAAAAGAGAGAACTAATGTGACACGATATTGCGCTTATATACTGTAACTGTAAATCACGAACACCAATTTATTGCGAAATAGACTCCGCAAAACATTCGTAATTTATGGAAATCTTCACAAGCGTCTGAAACTTCTCAAAAATATTTTTCACATAGATATACAATGAAATTTGGCAACTCTTGGTTCTGAACGAGTTTACTGTGGTGAAAGTTTCTGAAATTAACAGTTCTCTTTACAGTTGATGTTATAATACTACTCAATATACCACACTCGTGAAAGAAAGTCTATGTTTGCAACTGACGATTTAATACTACGCCATACGTCAGGATAATGTGTCACGTGTTGATAAAATCGACACGAAAATCACGTTTAAATTTTACGTCAAGCTTTTATACGAATATTCGAAACAAATTATTGTGACTCAAGTGATTTTACACGAAAACAAAGAAATGCCGACAGTCGGCTTATATACATAAATATAAATGTGATCGCAGAAGTTAGATCACGTGTTCCGCATAGGATAGCCTGCTGGTTGCCGGACGGCTTCGGCTCAATGTGGCAATGTTGAAATTCTGTGCCAGCAGTAACCTCACTATGTACAGAACGCAGTGTCCGCGTCCGGTAGCTGAGTGGTCAGCGCGACAGAATGTCAATCCTCAGGTCATCAGGTCATCAGTCCCCGGGTTCGATTCCTCCGCTCAGGGATTGGGTGTTGTATTGTCTTAACCATCATCATTTCATTCCCATGGACGCGCAAGTCGTAGAAGTGGCGTCAAATCGAAAGACTTCCACCCGGTGAACGGTCTATCCAACGGGAGGCCCTAGTCACACGACATTTACATTTTACAGAACGCAGTATACGGCTGTACATCTGGAAATCTAGGGGAGCATTCGGGTGACTAGGTGCTTCAACTCGTTGTCTCACAATGTTCAAATAAAAGAAAATAATAGGACAGAATTTAAACAAAAGTATGGGAACTGACAAAACATGACATAACATGGATAACCTTAAGAGACTGAAACCCTACTCCTCAGACGACAGTGGATGTAGAAAATACATGGTTCAAAAGGCTCTGAGCACTATGGGACTTAGCTCCTGAGGTAATCAGTCCCCTAGAACTTAGAATTACTTAAACCTAGCTAACCTAAGAGGGTCTAGCTAACCTAAGAGGGTCTATACAAGGGCGATGCACTTGGGGACAATATTATGGAAATGGAAGAGGATGTAGATGAAGATGAAATGGGAGATACGATACTGCGTGAAGAGTTTGACAGAGCACTGAAAGACCTGAGTCGAAACAAGCCCCCCGGAGTAGACAACATTCCATTGGAACTACTGACGGCCTTGGGAGAGCCAGTCCTGACAAAACTCTACCATCTGGTGAGCAAGATGTATGAAACAGGCGAAATACCCTCAGACTTCAATAAGAATATAATAATTCCAATCCCAAAGAAAGCAGGTGTGGACAGATGTGAAAATTACCGAACAATCAGTTTAATAAGCCACAGCTGCAAAATACTAACACGAATTCTTTACAGACGAGTGGAAAAACTAGTAGAAGCCGACCTCGGGGAAGATCAGTTTGGATTCTGTAGAAATACTGGAACACGTGAGGCAATACTGACCTTAAGACTTATCTTAGAAGAAAGATTAAGGAAAGGCAAACCTATGTTCCTAGCATTTGTAGACATAGAGAAAGCTTTTGACAATGTTGACTGGAACACTCTCTTTCAAATTTTAAAGGTGGCAGGAGTAAAATACAGGGAGCGAAAGGCTATATACAATTTGTATAGAAACCAGATGGCAGTTATAAGAGTCGAGGGGCATGAAAGGGAAGCAGTGGTTGGGAAGGGAGTAAGACAGGGTTGTAGCCTCTCCCCGATGCTATTCAATCTGTATATTGAGCAAGCAGTAAAGGAAACAAAAGAAAAATTCGGAGTAGGTATTAAAATCCATGGAGAAGAAATAAAAACGTTGAGGTTCGCCGATGACATTGTAATTCTGTCAGAGACAGCAAAGGACTTGGAAGAGCAGTTGAACGGAATGGATAGTGTCTTGAAGGGAGGATATAAGATGAACATCAACAAAAGCAAAACGAGGATAATGGAATGTAGTCGAATTAAGTCGGGTGATGTTGAGGGTATTAGATTAGGAAATGAGACACTTAAAGTAGTAAAGGAGTTTTGCTATTTGGGGAGCAAAATAACTGATTATGGTCGAAGTAGAGAGGATATAAAATGTAGACTGGCAATGGCAAGGAAAGCGTTTCTGAAGAAGAGAAATTTGTTAACATTGAGTATAGATTTAAGTGTCAGGAACTCATTTCTGAAAGTGTTTGTGTGGAGTGTAGCCGTGTATGGAAGCGAAACATGGACGGTAAATAGTTTGGACAAGAAGAGAATAGAAGCTTTCGAAATGTGGTGCTACAGAAGAATGCTGAAGATTAGATGGGTAGATCACATAACTAATGAGGAAGTATTGAATAGGATTGGGGAGAAGAGAAGTTTGTGGCACAACTTGACCAGAAGAAGGGATCGGTTGGTAGGACATGTTCTGAGGCATCAAGGGATCACCAATTTAGTATTGGAGGGCAGCGTGGAGGGTAAAAATCGTAGTGGGAGACCAAGAGATGAATACACTAAGCAGATTCAGAAAGATGTAGGTTGCAGTAGGTACTGGGAGATGAAGAAGCTTGCACAGGATAGAGTAGCATGGAGAGCTGCATCAAACCAGTCTCAGGATGAAGACCACAACAACAACAACAGCTAACCTAAGGACATCACACACACCCATGCCCGAGGCACGATTCGAACCCGCGACCGTAGCGAAATTAGAAGATACTAAGAGCTGGCGGAAGAGGAGAAAAAGGAAGGTAGCTTTCCAATATTCGATGTAGGGTTACAACTGGCTGTAGAGGACCCACTGTTCCAAAACCACAAAGGAGGACGTAGTCCGGAGACATGGAATATGTAAAGTAGGTAACAAAATATTCACGAAATACTGGCTTTCATATCTCAGCCGATTTCGGACATTGATTTCATTATAGCGAAGAATAATGGGCTGAAATGTAAAAGAGTAAATAAATGTGAGCTACTGGAATATCAGGACAGACTGGGGTAACCGTAAAAGTCTCCCAGACAGTAGAAAATGGCCTTTCAGTAGAAGACACACGAAATGAACTAAAGAAGAAAACAGCTTTAGCACTAAAGATAACCACGGGTGCCACTAGAGCTTACGATAACACAGGGGATATCGTAATTTATTAGTAAAAGAAGAAAATAACACAGATATCTGGTAATATAGCCTGCAATGAAATGCAACGTGCATGGAAACTAATTAAATTACAATGGATACGAGACAAAAGTAGAGGACTCGATAAGAGCGTACAGCGAGACTGAGCGTAATTTCGGACTGCTAAATGAGAAGTACCCTGGGTCATATGGCGAATAGAAAAAACGTCAAGTCGGATGTGTGTATAGGTCTACGAAGTCCCCTCAAAACCCCAAGTACATCATCTCACTGTCTTGAGTCTTTTATCATTTTTTTTCCTGTACGTCAGGAAATGGGCGCAGTAAGGGCACCCCTCAATTTCGCTGCGGCTTCGCGACAGCGCATATATGCCGGGCGGTGCGTCCTCTGGCAGCGTTCGAAGCGCACGCCCCTGGAATGGCCGCCATGTATTGTGTGGCTGGGCTGGCCTCGTGTTATAGATGAAATTCCGATAGGCCAACGGGCCATAAGGAGCAGGCGGCGCTGCTCCCGTCTCGCCGCCGCCGGTCGGAGTTCAGCGCTGCCAAAGTCAGTACCGCACGCTGAAAATTCCCTCTGCTACTGGGAAACAGCGTACCTCAGACAATTCGGATCCCTGCATTGAATTTTTGAAACGAACGATGGATGATGGTGACCAATCACACGAGAAAATTCCACATTTTCTTCCATTTTTGAGGCGGCAACATCTCAAGTTTACTCATAGATGTTAATACAATGCACGCGCCTGAATTCTTGTGTGCACTGAGCACCATACAACAGCAGGAGTTAAGTGACACATCGACCACGAAACTGTATATCCCAGAAGCCGTTTCACCCGGGGCGTGAAAACGCACCCGGACGAGAAGCGCGTTTGTACACCTCTGGCCCTTATGTAAGCTGTCATTCGTCTGTTGGATGTCCACCTGAGGGATAGAGTACGAAATTCTGTCCAATGGGGTGCGTCGGATCGTCAAAATGCTGACCTGGTTCGAGGGCCCTGCCTATAATGCTTCAAACACTCTCAGTTGTGGAGAGATCCGACGACATTGCAAGCCAAGATACGGCTTGGGAGCCACAAGCAGTAGGAACCCTTGCCGAATGCGAGCGGTCATTATCTTGCTGAAATGTAAGCCCACGATGGCTTGCCATAAAGGCAACAAAACAGGGAGCAGAATATCGTCGACGTGACTGGCGAAGACGCATCTGGAGGTGCGCAGATGGCGGTAAGATACCAACCTGACTGTCAGCCTGACCCTTCCGACAACCTTGAGTGATGGTCTCGGATGCCGGTTCTTTTCATAGCAGGCCCCTTTGGCTGTTATGCGCTGCACCCTTACAGCACGGCGGTACGTCTGCCAGCAATACACTTTACTTCGTTTTATTGGCAGGACACTTAGAAAATGTAAGAGACCTACTAAGGATACTGCCTACACTACGCTTGTCCGTCCTCTTTTAGGATACTGCTGCGCGGTGTGGGATCCTTACCAGACAGGACTGACGGAGTACATCGAAAAAGTTCAAAGAAAGGCAGCACGTTTTGTATTATCGCGAAATATGAGAGAGAGTGTCACAGAAATGATACAGGATTTGGGATGGACATCATTAAAAGAAAGGCGTTTTTCGCTGCGTCGGAATCTTCTCACGAAATTCCAATCGCCAACTTTCTCCTCCGATTGCGAAAATATTTTGTTGACATCGACCTACATAGGGAGGAACGATCACCACGATAAAATAAGGGAAATCAGAGCTCATACGGAAATATGTAGGTGTTCATTCTTTCCGCGCGCTATACGAGATTGGAATAATAGAGAATTGTGAAGGTGGTTCGATGAACCCTCTGCCAGACACTTAAATGTGATGTGCAGAGTATCCATGTAGATGTAAATGTGTGATTAAAGGGCAAAGTGCGTAACAAGAACAATACGAATACTGAATCCGTCTTGGCTGTTTCTCAATAAATCGTTTTCTTCGAGCTAATTCACAATACTCCAACACAGTATGTGTTCCTAAATCCTACTGCAAATCAATCTGTCACTCAGCTGATATAGCTCCTTTCTCAAGTATTGGTGTGACCTGTGCAACTTTCCCGTCCTTAGGTATGGAGATTTCGTGGAGTGTGCGAGTTCATGATTGCCAAATATGAAGATGTTACAATACCTTACTCTGAAAGGAACCTAATTGATAACGATCTAGACTGGAAGACTTGCGCCGGCTGTTGTGGCCGAGCGGTTCTCAGCGCTTCAGTCTGGAACCACGCGACAGCTACGGTCGCAGGTTCGAATCCCGCCTCGGCATGGATGTATGTGATGTCCTTAGGTTAGTTAGGTTTAGTTCTAGGGGACTGATGATCTCAGATGTTACGTCCCATAGTGCTCAGAGCCATTTGAACCATTTGGAAGACTTGTCTTTATTAAGTGATCTGAATTGTTTCGCTACACCCTCATCTATTTCTAAGTTATTCATGCTGGCAGCAGATCTTGATTCAATTTCTGGACTATTTACTTCACCTTCTTTGGTGAAGTAATTACGGAAACCGAATTTAGCGACTCCCCTTCAGTGGCACTGTCGTCTTACCTTGCGTACTGTGTTCTAATATGAAAAATCGTTATTCTTTGTAAGATCAATTTTTTTTATTATTTTGTGACATTAGTTATGATTTTACGTAAGATGTATGAAGTGTATCTTACTTAACATACAGTTTTGCAATGCTCACGCGTCTTCCACTTTATAATAACGACGATGATATGCAGAATTATTCTACATAATTCTCGCACGACTGCAAAGAGTACTGATATAAATGTTAGTGTCAGTGGTGTTAAGAAACAACTGAAATCTCTAACATTGAACATAGCTTCACCATCAGATGGAATCCCTGTCAAATTCTATACCAGATTTCCGTATGAGTTAGCTCTCTTTGAACAAAAATCTATCATCGATTCCTCCAACAAAAGACGGTTACCAGGGGTTGGAAGGAAGCACAGGTCGTATCTATCCACAAGAGGCATATTAGAAGTGGATTCCGAACACACTGACCCCTTTTTTCCTCAAATGACATACAAAAGCCATGGATCAAGAGAGTCAGGTAGAAGCAGTCTTTCTACTCACTTTGTGAGTTAACGAGCATTGCGCTCTCATTCAAATATATATCGCCGAAAGAGTCAGCCTACAGGAACTGTGAAACGAACCCTCTCGTCGAGGACCGTGTGCCACAAAGGGCGCAGATTCACCACGAGAAGGGGAAATTCACAGGCGTCTGTCGTCTATTGAGGCCTAAGCGCTGTAGTGTGCGAGTGAGACAGACGAGAACCTATGTCACAGGGAAACCCAGTAGAAGCCAAAAAAAAATGGTTCAAACGGCTCTGAGCACTATGGGACTTAACAGCTATGGTCATCAGTCCGCTAGAACTTAGAACTACTTAAACCTAACTAACCCAAGGACAGCACACAACACCCAGTCATCACGAGGCAGAGAAAATCCCTGACCCCGCCGGGAATCTAACCCGGGAACCCGGGCGTGGGAATCGAGAACGCTACCGCACGACCACGAGCTGCGGACAAGTAGAAGCCGTTGGTGGCAGAGGAGATGTAGCAGTGTTAAATATGGTGGACCTAAAATCGGCTGCAAAGGGAAACATTTATGGAAACTATTTAATTCTGTAGTAATGCAGGGAATGAAGCCACAGTAATTTTAATCCACCATGCTTCATAAATTTTCATGGTGATCCCAGGAAAACCTGAATATTGATCCTCCACATAAAACACATTGAACGATGACAGCATAACACCTTATTGAATCATTAGGTAATAGGATATTTGTTGTAAAGTTTAGTGCATAACAGCTAATTTTCTTCTTTCTTTATTTATCAGAAAGCACATTGGTGCAAGGATACTGGCTGTGACATTCAAAGTTAAGAAGGAAATTGTATTGGTTTTATGTAAAAGAATTTAACAATGGCTATTGTTGTTAGTTTATTTAGAACGTGAAAGTATTCAAGCTTTGACTATTTAAATATGTTAAAATATATAATAATGTGGAATAAGCTTTACCCAATCAGATGAACGGTTTCAAGAAGTTTAGCGAAGATGTTCGGTGCTAGGTGAAACGTGGCCGGGCCGGGCAGAGAGACGGTTCGACTGGAGACACCAAAGGATACAGTTCGGACTGAGACGCGAAAGCGGACGATCGGTCTTCAGGCAGCTAGGAAGTGAAAAGACTTAGAGATCAAACTGTGTCAAACGGATATGCGCACGAGTGTAACAGTAACTCTAAATACGACCACTTTCGCTATTAGTTTACTTTCTGAATAAACGTTATTCTTACCAAATCGGCCGGCCGAGGTGGCCGAGCGGTTCTAGGCGCTGCAGTCTGGAACCGCGCGACCACTACGGTCGCAGGTTCGAATCCTGCCTCGGGCATGGATGTGTGTGTTGTCCTTAGGCTAGTTAGGTTTAAGTAGTTCTAAGTTCTAGGGGACTGATGATCTTTGAAGTTAAGTCCCATAGTGCTCAGAGCCATTTGAACCATTTTTAACCAAATCGCAACTGTGTGGCCTACATCATTTAGGGGTCGTTAATTTAGTTCCCGATATTACTATTACTGTTGTTATATGTCATATTAACTTCATACGATTTCGCAAACTTGCCATCAGCCAGAAAATTTAACCAAAGGATCACAAGTGCCTAATTTAGGGCGTATAATGAGACACGTGCGGTTCAAACCCTAGACGAGTTTGAGCCAAGACATCTCGACGAAGAGGAACCGCACATCTATGGGATGTTAGCTCGCAGCTTAGTGTCAAAAGTGGGATGGCATGCCCTGTAAAGGAGGACTTTTTGGTAGGGAGGACGCAGCAAGTTATCTTGGGTGGAAAGCCATCAATAAATGTCAAAGTAACTTTGAGTGTGCCCGAGAGGAGTATGCTAGGTCCATTGTTGTTAATGTTATATAGTAACGACCTTGGAGGCAATAGTTTAGTAACCTCAGTCTTCTCGCAGATGATGTAGTTGTCTATATTTAAGTAATACATGAAAAAAGTTGCACAAATACCCAGACAGATGTTGATACGATTTCAAACTAGTGTCAAGATTGACAACTTGCTTTAAATGTTGAGAATTGTTCATTTCACAAAACGAAAACGACTTGGTACCCTATGACAAAAATATCGAAGAGTATCTGTTGGAATCGGTCAATTCATCAAAATACATGGGCCTGTTAATTTGCAGATATGTCAGATGGAACGTACACACAGCCTCAGTCGCAGATCAAGCAGGGGACAGATGATGGTTCAGATGGCTCTGAGCACTATGGGACTTAACTTCTGAGGTCATAATTCCCCTAGAACTTAGAACTACTTAAACCTAACTAACCTACGGACATCAGACACATCCATGCCCTAGGCAGGATTCGAACCTGCGACCGTAGCGGTCACGCGGTTCCAGACTGTAGCGCCTAGAACCGCTCGGCCACTCCGGCCGGCCAGCGGACAGACTTCGGTTTATTGGTAGGCTACCAGGTGCGGCAACGCAACGTGATTTGCTTTCGGACAGTTCTTCTCACATGGTGGTGTATTTCTGTTTACGTACGCCCGCCTCCTTGAAGGTACTAGCATGCGTTTCTCAGCCGGGAAAAGCAGTAGGCAAAATTAGCTCTACACGCCATAATCTCAAGTCACACTAGAATTGGTTTGATGGTGGAAGGAAGTAGTTAAATGGAAGTATTTGAGCGGGTAATATTTCACCCCATTACGGTAAGCTCGTATACACCAGTTAGTACAAAGCCTTACGCTAACCTGTACATAGTTTGAAAAGTTCACTCGGCCACCTCATTCATAAAAGCAGCCATTTTATGATAATTCTTTTCCGAAAGCTTACAAATGGATTGTTTCTTTTAGAATTTGCTTGCTCAGATGTAGTTGGTATTGGTCTTAAGGAACGAAATGTTCAAGTTCGCCAGTAAGCAACACACCACATGGTAATTAATTATATAAATGACACTAAAAGTTCCGAATTCCGCACTGTGCGTTAAATCAAAATCGCCTCCACATTTTACGGAACTTCTCAAACATTTGTGTCGAAATATCGCTATATTAATAATTTTTAGCTGAGGACATATCCATACGTCTTATCACTATAAGGTCGAAGCCTCGACTCTATTCCTCTCTCTTTACAAAAGAAGCTTCTAAGTTCCAGAAAACGCACGAATATGCTAATTTCAAATTGGCAGAGAAATATCACAGCCAATCGTAAGTCAGCATTAAGTACGCTCAGTCTCGCGCATGTTTACATAACCAATCAAAATTTTTCACTGAATCAGAACAGTTAATTATCATCAATAAACTTGGAACACCCACTGTGGGCTTTCAAGTAATACACTCCTGGAAATTGAAATAAGAACACCGTGAATTCATTGTCCCAGGAAGGGGAAACTTTATTGACACATTCCTGGGGTCAGACACATCACATGATCACACTGACAGAACCACAGGCACATAGACACAGGCAACAGAGCATGCACAATGTCGGCACTAGTACAGTGTATATCCACCTTTCGCAGCAATGCAGGCTGCTATTCTCCCATGGAGACGATCGTAGAGATGCTGGATGTAGTCCTGTGGAACGGCTTGCCATGCCATTTCCACCTGGCGCCTCAGTTGGACCAGCGTTCGTGCTGGACGTGCAGACCGCGTGAGACGACGCTTCATCCAGTCCCAAACATGCTCAATGGGGGACAGATCCGGAGATCTTGCTGGCCAGGGTAGTTGACTTACACCTTCTAGAGCACGTTGGGTGGCACGGGATACATGCGGACGTGCATTGTCCTGTTGGAACAGCAAGTTCTCTTGCCGGTCTATGAATGGTAGAACGATGGGTTCGATGACGGTTTGGATGTACCGTGCACTATTCAGTGTCCCCTCCACGATCACCAGTGGTGTACGGCCAGTGTAGGAGATCGCTCCCCACACCATGATGCCGGGTGTTGGCCCTGTGTGCCTCGGTCGTATGCAGTCCTGATTGTGGCGCTCACCTGCACGGCGCCAAACACGCATACGACCATCATTGGCACGAAGGCAGAAGCGACTCTCATCGCTGAAGACGACACGTCTCCATTCGTCCCTCCATTCACGCCTGTCGCGACACCACTGGAGGCGGGCTGCACGATGTTGGGGCGTGAGCGGAAGACGGCCTAACGGTGTGCGGGACCGTAGCCCAGCTTCATGCAGACGGTTGCGAATGGTCCTCGCCGATACCCCAGGAGCAACAGTGTCCCTAATTTGCTGGGAAGTGGCGGTGCGGTCCCCTACGGCACTGCGTAGGATCCTACGGTCTTGGCGTGCATCCGTGCGTCGCTGCGGTCCGGTCCCAGGTCGACGGGCACGTGCACCTTCCGCCGACCACTGGCGACAACATCGATGTACTGTGGAGACCTCACGCCCCACGTGTTGAGCAATTCGGCGGTACGTCCACCCGGCCTCCCGCATGCCCACTATACGCCCTCGCTCAAAGTCCGTCAACTGCACATACGGTTCACGTCCACGCTGTCGCGGCATGCTACCAGTGTTAAAGACTGCGATGGAGCTCCGTATGCCACGGCAAACTGGCTGACACTGACGGCGGCGGTGCACAAATGCTGCGCAGCTAGCGCCATTCGACGGCCAACACCGCGGTTCCTGGTGTGTCCGCTGTGCCGTGCGTGTGATCATTGCTTGTACAGCCCTCTCGCAGTGTCCGGAGCAAGTATGGTGGGTCTGACACACCGGTGTCAATGTGTTCTTTTTTCCATTTCCAGGAGTGTAAATGAAATGATGTGATGTAGTGGCCGTCAACTACGTACCCTCAGACTCAAAGTTGAAATATTAAAAGTTTTGGCTGGTTTCGTTGTAGGGATACGTAGTTGCCACATTACAAGCCATGTACTGCTGAGTCTGGAATATACAATATGAATATACACATAAATCAAATGGTCGAAGGTTCCTATCACTCAGCAGTTGCGAATTATGAATGTTACACAAAAATTTATAAATGAAATATTGCAATTAAATAAAATCTGCAGGTACTATTTTAACTACTTTAAATGATGAGTACGATAGCAGAAGTACCCTTAAGAATGCCCTTTATTACTGTAAAACACTTATTGGTGTCGATGGTTCAGCAATAAAATAAAATATAAGTTGAATAACAGGGAAACAATAGATTCCTACTTCACGTAATTAGTTATGAATAACAACATAGCTCACGAGATAGTCAATTCTAAACAGCCTACTTACAGTCTTCGCTGTAGAAGCCACGGAAGTCTCATAAGTGCACAAGTCGGCACTACGAAATATTTCTATCACGCACAAACTGCTCCACTCTCCAGGTCTTTCCCGCGACCGTGCATCCGCCGCTCCGTGCTGTCCAGGAGTCCTTCGTTTCCTCTCCCGTACTCTTCTCCCACTTCCATCTAGTCGCTCCATTCTGTGGCTGGCTAGAGCGCTCCCGCCATGTCTTCAAGCCAACGCACACTCACAAACATAATGAAACACATTCGAAATACTGGATTTACATTCAAATAACTTGAAATTAAGTAAATATTCCTACGGTAGCACCATAAACACGCTCTAACACACATTATTAAATACACAAACAAATTTAATAAACATGTATCACAGGAGTGGAAGCAAAAGTAGGCCAGTAGCTACTGTCTCTGTGCTTTCTAAAACACAGTAAATATTTGACCAATTTCTTCATGAATATATCGGATATAAACAAACACATAGACGAATAAATATATTGATAATCATGCTGCTACCGTTTTTTCGTTTAACTGTGAAGCACTTATGGCCTGACGCGATCGATAGTAACCGGCCACTTTGACCTCCAATAACTCATGTACTATTCAAGTTAAATGCCTGTAATTCATACCAATTTAGGTTTACACTAATAGCTTTCTATAGACATGTCAATTGGCAAAATCGGATCACTGTTTAGATTTCGGAAATTCGTTACTGCGTGTTACATGTATAATTTATCGTCAGGTACCAAACTTTCAACTAATAAAGCTATTGAAAATCTGATTACACCATTAGAATCGTCGTGCAAATAATGATAATGTACATGTTTCTTTTTGAGGTATCATGATTCATCTGGCTACTATTAATTTCTATACAAACTGTAAAATGTCTGCCATTGAGGTTTCATAATGTCCGCCATCTTTGGCACTCCGTGCATGTCACCTTCATCAACATAGCGTCTCCATGGAATTCCCAGCCACACGATCGGTTGGACCACGTGTTCCGGCCGTTGTGCGGCATCACTCGGTTGCTAACACCTGTTCACTGATCTGCCTCTCAATACGGGCGATGTAGAGGTGCTAACCTCACAGGGAGCTCGCAGTCATACACTTCACAGTGTTTTGCACAGTTTATGTCTATATGTACAGTTATCGTTGTTAAGAAGATTTTTTTCCTCTGAGGGTGGCCGCCAACTCTGAACTTAGAATATTTTCAGGGCCCCACAACTCACCCGTTACCTCACACCACTAATATAAAATTAATTTCCTTTTCACAAATCTATTCTTATGAAACCATAATCTCATTTCCCCAGTACCATAAACACACGAAATAGTTTATAACTTACTCCCTGGTACAAATGACAGACAGTCATTCTCGAAAGTTGCTCATGTGACCTTTTTCTTCTATGTATAGTATAAAAGCTTAACGTAAAACAGTATTTCACATCACCCACATCTTATTTCACTCTAATAACGGAATACAATAATAATTGTAATTAATAAACAATTAGAAAATCGAACAAGTAAAATCGGAAATAATACTAACAGTATTTTGACTGCATCTCTAACTGTGTTGTCACCCAGTGGCCTTAATCCTATGGTGTAGAAACTACATACACACGAGCCGTTTGATGCAAGCTGTCTTGCGCGTGACTGATACTGCACACCTGTTCACTGATCTGCCTCTCAATACGGACGATGTCAGCTCGTGATCTAGTGGATAGTGGGTCCCGGGTTCGATTCCCTGCTGGATTGGGGATTTTCTCTGCGGGAGGACTGGGTGTTTGTGCTGTCCTCATCATTTCATCATCATCATCATTCGTCACAGTGGCTAGGTTGGATTGCGTAAAGAAATTGGACTGTGTAAAAATTAGGTCTTTGTACGATTGCTAATGACCGCGCAGTTGAACGCCCCACAAGCCGGACATCATCATCAAACACCATCACGCCTCACAGGGGAAGTAATCCGTCTACAAAAGAGACTGGTACAAAATACTCATGCGATCCGACCTAGAATATTGCTCTAGTGTGTGAAACCCCTACCAAAGTGGACTAACAGAGAATGCTCAACGAATAAAAGAAAGGCAGGACTGATGGTCGGAGGTTTCTTGACCAGTGGGGTAGGGTCACGGAGATGCTGGCGAAACTGAACTGGCAGACGCTGGAAAGCTTTCTTGGTAAGATTCTATTAGCAGCTGTAAATAATGAAACCAGCATATACTACAAGCCTCCTACATATTGGTCCGTATGACAGATTTAGACTAATAACAGCACCCTCTGAGGCGCTTACGCAATCACACTTTCCATGCTCCATACGTGAACATAACGTCAAGAAAACTAAATAGCTGGTACAATGACAAGTACTCTCTGTCATACACTTCACAATGTTTTGCACAGTTTGTGTGTATATGTACAGTTATCGTTGTTAAGAAAGAAGTTTTCATCTTTTTTGTTAAGAAAATTGTTTTCATGTTTTTCAGTCACCTGTACACTGAAGACACAAGTCATGGGATAGCGATGTGCATCGTATAGGCGGCGGTAGTATCGCCTACACAAGGTGTGAAACGGCAGTGCACTGGTGAAGCTGTCATTTTTATTCAGGCGATACAAGTGAAAAGGTTTCCGAAGTTATTATGACTGCAAGATGGGAAATTACAGACTTTGAACGCGGAGTAGTAGCTGGAGCCAGGCGCATGAGACATTTCATTTCGGAAATCATTGGGGAATTCTGTATTGTGAATTCCACTGTGTCAAGAGCGTGCCGAGAATACCATATTTCAGGCATCGCATCTCACCATAGACGACGCAGTGGCCGGCGGCCTTCACTTAAAGACTGAGGGCAGCGGCGTTTGCGTAAAGTTGTCAGTGCTTACAGACGAGCAACACAAATATCCGCATCAATCAGTGGAGGACGTACGATGACCGTATCTGTTACGACAGTGCGGCGAAATTGGGCGTTAATGGGCTATAACAGCAGACGACCGGCGCGAGTGCCTTTGCTAAAATAGTACATCGCCACGAGCGCCTCTCTTGAGCTCGTGACCATATAGATTGGACCCTATAAGACTGGAAAACCGTGGCCTGGTCAGATGAATCCCGATTTGTTGGTAAGAGCTGATGGAAGGGTTCGTGTTTGGCGCAAACACTAAGAAGTCATGGACTCGTGTTGTCAACAAGACACTGTGCAACCTGGTGATCGCTCCATAATGGTGTGGGCTGTACTTACATGGCCTGGAAATGGCAGTATTCCGTTACTTAGAGACTATTTGCAGTCATTCATAGTCTTCATGTTCCCAAACATCTATGTAATTTTTACGGCTGACAATTTGCCATGTCAATGGGCCGCGTTTGGTCGCGATTGGTTTTAAGAACATTCTGGACAATTCGAAAGAATGACTTATGTACCCAGGTCACTCTACAAGAATCCCTTAGAACGCTTAAAGTACAAAATCAAGAGATTAGTTCGTGCACAATATCCGACACCGGAACAATTTTTGCAATTATGGACGGCTGTAGAGACAGTACAGCTCACTTTTTGGGCAAGAACCTTTCAACGGCTTTTTGAGTCCATTCTACATTGTGTTGCTGCACTATGGCGGGCAAAAGGATTTCTGACACGATATTAGGAGGCATCTCATGACTTTTGTCGCCTTAGTGTAGAGGACGCGCACACATATCACTTGAAGTGGAAGAAGGTACACTCAACAGCAAAAAAAGTGGGTCACGCCTGAATTCCAATGTGTAGGCTGCATCTGAATGTATGCAACCAACATTGCATATCTGTGTTGCACATAGTCGCAACCCTCCACAGTACAGTCCTTGTAAGTTACACTATGGGTACCGGTAGGGACTACTAGAGAACACCAGTCTTTATGGCAGTCCATCCAGATGTAAAGTAACACCGCAATAGTACAGAAGAGATCAGACAGTCCTTAACATTTGTAAACTAAACTTAATTACAATAAGTGACATTTCAAACGTTATGGAACAACTAATTTTGTCACATAAATCGTTCAGTAATCCTTGGGCACAATCAAATATTGGAGACAGTATATGGATTTATAAAGTTGTATGACAATTGGAAACAAGTTCTTTGCTGTCTAAAAGGTTTACCCAACACATGCTGAACGTCGTTCAATGTTCAACAGGGAGTGGTTTCGCATCAACTTTATGTAATACTGAGCAGTTAAAAGAAAACGTGATTAACGGCGGCAAGCACTCTACGGAAATCCCAACATTAACAGCGAATCACAAGTAATATCATTGTTCACATTACTCATCAACAGTTACTTGTACACAAACTTGTACTTTAAATGATATGACCAACATCTTCTCTCTGCAGCCGGAAGCAAACCCAGAACGTAAAGCCTTGTTAACCAAGCAAAGCTTTGTGCCTTATCGAGACTCGATCACTAGGCAGAAAGAGACGTCAAATATTGACGTTTCCACCATTTTCAGTTACCAATTCTCAACTTGAACGTAAATGACGATAATGTTTGTACGAAACCAGAAACCCTAACATTACAATTACCTTCTTGGTAATTAACCTCGAAAGACGTTGTACATTGTTGCATTGGCAAGGAACAAACGAGGTACATGTTTAAAATTGAAATGCCATCACGTAATGCTGGTGACAAAGATGCGAACCCAGCACCTAATCGGATTGTTGAATAAGTACGTAAAATCAGAATGTAGGTATCACTGTTTGTCACCAGAAGTGAGGTTGGAACCTCAAGTGACGACTGAAGTTGTATTGCCTGTCAGGGATTCGAACCTGGCGCCTACCACCGTCGTTGTCTAACCAGGAACCGACGGACAGACGAGAAATGTCCAATGTTAGTCCACCATTAGCGAGATGTGCGCACGTTTAACTAGAATTAAGGCGGTGAAAACGTCTATGTTGACTGAGAGTCGAACGCCGCACGCATGGTTATGAAGACACGTTAATAATCAAATTCTTATTCAGTAGTAGCTAGGAGTAGCATGTTTAGTTGCAAACCTTAAGGTCTTTCTCATCCCTAGAAACGTTTTGCCTAATATCTGCGATATCATGGTGTTTATTTATAAGTGGATTGACTGCCGTATAGAGTAACGTTCTCTGGTAGTAGTGTATCATTGAGATCTAAATGGAGTGCTTCAGCAGAAAGTAATTTCCGTCGTGCAGCACGTATTGTTTCAGAGACACTGAGTACATGTTATAAGTGCACAAAATGTGTATTATATACTACGTATATACTATTATTTGGAGAAGCTACCGCCAAACCTGTTTACTTTTACATTCCGCTTAGTTGTCGTGGTTGAATACAGGTTTTCTTAAGGCTACATATAATGCAGAGCGCTTACAAGAAAGAATAGTTTCCAGCGTCATGTTATTGATACCTAGGTGAAATATTTTGTTGTAGCTATGTTTAAAATGAATGTATTTTTGAACGTATTGTTCGTCAAATATTTGAATGAATCGTCAACTGTAGGTGTGCCTGCACATGTTATAGCATAATAGCTGTAACTGCGTTAGTTTATACTACAGACTTGGGTAGGTTGGGTGTAACTTTTGATCCCTCAAGGGGTGATCGTGGCCTTGCGGCCCGGGTCTGTAGTAGCTGCGGCTCGCGAGCTACGGGCCAGCCAGGCTGGCCGAGGCGAGACGTAAGTGAGCGAGCTGACGGTGGCGTTGGTGGGCCAACAGCCTGGGACGAGCCAGCACGGCTGCGCCGCATGCCTCTGCCTCTGCCGCTCCGTTTGACGTAAATATGTTTACCTCCTCTCCTGGAAGCAGTATAAGAGCGACGAGCAGAAATACATATCAGGATCCCTCCAAAACCCAGGCAATCATTGTAGGCAAAACCACTCCTTCCTTCCGCCTCCTTGATTTCTGTCTCACCATCTTTGGCCATCCTATCGCCCTCACCCCCACCCTTAAGTACCTTGGCGTCACCCTCGACCGTCGACTCTCCTGGACACTCTATCTCCGGACAACCCAAGCCAAGGCACGCTCCCGACTCCGTCTCCTCAAGCTCCTTTCCGGCCATACGTGGAGTCTGGACCCCTCTACCATCCTCCACACCTATAAATCCCTCATCCGCCCTATCCTTTGTTACACCCATCCGGCCTGGATCTCCACCCCCCCCCCCCTACCTTTTATCAATCCCTTCAAATCCTTGAACTCCATGCTCTCCGCCTCGCCTGTCGCATCCGTCTCCCCTCCCCCACGCGGATCCTGTACGATCTCATTCCGTTCCCCCACCTCCTCCTTTTCTGTGAAAGGATACGGATCCTGTACACCTCCCGCAAACTCGATCCTCCTCACCCGCTTTCCTCGCCCATCCTCTCCCGCCCCCGCCCGCTGCCGCTCCTGTATTCTCACGTCCCACCTGGTCTCCATCTCTCCACCCTCCTTACCCTCTCCCAAGGTGGCTTCCGCCAGCTCCCTCTCCCTGATGATGCCCTCCTCCATCTACCCCTCCTACCAACTTTGATCCTCCCTCCCTCTTCCTGTGTTTGCTCCTTTGGGCACCCTCCCTCCCTTCTCTCCCTCTTCCCTCCCTCCTCCATTTCTCCCTACTCCTCCCCCTGGCTTCCCCTCCCCTGTCCCTCTCCTCCTCCCCCCATCTCCTCAGCCATTGGCATCCTTGTTCTCCCCTCTCCCCCACCTCACCCTTCTTCCCCTCTTGGCAGGTCCCCAGACTCGCACATGCTAAGTGGACATACGCGTGCCAGAGATCATCGCTATCAGTGTCTTGTGTGTACCGTCGTGTTTAGTGTTCAGTGTTCACCGTCACACTCCATCGTTCACCAGTGTCATCGACATCTTCAGTGTTTGTGCTTCGTATCAACAGTTTGTAGTGTGGATTGTCATCGAGTGTGAACGGCTTCATGTTTTTTATGTTCATGTGTCTACTGTTTTTTCCCCGCCGTTTTGTTCCAACTCATGTGTCTTCTCTGTTTTATCGTTGTACCATCGTTGGCTGAAAAGCGGCGTATTGTGCTGCTGCCAGCCTACCTGTTATACTGGTATTAAAATCACAATAAAGAAAAAAATACACATCAGGCTGTCTGCCGTAACGGCTCACTGTGAGAGGTCTATTCGAGATAGAGTCGTCGCTCTCATTGCAGAAGGAGGACGTTCCATCAGAGAAGCTAGCAGACGGTATGGCGTACCACATACCACTGCAACGAGATGGTGGAGGATCTGCCTTGAAAGAGGCACCACCAACAGGGCTCCTTGCTCAGGCAGGAAGAGAGTGAGCTCACAGCAGGAAGACAGGGACCTACTGTCTAGTAGCAGAGAAAATCCCTTTCTGAACGCGAAGCAGTTGCGGCGGGAGACTAACTTCCCCGGCTCCAGTGACACAATTCGCCGAAGGCTGAGGGACGCTGGGCTGCATTCACGACGATCCGCCGTGAAACAAGAGCTCATCAAAGACAACGTTTTATACCGGCTAGCATTTGCGGAGCTCCATCTGAGGGCGTCGTGGGACAACGTCATTTTCACTGATGAGAAGGTGTTTTCCACCAGTAACGATGGTCCACGAATCGTTTACAGGCCGCAAGGGACTCGGCATCGACGCGAATATGTAACTACGACGAGAAGAAGTGGCCGGCTATCTGTTACCTGCTGGGGTTGGATTTCTGCGAGAGGGGCGAGAATTCTTCACAGGATAGAAGGAACTCCGTACAGGGTGCGGTATGCCCACATATTGGAAAATGTGATGCTTCCGTCAGTGCGAATGCTGTACGCAGAAGGGGACGTCACATTGCCAGAGTACCATTCTCACATTCACAAGTCTGCATTTGTTCAGCAGCGGCTCTCCATAATTGGCGTCAACGTCATGGACTGGCCGCCACGGGCGGCTGATATGAAGCCCATGGAAAACATGTGGGCTGAGGTCGCCAGAACATTAACAGAGAACTGGCCACGAAACCCACCAACTACTGCTGACGCTTTTTGGGAATGAGTCCTGGAAGCCTGGGAGGAAGTTGCTTCTTCAGGCTGTTACGTCCGACGTCTTATACATTCTATGCGAAGACGCATGATAGAAGTACAAAATAATGAAGGATTCTGGATAAAATATTAGAGTCCTTAAAATGTTTTGTTATGTCTTCTTTTTCGTCATTTTTCCTCATTGGGAGCGAGTGGAAGATCGCGTGGCAACAGAAAAGGTACAATATGGGTTGGTTTTCCTTTGAGTTGCCTTTTTAATTCAAGTGGGTTTCTTTTGAATATGCAGTTTGTTAAATATTCTATTTTGATTTCATTTATACACTGTCTAGATACTTACAAACTAATCAGCGTAGATGGACTCTGTCACAGTAGTTTTTGTTATTTCAAATACATCTTTCTCTTCCCCTCCATCCATGAATACACCCTCCGTTCTCCACACAATACGCAAACGTTTTCATATTACGTTTACTCGTTGTTAATATCTCCTCTATTCTCTCTCACACGCTCTCTCTCTGACACTATCGCAGCAAGTGCCCTTCTTTTCCATTCCCCCAAAACTTTACAAACAAATCTAGCGATTTCCATTGACACTGCATTTTCTTTTTTAATTTCTGCTGTCTTTACTCTCTATCATTCCACTCAACACCTATGAAACCGTATTCTTTGATCTCCTCTTCACTATAATCCATTCTTCGTTCTCAAAACAGTCCTTCCTTATCTCTCGGTCCTAAGGTAAAACGAACTGTGGCAAACATCTAAGTAAGCAACACTTTGCAAGCGTTTCACGCTTATATTTTGCACTTCTGCACTTCTATCCATTCCCAGATCCCGCCCTCCTTCCGGTTACCCGTCCCTTGACATCTGCATCTACATCTAAATGAATACTCTGCAATTCATAATTATGTGCTTGGCAGTGGGTTGTGTGGTCTTGTGGATTAATCTTGTATTGATGTATAAAACGTGTAGGTTCACATCTCACGTCAGGCGTAGATTTTTAACACACACAAGTAACTCTCCTTCACCCCTAGTAACGCCAAGTGCAGAACGCCAGTAAGCTCCGTAGTTCAATATCCGCAGTAAAGATAACATCCCTTCGCTGACGACTGGGGCAGAGCGGCATTCGTTTGAGCTGTGACAGATGGAGAAACCCCGGAAGGCAGAGACTCTGTCACCAGCAAGTCGTCGTAAACTAGAAAACGTATTTCATTTAACGAACCAATGGTCATGTAAGTTCACACGGTTCTTACTTTATTTGAAATTGAGACGTTGAAAATTGTGTTGCTGGACTGGGATTCGAATTCGATTTCACTGTGTTCCCCAAGATTGCTAGCTCTTCTAGGCCTCCTCGAAAGGCACCTATATGGTTTCGAATCCTGATCAGCACAAAATATTCATTATTTCATTTCAAGCCCTAGCATGTGCACTCTGAACTACTAGTGAAAAATAGTTGCATTTTCAACGTCTCTTCGTGCATTGTCAGCTGTAACGTGTTCGTTTCATATCACTGCCACATGATGAGCTTTTGATCACAACATTACAAGATCAAACGTTTCCTTACATCTTTTCAAGTTCAAAGATTCCTCTCAAACCTCCTGGCGAAAACGGATTTGAGTTCGACGTTGTGTTCGTTGTGATCACCAACGACGATATGTTGTGGATTCAACTTCTAGCCAGCAGAGTATTTTCCATCACATCATTGAAAGTACAAACATGCCACTCCTAGCTGTTTTTGGAAAAGAATTTGATAGTTAAAGTGTCTTCATGACCACGTGTGCGGGGTCTAAATTCCATTCAGCACAGAACTTTTCGTCGCCTGATGTCTAGCTAAACATGCGCACATCTCGCTACTGGTGAACCTACAATAGCTATTTATCGTCTGTTCCTGGCTAGAAAACGACGGCGCTAGATGCTCGGTTCGAATGCCAGTCAGGCAAAAACAATTCTATCGTCATTTAAGGTTCCAACATCTCGCTATCGGTGAAAACATTTGATATTTAACCCCTGATTTTACGTATTTCGTTAACAATCCGATTAGCTACTGGGTTCGCATTCCTGTCACAAGCTTTACATGATGGCATTTCAATTTTAAACATGAGCACCCATTGTTCCTTGTGAATGACACCATATTAAACGTCGTTGGGGGTAGTTCCCAGGAAGGTAACTGTTATGACAGGATTCCCAGTTCAGTACAAACATTTTCGCCATTTATTTTCAGGATCTGAACTGATAAGTGATACTGGTGCAAACGTCTATACTTCACGTCTCTTTATGCCTATTGAAAGGTTCTCAATAAGACACAAACAAAGCTTAGCTTAGTTAGCAATGGCTATAGGTGCTGGGTTTGAATCCAGGTCCAGAACGACGTTGGTCATGTCATTTAAAGTTCAAATTTGTGTACACCTAGCTGTTGATGTGTTACGAGAACAATGATATTACTGGTGATTCGTTGTTAATGTTGAGATTTCCGTAGAGTGTTTGTTGCCGTTAATCGCGTTTTTTTACTGGTTCGTCCAATATCCAGTTTCCAGCACCACTCGCCGTTGACCGACGTTCAGCACGTGTATGGAAAACTTTTTCGAGAGCGAAAAACATTTTTCCATTTGTTGTACAGCTTTGTAACTCCATACTTTGGCTCAAGTATTTAATTTTGACTAAGGATTACTGTACCATATATGTAAAATAATACGTTTTCTCAGAACTTTTGGAATGTCAATTGTTGTAATTAAGGTTAGTTTATGAGTGTTATGGGGTGACTCAACGCTAAGAACGTGTTTTCTAATATGTTTTGTATGACGATATTAGTTGACGCTTAGACTGACTGCCATAAAGACCTTTGGTCTCTAGTAGTCTCTTGCGTTACCCATTGTGTGTAGGTGATTTCCCTAAATCGCACCAGGCAAATGCCGGGATGGTTCCTTTCAAAGGGCACGGCCGCCTTCTTTCCCCGTCCTTCCCTAATCTGATGAGACCGATGACCTCGCTGTCTGGTCTCCTTCCCCGAAACAACCAACCAACCATTGTGTGTAGTCAAACGACTGTACTCCACCGGGTTTTGGTTTTTAGATGACCTGCAACACAGCTAGGTTATGTTGGTTGTATTCGGTAGTGACCCACTTTTTTTGCTGTCAAGTGTACATACTCTCATGTCACCCATATACAGGGTGTTCCAAAAAGGTACGGCCAAACTTTCAGGAAACATTCCTCACACACAAAGAAAGAAAATAAGTTATGTGGACATGTGTCCAGAAACACTTACTTTCCATATTAGAGTTTATTACTTCAAATCACAGTAATCATGGAATCGAAACACACAGCAACAGAACGTACCAGCGTGACTTCAAACACTTTGCTACAGGAAATGTTCAAAATGTCCTCCGTTAGCGAGCATACATGCATCCACCCTCCGTCGCATGGAATCCCTGATGCGTTGATGCAGCCCTGGAGAATGGCGTATTGTATCACAGCTGTCCACAACACGAGCACGAAGAGTCTCTACATTTGCTACCGGGGTTGCGTAGACAAGAGCTTTCGAAGCCCCATAAATGAAAGTCAAGAGGGTTGAGGTCAGGAGAGCGTGGAGGCCATGCAATTGGTCCGCCTCTACCAATCCATCGGTCACCGAATCTGTTGTTGAGAAGCGTACGAAAACTTCGACTGAAATGTGCAGGAGCTCCATCGTGCATGAACCACATGTTGTGTCGTACTTGTAAAGGCACATGTTCTAGCAGCATAGGTAGAGTATCCCGTATGAAATCATGATAACGTGCTCCATTGAGCGTAGGTGGAAGAACATGAGGCCCAATCAAGACATCACCAACAATGCCTGCCTCCCCAAACGTTCACAGAAAATCTGTGTTGATGACGTGATTGCACAATTGCGTGCAGATTCTCGTCAGCCAACACATGTTGATTGTGAAAATTTACAATTTGATCACGTTGAAATGAAGCCTCATCCGTAAAGAGAACATTTGCACTGAAATGAGGATTGACACATTGTTGGATGAACCATTCGCAGAAGTGTACCCGTGGAGGCCAATCAGCTGCTGATAGTGCCTGCACACGCTGTACATGGTACGGAAACAACTGGTTCTCCCGTAGCACTCTCCATACAGTGACGTAGTCAACGTTACCTTGTACAGCAGCAACTTCTCTGACGCTGACATTAGGGTTATCGTCAACTGCACGAAGAATTGCCTCGTCCATTGCGGGTGTCCTCGTCGTTCTAGGACTTCCCCAGTCGCGAGTCATAGGCTGTAATGTTCCGTGCTCCCTAAGACGCCGATCAATTGCTTCGAACGTCTTCCTGTCGGGACACCTTCTGTCTCGATACAAACGTACCGCGCCACGGCTATTGCCCCGTGCTAATCCATATATCAAATGGGCATCTGCCAACTCCGCATTTGTAAACATTGCACTGACTGCAAAACCACGTTCGTGATGAACACTAACCTGTTGATGCTACGTACTGATGTGCTTGATGCTAGTACTGTAGAGCAATGAGTCGCATGTGAACACAAGCACCGAAGTCAACATTACCTTCCTTCAATTGGGTCAACTGGCGGTGAATCGAGGAAGTACAGTACATACTGACGAAACTAAAATGAGCTCTAACATGGAAATTAAGCGTTTCCGGACACATGTCCACATAACATCTTTTCTTTATTTGTGTGTGAGGAATGTTTCCTGAAAGTTTGGCTGTACCTTTTTGTAACACCCTGTATAGTGAACGGGAATTCCACTGACAAAATTTCAGAGTTTAAGAACCTGAGTTTAAGAACCTGTGGTCTCTTGTTGTTCGTTACGTAGTAATAATGTAATTATGACTTCATAGGCATTTTTGCCAGAATTATCTTTGTTTCTGTGAAAATACTTTCACAACAATGAAAATGCTTGTAATACAGAATCAGCAAAAAATGAAACTCGAAAGGAAACGGTTACTCGTGGACGGCGATCTAAGATGAAAAATTGCTGTAATGTAGCTGCCGTCACTGTTGGAACAGCTGAGCATATCGCCATCGTGCCGTTTTTCCACCGCACTCAGTCGAGCCTTGGACGAGATACATATCGGCCGATCTTTCATCAGTAAATCTACTCATACTGTTGTGTATCACTGTTTACGTACTGTCGGAAAAACCACCTTGATACTAGGCCGAGAAGTGGTGAATGCGAGCTTGAGGACCAAAAGTAAATTACGCCTTACTGTAGACGACAGCAAGTACCGTGACTGAATGGAACAAGTTAGTCTTCTGGAGCGAATTCTTTATGAATAATTCATTCGGAATCAAAGAAAACTGTCACCGGTTTCTTGACGTGACTTTTCTCCACTCGGTTTTGGTGATTCTGGACATTTACATTCCCAGATCTGGCGCTTTGTAAGCACCATGTTTCATCGCCTGTTAAGATGCATGACGCGAAGCCTGGGTCCCTATCGGCTGATTGTTTCATGCATCTGCAGTCTTCCACTCTGCAATGTTCGCGATCGTCCGGGAGTGAGCGGGACACAAAGTGACAACAGATATTCTTTTTGCCCAAATTTGCAATCACAATGTGATGCATCCTTGTTTTTGGAATTCCACTGAGCTCTTCAGTTAACCCGGTAGATTCACAACGATCATTTCGAAGAATTTCACCACTTTTTTCCTCGACTCGAACTATCGCTGATGCTCCTGGACGTCGACGTCTTCAGTGCTCTCTCTGACACCAGGAAATCTTGCATACCAGTTAAAAACCTTTTTACGACTCATTGCTTCACCACGACAAACATATTGTATCATTTCAAATGTTTTTGTGGCACTCTTACCCACTTCGAAACGAAACTTTAAGTCCGCACTTTGCTCCATTGTCTTTTCTCGACCGAGCGTGGAAACATACTCTTACAGTTTTGTTTACTGCGAACAGTCTGTCATACCAGCGCTCTTTCTTTTAAAACGGTAACGAAAACACCACGCTACTTAATTCCTGCATCAGATCACAAAAGGCAAAAGCACTTACAGACTTCTTCCACGCCGTACGGCCTTCCGTATATAACAAAAATTACATTGTGTCCATATTTCATACCTACACAACACAGACATAAAGAAGAAGAACATGTCAGTATTCCTTGATGCACAGCTTAGTCAAATCACTACAACGTGTTTCCTAGCAACAGAACACTGACAGTTAGCCTATGGACTAGATTTTTTGCGACTTTGTGACTACATACTTTCTGCACATGACCTGAAAAGAATTGAAATGGACTATGTATCTACATAACTTCACTAAATACTTTCCAATACGCTTAAGTTTTAATATACACTACTGGCCATTAAAATTGCTACACCGAAAAGAAATGCAGATGATAGACGGGTATCCATTGGACAAATATATTATACTAGAACTGACATGTGATTACATTTTCACGCAATTTGGGTGCATAGATGCTCAGAAATCAGTACCCAGAACAATAACCTCTGGCCGTAATAACGCCCTTGATACGCCTGGACATCTAGTCAAACAGAGCTTCGATGGTGTGTACAGGTACAGCTGCCCATGCAGCTTCAACACGATACCACAGGTCATCAAGAGTAGTGACTGGCCTATTGTGACCAGCCAGTTGCTCGTCCACCATTGACCAGAGGTTTTCAATTGGTGAGAGATCTGGAGAATTTGCTGGCCAGGGCAGCAGTCGAACATTTTCTGTATCCAGAAAGGCCCGTACAGGACCTGCAACATGCGGTCGTGCATTATCCTGCTGAAATGTAGCGTTTCGCAGGAATCGAATGAAGGGTAGAGCCACGAGTCGTAACATATCTGAAATGTAACGTCCACTGTTCAAAGTGCCGTCAGTACCAACAAGAGCTGACCGAGACGCCTAACCAATGGCACCACATACCATCACGCCGGGTGATATGCCAGTATGGCGATGACGAACACACGGTTAAAATGTGCGATCACCCCGATGTCACCAAACACGGATGCGGCAATCATGATGCTGTAAACAAAACCTGGATTCATCCCAACAAATGATGTTTTGCCATCGTGCACCCAGATTCGTCGCTGAGTACACTATCGCAGACGCTCCTGTCTGTGATGCAGCGTCAAGGGTAACCACAGCCATGGTCTCCGAGTTGATAGTCCATGCTGCTGCAAACGTCTTCGAACTTTTCGTGCAGATGGTTGTTGTCTTGCAAACGTCCCCATCTGTTGACTCAGGGATCGAGACGTGGCTGCACGATCCATTACAGCCATCCGGATAAGATGCCTGTCATCTCGACTCCTAGTGATACGAGGCCGTTGGGATCCAGCACGGCGTTCCATATTACCCTCCTGAACCCACAGATTCCATGTTCTGTTAACAGTCATGGGGTCTCGACTAACGCGAGTATCAATGTCGCGATAGGATAAACCGCCATCGCGATAGGCTACAATCCGACCTTTATCAAAGTCGGAAACGTGATGGTACGCATTTCTCCTCCTTACACGAGGCATCACAACAACGTTTCACCAGGCAACGCCGGTCAACCGCTGTTTGTTTACGAGAAATGTGTTGTAAACTTTCCTCATGTCAGCACGTTGTAGGAGTCGCCACCGGCGCCAACTTTGTGTGAATGCTCTGAAAAGGTAATCATTTGCATATCACAGCATCTTCTTCCTGTCGGTTAAATTTCGCGTGCGTAGCACGTCATCTTCGTGGTGTAGCAACTTTCATGGCCTGTATGTAATTTACTGACTGAACTGTTACTATGAAATAACAAAAGATTCCTGTACTACTTTTGTTTGCGTGGCCATCTTCCGCAAAAGCTGTTAATGTCTGTTATTATATCTTATCTGTCCAGAGTTGACTGCAATGTAATTAAAAAGAATTACACCAGACGCGTTTCGCTTTTATTTACAAAGCATCTTCTGTGGCATTGGTGATTCTTTATATAGTCTGCAGCTTCCCCACTTCATCACTACAGTGATGAATGAAAAACAGTTGTGAAAGTCAACTATAAATAGTGCAGCGCAGGAAATAATGTAAAATGCCAAAAACTGCAGATGCGAAATGAAGCCTGTCGACATCAGCCACTGCTAGCAAGAGGGGAAGGTGCAGACTATGTAATGAAAGACCATTGCCACAGAAGATGCTTTGTAAATAAAAGCGAAACGCGTCTGGTGTAATTCTTTTTTATTACATTGCAGCCAGCTCAAGACACATTCCTATACTGTTGCTTACACACTGAGATGACAAAAAATGTGTGAGATAGCTATACGCACATATACAGATGATGGCACGTATACAAGGAATAAAAGGGCCGTGCATTAGCGGAGCTGTCATTTTTACCAAGCTGACTGCTGTGAATAGGTTTCCGACGTGAATTTAGCCGCAAGGGGGAAATCAACAGACTTTGAACGCGGAATGGTAGTCGGAGCTAAACGCATGGGACATTCGGTTTAGGAAATCATTAGCGAATTCAAGATTATAATATCAGCAGTGTCAAAAGAGTGTGACGAGAATACCAGATTTCAGGCACAAAATCTCACCACGGACAAAGCTGTGGTCGACGGCCTGCACTTAACGACGGAGAACAGCGGGCTTTTGCGTGCAGTTGGCTGTGCTGACAGACAAGCTACAGTGCGTGAAACAACAGCAAAAATCAATGTGGGACGTACGACGAATGTATCACCCCGATGTCACCAAACACGGATGCGGCAATCATGATGCTGTAAACAAAACCTGGATTCATCCCAACAAATGATGTTTTGCCATCGTGCACCCAGATTCGTCGCTGAGTACACTATCGCAGACGCTCCTGTCTGTGATGCAGCGTCAAGGGTAACCACAGCCATGGTCTCCGAGTTGATAGTCCATGCTGCTGCAAACGTCTTCGAACTTTTCGTGCAGATGGTTGTTGTCTTGCAAACGTCCCCATCTGTTGACTCAGGGATCGAGACGTGGCTGCACGATCCATTACAGCCATCCGGATAAGATGCCTGTCATCTCGACTCCTAGTGATACGAGGCCGTTGGGATCCAGCACGGCGTTCCATATTACCCTCCTGAACCCACAGATTCCATGTTCTGTTAACAGTCATGGGGTCTCGACTAACGCGAGTATCAATGTCGCGATAGGATAAACCGCCATCGCGATAGGCTACAATCCGACCTTTATCAAAGTCGGAAACGTGATGGTACGCATTTCTCCTCCTTACACGAGGCATCACAACAACGTTTCACCAGGCAACGCCGGTCAACCGCTGTTTGTTTACGAGAAATGTGTTGTAAACTTTCCTCATGTCAGCACGTTGTAGGAGTCGCCACCGGCGCCAACTTTGTGTGAATGCTCTGAAAAGGTAATCATTTGCATATCACAGCATCTTCTTCCTGTCGGTTAAATTTCGCGTGCGTAGCACGTCATCTTCGTGGTGTAGCAACTTTCATGGCCTGTATGTAATTTACTGACTGAACTGTTACTATGAAATAACAAAAGATTCCTGTACTACTTTTGTTTGCGTGGCCATCTTCCGCAAAAGCTGTTAATGTCTGTTATTATATGTTATCTGTCCAGAGTTGACTGCAATGTAATTAAAAAGAATTACACCAGACGCGTTTCGCTTTTATTTACAAAGCATCTTCTGTGGCATTGGTGATTCTTTATATAGTCTGCAGCTTCCCCACTTCATCACTACAGTGATGAATGAAAAACAGTTGTGAAAGTCAACTATAAATAGTGCAGCGCAGGAAATAATGTAAAATGCCAAAAACTGCAGATGCGAAATGAAGCCTGTCGACATCAGCCACTGCTAGCAAGAGGGGAAGGTGCAGACTATGTAATGAAAGACCATTGCCACAGAAGATGCTTTGTAAATAAAAGCGAAACGCGTCTGGTGTAATTCTTTTTTATTACATTGCAGCCAGCTCAAGACACATTCCTATACTGTTGCTTACACACTGAGATGACAAAAAATGTGTGAGATAGCTATACGCACATATACAGATGATGGCACGTATACAAGGAATAAAAGGGCCGTGCATTAGCGGAGCTGTCATTTTTACCAAGCTGACTGCTGTGAATAGGTTTCCGACGTGAATTTAGCCGCAAGGGGGAAATCAACAGACTTTGAACGCGGAATGGTAGTCGGAGCTAAACGCATGGGACATTCGGTTTAGGAAATCATTAGCGAATTCAAGATTATAATATCAGCAGTGTCAAAAGAGTGTGACGAGAATACCAGATTTCAGGCACAAAATCTCACCACGGACAAAGCTGTGGTCGACGGCCTGCACTTAACGACGGAGAACAGCGGGCTTTTGCGTGCAGTTGGCTGTGCTGACAGACAAGCTACAGTGCGTGAAACAACAGCAAAAATCAATGTGGGACGTACGACGAATGTATCCGTTAGAGCAGTGGAGCGAATTTCGGCATTAAGGGGCTTTGGCAGCAGACGACCGACGCAAGTGCCTTTGCTAATAGCACATCAGATGTAGCGCCTCATCTGGGCTCGTGACAATATCTTTTTGACCGCACACAACTGCAAAACCGTGGCTTAGTCAGATCAATCCCTATTTCAGTTGATAAGAGCTGATGGTAGAGTTCGTGAGTGGCGCAGACCCCAAGAAGCCATGAACCCAAGCTGTCAACAAAGCACCGTGCAAGATGCTGGTGGCTTCATAATGGTGTGGGCTCTGCTGACACGAAATGGACCGGGTTCTCTGGTCGTACTTAACTGATCACTGCCAGAAAATGTTTATGTTCGGCTACTTGGAGACGATTTGCAGCCACCCATCGACTTCATGTTGCCAAACAACGATTGAATTTTTATGGGTGGAAATGCGCCATGTCACTGGGCCACGATTGTTCGCGACTGGTTTGAAAAACATCCTGGACGATTCGAGCGAATGACTGACCACTCATATCGCCCGACATGGATCCCATCGATCAACTGTAGGACATAATCGACAGGCGGCTTGTGCTCAAAATCCTGCAACGGCAACACTTTCGCATTTATGAACGGCTATAGAGACAGCATGCTTCAGTATTTCTGCAGGGGGCTTCCAATGACTTCTTGAGTCCGTGCCGAGTTGCTGCACTTCCCCTCGCAAAGGGAAGTCCGACACAACATTAAGAGGTATTCTATTACTTCTCTCACCTTAGTGTATACAAAACGTAACTTTACCTAAAAAGGCTTCAAAACAGTTGAAACTATGCAATTTAACTTTACTAAATAGGAGGGTTGCCCAGAAAATAATGCGCCGCTTTTTTTTTTTTTCTTCGACGATTCTTTATTGAACATGGTGAGAATTAAACACACGAAAGAATGGTGTTTCATCTTCACACCCTATTTTCCCGCGATATCTCCATCCTATTCTATGGCCTTCCTCTAGTGCGAAACGAGGACGTGTATGCCGCGTCGGTACCAGTCCTTGTCCTGGTGGCGGAGCCAGTGCTTCACTGCGTCAACTTCCTTTGCTGACTGACAGATGCAGCGCCAACTGCCGAGTCGTAATGCGTCTGTCCTTGCCAATGACAACATCAGCTCGTTGCACACGTCAGGTGTGACAGCCGTGGATGGTCTCCACGATCGCTGCAAATCGTGGAGCTCCGCCGAACCGCCTTCTGATGACCTAACCCTCTGTGCCCAGCGACTAACTGACTTCTATCGACAGCAGATGCTCCATGGACTTTGTACAAACATTTGTGAGTATTTCCCTCAGTTTCTTTCTCTGTAGTGAGAAATTCAATGACGGTACGTTGCTTGCAACGTACATCTGAAACTGTCCTGCAGCTGCGCTATCTGTCGGAAGTGAGATTTCAGATAATACATAACTGTACGTAACGTTTCGCATTCGTAGCATTGGTTTCGGACGAGAAAAAAATGCAGAGCATTACTTTCAGGGCAGCCCTCGTATATTCTAATACGATTGAGTTTTAACAACAACCGTAAAACTACAGCCTAACTATGAGTGTACCAACGCCCCCTGCCTTGAAAAACAGTCACTTGCGGAAGGTTCGATGTGCCGATGCGCTCTGCATAACGTTTGAGACCGGAGAACGAAGAACGATGCCTCTAGCGGATTTCCCATGTGACAGACAACATACAGGCCTGATCCTGCATCGTATCCATTGGTCTATGCTATGGAGACCTGCAAGAAAATTTATTTACACCTTCCGTTTTCTTACTCATACGACCGATAGACGTCTTAAAGCCAACCACTATACTTTTTTCCATATTTTAATTTATTTTAATCATCCACAGGTTATCAGTTGTTACGGTTTTAACATATGACGTGAGCAGGTACTTCCGCAGTTTATTTTGCTGTATATGACTAGAACAGTCTATTTTTGCCGATGTCTTAATCGTGGCAGAAAAAACATACTTATCGACACCTTAGTTAAGAAATAAAATTTATAATCTCTCCAGCCGCAATTTAGGAACAAGCCTAACTAATAGAGTCGTAATTAATGGAAGTCAATCTGAAGATGTCTTGTATCAGTCGAAACGCGCGCCATGAATAAATAAAGCAACAAATCACTTCTGTAACAAAGACTAAAGTTGTCACCAAATTCTGCTTATAGGTTGCTGTACCAACGCGCCATGAAGTGGAAATCCTTTTATGTCGAGACGTGTTTACTCAATATACTGAATTAAATTCTCTCTTGTGAGAACCATGTCGGCTATTCTTCTCGCGAGGTGCTTGCGGCCATACAGCGATACTTTCGGTAACCCCAAAGGTAGCTTGTCAAATAACAGCTCACATTTCTCTTCCCTCGCCTGGGTTGCCAGCGAGGAATCACTATTCACATAATAAGTGTTTACCATGTAGCAGTAAACCTTGTTGGGTAGAGTTTGCGTAAAGTCGGGTAAATGGGTGAGGCTTCATTGTTTATATGGACGCAAGCGAGGAGGTAGAACACATCCTTTTGTTCGAGGAGCTCATTTACAGCTTAATCCCGGATTCTACACACTATTCCTCGACCGAGCTTATGTTCGAGACGCCAGTCACCCCTTTACCCAGAAGAGGAATTACGCTTACAGCCAATCGGCTGTGTAAAACTTATTGTAATAAGCCGTGATCAGGTTTCACTACCGCTAGGATTATCTTCTTCAGGAGAAATAGTCGCCTATGATGTTCCAAACATATTACAAAATAAACATATAAAATACAAATCCAATAGAACAAAAGAACTGAAGTACACGAAATAAAATTAGTATTTACGTGACTTATATTACATTAAAATTACAAGCATACTTTATGACCTGAAATGCTCAAGTCAAAACTCAGACACTATGAGCTGAAATGCTCAGGTCACAAATCAGGAAACAGATTAAATCGTCCATGACAAACAGAAAAATTTACTCTACAGGTAGAGCGTATTATAGGAGAAGAGTTGGATCTAAACGTGTGGCAACTAGTTACATACGATATCAAATAAACTTCGTGTAGAGCGCGTCACCTCCTGGGCGCTAGTAGTGTGATAAATGCTCAGCAGTAAGAAACACGTAATTGAAGAAATAATACATGAATATACTATACATTTAAGTGTTTTAAATAGAAAAAATTAATTCATTGAGTAAAAACAAGTACATTATAAAAGAGAATATAAGAGGAGTAAATTAATTTTATTTGAAAAACAACTGCGGCAATACTTAGCACAAAATGAATAAAGTGTCAATTACAAAATATTTGCTGATGAAAAATAGGAAAATATACATCGTAGAAGTTCACGAGGAAGTTACATTACGCAAAAAGAAGTCTTCATGAAAATCCTCCTTAACTGGCGGTAAGGAAATAGAGCCCGCTAAATAACGGGAAAAACATTTCCGAAATGGAAGTGAAGGGAAATACAAGCCAAAACATTATAAATTATAAACAACGGTTTAAAAGGTTGAAGGAACTTTTGTTTCTCAACTGCAATTGCTCATTTAAAATGAAGCCATCTTTACTCATCATATGTCTAATGAACTCAAGTTCTGTGTGAAATCATCATTTCATGTACTCCTTTTGTATTGAATCCCTGTGTTAATAAATTTTAAAAAGTGTAAATATGTACATTGGTACCCCTTTTTTCTAACAGGTGTTCCTTGCATCATATGTGAAAGCCTCTACCGAACTATGAAACACCGGACATGTACCAGAAGCAGTTTTGTGAACTCCTGAGCTATATAAAGGGTCAACTGAAGCTTTTAAATTATGGATTAAATTTTCTTTTATAGACTGTTGGGTGTGGAGAAAGCAACAGATGGCGCATCATATATGATACAATACCTAAGTAACGTACTGAAAAAAATTTTCCTTTATTGTCATCCCAATTTTGATAGCTGCCTAGAGTAATGAGCTTTTTTATTAGATTTCCTTTCGAAAATTTTTCTACTGGTGAGGTTTCATAATCGTTATTAGACGCTACTCTTTTAATTAATTTTTGTTTCTTTAGTTAACTGGTAATGAAAGTGTGACGACAGTTCGATGAAAATCTGAATAGAAGAAAGCTCTCTTGTGGGACTGAGGATGAATTGAATCAGAACGTACAGTTCGGTCCGTGTTTGTCGCTTTACAGAAAATTTCACAAATTATGTATTACAGTTAAACTGAGATTCAAAAAATTTAGCCTACGATTTTTAATATTAAACCTGCAAGTGAAAGTAATTTTCTCACGAAGATTATTAAATATTTCAGAAAGCTAGTCTACTCTGTCATTAATTCCGTCGTAAATAATCAAAATATTATCCATGTACCTCGAGAACGACCGAATACCTAATTTGTGGAAGCCTAACTTGTAAAGCTTCTTCTGTCAATTAATGTTGAATTAATTGCAATGATATAATTAATTTATGAAAGGCATACAATCAAATTAGTTAAAGTCTGAAGTAGTGTACCTGTACGAGAATATTGTAATGTCATTGGCTTTCATAAATCTGGTCACACATTTTTCGGGCGAGTGGTAAATAGAACACAAATATATTTTATAGAAGAGGAGAATACACTCTTGAAGCAAGTACTCAAATATAACTTAATGCCAAAGGTACAAACCCAAATGTAGTAAAACGGTTCAAATGGCTATGAGCGTTATGGGACTTAATTTCCGAGGTCATCAGTCCCCTAGAATGGTTCAAATGGCTCTGAGCACTATGGGACTTAACATCTGAGGTCATCAGTCCCCCAGAACTTAGAACTACTTAAACCTAACTAAACTAAGGTCATCACACACATCCATGCCCGAGGCAGGATTCGAACCTACAACCGTAGCGGTCGCGCGGTTCCAAACTGTAGCGTCTAGAACCGCTCGGCCACCACGGCCGTCTCAAATGTAGTAGAAAATCTTATTGTAGAGCCTAGGACTGGTCTCGATAGTATGAAAATAAAAAATTCACAACTAATTAGAATAGGCCACGATGTTCGTAACACTTTTAGTGAAAATGTATTTAATGGCCAGAGATTCGCGGTAAATGAAGGCTCAGTAAGGGGCAAAAAAACGTACTCTTTGTAAAATCGAATTGGGATTCCATCCGGACTTGTTAACTTATTTGTTTTTAACTCTTTCAGTTGTTTCTCTACGCCAGGGATACTTATTACTACGCCATCCATACGAGACTCTGTGCGATGGTCCAACTACGGTACGTTTGTACGATTCCCATGTCTGAACGATTTCTTAATACTTGGACCTTCCTTTAGCTATCTTCTACTGCCAAACCAGACTAGTCAACGAGTGACTGAATGGAAGCCTAAGCCCCCCGTTCCGTACTGTCTGAACTGGACGCTCAGTTCACCTGTCCCACGGAATACTTTTGTCCTGTCCGAAACCCAGATTAGGCTTGGGGGCTGCGACATGTCTACTCCTGCAACTCAGAAATAAGAGTTGCCCTTAGCGCAACTGGTTCGTAGGTAAGGCTGTTTCGTCCCCCGAAATTTGGAAGTTCTTGTACACTATAGGCGACAAGATGAAAAAGGTCTTGTAAACTCAAGTAATTAGATCTTTCCTCACTATCAGAACTTAGTTCTAATAAAAGTACATTACTGCCCCTGACTACACGTGTAGTTAAGCGCAAATAAAATTTGATCAAGGAGAGCAACTGCTGTCTGCATATGTAAGAAAGAATGAAAGTGATAGGCAATACACACGTACATTCTTATTTAAACAGGAATAAAAATGTGAGAGGACGATCTGGCCCAGGCCGACGTCTCAAATGGTTACCATCGTTTCGTAGCAAGTGTTGCTTTCTGTTACCTTAGTGTTACCTTGTGTTAGCTACCCGCATGCCCCCTGTGATGTTTAGGACAATTACGAAGCATATCGCAAGAACAGTGGTTACGAGCGTCCTACCGCTACATTTGCACTGGAAATCTAAATGTGGCGTGCTAAATTCTGTTGTCTGACCAATGTTTCTGTGCTCGTACTCGTGACCCATGGTTACCCTCTTTCGTTATAGTGATTCATGTTCATTCATACTGCACTCTCTCTAACGACTGAAGGCGTTTATACTTGCGCGAACTTTCGTTCTTTTGTTTTGTCCTACAGCGAGTCCATTGCTTGCCCAGTTCTCCTTTTAAAAGGAGAAACGACAGAGACGCCAGCCACAGCTTAGGCTACACACCCAACAAACAGGCTATGCTAGAGAACAAAAGACAGCGATTTACACGCACCATTGTAACCAAAACGCATCACATCAAGATTGTGGAAAGAACGAGTTATGCGAAGAGTAGTTGACCCAAATACTTGCTCCACATAAGAATATATTACGAGAAATTTAACCCTCAACTAACATGTCTAATATTTCTGACATAACTAACATGCTGCGTTCTGTCAGTACACAGAAGTGTACTTCAAATAAATATTAGCCATCTTTGCTGAAAACTACTTTATTGCCAAAAGTAGTTATTATCAAGAAAAAACATTACATACTCAGAAAAAACGGGCACTTTACACTTTAGATTGAAGTCTGTGACTGTCTGAATAAAAACTCTTATTTTTTTCGTTTCAAAGCACATTCTACACATTTTTCGTGCACATTCAAGACATACTGCGCGTACACATTGTTGACAAGTATATATAGTATTCCTCTTCATTTTTGGATGGCAAAAATAACGGGCTTCTCTTTTTTCGAAAGTGTTCTAAAAAGCCTGGTGTTGTTGATGTTCTTCATCTGGTATCTACTGTATGCGTCTGATTGAAACAATGAGTTCCCTTGGAAGACTTATTATCTGCAGTCGGCGTGTCATAAGCGGATATTTCTTGAAAGACATCATAGTCGCCGTTGACTTCACACAGTCAACGGCGACAATGATGTCTTTTAAGAAATATTATATGACTGTGAATCCCAACCATGAGAAGTTTATCATAAGCGGATATGTTAGTTCCTTGGCTAACGATTTCATGAAATCAAGATGTGTTACATCTGGAGTCTTCTTGATAGACTGGTATAGACAATAAGCGTTTACTCCGGAGGCAGTATCTACTAACGCGAAAAAAATTGTTACAGGCCATCTTCGTGTCCTACGGCTTGCGGTATAAGCTGCTCATTTTCGATCCAAGGAATCCACACCACCATTTGTTATGTCATAAAAAGAGAAAATTTCTGATTTATCATTCTCTGGATCGAGGTTCTCAATGATGTATACTGGACACCAGAGACATTGGAATACAAGAGAGCAGTGACATCTCTTCTGTGAAGCCTTAAACAGGAGTCTTCACCAGTCTTCCCCTTTGAGGAAGAAAATTATTAGAGATATTCAGTTCATCCTTCTTTATGAACCCACAAATGTCATTCCCTCTTAGGAAGTTCTTGAACCAATTGTAAGGATCCAAACCAATTGTCTGCTGTCACATTGCTATGAGTTTCTTCTGTCGATTTCATTAGTCTCACCACACCTTGAGTTGGTATTTTCAGACTTTTATCTTCATTTGATAAAGGCACTGTCACTCCCTCTTCCACTCTAGATGTATGCATTATAAAGACAATGAATTCTTCCATCACCCAGACCCATTATTTTGTGGCATATTTTGCCAATTTCTTTGGCATGTACACAATGAAGCTGCAATGCTCCCGGAACAGTACCAGCATTTCACCCACTGCCACTGTAGCTGGCAGGGTAATACACTGTTAACTGTTTTCAGTGAAGAGATTAAAAATACTTGAAATTGCTGCAGCAGGATCTTCCTTCTTATTTCCTCCCTGTCTTCAGGGTCATCAGACCAATCTAACATGTGTGACACTGGTTCTGATTTATCTTCCTACCACAGTTGTGCAAGAACGCTCTGTGAGTGTTTTAGGAATTTGGTGTTGAACCCTACGGCCTGCAAGGTAGGGAGATACCATCTCACAATTGCAGAGTTCAGAAAAGTGTAGCAGTACGGACAGTGATGTAATCAGACAATTATCTCAATGTCGGTTCCGCTATACTCCTTGTAAAGGAAACATTATCGCTAACAGAAATTAGTGTATGGGTTCAGGTGTCACTATATGTTAGCAAACAAGGAAAATCTTAGATTTTCATTATTTTGGTTTATTTTTTTCTCTAAGTATGACTTCATGACATAGCAATGTTAGCAAAATTACGTACAGCACGGTAAAATATTGATACTGGGTGCCCACAACTATGAAGCGAGATTCTTAACTATTATAAGGTTCTTTAATCGTAAGATGGTTGATGACCGTGTCTGGGCGTCGATATAAATATAAACAAATGAAACACAATTGGGGCCAGGGATATTAATTACGCTAAAATGCACAACGAAACTATCCAATACTGCGACCGCATTTCTGGGTGTCAATTGAATATCACTTGCTAGCGTGGCACGACTGTTAAACACCAGCTGGATACATTTCCTACGTCTTCGGTGAAGCCAAGATTCCTAGTTATTCACTAGCTAAGTTAATTGGCGTGGTACATGCTATTTGGCTGGAATAGTGTGTGCGTCGTTGCCCTCAAATCGCTTGCAAGCATTGACTGTCAGTGCTCGGTGGGATTCTCCTTATTGGGAGACTTTGCAGTTTAACTCCTTACGAGTTAAGATGACCCTGTGAACAACACATAATGACTCTCACAATCCTCTCAGCTCATTGTGAGTCGCCTTGCTCAAACACTCTACGATTTTCTGCAAAAAAAGAGCAATTTGCTTATATCAAAGCTGGTGGCTACGTGTTTTCTTTCTGGTCAATTAGGATGTTTGTACTTTTTGTAACTCCACCTACTAGAATTTTTGTAACCTATCACAGGCATCGTTTCTTTCGTAGGGCAGAGTTTAACTTCTGCTACGTAATACTGAGATAAGCAGCTTTTTCTTTCATGTGAGTTTTAACGCAGGTGGCTACAATAAGTCACCTATGTTTTGAGTTGGGTTTCTGTGGACGATTATCTGGGATATCCTGCTGTGTTCTTGTAGAAAGGCTTTCCGAAGGGTTGTTACTAAAAGCAGGGACAAGGGCTGCTTTTGCTGGTGGCCTACGCAATGACGGATGCGCCTCATTGTGTCCGTTAGGTAGATCGTGGCGAGAGCTTTTAAGCCGTGCGGGATAGCGTGCTGTGGTGAAATTCCCTCAGAACTACGTTTCATAGCTTGGGTCGGGGAAATTACTTGCGTGCAATTACTAGTGTGAGTGTTAGTGGTTTATATTCAGAACATCCTGGCTTATTTATGACATCTGCATCTTAATAAAATTCGTTCAATTACACATAACTATGCTGTGTGACATATCAAGTTAACCGGAATTGTTTCAGGAATTCAATGTAAAGTGTGTTATTTGTTTGACACCTTACACTAAAAGCAGCCACAAGGAACAACATTCTATTTTTTGTCAAGGTACTTCGAAAAATGTCTTATCCTATCCCATTACAAAGAGACACTCTAGGGACTTCTTTCCTGATTTGAAAATTGCTGTATGCCTAAGAAGACCAATGAACACTTTTAGTTCAGTCATTTCAAGGTCATGAAGATAAGTCATTCTCTCATGGTTCTCATAATTTGTTCTGGTTTTTGACATTTTTGCATTTGTCCAGGTGATTATTTCTGACAGAATATTTTCAGAAAACAGAAGTTCCCATATGGATTATATTTCTGGATTTTCTCTCAAACTTGTAGCCAGTGGTCGAAGTCCACAGACTTGAACGACTATGTTACGGCACCTTGTCCTTCCATTCAACATAGGTTGTTCCTTCCTCCACTTGAAATACTTATTTATTTCTGTAAATATAGGTGTAAGAGTCAGCATTCTTTCATCATCGCTGCCAATATCTCTACCAGCAGTGGACCTGAATTCCATCTCTGACACGTTATCTAATTCTTGCTCAGAATCTGAACTACGACTGCTTTCAATTTCATAAGATTCTTCCATGTCACTATTATTATCTGGCCGAAGGGCCCTCAATATTATGGTCATTTCCACCTAGAATTCTTTATGTAGATGGTCTTTCTGCCGCCGTCTCTGTAATGAATAAACCTGTAGCTAAGTTTTATAACTGGATGTGTAAAGCTAAAGAAATAAAAATATAGTAAACAAATTACTGAGAAAAGTTACGTAATTGCTATGCTGCAATCAGACAAACCGTCCTATACAACAATGAGGGAACTAACAACGGTAGGGACACAAACTCTTCACTGCACGGTCTTCACACTCAAACTCAAAGGTAGGTAGAGGGTGGAGGCTGTAGCTCAAATACTTGAAAAAAAGGAAGCAATAAGAAAATGGTGCAGGTCTACGGGACCACTGCATATCAGCTAATGGTTAATGTACAAAGAAAAAACTTTTTTAGTTAAAATGAATATAAGGTAAAATAATGCAAGTCATCACGCAACTTAATTCAACTACGAAGTTTATTAGGGAATAGACAAAAACATGGAAACATCACAAACACAACACTTTCCCATGCCTAATATGGTGTAGGAAAGCCGTTGACACTCGAAATAGCTTCCTGTCGCCTCGGAATGGACGTTTTTTGAGGAAATCTTATACGATTCTTCCCGCAAAATAGTGGCAAATTCAGATAACGATGTTGGAGATGGACAGCGATCACGCAAATTTATCCCCAAATAAGATCACAAAGGGATAGTAATATTGACATCTGTTGACCCTGGTGGCCAATGAGGTGCGTTATTTCATGCTCGTGTTCATAAAACCTATCCTGGACGACGCGAGCTGTGTGACCAGAGGACCCGTCGTCTTGGAACGCAGCGTCACCAAAGGGAAGCAGATGTACTTTGAGCTGGACCTGATCAGCCAAAATGGTCACATAATCCTTGACAGCAATTCGACCTAGCAGAATAACCAAGGGGTTCCTGAAATGGGACGATACGGCTGCCCAAATCATCACCGAATCCCCCACCATGTTTAACGCTTGGCAAGTAAACTCGGCCAGTAGTTGGGAACAGTGTGAAACATGACTCATCCGACCAAACGGCTTTCTTTCGTCTCTCCATAGTCCAGCCTTGATGAATTCTGCACCGCGTTTCTCTGTTATGGGCGTTTGTATCGCTGATCAGTGGTCTGGAATTCCAGCTCGTCCTGCAATTATGGACTTCTGTAGCTCTCTTCGTGTTTAAGTTGTGGCAGGAGACTCGCGTGCGACATTCAGCTCTGCAGTGTCTTTTGCGGCTGTGGTCTTCTGGCTTTTCGTCACAAGCTTATTCAATAGCTGCCCATCACGATCACTCAACTGGCACTTTCGTCAGCGTTGTGACTTAGCGGACGATGAAGTTCCGCTCTCCTGCATACAGTATAAATATTCGATATGGTTCCCTTGGTTAAGTAACCCCCCCCCCCCCCCACACACACACACGCACACCCAATAATTTGCCCACTTTCGAATTCCCTAAGCGACGAAATAATGGACGTACCACTATGCAGGACGCTGTTGTGGCCACTACTGACACTTGCAATATGTTAAGACACAGGTCCCGCTCGTGGTTAAACGCGACAGCGATATCTGCAGGTCTGTCTAGCATCTGTATTTATGGTTCAGGCACTTGTTTCTCGTGGAGTTTCCTGTATTTACATTCGTTTTCGTAACCTCACATCCCTCAAAGTGTTGGTGAACGGAATATCTATAGAAAGGTTTTTGAGAGACGCCAGAAGACAGTCAGCAGTAAGATGATGTTGAAGTAGGTTGTTGAAACCAGAAGTATTTGTATTTCTGTGAACGCCTTCCGCCTTCCAAAATCAGGTTGACAACACTGGGAAAAGATGGCCAATGGCTGTTGCTACTTCGAATTTGAACTGTGTGATTCTGTCCATTATAAATGGTTTTGTGAAACCCTCCGGCTGTGGAAACAACGAGTTTATTTATAAATAACTTTTCTGCTACGTCACGATTTTCTTTTATTCATATTTTACGCGACACATTTCAGGAAATGCGTTTTCTCTGTGGACTATGCCATTTTTACGTAATGTTTTCGATTTGTGAGGTTCTTCTCTGTTTTGTTGAGTTTAAGTCCATAAGATGGATTTGTGGTGCAATTGAATAGGGACCAAGAATTTGATTTTTTATAGACCTCGAGTTTAGAAAGTCCCACAGAGTATCAATGATAGTGCAACCTCGCAGACGATTTCGGTGTCTTCGATACTCAACTTGATGCTGGATGCATAAAACTTTTTTTTAATTGATTTTCGATTCCCCCCACCTGGGGAGGGGTGGGCCGACAACAGCTTAATACGCTGCTCTACAGCCGAGAGAAAGTTAAACAAAACAATGGTGAGAGAACAAAGAATATAAAAAGGCGGTAAAATGGTGACTTTGTTAATAACAGTAAAATGGCGGAAAGGTGCGGCACTTAAAATACAAACACGGCGTTGACGATGCAGATGAAGACACACAAGAAGGAGACATGCACAATTAAAAAAACCTGGCGACCGTCTGGTTTCTGTTCACACGAGATAAAACACAACTAGTGACAGTATGGTGGCTGTTCCCAAAACTGACAGGGGACACACAACACTGAACACTCACTTATAACAGCACTATACAGGTGACAGATTTAAAGGGGAGGAGAACCCGGACCCATGTGGGAGGGGACACAGAAAAGAGGGGGGGAGCGGACGCGGTAAGGAGGAGGAAAGACAGTGGAGTGGAGAGAAAAAAGGACTCAGGGAAGAGAAGGGAGGCAGAGAGAGGGTAGGTGGGGAAAAAGCAGGATGGAAGGGGGCGAGAGGGAGCCTGGGGAAAGACAGAGGAAAGGAGGGGGAGGTGAAGATCAGAGTTGATAGGAGGGATGAATGGAGGGAGAGAGGGCATCATCTGGGGGGGGGGGGGGAGAAATTGACAGAAGACACCATGGGAAAGGAAGGGTGAAGCAGTGAAGGGTAGGGGGGACACAACGGTGAAGGCACAGCAGAGGGCGCTGATTGGCGAGGAGAGGAGCAACAAGGGGATGGAGGGGATCAAGACGGCGGGAGGTGCAAAGAATGTGGATATGTTCGAGAAAGAGGATCAGATGGAGGAAAGGTATTAGGTCATAGAGGATCTGCGTGGGGGACGGGTGGTGTATACGGAAGGCGAGGTGGAGGGCATGGTGATCAAGGATCTAGAAGGGCTTATAGAATTTGGGGGGAGGGGGGACGGATATCCAGGTGGGACTGTCATAACAGAGGATGGGACGGATTAAAACGGTGTTTCATGTAATGTATAAATATCTGAGGATAATGTGCAATTTAGTTCTTGAAGCTGTGAGAGAAACGAAACTCCCATTCTATTACTAAAGTAAAATTTGACAATTGTGAATTACTATGTAGTCTTGTAGCTGTGGACAAATTGCCTACCTTATTTGTTGGTTCTATTACCTTGATATAATAAGAGTACTCCATTGGAAGAGACAGATAAACGTGAACTGTACGGAAGTGGAGACTACCGAGAGTAGTTCTATGACTTCACCATAGGCGGCGGTAAATGCAACATACAGCCGACCAGTGCATCACTTTACCACAAGGCGAACTATTTCAAAAAGCGACACCATCTGTCCAGTCATGAGATTGCCACAGGTTTTCTGCATTTTTGCTACTGCCCCGCCACTAAGCGGCTGCCATTTATAAACAAATTGCGAAACGCTTGTCTATTGAGTATATGGAGGGGAGAAGCGTATTCAAATTTGCAAATGAGGTCGTATTTCGGAGCTTATTGTGGCACTAAAAACATTTAATGGCGTTTTATAATGTGAGATGAAATAAAATCCTGTCCCTGTTTCACTGTGGCATCTAACACCCTTACTACAAGCGAATTAATAGGAATTGTATATGGCAAGTTCATTGTCAACAGTGACGTTTATTTTTTCACTGGAAAGCAAATGAGGATATTAAAGGACTGTTGTTGTTTCTCAAGGACTGATAATTAGCATAATACGACTCATCGATGATGCCGCATTGGTAGGCGAAAGTCGACAGAAATTTGGTTTTTAGATAAATATAATGGAACGGGTGCTAGCTCTACATTAAGACAGGCCATAAATAAGCCGAGAGCGTCACAGCGAACATACCGGAGGACTAAATGTTACAACGGGAAAAGAGAATCTGAATGCGATATACAGGGTGATTCCGTGATGATGTTACAAACTTTCAGGGCTGACGGGTAAATGTTTCAATTCGATGTAAGGAAGCCTGGTCCAGAAACAACCGCGTCGGAAGGTAGGAACAAAAATCGTTGTGATACCTCTGACATTGTACCTCTCCTACTGCAAGCTCTTTGCTTTCCATATTTTCGGAGGAGGAAGTCTTCTTCTTCCTCTTCTTCACAGCAAGACCGGGTGATACACAAAGATTTTAGTTACATTACATCAAGGCCAGACAGAGATTCGGAGATTACATACTGGACTGTAAGGTGTACCTAGGAGCAGATACAGACGCAGGTCAAAATGTAGTAGTGATGAAGAGTAGGCTAAAGTTCAAGAGATTAGTCAGGAAGAATTAATACAGGAAGAAGTGGGCTACAGAAGTACTAAGAGATGACGAGACATGCTTGAGGTTCTGTAAGGTAATAGAGCAATAAGTAATAAGTAAAATTGAAGAGGAATGGACATCTCTAAAATGGACAATCAGAGAAGTTGGAAAGAAAAACATAGGTACAAAAAAGGTAACTGTGAAGAAACCATTTCAGCTTATTGATGAAAGAAGGAAGTACAAAAACTTTCAGTGAAATTCACGAATACAGAAATACAACTCGTTCAGGAATGGAATAAATAGGACATTTCAGGGAAGCTAAGACAAAATGGCTCCATGAAAAATGAGATGAAATCGTAAAAGAAATGTGTGCCGGAAGGACTGTCTCAGCATACAGGAAAGGGAAAACAACCTTCGGTGACATTAAAATCAAGAGTGGTACAATTAAAAGCAGAGGAGAGAGTGGATAGATGGAGGGAGTACACTGAAGGCCTCTATGAGGTGGAAGATTTGTCTGATAAGACAGAAGAAGAAATAAGAGTCGACGTGGAAGAGATAGGGGATCCAGTATTAGAATCGGAATTGAAGAGAATTTTGGAGAAGATCAAATAACGTAGAAGGGATAGATAACGTTCTATTCATAATTTCTAAAGTCATTGGAAGAAGTTTAAAATTTAATAATAACAGTCACAACAGCAATTAACTTATTTTTGTTATGTAAGGGTACTGGTTTCGGTCTGCTTTAGACCTTCTTCAGCCACACACCATAATACAGATGGTGGCTGTGAACGGAGCAGGCGCTACACCTCCACGAACACTAACTGCAGTTATATTGCCAAATGCTTTTTCCTTCGCGAACGCTAACTGCAGTTGGCTTTCGTGGAGGAAAAAGCATTTGGCAATATAAAATGGTGCAAAATGTTTGAAATTCTCAGAAAAACTGGAGTAAGCTGTAGGGAGAGACGGGCAATATACAATATGTACAAGAGCCGAGAGGGAATAATGAGAGTGGACGACCAATAACGAAGCCCTCAGATTGAAAAGGTTGTAAGACAGAGGTTTAGTCTTTCTCCCTACTGTTCAAGCTGTACGTCGAAGAAGCAATGATGGAAATAAAAGAAAGATTCACGAGTGCAATTAAAATTCAAGGTGATCAAGGATATCAGTGATACGATTCGCTGATGACATCGTTATCCTGAGTGAAAGTGAAAAATAACTGAATGGTATGCTGCATGGAATGAACAATCTGAGTACAGAATATGAATTCAGAATAAATCGAGGAAAGACGAAAGTAATGAGAGATGAAAGCAATGAGATACTTAGCATCAGGGTTGGTGGTCACGAAGTAAATGAAGTTAAGTGATTCCGATACATAGGTAGCAAAATAAGCTATGACGGACGGAGCAAGGAGAACCTCAAAGCAGACTAGCCCTCACAAGAAGGACATTGCTGGCCAAGAGAAGTCTTCTAGTATTAAACATAGGCATTAATTTGAGGAAGAAATTTCTGAGAATTTACACATGCATTACAGTATTACATGGTAGTGAAACATGGGCTTTGGGAAAACCGGAACAGAAGAGAACGTGGCGCTGCAGGTGAATGTGTGGAAAACACTGAGGCGAAGGGACGGAGTGATAGGACATCTGTTACTACATGAGGGAATGACTTCCATGGTACTAGAGGGATCTGTAGAGGGCAAAAACTGTAGAGGAAGACAGAGATTGGAATACATACAGCAAATAATTGAGGACGTAGGTTGCAAGTGCTACTCTTATATGAAGAGATTCACGCAGGAGAGGAATTCGTGGCTGGCCGCATCAAAGCAGTCAGAAGGCTGATGGTCAAAAAGGAATTATTTTAGAAGTCACTTGGTATTTTCCTTTAAACATCATAACTTTGGTTTTATTCTCCGGTATTTTCAAGTTATAGAGTTTACCTGTTGAGTTTTTTTAAGTTATTTGATTATCCGCAAAGAGTACAGTATTTAAATGATGCTTCTAGGAATCAGTTTTATTCATGGCTTGTGAGTTTCTTTCTAAAGAAACTGTTGGTAATTTTCTGTTACTACATGAGGGAATGACTTCCATGGTACTAGAGGGATCTGTAGAGGGCAAAAACTGTAGAGGAAGACAGAGATTGGAATACATACAGCAAATAATTGAGGACGTAGGTTGCAAGTGCTACTCTTATATGTGGTACAAAGTTACATAATTCGCTTGTAAATCGTGTCCATTGTTATTAATGTTCTATTCTCCGAATGTTTCCGATCTTCTACGTATCGGCATATCGGCATATTCCAAACATGTGGTGTACTTGCTTTTGAAGGTTTTCATAGAGCACTTCTGTTTATTCTCTCCTGCCTTCTTCAGTGGCATATACAGCAATTATTGTGAGATAGCCTTTCCCTTTTTTTAGCCTTACTCACATCCAGTCTACCCCTACACTAAACTTGAGATGCAAAGAAAGAGATTTTGAACCGACTGATCGAGGGTTGTCTGGTTGGTTTATGGAGTAAAGGGACTAAACTGCTGGGGTATCAGTCCTTACAAACTGGTCATTCACAATATGGGGAAGGACGACATTGTACTTTCGAAAACAATGATTATTCAGAAACTATTAGAGACTCAATATTGGTCGATAGGTCGTATATACAGACGAAAATATTGAGATGTCAGGTTTATTGGCATAATGTAAACATATTTGGAAGGAAAAGCAAATAATACCAAAATCAACATTTTTTTGTAAATGTTGGAAATTAATTAATATATTTTAAACACATTGAACTACAGTAACACCAGCTTATCAGATTGCAGGGACTGATGAGGAGTTTCAGATTACATGCAAGGCTACTAAAATGATTCATTTGTTTTTAAAGCTCTTCTCTTCCAAAGTACTACACGCACAAATATGACATGCATGAATAGAACCGTAATTCACCGAGTTTACATTGTTCCCAGCAGTTGCAATTACGAGCGCAGCGGCCGTGACAAAGTAACGACATAGCAATAAATGGGTTTTTCGTCTATTAGACTATCCGAGATCGTTATCTGTTACAGCAGTGAAACGCACATTCGGAAAGAATTATCGAAAAGAAACACCACGTAAAGAGACCAGTGTGCGTTGGTATCGGCTATTTAGAGATGCTGTTTGTCACTATAAACAGTACAATACCGCTCGAGCGAATGTGCTGTATACAACCGTGCAGAGGGTTCATGAGTCTATAGCAAGTGATTCATATCGCGATATTTTACACTTTTTTGTTGCCACACTGATCTTCGTCCTTCATCGACGACGAACTTCTCCGTCGCTGGAATAAGCGTAGTGATGTAGATGATGCGGCTCTGCTCCCTTGGCTCCCCCAAGTCACCAGACTTAATGCCTTGTGACTTTTTCCTTTGGAGGTACATAATAAGGAACGTCTTTACGTACCCCTATTGCCAAGAACACCGGACGAACTCAGAGAAAGTATCACTGCTGTTGCGACGACCATTGGCAGAATGTTGCTAGATAGGGTGTGGCACGAATTTGATTGCCGCTTGGACGTGAGTCGTGTTACCAGAGGGAGACTACTAGAGCATTTATAGAGAGAAAACTGCAAATTTGATGAGACTACGGTTTTATTCAGGCATCAATCAATTTGTTCATGTAATAATTTGGAAACCGGAACCACGCGGCTGCTACAGTAGCAGGCTCGAATCCTGCCTCGGCATGAATGTGTGTGATGTCCTTACGTTAGTTAGGTTTACGTAGTTCTAAGTCTAGGGGACTGATGACCTCAGATGTTAAATCCCATAGTGCTTAGAGCCATTTGAACCATTTGGAAAGTATAGCTTTGAAAACGAATTAATTTGTAGTAGCCTTCGACTATTTACATCAACATCTACACTGAGGTGACTCAGTCGCCCAACTTAGTCCAGCAGGTCGACGTGGCATGCATTCAACAAATCGTTGGAAGCCCCTTCAGAAATATTGACCTATGCTGCCTCTATAGCCGGAATTACGAATGTTTTACCGGTGCAGGGTTTTGTGCACGAACTAATCTCTTGATTATGTTCCGTACATTTTCGATGGACTCCTTTTCGGGCGATATGAGCGGGCACATCATTCGCTCAAGTTATCCAGAATGTTCTTCAGACCAATCGCGAACAACTGTGACCCGGTGATATGACATCATTGGTTGGGAACATTAAGACCGTGAATGGCTGATAAAGGTCCCCAAGCAGCAGAACATAACAATTTCCGATCAATGATCGGTTCGGTTGGACCAAAGGGCCCAGTTCCTTCTCTGCAAACGTAGCCCACACCATTATGAAGCCATCACCAACTTGCCCAGTATCTTGTTGACAACTTGGGTCCACAGCTTCTTGGAGTCTGTGCCACACTCGAACCCTATTATTAGCTCTTGTCGACTGAAAACAGGACTCAGTCGTCTAGGGTCCAACCGATACGGCCACGAGCCCAGGAGACGCTGCAGGCGATGTCGTGCTGTTAGCTAAGGAACTCGCGTTGGTCTTTTGTTGCCACAGCCCATTAACGCCAAATTTCCCCCCACTTTCCTAACGGATGCGTTCGTCGTACGTCCGACATTGTTTTCTGCTGTTATTTAAGGCATTGTTGCTTCTCTGTTAGCAGTTACAACTATACACAAACGCCGCTGTTGTCGGTAGGAAAGTGAAGTCCATGGTGAGAGGTAGTACCTGAAATTTGGTATTCTTGGCAGACTCTTGACAATATGGATCTGGTTATACTAAATTCCCTATCGATTTCCGAACTGCAATGTCCCTTGCGTCTAGCTCAACTACCATTTCCTGTTCAGAGTCTGTTAACCACCGTCGTGCGCCATAACCACGTCGGAAACATTTTCACAAACTCACTTGTGTACAAACGACAGCTCCGCCAATGTACTGCCCTCTTAAACTTTATGTAAACGATACTACCGCCCTCTGTATATGTGCACGTCGCTGTCCAAAGACTTTTATCACCTCATCACAAGCCATCTTAAAATGTGTGACAAGGGGTATTTCCGGTACCACTATCTGCTTCCCCCTTCCCTGTTTCATTTTCATTTGTGAATGGTGCGTAGCAACAACGGTTATTGGAAAACCTACATATCAGCTTTAATTTCTCTGTTTTTCTCGTTGCGGTCATTTCACGAGATATATATGGGAGGAACGCGCTCTCTCGGAATTTCAGTAGTAACCCTCCCAGTGATGCACAATGCCTCGCTTGTAGCTTCTGCCTCTGGAGTTTGTTGAATACCACCGTAACACTCTCCTGCCGAGTAAACGCCCTCGCGACGAAACACGCCGCTCATGGATCTTCCTTTTCTATAAATTCTACTCTGTAAAGTTCTTGGCAGGTGAGCAATACTTACGAATTGATCGAATGAATTTCTTGTCAGCCACTTCTTTCGTGGATGAATTAGATTTCCTGCACATTATTCCAATGAATCTCTACCCTAGCACCTGCTTTTCCTACGATTTGTTTTACCCGTTGTTCCACTTTAGGTCGCTCTGGACAGCTACTGCCACGTATTTGACCGTATTTACTGTTACCAGTGATTTGTAGTCGATAGTATAATCGTACAGTAATGGGGTTTCTTCACCTATTTATGTGTAATACGTTACATTCAGGACCACCTGCTAGACCCTAGAGCAATCATCTATTCCTTGCTGGTCGTCTTGCAATTCACTACAGTCTTTTCGCATTGCTGTCCTCTTATACACATCCGCGTCATCTGCGAACACCTTATGAAGCTTCCGTCATTAGCCACTAAATCATCATCATCACCATCATCTCCATCCAAAGGACAGGTGTTGTAATCACATGTTCCGGTCTCTTAACATCTATCTACCTATCCGTTCCGAAGTCTGCCTAGTTCTCTCTTTCCACTCGGCCGGTAATTCATTATCTTTCTCGGCAATCTGTTTCCTGTCTTTCTATCAATATGATTCCATTCCTTTCTCTTCTATCTTGTCATTAACTGAAAAGATTTTTAAATCTGATCTTATCGTTTCGTTCCTTATTTTACACATTTTACTACAGCGTTTTACATATCTCATGAACTTTGTCTCTCCTGCTTCTATACGTGATTTTTCTGTTTTTTGTTACTGTCCATGATGCGGAACCACATGCATGCTTAGGTACACGCATAAGTTTTTGGGATTTCATTTCTGTTTCTTTTCTTATTTTCCTTCCCAAAGCACTTTCAATTGTTCCACAGATAGCTTGTTATTTATTAGTTTTCTCATTAATGCCTTTGCCATAATTAAAACTAATGTCACATAGTACGTAACTGAAGTAGGATACTTGTTCTAAGCTTTTCTCATTTATTATTATTTTCGATCTGACTGGATTCTTTCCTTCGAAAGCCATTATCTTTGCCTTATTTGCAAATATAGTTAAATTATAATACATTGCATTTTGTCTGAATCTACATACCGCTCTTCTGTTTCACATGTAATTATCTGGTCGTAAGCATATAATACGGTATTTAACAGTACGCTAGATCTTATTTTAATTCCTGAGTTTATTTCATGTTTCATTTCATACTTAGGCAGTCAATACATAAATTAAATAAGATGAGTGATAAACCGCACCCTTTTAGAACGTCTTGATTTATTAAAATTTCTTTTCGAACCTGTACTATAACTATTTTCTATATATTTATATAATCTTAATTGTATTATGAAGATGTTCAAGGAAGTTTTAATTTCCAATATTTTCCACAAAAAAGATCTTTTCACCATATCAAAGGCTTTCTCAAAATCAGTAAATGCTACATGCGTTTCTAAGCGGAATTCGTTACGTTTTCAGTAATTTCTCTTCCTATAAATACATTATAATTGTACAAACATGCCTTTCTGAAGCCTGATTGTTATCTGAGGTTATTGCATCAGCGATAATTTGCAGCCTCTGATTAAAAATTTTCGCATTTATTTTGTATCTTGCATTTAGTAAATTTATTCCTATATAATTTCCTGTGTCTTTCCTATTGCCTTTTTTTAAATAGAGAAATTACTTTAGCTGCGTTCCATTCTTTATGTACAGCACAGATTTTCCAACGCCTATTTAAAAAATAGATGAAGCAGTATTCTAAAATGGTTCCAGCATATTTTATTAGCTCAGCATTAATACTATCTACGCGAGTAGCGTTTCTGTTTTTTATTACATTTAAGAGTACAAAATTATTAAGGCTTTCGTGGCCACTTGTTGACAAACTGCCTGTTGGCTTCTGTCTCGGGTTCTTCGGCCGACGTTCGTTTGACGATTTTACTGACGTTTCGCCAGGACGAGTGGCTGGCATTGTCAAAGCTTAACCCTCGATTGCTGATGGTGAACTGAAGCCGAGCTCGCGGCCGCCGACTATGTGTACTTGGCGCGCCAACGTCCGAGGATTTCTCCGCCGTCATTTCCGGTGCGGTTCTCCTCTTGCCACCTGCGACAGTCGTTCGCTTCTGCACGCGAACCAGCATCCGTTTACCTTAAGGCTTTCATCTTTTTATTGAAGGTATCCCCTCGTTTTTGTATTTCTGTAACTTCTCTGAACAAGCGGGCGTGACAGTGCTTCTCTACAGCCATAACTTCCTTGTCAGCGAATTTTACCACGTGATCGGTCTCACATATTGCGTGCTCTGCCACGGCCGATTTCTCCACTTCCCCCAACCTTCAATGTCGCTTATGTTCTTTGATCCCGGTGTTGATTGATCGTCCAGTCATTCCGACATAAGTTTTTCCGCATGTGCATGGTGTGCTGTATATTACTGACGTTGCAAGTGGATCCCTTTTTTCCTTTGACGATCTGACACTCTTTGATCTTCTACGTCGGTTTGAAAATCGTCTTTACGCCGTGTCTGCGCAATATACGGCCGATTCTGCCCGTCACTCTGGGAATGTATGGCAGAAAGGCCGTACCCGACATTTCTTTTTCTGATTTGTCACTCCGCCAAGTGTTTGGCTCTGTTACACTTCTAATACAACTTGTGTAGTACCCATTGCTCCACAGAATACTTTCCAGGTGCTGCACTTCGCGCCTGAGGTGGTGCGACTCTCATATTCGTCCTGCTTCCGCTACGAGCGTATTAATTATGCATCTTCTCTGGTTCGGGTGGTGGTTCGATATATTGTGCAGGTATCGGCCCTTGCGTGTCGGTTTTCGATACACGCTGTGTCCCAGGTTTTCGCAATCCCTTGTGCCTATCACATCTAGAAATGGTAGTTTTTTGTGCTATTCTACATCCATGTTAAATTTTATGTTGGCATGGAGGCCGTTCAAGTGTCTTAGGAAGCCGAGCAGTTATTCATCATGGCTCCACACAGCGAAAGTATCATCGACGTATCTGTACCACACCTAAAATTTACAAGTTCCATGAATAAGTTGGCCACCACTGGACTAAGAGGACTACCCATGGCGACGCCTTCCAGCTGTTCCACGTGAAATAGTTCGCCGTGAGACATGAATGAAAGAGCTTTGTGATGTCTTGAGGGAAAATGGTACCGATGTGCTCCAGCGAGTCAGGGCGCGGCACTTTCGTAAACAAAGAAACATCAAAGCTGACCAAGATGTCGTTTGGTGCAAGTTTTATTTTCTTCAGCTTCTCAATGAAATGTCCTGAGTCCTTTATGTATGTGTCAGTCTTCCCCACGTGCGGATGGAGCAGAGAGCCCAAGTGTTTTGAAAGTTTATACGTCGGTGAGTCAGGAACGCTGACAATCGGTCTGAGTGGAACGTTGTTCTTATAGGTCTTAGGTAATGTATACAGCCGAGGTGGTAGGACTTCTGTGATGCGCAGGTTCCTCTGTATGTCAGCCGGCAGAGAAGACGCGTTGATTAACCGATTCGTATTCCGTCTGATACGCCGCTTAGTTTTCGGTACGTTGTCGGATCTGAGAGAAGCTGTAGAAATATAAAAACACGGGAATAGCTTCAACAAGAAAGAATAAAGCCTTAAGATAAACGGTTGCAGGTTTCCCGGGCTGCAGCGAACAACCGACGCAGGTAGCAAGAGGAGAACCGCACCGGAAATGACGTCGGAGAAGTCCTCGGACGTTGGCGCGCCAGGTACATATAGTCGACGGCCGCGAGCTCGGCTCCAGTTCAGCACGAACAATGGAAGGTGAAGCTTTGACAATGCCAGCCACTCGTGCTGGCGAAACGTCAGTAAATTCATCAGACGAACGTCGGGCGAAGAACCCGACACAGGAGCCAATAAGCAGTTTGTCACATTTAAGAGTGTTTTTAATTCCTTTATGTGTATTTGATCTGGAGTGTTGTTATCAAATTTTAAAGAATAACTCTCTTCACTATTTTCATCACACCATAAATTTCTGTGATGGTGTATCTATTGATATTCTGCTGTTATATTCTCTGTTTTATTCATATTTTTCATAAGTTTAAAATCTATGTTCTGTCTTCTGGGAATGTCATGTTCAAAATTAGCAATGAATCTTTTCGAAGATTTACTATTGTAACTTTTAATTAAATTATTTGTTTTATTTCTTTTCTGTCTATTTGTTATATTTCCGAGGCTTCATTTGTTCTTGTTTCTAAACAGCATTTTGTTTCATTTTCATACTGTTCATTATTTCTGGATGTCATATATTTTGACAACTTTTCTGGTCTGATAGTTTACTCTTCCGTAGAACATCACTGCTGGTTTTAATCTTTCGCACTCTTCTTCAATACTGACTTTAGTTTCAACCATTTGTTATTCTTATTCGAGTTTTCGTTAAAATAGATTCTTCGTGCTTTCTTCCTGTACAAGATGAATTTTATACTTCAAGTTTTTGCTTTGGGTTTTCTTTATATTTTTTCATTTCTTCCATCTTTCCCATATTTCAATATTCGAAGTAGATAGGAAGAGATCTGAACCTATACCACTACCTCTACAGACGTGAGTATCTCGAATTTTGGAGCTTATTTTTTATTAGCTGTTGCGTAGTTAATTATTGAGCATCTCTTGCATTCCCAGTATATTCGTGTATGTATTTCTATTTGAAGAAGGTACTTGTAATTTTGGCTGACTAGATGTAGCAAATTCTTTAATGTCTTGCCATTTCATATACAGTTATGTCACCAAATGTCCCTACAGTATGTACCATTGGTACATTCCCGGTTGTTGAATTTAAGTATTCTAATATTAACAAATGACCAGTTGCATTATACTTATTTTCTTGTTTTTGCAGTTCTTCATAAAATATCTCAGACTCTTCGCACTTTCTTTCTTCGGGTATGTATAATCCGTTGACACATATATGTCCTCTCAATTTTGAATCTAGTAGTCATAAAAATCTATCTTTCTTCCCTATTTTTCGTCTATAAGAATGCCTACTCCACTCGCCGCTAGTTTGGTTTGTTCGATTACACTGCAAATTGATGTGTAATTATTTATATCTTACGTTCCTCTCAATCTCTTCTTTGCTTCTGTTGCTAGAGCAATGTTTGTATTATTTTGTTTCAAGTTCTCAGTAACCTCTAATTCCTTTGTATTAAAAGCACCTCTTATATCACAGGCACCTGTACATAATAGATCTTTAAGACTAACTCGTTTTTCTTTATCGTTACACAGTCGTCGACTTGGAGAACTATGTGGCTTATTCATTAGAGACTTACGAGTTATTTCATGTTAAAAGGTAACCACATTGCACTATTACACACACACAGAGAGAGCTACATATATATATATATATATATATATATATATATATATATATATATAAGTGTGTGTGTGTGTGTGTGTGTGTGTGTGAATATTGTTGACAATAATCGTCGTAGTATCTTCCTTTGGGTTACTCCTGGAATCAACTTTACATCTGTCGTTTTTGTCCCATTAAGAGTGACGGGTTGACTTCTGTCTACAAATAAGCCATGTATCCAGTCACAAATTTGGTGCGATACTCGATAACCTCCCAAAAGTAATAAACTGTACACAATTGCCGTTTCCACTGATGAAGACAATTAATCACAATATTTAAACAAACCACACATCACAAGTGAAAGTAAAGTGGCATACGGTAGCTTTGAGAATTACAAAAACCACTGACAACGCACATTTCTTGTATCACGTACTTCTGATAGACGAAAAATAAATTTTAGCAACTAAGAGTAAAGTGAAGTGGTGTTATTCAAATTTGCTTTATGCTACGTAAGTTACGAATGCACCAATGGAATGAACAGAACATTCCGTATCAAACTGATGGGCTGTAACAGATATAAATAGATTGGCATAGGTCCTTGCAAGTAATTTGCAATAATGATGCAATCGCTCCATCTTTGGTTATAGATTATAGGTGAACCAGAGCGTAAGTAACTATGTTAATAGATTATGTTTATCGCGTAAATAAGAATGAATATTATCCATCTTTTGCAACTGAAAGTTTATTTCGTTCGTAATCTAACATGTTTTATGTATTCATATACCATATACCATTGTCAGTGGTAAAAAAAATGTTTAACCACACATATTTTGTTATGAGACACGTAGAGTTTCCGGGCAGCACATTTAGGTTATTAATATTGCTGGGACACCGCCACATGAAGAAAATTAAGATCAAAAATAAAATTTATTTTGAAAACACTAATTCTCAAATGGTTCAAATGGCTCTGAGCACTATGGAACTTAACATCTGTGGTCAGCAGTCCCCTAGAACTTAGAACTACTTAAACCTAACTAACCTAAGGACATCATACACATCCATGTCCGAGGCAGGATTCGAACCTACGACCGTAGCGGTCACGGGGTTTCGAACTGAAGCGCCTAGAACAGCACTGCCAAACCGGCCGGCACTAATTCTCATATTCGCTATCAGGCCGAGAACATTTTGGAGCACCCTCGCGTAAAGATGATCGCCGTGTAAGCGACAACGACTCTGCAGACATATGTTTTCCTTTTTCATCGAATAACAGTAACAGCTATCTCGCAATAGTGATTTATCTGAACGCAACGAATTTACTGACCATCTGAGATAAACGCAGAGTAAAAGGAATAGCCGGCCGGTGTGGCGCTTCTAGACGCTTCAGTCCGGAACCGCGCTGCTGCTACGGTCGCAGGTTCGAATCCTGCCTCGGGCATGGATGTGTGTGATGACCTTAGGTTAGTTAGGTTTAAGTAGTTCTGAGTTCTAGGGGACTGCTGACCACAGATATAAAGTCCCATAGAGCTCAGAGCCATTTGAACCATTTTTGTAAAGGAATAGCATCGTTTCAGTTCTTGCGCCGACAGGAAGAAGGTTAAATGCCACATTTCACATCGCTACGAATTACGATTCGTTGTTAGCGATGAGGCCATAGCGTGAAATAAGACCGTCAGCAGTAACGTGGTGTGAAATGGGAATTGCGGGCAAAGTGTATTAGAGACGGACTTTATACGTGCCCAGCCCCTGTGACCTAGATGAGATCCGTTACTTGTCAGCTGTGAGCGGCCGCCTGCAACGGTCAAACAAAGTGATACGCGTCTGGGGGACTCACGCCACTTTTCAAGTCGGGGGAAGGAAGCACAGGCGGGAGGAAATGAAAAGGAAATGAGTGCGTGCAAGTCTGGCGGCGGACCAGACAAAGCCGTCCTAATTACGGCTCCGCTCTTTGCAGCAGCGGCGGCGGCGGCGGCGGCGGACCATAGTCAGTGGCGACCGTGCAGGGAGCGGCGAGTTTCCGTGGCCAGGCTGTAGTAGGACCAGCTCCACGGGACAGAAAGCGTCATCAGCGCGCTGAACTGGGAACCGTTAAGTCACACAACAACATCTAAATTTCTTCCCCTACTGTCACGTTATCATCCTACACAGCTGACCGTTAAAAGCAACGCCAGGAATGATACACCGTATAGTACAGTGGCTCCTGTCCTGTTCGTACTTATCCCCTGAGGGGTAAAATGACGTTTTCTGAGCTGTCAAAATGAAAGGATTTGGTTATATTTCGGTCACGAAACTAAATTATCATTAAATCGTTAGACTGAAATACTGATAAATAACTACATTTTGTTTAAGTACTAGCATTAACTGTGCTGGCGGTTACAGCTTGTGAAGTGAATTTATTAACCTCCACCTTCACATAGTCCACCCAATACACACATTCTGTGTAGTTTACAAACCATGAATCTATGACAGTAAAAATAAGACATATACAGGGTGTTTCACAATTTATGTCTCACCCTATTAAATGTTTCACAGGGTATTAGTAAATCAAGTTTTACACAGGAACCCATGTCCCGAGGCGTCATCCAGCGATGGTACAGAGCGTCAGAGTTACAGTCGCCGGCGCCTGTAAATGAATGTACATACAAAGTGACTCCGTAAGAACTTACAAAGTTTATGGGAAGATGGAGAATGATAAATGTATCAATTATCAATTTGAGGTCTAAAATTAGAAGCGAAAACCGCTCTGATACTTACGACAGTGGAGTAAATGTACTGCTGAAGTTGTCGCTACGATTGTGGGATGGTCTGCTTTCAGAGAATTAGTGTGGACCAAAACAAGGAAAAAGCATCCAGTAAACATAGACTCTAAAATGATTATCTGAGGACCTATTAACACTTGTTCATCTTCGCTACTGTGAAATACATCTCCTCTATAGAAAATACTTCTCCTCTATAGAAAACCTCTATAGAAAACCTTCCCCATGAACCGTGGACCTTGCCGTTGGTGGGGAGGCTTGCGTGCCTCAGCGATACAGATTGCCGTACCGTAGGTGCAACTACAACGGAGGGGTATCTGTTGAGAGGTCAGACAAACGTGTGGTTCCTGAAGAGGGGCAGCAGCCTTCTCAGTAGTTCCAGGGGCAACAGTCTGGATGATTGACTGACCTGGCCTTGCAACATTAACCAAAACGGCCTTGCTGTGCTGGTACTGCGAACGGCTGAAAGCAAGGGGAAACTACGGCCGTAATTTTTCCCGAGAGCATGAAGCTTTACTGTATGGATAAATAATGATGGCCTCCTCTTGGGTAAAATATTCCGGAGGTAAAATAGTCCCCCATTCGGATCTCCGGGCGGGGACTACTCAGGAGGACGTCGTTATCAGGAGAAAGAAAACTGGCATTCTACGGATCGGAGCGTGGAACGTCAGATACCTTAACCGGGCATGTAGATTAGAAAATTTAAAATAGGGAAATGGATAGGTTAAAGTTAGACATAGTGGGAATTAGTGAAGTTCGGTGGCAGCAGGAACAAGACTTTTGGTCAGGTGAATACAGGGTTATAAACACAAAATAAAATAGGGGTAATGCAGGAGTAGGTTTAACAATGAATAAAAAATAATAGGAGTGCGGGTAAGCTACTACAAACAGCATAGCGAACGCATTATTGTGGCCAAGATAGACACGAAGCCCACGCCTACTACAGTAGTACAAGTTTATATGCCAACTAGCTCTGCAGATGATGAAGAAATTGAAGAAATGTATGATGAGATAAAAGAAATTATTCAGGTAGTGAAGGGAGACGAAAATTTGATAGTCATGGGTGACTGGACTTCGAGAGTAGGAAAAGGGAGAGAAGGAAACATAGTAGGTGAATATGGATTGGGGCTAAGAAATGAAAGAGGAAGCCGCCTGGTAGTGTTTTGCACAGAGCATAACTTAATCATAGCTAACACTTGGTTCAAGAATCATGAAAGAAGGTTGTATACATGGAAGAATCCTGCAGATACTAGAAGGTATCAGATAGATTATGTAATGGTAAGACAGAGATTTAGGAACCAGGTTTTAAATTGCAAGACATTTCCATGGACAGATCACAATCTATTGGTTATGAACTGTAGATTAAAACTGAAGAAACGGCAAAAAGGTGGGAATTCAAGGAGATGGGACCTGGATAAACTGAAAGAACCAGAGGTTGTACAGAGTTTCAGGCAGAGCATAAGGGAGCAATTCACAGAAATGGGGGAAGAAAATACAATAGAAGAAGAATGGGTAGCTCTGTGGGATGGAGTAGTGAAGGTAGCAGAGGATCAAATTGGTAAAAAGACGAGGGCTAGTAGAACTCCTTGGGTAACAGAAGAAATATTGAACTTAATCGATGAAAGGATAAAATATAAAAATGCAGTAAATGAAGCAGGCAAAAAGGAATACAAACGTCTCAAAAATGAGATCGACAGGACGTGCAAAATGGCTAAGCAGGGATGGCTAGAGGACAAATGCAAGGATGTAGAGGCTAAGGCACTAGGGCTAAGATAGATACTGCCTACAGGAAAATTAAAGAGACCTTTGGAAAAAAGAGAGCCACTTGTATTAATATCAAGAGCTCAGATGGAAACCCAGTTCTAAGCAAAGAAGGGAAACCAGAAAGGTGGAAGGAGTATATAGAAGGTCTATACAAGGGCGATGTACTTGAGGACAATATTATGGAAATGGAAGTGGATGTAGATGAAGATGAAATGGGAGATATTATACTGCGTGAAGAGTTTGACAGAGCACTGAAAGACCTGAGTCGAAACAAGACCCCGGGAGTAGACAACATTCCATTAGAACTACTGACGGCTTTCGGAGAGCCAGTCGTGACAAAACTCTACCATCTGGTGAGCAGGATGTATGAGACAGGCGAAATACCCTCAGACTTCAAGATGAATATAATAATTCCAATCCCAAAGAAAGCAGGTGTTCACAGATGTGAAAATTACCGAACTATCAGTTTAATAAATCACAGCTGCAAAATACTAACGCGAATTCATTACAGACGAATGGAAAAACTGGTAGAAGCCGACCTCGGGGAAGATCAGTTTGGATTCCGTAGAAATGTTGGAACACGTGAGGCAATACTGACCTTACGACTTATCTTAGAAGAAAGATTAAGGAAAGGCAAACCTACGTTTCTAACATTTGTAGACTTAGAGAAAGCTTTTGACAATGTTGACTGGAATACTGTCTTTCAAATTCTGAAGGTGGCAGGGGTAAAATACAGGGAGCGAAAGGCTATTTACAATCTGTACAGAAACCAGATGGCAGTTATAAGAGTCGAGGGGCATGAAAGGGAAGCAGTGGTTGGGAAGGGAGTGAGCCTCTCCCTGATGTTATTTAATCTGTATATTGAGCAAGCAGTAAAGGAAACAAAAGAAAAATTTGGAGTAGGAATTAAAATCCATGGAGAAGAAATAAAAACTTTGAGGTTCGCCGATGACATTGTAATTCTATCAGAGGCAGGAAAGGACTTGGAAGAGCAGTTGAACGGAATGGACAGTGTCTTGAAAGGAGGATATAAGATGAACATCAACAAAAGCAAAACGAGGATAATGGAATGTGGTGGAATTAAGTCAGGTGATGCTGAGGGAATTAGATTAGGAAATGAGACACTTAAAGTAGTAAAGGAGTTTTGCTATTTGGGGAGCAAAATTACTGATGATGGTGGAAGTAGAGAAGATATAAAATGTAGACTGGCAATGGCAAGGAAAGCGTTTCTGAAGAAGAGAAATTTTTTAACATCTAGTATAGATTTTTAAGTGTCAGGAAGTCGTTTCTGAAAGTATTTGTATGGAGTGTAGCCATGTATGGAAGTGAAACATGGACGATAAATAGTTTGTGCAAGAAGATTGTAGAAGCTTTCGAAGTGTGGTGCTACAGAAGAATGCTGAAGATTAGATGGGTAGATCATATAACTACTGAGGAGGTATTGAATAGAATTGGAGAGAAGAGAAATTTGTGGCACAACTTGACTAGAAGAAGGGATCGGCTGGTAGGGCATGTTCTCAGGCATCAATGGATCACCAATTTAGTATTGGAGGGCAGCGTGGAGGGTAAAAATCGTAGAGGGAGACCAAGAGATGAATACACTAAGCAGATTCAGAAGGATGTAGGCTGCAGTAGGTACTGGGAGATGAAGAAGCTTGCACAGGTTAGGGTAGCATGGAGAGCTGCATCAAACCAGTCTCAGGACAGAAGACCCCAACAACAACAACACTATAGAAAAATTGCTCACAGCTCCTAACATACGCGTTTTAGAGACCATATTTACGACATTTTTTCTTGTTTCGGTCCATTACCGATTCTGAAAGTCGTCTACCCTACAATCTTAGCAACAATAGCACCAGTACATGTATTTCACTGCCAGAGGTATCAAAATTTTCGTTTAGAACTTCCGGCTCGTTCCTTCACGATACAGCGGCCTTACTTCAAATTGATCCATTCATCATTCTCCATCATCCTACACAGTTTCTAACATTATCACGGAGTCACTATGTCTGTAGATAGTTACAAGAGCCGGCATTTGTAACGTTGACACACCGCAGCGTCGTTGGATGACGTCTCCGAACATAGGTTCCTGTGTAAAACTTGCTCTGCTAGGTCCGCTCTACTATCTACAGTAATGAGTAATATGAATTGTGAAACCCGCTATACATGTGCTTAAACATCTCATCAAAAAGCCTCCGAGTAGTAGGTACTTCCCGCAATAGAAATTGCTTCATTATTCACTTTGCAGCAATAAACAAACTAATTCACAGCACAATACAACAGTAGTCATGTAATGAGTAATACACTGCTGTAAATTCTACACTTTATTATTGTTACTATTATTATTAGTGACAGTGGTTAGACATCGTGCTGCAAGAGGCGACTACTGGAAGCTTGTAAGTAGAATTGGTTCTGTGTCAGGAGGCACTCTCCCAATTCGCTACCTGACAGTTTTCCTCGGTAGGATGGTATTGACCTGTGGTCGTCAGTAGGCGAACAGAAAGAAGATTCAGAAGTAATTATTTATTTCCATAAAAATACAGGTATCGACTTGACTCGTGGTAGGCAGCTGACACCGCACACTTCGCTCTAGCCGGCTGCTGCACTGGCGGTTCGCTGCTTGCGGTGGCCGCGGCTGCTGGCTGTATGGCGACGCCGCGGCAGTGCGTGACGGCGGCGCGTGTGCTGAACTTAACACACATCAACATGGCAGCAACTCTGTCCGCTTCCGCTCACCACCCTTCTTAATCATCGGTCGTATCGCGATGGCGTTTGCTGTGTAGCTGTACAGTTCGACGATAGTGATCTGCCGTCCAGGTAGGCCCTACGTAGTCCGCCGGAATGTCAGGAACGCTGGTGTCCTTATCCTGGTGGGAAGGAAAGACCTCCAGGTCCTCCCATTTGCGACAGAGGCAGACTATGGTGTTGAACTCTGCGTCAGGTGATTATGGCGAGGTAGCCATCTCTCCCAGTAGCCGCTTTTGTTGTCTGTAGTGTGCAGGAAGTCTACAACAGACTTGTGCCAAACGTCACTTCGCTGCAATCAGGGAATCCAGTGCGAGCTTCAGGTACGCCATCGTTTCATGTAACCGACTGCCTTACGAGCTTAAGTACTGGGCTCTTTATGCAGCGAAGTAGTGGCTAATGTTTACCCGGCGTTATTCGTCATGACCGCATAGGGCTTGCTATTATTAAGGTATCAGCGATTTTCCTTATCCAGTTTGTTATGGTAAAGAACTGCTTCCTACAAGCTCTTGGTACCGTTTACTGCTTTTGCCTTAGTCTTTCTTTGGTCACATAACGAAAGTGACGAGACTCTCTATAGCTGCTCTAACCCATTACATTCTGTTTCCTGGCTCGCCAGAAACGCCGTTGCTGTGTTTTGCCGTGACCCAGTGTCGGTGGCGAAATGTTGTCAATGCAGCCACCTAGTCTCGACATTACGTAATGTAGCGTGATAGCTTAGCTCTGCGACTTTGAAAAATTTACTGGTTTTACTGCCATGTACAAGGTTGGCATGCAACAACGCAATGGCAGCCTCAAATCTTCTCATTTTTGCCAGTTTAGAATGAAGGTGTCCAGCACCTAACTGAGCCACGTTCGGTAGGCCTCAGTGTGCACACATCTCAATTTGGTTGATTTTACGTGGGGATGAAGGGTGTGAGTGAACAAAGTGCTGCAGACGTAACGCGTTTTGTAACAAGCTCTCGCTCAGTGCGGATAGTTAGCTTTCTTTTCTGAGAGCGAGTTGTTGGTAGCATTCGCAATGCACTGAAAATTGCTTCGTCAATCTATAAAAAAAGATTGTTAGAAATAAGCAGTGCCACTTGTTCTCACCGACTTATTAGTTCACAGATTAATAAAAACTCACAAAAACTAAGCGTCATTTACCGTTTCCCATTTTAAAAATGAATGTTTTCGAAAAAAATCCTTCCTCATTTTAAAGTTAAGTATGGTATTAAAGGAGGGAGGGATGATACTACGTAGCTAACTAATATCTGATGGCACTCAGTGGTAACAGAAAGGTTGGTAATCATTGGTATAGTACGAAGAATACGTAGTTAAATTTGTAGATTACAGGGTTATTACAAATGATTGCAGCGATTTCACAGCTCTACAATAACTTTATTATATGAGATATTTTCACAATGCTTTGCACACACATACAAAAACTCAAAAAGTTTTTTAGGCATTCACAAATGTTCGATATGTGCCCCTTTAGTGATTCGGCAGACATCAAGCCGATAATCAAGTTCCTCCCACACTCAGCGCAGCATGTCCCCATCAATGAGTTCGAAAGCATCGTTGATGCGAGCTCGCAGTTCTGGCCCGTTTCTTGATAGAGGAGGTTTAAACACTGAATCTTTCACATAACCCCACGGAAAGAAATCGCATGGGGTTAAGTCAGGAGAGCGTGGAGGCCATGAGATGAATTGCTGATCATGATCTCCACCACGACCGACCCATCGGTTTTCCAATCTCCTGTTTAAGAAATGCCGAACATCATGATGGAAGTGCGGTCGAGCACCATCCTGTTGAAAGATGAAGTCGGTGCTGTCGGTCTCCAGTTGTGGCATGAGCCAATTTTCCAGCATGTCCAGATACACGTGTCCTGTAACGTTTTTTTCGCAGAAGAAAAAGGGGCCGTAAACTTTAAACCGTGAGATTGCACAAAACACGTTAACTTTTGGTGAATTGCGAATTTGCTGCACGAATGCGTGAGGATTCTCTACCGCCCAGATTCGCACATTGTGTCTGTTCACTTCACCATTAAGAAAAACCGCGCCGAAAATTCAAAGCGTTTGACTTTGCCATCGGGTGTCAGGGATTGTAGCAATTGTAAACGGTAAGGCTTCTGCTTTAGCCTTTTCCGTAAGATTTTCCAAACCGTCGGCTGTGGTACGTTTAACTCCCTGCTTGCTTTATTCGTCGACTTCCGCGGGCTACGCGTGAAACTTGCCCGCACGCGTTCAACCGTTTCTTCGCTCACTGCAGGCCGACCCGTTGATTTCCCCTTACAGAGGCATCCAGAAGCTTTAAACTGCGCATACCATCGCCGAATGGAGTTAGCAGTTGGTGGATCTTTGTTGAACTTCGTCCTGAAGTGTCGTTGCACTGTTATGACTGACTGATGTGAGTGCATTTCAAGCACGACATACGCTTTCTCGGCTCCTGTCGCCATTTTGTCTCACTGCGCTCTCGAGCGCTCTGGCGGCAGAAACCTGAAGTGCGGCTTCAGCCGAACAAATCTTTATGAGTTTTTCTACGTATCTATAGTGTGTCGTGACCACATGTCAATGAATAGAGCTACAGTGAATTTATGAAATCGCTTCAATCATTTGTAATAGGCCTGTATTTACGGGTGCACAAGGTGCGAAATTCAGTCCACACTGCCATCTGAAATGGCAACCGCGGCTCTAAACCTGTTCGGCTCTGATTAAAACTCAGCTTGAATGTCGGATGCACGTACGTCTTTCCGTCATCCTTCGTCCATCAGCCGTCCATCAGCCGTAGTCATCGAGAAGTGGTGGCGTGCCATTCTATCGGCAAACCCATTACCACAAGTTTTAGGGCAACATTCCAACATCCATACTTGAAAAAAGAGACAGCATTGGTCGTATATTTTTTACTGTCGCAAAAATATACGATAAAAATATACGATAAAAAAAATATACGACCAATGCTGTCTCTTTTTTCAAGTATACCTGTTATCTGGTCGTAGTGCACAGGACAACATGGAGTCGCCAATCAATTCCAACATCCACTATACCGATATAAGTCAGGCCGCTAAGGGCAACATGCGCCTTTCCATTAACGTATATCCTATAAACAGTGTTGCACAGCCTCACTTCACAAAACCACCAAAAGCTACTGTAGCGTGCATTTATTTATGGACAACCCGAATCGGTCAACCGCCTTCAAGTCACAAATACGAGGTTGTCCAAAAAGTAAATCCCATCGGTTGCGAAATGGAAAGCACAGTTAAAATCGTAAATGTTTTATTTGCAACAGATAGCTACACCTTCCAGCTACTTCTCTTCGCGTCGACGCTACGACTTGGAAATTTGTAGTAGCGTTGTTCCACCTTTCCAATACCCTCACCAATTCTCTACGCTAGTGTGCAGCTCTTTGTCTATGCCAAAATATTTGCTTCATAGCCAGCGGTTCTTATGAGCAGAGGAAGCCAAACACTTCCCGTTGAAAAAGCCTCAGGAGCTTCTTCACTCTCCCTGCAGTTTGCGCCGAGAATTGTCATGAAGAAGGAAATCCATGACACTTGCATTATGTGGGGTTGTATGAAATCAGGCGAAATCTCTCGGCAGGTACCTGTACTTGGCGGTATACATCGTTTTCTAGGCACATTTACGTGCTCACTGCTTGTTTAGAACTGCAAAGTGCAACGTGATGTGATCGACGGGAATCTACAGACATTGCACAGCACATCTGTGTAAAGCTTCAAGCTTTCGTTTCCATTTCGGAAGTAACGTTGTGAACACCCTTCGTGCCATTACATCAGCTTAAAGAAAGGCACACCTATGCTGGTACTGCAGCTGATAATGATGTATACTTGACGTCAAGGAACCATGCTTTGACCTTGTAAAATATCATCGATCCACCAAGCTGTATTTTGAAGCAGTACTTTTCAAATCCGCTTAATAAAGTATAGTTCTAAAGCACAGCCTGGTGCAACGATGAGTTTCTTCACATTTATCTAGGCTGTGGTGCCCACTCAGAAGAAGTCTTACTTTAACCTGCTGTACCCGTGGCTTCAAGATGTACGTTTGACCAAACTGGTTGGCCATACATAAATATACCTTGCAGCAGTTCCGATGGCTTTATGATCCTGTTATTTAAATTGTTGAAAGATAATGTCGCGTTGACCTGTAAGACAGCTCTAAGCTACAGACGTTAGAAACGTAAATGGTCCAGTACAAATTATTGCCTATTTCAACCACAGATGATTGTTTTGTCTACTCATTTACGCCACACCAAGCCAAGTTCTGAGCCCTTGTGTCAAAAACGAATGCAGTCTTGCAGCCTTCATTTTCCTTGGAGACTCTCCACACGGATGTGCCCCTTACGATGCTTTGCGCAGAACAGAGACGCGTTTAGTAAGACGATGTCGAGCCACTGTAGTGTCCGGTGTTGTCGTGGTCGCGCAACCTTTTGCTGCCGTGTCAAGGGAAGCTTCCTCAACGGTCGTTGTGTTGACAGTCCACAGCGCTCTGGACATAGACTCACTTTCATGTCGTTACCTGCCTTGCTGCAAATAGACTAATTTCATGCTCAAAGTACGTTACGTGGATTCATGAGTCTGCATGGCGAGTAAACAGTACTCATTTCATCTCGGATGTAGTCGCGTTGGCCAGTTGAGATTCTACAAGGAGTTCACCATGGCCCTTGCACTGCCGTCGACTCCTTATTCGGAAGATGCTGGTGGGATCCTGACTAGCGCAAGTGCCAACAGCAGGGAAGCAGCAGTCTAGTTAGTCCACAACCCCAACCCTGTCGATTCCCAACACGCGCTGATAAACGTCTCTCGTTTTTGCAGAAGACGTAACACGATCTTCTTACAAGCAAACGACAGTCTAATGTAAAAATAAGTACTCCTGTGACTGCGGTAATGAGTTTATTTCAGAAATTCACATTATGACCGGAAGGTGAACTCACACATTCAGGTTGTCAACAACGAAACAACGGAAAGTCGCTATCGTAGTTCCTCACTGCCGTTAATATCTAAAATTGTGGCATCTGCGAGAGTAAAGCCGAATTGAGTCATGGAATACGCTAAAACATCATCAATAATCGTTGTTGAAAGACACTTTTGGGCCGAGTTAGACAAAGTGGCAGCAAAACAAGGAGGGACGCTGAAGGGACGAATAAATTTATACAGTTTCAGAGAAAGATCTCTGAGACTCGAAATCAGAAGGTGAATATGGTGGGCGCTAGCACCCAAACAGAGACCCAAACTCCTAATAAAGCTCCCTTTTGCCACAGCTGGGGTTACAGGGCGACAGAAGATATAGAAGAGCAAGTGGGGCGTCCTGTGGTGATGGCCGACCAGTGGTGGTACAGGAGAATGAAGTGCAAGACAGTCACATACAAGACAGCACCGTCTGTAACACAAACGGGACAGCAGGCATGCAAGACTCTCCTCCCTCTAGATGGCCGGAAATAGACCTGCAAGGCTTTATCCAAATCTGGAGCTCGCGGCTGTCCTAACCATGGCTTCGCAACACGTGGTTCATGCTGGTCACAAATATGACAGGAAAGTCACCTTGGTAATGCAGGCTGTGAATAGGTACAGCTGAAGTCAATGAATCTCTCCGCTGGCTTCAGAGCACTGCGGGATCTTGTTAAGAACATTTTTGAGAGATGAAATAAAAATTTCGACTTGGATGAGACATATGTTCAATCGCTGCTAGCCAAATGGCGCATATCACTAGTCTGGAAAAAGACACGGCCAGAGTGCAATGCTCACACTTACTTTCCATGACAATGGGCATAAACGTTGGACAGATTAATGCACGTAACAGCAGGCTAGTGGTGCAGGAGCTACACAGAATGGTGGAAAAGAGGCAGTGGTGGAGAAGAGTTGGCTGGATGTACTGCAGTAGCCACTCTCCCATGCTGCGGCTTTATGCCCGCTATCTGGCAACTCATCAGTAGATGAGAAGAGCCTAAGGCTGTGATGATTGTGGCTAATATATCATTAAGAGTCACGGTACTGCCACAACTTTCGAATAGCGACTGCAACGTTGTGGAACTTGAATTACTTTTGGTAGTGCTATATCTACTGAACATATACTTCCAGTACGGAGTAAATATAGAGGAACATCTAGACCATCTCACTCGTGTGACAGAGACGTTGTGGTACCGTACATTAATGTGATATCATCCTTATGGTTAAGTGGTCGTCGGAAGGCAAATGGAGACAAAGTAGGGGAAACAATCATGGCCTTGAAACCTGTGACTGCTAATAGGCCGGTAAAACCCCCCACCTTCACTGGTGAAGGGGGCGATGGCATGAATACAAACACCAAATTAATGACGCCGAGCGCCACAAGTAATGTTAAAACTTGGAGAATACTTGATAAAGTCACCACAAGTGATCATAACTTGCTCAAATTTTTTAAGTGACAGAGAGTGCCACTGGAACATGGAGTGTGAGGTGCAGTCAAACTGCAATAAGACCAATTGGTAATGTCAGGAAAGGGACTGTGGTATTATTACATTAACAGAAGGTGAAAACATGGATAGATACAATGAGTAAGTGTTGAGGCCACTTACCAGAGTGGTGAAGGCAGCTGTACCAAACTGCAGGAGAGCCGAAGCTGCCTCTCCATCGCCATGGTCTGCTGAGCTGCAAGAGATGCGTCAGTCTGTCAGGCTCGAGGTACTACCAGAGAAGTTTCGTATGACAAGAAAAAACAACACTGACTTCAGCAACACTGATAGGCCAAGGAGCTCTTCCAAAAGGAAGTAAGGGCAGTCAGTCTGCGCATCTGGGGACGGTAAATGCTGAACCAACTGGCTACTGACCCCTACAAATTGGTTAGGGAGAAAATAAGATGACCAATGGTGCTATCCACTATCAGGAACGAGGACCATATGACAGACCCCTGGTGAAAAACTGCTGTCTCTTTCTCTGATCCACCCAAATAAGGGTGGACGTTTATGCTGAGTATACCAGTAACACAATGGTGTATGCCATTTTGGAAGAGGAGGTATCTACCCAAACGAAGACGCTGAGAGGGGTAAAGCTGCAGGGTCAGATGGCATCATAGAGAAGGTGGTGCAGTTCCTCGCCCCCCCCCCCCCCCGAGATGGTTGTACCTCTCGCAGAACTGTACGATGAGTGCCTCAGGCTGAGGAAATTCCCCACTATGTGGAAAAAGGCCAATGTCGTGATCATTAAGGAAGGTCCAGATAAGGATCTGGTGGAGGTCAAATCATATTGGCCGATATGTTTGTTGGACGTACTGGGGAAATTTTTTGAGAAGTTTCTGGCAGACAGATTGGCGGCACATCGAGTGCTGTACAGTATGAGTGATGAGCAGTTCTGCTTTCGGCTCGGACGATCAGCGACTGACCCTATGGCCCTACTGGCTGAGGTCTGTGGCTCAACTCCACACAAGTATGTAGTTGGCGTCAGGCCGGACGTCAAAGGTGTCTTTGACCACCTGTGGTCGCCTTCGCTCTTCTTCTGCTTAAGGGAGAAAGAATGTCCAGGGCCGATAAATGATTGTCTTCGGAGGACATGTGGCCTGTAATTGAAGAAGTGTCATGATGATCTCTCCATTGGCTAAAGATTCCGGAATAGTCCCCCATTCGGATCTCCGGGAGGGGACTGCCAAGGGGGAGGTTACCATGAGAAAAAGATTGAATAATCTACGAAAGGATAACGTTCTACGAGTCGGGGCGTGGAATGTCAGAAGCTTGAAGGTGGTAGGGAAACTAGAAAATCTGAAAAGGGAAATGCAGAGGCTCAATCTAGATATAGTAGGGGTCAGTGAAGTGAAGTGGAAGGAAGACAAGGATTTCTGGTCAGATGAGTATCGGGTAATATCAACAGCAGAAGAAAATGGTATAACAGGTGTAGGATGATTCGTTATGAATAGGAAGGTAGGGCAGAGGGTGTGTTACTGTGAACAGTTCAGTGACCGGGTTGTTCTAATCAGAATCGACAGCAGACCAACACCGACAACGATAGTTCAGGCATACATGCCGACGTCGCAAGCTGAAGATGAACAGATAGAGAAAGTGTATGAAGATATTGAAAGGGTAATGCAGCTGTAGGAGAAGGAGTAGAAGAAAAGGTTACAGGAGAATATGGGCTTGGGACAAGGAATGAAAGAGGAGAAAGACTAATTGAGTTCTGTAACAAGTTTCAGCTAGTAATAGCGAATACCCTGTTCAAGAATGCCAAGAGGAGGAGGTATACTTGGAAAAGGCCGGGAGATACGGGAAGATTTCAATTAGATTACATCATGGTCAGACAGAGATTCCGAAATCAGATACTGGATTGTAAGGCGTACCCAGGAGCAGATATAGACTCAGATCACAACATAGTAGTGATGAAGAGTAGGCTGAAGTTCAAGACTTTAGTCAGGAAGAATCAATACGCGAAGAAGTGGGATACGGAAGTACTAAGGAATGACGAGATACGTTTGAAGTTCTCTAACGCTATAGATACAGCAATAAGGAATAGCGCAGTAGGCAGTACAGTTGAAGAGGAATGGACATCTCTAAAAAGGGCCATCACAGAAGTTGGGAAGGAAAACATAGGTACAAAGAAGGTAGCTGCGAAGAAACCATGGGTAACAGAAGAAATACTTCAGTTGATTGATGAAAGGAGGAAGTACAAACAAGTTCCGGGAAAATCATGAATACAGAAATACAAGTCGCTGAGAAATGAAATAAATAGGAAGTGCGGGGAAGCTAAGACGAAATGGCTGCAGGAAAAATGTGAAGACATCGAAAAAGATATGACTGTCGGAAGGACAGACTCAGCATACAGGAAAGTCAAAACAACCTTTGGTGACATTAAAAGCAACGGTGGTAACATTAAGAGCGCAACGGGAATTCCACTGTTAAATGCAGAGGAGAGAGCAGATAGGTGGAAAGAATACATTGAAAGCCTCTATGAGGGTGAAGATTTGTCTGATGTGATAGAAGAAGAAACAGGAGTCGATTTAGAAGAGATAGGGGATCCAGAATTAGAATCGGAATTTAAAAGAGCTTTGGAGGACGTACCGTCAAATCAGGCAGAAGGGATAGATAACATTCCATCAGAATTTCTAAAATCATTGGGGGAAGTGGCAACAAAACGACTATACACGTTGGTGTGTAGAATATATGAGTCTGGCGATATACCATCTGACTTTCGGAAAAGCATCATCCACACAATTCCGAAGACGGCAAGAGCTGACAAGTGCGAGAATTATCGCACAATTAGCTTAACAGCTCATGGATCGAAGCTGCTTACAAGAATAATATACAGAAGAATGGAAAAGAAAATTGAGAATGCGCTAGGTGACGATCAGTTTGGCTTTAGGAAAAGTAAAGGGACGAGAGAGGCAATTCTGACGTTACGGCTAATAATGGAAGCAAGGCTAAAGAAAAATCAAGACACTTTCATAGGATTTGTCGACCTGGAAAAAGCGTTCGACAATATAAAATGGTGCAAGCTGTTCGAGATTCTGAAAAAAGTAGGGGTAAGCTATAGGGAGAGACGGGTCATATACAATATGTACAACAACCAAGAAGGAATAATAAGAGTGGACGATCAAGAACGAAGTGCTCGTATTAAGAAGGGTGTAAACAAGGCTGTAGCCTTTCGCCCCTACTCTTCAATCTGTACATCGAGGAAGCAATGATGGAAATAAAAGAAAGGTTCAGGAGTGTGTAACGCCGGAAATGCATATCCTCCTATTTCCATCTATTGTGCTATTATTTTCTTTCCTTGCTTTGTTACCTCAAGATATGACATTTCTGTCTCTTTGTATATTGTAATTGTTTTACTATTTGTATATTTATGCATTTATGTCGATGTATAATTGGTTTGTTTCGTAAATATTATTTGTATTTTTACGCTGGGTCTTGCCTAGGGAAAACTGCTATCGAACGATTACGTCGATAGGTCGTGTGAAGAATCAAAGTGTGTAGGATCTTTGGTAGTGTTAACTCTGCCGCGTGGAGCGCGGGCTGAGGGAAGGAGTCTGGCGGGAGTAGCGAGTGGAGCAGGTGTGTTGTGTGACGCTCCCGCGAGTTGCCGCGCTTTCGGGGTTTGGCAGCATGTAATTGCGCTCGACTTGCGATGATAGTTTCTGACATGGTGTCGCGGACGGGAAACATTAACTAGCGCACATCAAGAGCCCGTTTCGTCTGGTGACCGTGTCGAGAAGAAGGCGCGCCAACATCCAGCTTCTGCAACAGCGACGGCCGACAATGAGTGACTGTCGCCACCTCCTCGATCGACGGCTTCAAACCTTCAATCAACCATCAAGGAAGACTGGAAGCAAGTAAAGTTTTAGAACTGTATGGCAGACCTCAGCTTTTCAAACTGTACCATTTTCGTAACTATAATAACAGCAACTTAGCATGAACCTTTGTTGCTCATTGTCCCAATTGCATTACCAAGCAGGGTCCCTTCCTTTTCCGAAATGAACCCGAGTGTCGTTGAAATTTAAACGCCAGCACTAAAGTAATATAGCTAATTCTATTTCACTGCTTTAATTTCAAAGTTCAGTTACCTGGCTACAATATTCAGATTACACAAGCACAAATTAAGAGTGCGAGTTTTGTTATCGTATTTTTGCTTACCTGTGACTGCAGCTCAGCTTGGTATGTACTAAATTTTACTATTGTTAATTGTTCAGAATCATTTAATTCAAGTTCAAAGTTAAATCTCTTATTTCCAAATTGCGTAGATTCAAGTAGTTTTTTGGAATGATTGTTGACGTAGTCCAAGACTAACCGTATTTTACTGAATTTCGATGTGCTTCAGAAAGAAAGCTCACTATTAACTTCAGTCACTAAATTAACTTTCGATTTTCCGGTTTTATTAATTCTTTGCTAAATTAAGTCAGGGTGTAGCGAAATTTATTACTTCTGACAAACTTTCAGTTTTCACACTACACGTGTCAACCTTCAGTTGCCACGCTTCTAGTGCTAATTATATGTATAATAACCTTTCTTTTTCAGTTACTATAGTAATTGTCCTTAGGACTGGCGACCGTGATTTCCCCCAAATCTCAAATACCTAATTACCGCTAGTTAATTGTTAACGTAACGGCTGCACATTTACTTTCTTTATTAACTTTACCCCTTTTTAAAATTAATTTCCACCAGTTTCATTAGCACATTTCCTTTCATTTATATGTAACCCTTTCCTCCCTCTTTACCGACAGCTTAACTTCGGTGACGATTGCTTTTCCAAAACTCCCATTAGGTACACGCGGTTTCATCTTTCACTGTCATTAAGGTCGGTAAGTGAGGGGGAGGTTACACGTGGCGACCTGGTGACAGGACAATCTTCAGATTTGAGGTTGTTCTGGACACGAATTTTGCATTGTGCAAATCTCGTAACAAAGTATTGGTTACGTACAGGCCGTTACGTCAGCGAGAATAAGTAGTGTGAGTAATCCTAATTATATTTGAGATTTGGCATTTATATTGAAAATTATTAAAATGAGTGAAGGCAACAATTGCCAAAATTTGGTAGACTTGGATACGGAACAATCGGTCGAACAGTGGGAAACGCGCACCGCGGTAGCCATTGTTCAGGGGCAGGCGGCTAGCATGAAAGACGCGACCACCGAAACGCAACAAAGAGCAGAAATGGAATTCCAAACTTTAGAAAATGTTTCGGAATCGGAAGTGAAAATCAAACCTGAATCCCTTTATGACGAATACGGGGGGACAATTAAAGAGGAAGCCGCTACGGAAGTGGAACCGGTAGTTTCCGGGAATTTAACTGATTTATTGAATGGTTTGATTAACGAAATCAAGAGTCAATCGGCCAAGCTAGACAATCAGAACAAAGCTATTAACGTTGTTAACAACAATGTTGGAGTTGTTAATACAAAAGTTGATAAAATCAAAGAAGATATTGTTCTAATTAATACCGAAATCGGTAATCTTAAACAGGAAATGATAGGCGTTCAGGCGGAAATTGCGAGCATAAATACTCGTTTTTATTCCGAAATTAGCAGAATCGAGAAAAGTGTAGGAGAAGCAGTTGCTCCGATCATCGAGAATAAGGTGACGGAACAAATTCAATTAGTGAAAAAAGAGGATCAACAGAAGGTGGAAACTTTAAAGGCTTTAGTGTCCGAAGTAGACACTAAAGTGAGGGAGCAGGCTAATACCTGCGAAGAGAAAAAGAGGGAACTGGAAACGCTTGCGACAACCACTTGCCAAGTAATTACGAGAGTGTCGGAATTAGAAAAGAAACTTGACGAAAAACAGAGCTATGTGCCAATCTGTGCACATTGTTCGGAATTGTTGACGAAAGAGGAGCGGTTCGACCCCTTGAAAAAAGGCGGTATACACGCGACGGATTTCATTAAAAATTGTGAAAGAGTTTTACCCAGATCATGGACTAATGAGAGAAAAATTAATGCGGTTATTGATGTGCTGGCTGGTGATGCCAAGCGTTGGGGCTTAAACCTCAACATTACGAACCTGACTTTTGACGAGTTTAAAAATTTGTTTCTGGCTGAATACTAGTCAGAGCAAAAACAGCAAAGTGTTTGGCGCGAATTTGTCGTATCGAGGCCTTTCGATGCGAATTCGCGCGGCTCGATGAAGGAGTTTTGTGAGAGCTGGATCCGCAAGTTGGAATATTTGCGTGATCGCCGCACGGAATCCGAAATAGTCTGGGAACTCTACAAGAAGCTTCCAGATGATACAAAACGCTACGTAGGAAGCAATTATAGGACAGTGAATGATTTCCTGGAAAGAGTTGAGGACGAGGACAATTGGCGCAATAATCGCGACAGTGGTAGAGGCCGTGGTAACAACAACGGGTACCACAGCAACCACAACAACGATAACCATGGGAATAATGCATACCGCAACCATGGCAGCAATAACAATAATGGTTCGGACCGTAATAACAATCGGTACAATGCAAATAATAACAGGAATGACGGAAACCAGTATCATACTAGCGTGATACGGGCTTCGCAGAATAGTAATAACGCCAGAGAGTGTGATCAGCCGCCTCAGCAGCATCCGGGGAGCGTATCTGCTGGGACGAGACAGGGAAACCATTAGCCGCGCCGGTGAGGGGCCGAGCGGGCGTGGAGAAATTTTGGCGGCCCAATAACAAGAGAAAACCCAGGTGTCGCCGTTATGAAAATTCCGTATGGAATAATCAACGGCGGGAGAGTGTGCCAGTGTTAAGAGAAAAGAGTGCGCCCACAAGTAGTAGTTCAGCTGTATACACGGCAGTAGAAAATACATTCGCTGTCAGTGAGAACAATTTAAGTAGTGTTCCGGAAATCGATCATAAAGTGGCAGCTGTAATACCCACAGCGGAACTGGAGATTGAGTTTAAGAATGATTTGCAATTGTTGAGAGAAGATCAGATGTCGGATAACACGTCCGTCATCGAGCGAGGGGATGCAGAGAGGGATGAGGTCTGGTTAAGGCAGTTCGGTCGCTTATACGACGAACTAAGAGATTATAGGGGTCTGTATGGGAGAAGTGTTTATGGGGAGCGCGTGCAGGATTTTCCGCGTCTCGTCCCGCAGGAAGATAGTGTTTGTGAAATGATAGAAAGTTCTGGCCCTAATCGGCAGACTTTACTAGAAATAGTTGATGTTAAGGGGGAGCACGAGCAAGATTCGTCGTGTTTCGTCCCGCAGGAGTTAGATGTTGAAGTAGTAACGGAAAGTTCTAGCCCTAACCGGCAGACCTTACCGAAAGTTTCAGTGGTAGAAGTAACCGACCCATCCGACGCAAACCTCCAGTTTAAACATTGCGAGAGTATTAAGGAGAAAGATTGCGAAAATTTTAGTGATAGCCGGACACGATTGGTAGAAAAGCACATAGATTACAACGTGTATGAGGTTAGAGCTGACATTATACGGTCAGACGATAGCAGTGTGGGTTGCGCAGATCTAGCGGAAGTAATTGCAGAAACTACTGGACACATTCCTCCAGGTAGATTGGCGGATGAGATTAATCTGACCAAAGTGGAATCAACGAAGGTGACGATTAATGAATTGATAGCAAAGCAACACTCACTAGTTGACGAGTTACAGGAAAAGGTTTCGGTATTGGAGGCGAAGCTACAGGCTAAGCCTCAGGACATGCGTGTTGAAATTAAAACTGTATGTGAACAGAGGCTGAAAAAGCCGCCAGATAAGCGGGATTTAGGGTCAAAGCCGGATGGTTTTTTCTGGAATGACCTGGATATAGACGAGGATTTACTGTGGGAAAATAAAGAAACAGTCGAGGACAAGTGTAGACAGATAGTAGTGCCTGTTAATATACATGACCTACAACTAAACGTGTTGATTGACACCGGTGCAGAATTGAGTGCTGTATCTGGGAAAATATTTGAGTTACTGAAAGACAGACCTGGCATCGTAGTTATGCCAGTAACAGGAGTGAAAGTTATCGGTGCTACTGGGAAGGTCAGTAAACCGGTCACAAAACAGATTTTTGTCAACTTCGAGATATGTGGGGCACGATTTGAACAAGAGTTTGTCGTCGTGCCAGACTTGACTACGGAAGTAATTATCGGGTTAGATTGGCTATTAAAGTACCGTGCAGTGATTAATTGCGAAAGCAAAACTTTGACATGTACGACACAAGATAAAACAGTAGTAGTTAGCTTTGACGAGGCAGGAGACGGTGTGCATAGGCAATACCAGCCTATACACATTGTTAACTGGCCGGATGGTATTGATGTAGGTATGAATTTGAACTACTGTAATGTGAGAAATTTCGGCGTTGACAAAAGTGTAGAAAGTAAAAGTTTAGTGGAAGAGATAATCAAATTCCCTCCACGGATTGACATTAGTATTGGTGTGAAAAAAGATCGTTTGCGAGAAGTAATGAAGCTAAAAGCCGATGCTCGCATACGTCGTAATGACGCTAAAGCGCGTTTTGCTAAGTTTGCAATCGGAGACTTAGTACTTGTAAAAGCTCATGAGAAATCGAGCGAGATAGACCATGAAATCTCTAAATTTAAGTTTGTTTATAATGGACCATATAAAGTCATTGGTATACCTCACACAAATGCTTATTGCTTAGAGTATCCAAGCTCTGGAAAACGATTAGGTATACGGAATATTGTAGACTTGAAGTTGTACCAACCTAGGATCGATTAATACCACACAATGGGTAATTTGTACAGTATGTAAATATAGAGTGTAAGATTTAAGGATGTGCCATGTTACGATGCTTTTGCCTGACCTAGAGGTCATTAAAGAAGTTGTAATTAATAAGTAATTAATTTTGACTAAATGATTTAAGAGTAACTGATTAGTAATCATCTGAAAAATCCAAGCTGCTAGTTTAAGTTTTCAGCTGAGTCACAGTAGACTAAGCAATGTAAATATGATTTTGTAACTTTCTGTAATATTTCATGAATGTGTGTTTTTATTAGTCATTGCCGATGTACTTAGACGCTGTTTTAAGTTTCAGGCTAGTACATGCGTGTGATGATGGACAGTGTTGAGTTATCCACTGTGATAGTATTAAGGGACTCCTTGAGATTACTCGGGAGTGAGTTTTTCCTAAAGAATCTAGTGAAACGGACGTTCTGGAAACGCCGTTACAAGGGCGAGTGAGATCAAGCGTGCCGGGCAGGCGGGCGCAACAATACTTGCGAGGCGAAGCCGCTGTCGGCTCTTGTGCCGCTGACGGCTCTTGTGCCGCTGTCGGCATTCTTTGTACTTGCGGGTACGGAAGGCGGAACTGTTTTCCTTCCTGGACAGCTGAAAGAATTCTACTGTCAATATTTATGTTTTTTTTCGATCTGCTGTATATTATTTTCTTGTTTAGCGTTAATTGGACATGACGAGAAAATTAATTATGGAAAGATTACATAAAAATGTGTATTCTATGTAATTAATTATTAGTTTGCGTATTTTGATATACCTGTTTTTTATGACCATGTACTCTGATCAATTTTGCAAATAGTATTCCATTTCTTATAGTGTTACGAATTTTAATGATTTTGGAATAGCTAAACCATTTTCTATGTTTTCTATGAATTTTGATATGTTGTCAACCTGTTTTATTTTGTGCAAGATGACAGAGTGGAATAAGATTAGGAGTGTCTCCACTCAATTATTATTGTTTAAAAATTGGTTTACGATTAATTAGACGAATGCTAAATTTTGTTATGTTTTGAGCATATGCATTTCCGCTGTTTCTTTTTTGGGACATTTTCTGAGTCTGTTTACGTTACACGAACATCCTCAGACAATGTGGGGCACGTGTAACGCCGGAAATGCATATCCTCCTATTTCCATCTATTGTGCTATTATTTTCTTTCCTTGCTTTGTTACCTCAAGATATGACATTTCTGTCTCTTTGTATATTGTAATTGTTTTACTATTTGTATATTTATGCATTTATGTCGATGTATAATTGGTTTGTTTCGTAAATATTATTTGTATTTTTACGCTGGGTCTTGCCTAGGGAAAACTGCTATCGAACGATTACGTCGATAGGTCGTGTGAAGAATCAAAGTGTGTAGGATCTTTGGTAGTGTTAACTCTGCCGCGTGGAGCGCGGGCTGAGGGAAGGAGTCTGGCGGGAGTAGCGAGTGGAGCAGGTGTGTTGTGTGACGCTCCCGCGAGTTGCCGCGCTTTCGGGGTTTGGCAGCATGTAATTGCGCTCGACTTGCGATGATAGTTTCTGACATGGTGTCGCGGACGGGAAACATTAACTAGCGCACATCAAGAGCCCGTTTCGTCTGGTGACCGTGTCGAGAAGAAGGCGCGCCAACATCCAGCTTCTGCAACAGCGACGGCCGACAATGAGTGACTGTCGCCACCTCCTCGATCGACGGCTTCAAACCTTCAATCAACCATCAAGGAAGACTGGAAGCAAGTAAAGTTTTAGAACTGTATGGCAGACCTCAGCTTTTCAAACTGTACCATTTTCGTAACTATAATAACAGCAACTTAGCATGAACCTTTGTTGCTCATTGTCCCAATTGCATTACCAAGCAGGGTCCCTTCCTTTTCCGAAATGAACCCGAGTGTCGTTGAAATTTAAACGCCAGCACTAAAGTAATATAGCTAATTCTATTTCACTGCTTTAATTTCAAAGTTCAGTTACCTGGCTACAATATTCAGATTACACAAGCACAAATTAAGAGTGCGAGTTTTGTTATCGTATTTTTGCTTACCTGTGACTGCAGCTCAGCTTGGTACGTACTAAATTTTACTATTGTTAATTGTTCAGAATCATTTAATTCAAGTTCAAAGTTAAATCTCTTATTTCCAAATTGCGTAGATTCAAGTAGTTTTTTGGAATGATTGTTGAGGTAGTCCAAGACTAACCGTATTTTACTGAATTTCGATGTGCTTCAGAAAGAAAGCTCACTATTAACTTCAGTCAATAAATTAACTTTCGATTTTCCGGTTTTATTAATTCTTTGCTAAATTAAGTCAGGGTGTAGCGAAATTTATTACTTCTGACAAACTTTCAGTTTTCACACTACACGTGTCAACCTTCAGTTGCCACGCTTCTAGTGCTAATTATATGTATAATAACCTTTCTTTTTCAGTTACTATAGTAATTGTCCTTAGGACTGGCGACCGTGATTTCCCCCAAATCTCAAATACCTAATTACCGCTAGTTAATTGTTAACGTAACGGCTGCACATTTACTTTCTTTATTAACTTTACCCCTTTTTAAAATTAATTTCCACCAGTTTCATTAGCACATTTCCTTTCATTTATATGTAACCCTTTCCTCCCTCTTTACCGACAGCTTAACTTCGGTGACGATTGCTTTTCCAAAACTCCCATTAGGTACACGCGGTTTCATCTTTCACTGTCATTAAGGTCGGTAAGTGAGGGGGAGGTTACAAGTGGAATTAAAATACAAGGTGAAAGGATATCAATGATACGATTCGCTGATGACATTGCTATCCTGGGTGAAAGTGAAGAAGAATTAAATGATCTGCTGAACGGAATGAACAGTCTAATGAGTACCCGGTATGGTTTGAGAGTAAATCGGAGAAAGACGAAGGTAATGAGAAGTAGTAGAAATGATAACAGCGAGAAACTTAACATCAGGATTGATGGTCACGAAGTCAATGAAGTTAAGGAATTCTGCTACCTAGGCAGTAAAATAACCAATGACGGACGGAGCAAGGAGGACATCAAAAGCAGACTCGCTATGGCAAAAAAGGCATTTCTGGCCGAGAGAAGTCTACTAATATCAAATACCGGCCTTAATTTGAGAAAGAAATTTCTGAGGATGTACGTCTGGAGTACAGCATTGTATGGTAGTGAAACATGGACTGTGGGAAAACCGGAACAGAAGAGAATCCAAGCATTTGAGATGTGGTGCTATAGACCAATGTTGAAAATTAGGTGTACTGATAAGGCAAGGAATGAGGAGGTTCTACGCAGAATCGGAGAGGAAAGGAATATGTGGAAAACACTGATAAGGAGAAGGGACAGGATGATAGGACATCTGCTAAGACATGAGGGAATGACTTCCATGGTACTAGAAGGAGCTGTAAAGGGCAAAAACTGTAGAGGAAGACAGAGATTGGAAGACGTCAAGCAAATAATTGAGGACGTATGTTGCAAGTGCTACTCTAAAAACAAAAAAAGGAGCTATTGTGAGGGGCTACTAACGTGTGAGCCAGCATGTAAATAGCAGTAGGACGTCCTAAGGGCTCTTTCTTGGGGCCACTCCTTTAGGACGTTAACATGGAGCCATTGCTGGAGAGTTTACAAAGTAATGAGGACGTGCTAGAGGTGATAGCCCCCTTCTGCTGGCTGGCGGCCGTAGCCATGAGCACTTGGAAGCAAAAATAGAAAGGGCCATGAATTTGCTAACGGAATGGCGCCACAAAACAAAAAGGAAAATTGCCCCCGACAAGTCTATATAGTTACTTTTGAAAGGACAATTAGTCAGAAACCCACCAATGGGGATTGATACCACTTGTTCGGCCTTGTGAGGCTGGATATCTGCGAATCATTATAGATAAAAAATGGAATTTCATGACACACATTGGAGTAGTAACCCAGAGGTCACTGGAGGTGCTCAAAAATTAGATTGGGATTGAGCACAAAAGGTTTCACTTACCAGCAGACTTAATTAAATTGTACCACAACAGTATTCTTACGTCCATAGTGGGTGACACATCAGGAGTCTGAACACACAGTCACACGAGGGTCACGCCTACCATGACCGTGAGAAGAGTGAACCGAAATGTTACTGCGTTCAGTACATGTCTGGGCGGGAATGTGTTGGTGTTAAAGGGGCTTTGCTCTCGTGACATCAAAATAAGGAAGCAGGCGGCATGATACTGGGTCAAAAAGAAATTGAGAGGACAGCCGTAATTCTAGTGGCTCAGGTTCGGGACAAAGTTATGATTAAAAGGCGGGGGAAGGATCTGTGGCAGGAATCCTGGGAGGCTGAGAAAACTGGACGTATTTTCAGTTACTGCCTATCATTATGGAGCGCTTACAGGGAAAATACTTTAAGCCAAGCAGAGGATTGGTATACTTTCTCACGGGACAAGAACCGTAGCCGATACATCTATGCCGGATTTCGAATTTGGCTGCACCTTTACTGTGGTGCGATGGAAGGCACTCCTGGGGTGGTCTATGAGTTCACCATATACGATGACAATTACCAAACTTTGACACCTACGACCTATTACGATAAGAAGACACTTTTCAAATAGTGAACAATCTGGCTAGCGTTCACTAAATATCTTACGGGAATTCTTGAGGGTCAACAATGATCCTTACGATACAGAAGAAGAAACATGGTCACACCTATCTCATACCGCCGGGGTGCGGAGTGGCCGACCGCCGTTACGGTCCGGATCAGCATCATGGAATGAGGGGGGAGGCAGGTGCGCCACAAACCAAGGACAAGACTTAGATGTAGCAATTAGATTAGAGCAGGAAGTAGTTTAACTGGTAATAGTAAAACAGTAGTAGAACGCAGCAATTATAAAATCTCTTGGGCGAGTGCCATGGGAACTCCCACTGGGATTAGCGCGGTGGTCATGGCAGGTATCCAGTAGGTTTATAAGTACTCTAGTAAAGGCTGTAACGCTGTAGGTAGTGATAGTAGAATCCCAGTAGCTTCAGTAGAGTAAAAGTAATAATGAAAAGAAATTAGTAGCTTGCCCATAATACACTTAGATGTTTCACCACTTGTAGAAAAGTTGCAATTGTAATTATATAAAAATAGGACCCAATAATTAGATTAGATGGTGAGTTGTGTTGTATGATTACTAGCAATAAAGAACTTCTTTATAAAAACTGGCACCACACCGTCACAAATGGTCAAGGCAATTCGAGGAGACAGCAAGAAGAAAACCACAGGCCGGTCATCCACCGAGAGAGAAGTAGTGAAAAACACTCATACGATCTACGAAAGAAGCACCATAAACCCACACTTCAAGCCAGCGGAGAACTGAATGCTTCGCAATCAACAGTGTCACGTGCGTTGTGTAAGAGTTTGCAATTCAGGTTTTACATATTCAAATGTTGCTGGGACTAAAACCAGCCGATAAACCAAAACGGAGAAAATTATGCATTGATTTTCAATTGCGGTCGCAAGTGGATGGTTTCGCAGACAGAATTGTGTTCTTTGACGAAGCCACATTTCCATTAACTGGCAAAGTGAATAAACAATTTGAGAATACGGGGTACCCAAAACCCAATGCCTCTCTTGGACATTAACGGGAGTCAGAAACGTAGTGCTTTCTGCATCATAACCAGCGGCGGAGACTTTGGTCTTTTCTTCACAGGAACAACCTATCTGGGTATTCTTTCTTTCTGGCTGCTGCGTCAATTGACAGAAGTAGTACCTGACTTTATTTTGCAGCAGGATGGAGGCCCGTCACACTGGCATACATCGTACGTAGTCACCTCAACGAATGTCTTACACAATGCTGGATTCGTCGTGCTGGGTCGAATGGTGTGCCTTTCATGTTGTGGTCGCCCAGGTCGCCTCATTTTCGACCAAGAGAGCTTTTCCATTGTGGGTGTGTGAGGCAGGTGGTTTACGTACTCCCATTTTCGCAGCACATACACCAGCTAATGACCGGATAGTCGTCGTGGTTAACTCCATTGACCGGGCTACGTTTGAGTCTGGCAGGAAATGCAGCACCGGATGTGCCTTATCATAAATGGCGCCAACATCGAGCATTTGTAAATACTGTGAGAGGTAACCTTTCAGTCTATACGTGTATTTTAGAAATACACATTACTGTAGCCACAGAAATATTTTCTTTTTGGCCATTCATTTTGAATCACCCTGTAGTATAGACGTTTCGCGTACATTATCTTGCTCGTAATATGTATCTCAAATTACAGATAAATTTTATAGCTCCCCGATACTGGTCACCGAACGCGTCGTAGTCTACAGGAAAGACTGATCGTTAAAAATCCTCTCGCAAAGTATGGGACTCTTGTAGATAGTCAGCACATTGTGCAAATGATGCTCCAGACAAATAAATGTAACTAATGTGAGTAAATGGACGAAAAGATCACACTCTCCCAATCTCTGCGTATATGCTGACAACAAAGCTTACCTAGCTAACGATCGCACCTTGCAACCATGTATCACCATACAAAGTCACCTGAAGTATTATAACAAACGGAAAGTCACAGTAAACACGAGTCGTCATCGTTGGGTGCAACATTCGGTGATTCCATGGTCGCGATTTCAATCTCTCCTTCTAACAGAATAGAATACGAGTATTTGTGACTTTGATAGGAAACTAATCTGAAATCCAAGTCTCCTTGCTATCAGGCACAAATCCAGAAATTCACTAAACTATGTCCTCCTATCGTTATCTTTACACATAAATTCTTCATCTGTCCCCTCCAAAATGATGCCAAATTTTAATGAATCTCTAACCCTTCAAAGTTCGCTGATAAATCACCGTTTTCAGCGCTAAGTTTTACATTTTCTATATTTCATTACTTCTCCTAACAGTTTTCGCAGCATTTCTGCAAACATGATTCTGTATACAGTATCTACTTCAAACATTGGCTACGTCTGGGAGATTTTCTTTATGAGTTTAGCAGAGGTACGGTCAACCGCTTCTCAGCGTTTGCACCAATGAGAGCGTTGTCCATACACATGGCACACGGCCGAGCGGGAGTGGGAGGGGGGGGGGGTGAAGGAGGTCAGTGGCTAATACTTTGGAGGACGATGGTTCAAATACGTGTCCGGCCATCCTGGTTTACGTTTACAGTGTTTTCCCTAAATCGCTCCAGACAAATTCCGAAATAGTTCCTCTGAAATGGTACGACCGATTTCCTTCCCCATCCTTGAAACGTTCCCAGCTTGTGCTCCGTCTGTAATAACATCGATGTCGATCGAACGTTAAACTCCAGTCTTCCTTCCTTCGCCGGGCGCTGTGCCCGAGTGTTTCTAGGCGCTTCAGTCTGGAACCGAGCGACCGCTACGGTCGCAGGTTCGAATCCTGCCTCGGGCATAGATGTGTGTGATGTCCTTAGGTTAGGTTTAGGTAATTCTAAATTCAAGAGGACTGATGACCTCAGATGTTAAGTACCGTAGTGCTCAGAGCCATTTGAACCATTTTCCTTCCTTCCTTTAACCAGCAACGAAGAATATACAAGGAGTGCACAAGAATATAGAAACACCAAACACACATCACCATGTCAGATATGATGTAGGAAAATCTTTGACATTCAAAACAGCTCCTAGTCATCAGGGAATGGATAAACACAGGCCCTCTGTGGTTTCAAGGGAATCTTATTCCACTCTTCCTGAAGAAGTTGGATAGTGATCATGCACTCGTCTCTCCAAAGGAGACCACAGAGGCTAAATAATATTGAGATACGGTGAACGTGGTAGCCATGGGAGATGTAGTATTTAATTTTCGTGTTCACGAAACGGGGCCTGCGTGAACAGGGACCCCGGCGTCTTGGAACACCGCATCAACTTTGGGGAACCAACATCGTACCAAGGGATGAATTTGATTGGCCAAAACTGACATTTACTCCTTGCAGTAATGCAAGTAATGCGGGGCGTAGGTTGCAAGTTAGAGTTACTCCAAGACGGCACAGGAGAGGAATTCGTGGCGGGCCGCATCAAACCTGTCAGAAGACTGATGACTCAACAAAAACAAAAAAAAAACAAAAAATGCGTCTTTGCAGAGCAACCGTAGAACATATGGAATACCACTACGTTATTGTTGTTGTGGTTTTCACTCCAGAGACTGGTTTGATGCAGCTCTCCAAGCTATTCTATCCTGTGTAAGCTTCTTATTATCCAAGCAAGTACTGCAACTTACATCCTACTGAATCTGGTTAGTGTATTTATCTCTTTGTCTCCCTCGACGATTTTTATCCTCCACGCTTCCCTCCAATACTAAATTAGTGATCCCTTGATGCCTCAGAAGGCGTCCTACCAAACGATCCCTTCTTCTAGGTAAGTTGTGCCACAACTTCCACTCCTCCCTAATTCTGTTCAGTACCTACTCATTAGTTACGTGATCTACCCATCTGATCTTCAGCATTCTGCTGTAGCACCACATTGCAAAAATATCTATTCTCCTCTTCTCTAAACTATTTACCGCTCACGTTTCACTTCCATACATGTCTGCACTCCATACAAATACTTTCATAAAAGATTTCATGACACATAAATCTATACTCGATGTTACCAAATTTCTCTTCTTCAGAAACGCTTTTCTTGCCATGGCCATTCTACATTTTATATCCTCACTACTTCGACCATCATCAGTTATTTTGCTCCCCAAATAGCAAAACTCCTTTACTACTTTAAGTGTCTCATTTCCTAGTCTCATTCCCTCAGCATCACCCGACTTAATTTGACTACATTCCATTATCCTCGTTTTGCTTTTGTTGATATTCGTCTTATATTCTCTTTTAAGACACTGTCCATTCCATTCAACTGCTCTTCCAGGTCGTTTGCTGTCTCTGACAGAGTTACAATGTCGTCGGCAAACCTCAAAGCTTTATTTTTTCTCCATGGATTTTAATTCCTAATCCAAATTTTTCTTATGTTTCCTTTACTGCTTGCTCGATATACCGATTGAATAACATCGGGGATAGGTTACAACCCTGTCTCACTCCCTTCCCAACCACTGCTTCATTTTCATGCCCCTCGATTCTAATTACTGCAATCTGGTTTTCGTACACATTGTAAATAGGCTTTTGCTCCCTGTATTTTACCCCTGCCACCTTCAGAATTTGAAAGAGAGTATTCCAGTCAACATTCTCAAAAGCTTTCTCTAAGTCTACAAATGCTCAATCTATCTTCTAAGATAAGTCGTAGGGGCAGTATTTTCTCGGGTGTTCCAACACTTCTACGGAATCCAAACCGATCAACCCGAGGTCGCCTTCTACCAGTTTTTCCATTCTTCTGTAAACAATTCGTGTTAGTATTTGCAGCCGTGACTTATTAAACTAACAGTTCGGTAATTTTCACACCTGTCAACGCTTCTTTCTTTGGGATTGAAATTACTATATTCTTCTTGAAGTCTGAGGGTATTTCGCCTGTCTCATACATCTTGCTCACCAGATGGCTCTCCCAACGCTATCAGAAGTTCTAATGGAGTGTTGTCTACTCCCGGCGGCCTTGTTTCGACATAGGTCTTTCAATGCTTTGTCAAACTCTTCGCTCAGTGTCGTATCTCCCATTTGATCTTCATCTACATCCTCTTCCATTTCCCTAATATTGTCCTCGAGTACATCGCTCTTGTATAGACCCTCCGTATACTGTTTCCACCTTTCTGCTTTCCCTTCTCTGCTTAGGACTGGTTTTCCATCTGAGCTCTTGATATTCTTACACGTGGTTCCCTTTTCAGAACCTTCAACATCGCAGCGCGTCAGCAATCGTTGGTTAATATATTAAAAAACTAGAAACCCGCCTCGATTGCGAAAAAAGTACCTAGTGTCAACCTAGGTAAAGAGTTTATGGCGGGTCATGGCCCATCGAACATAGACCGGTGTGAGGTGGAGGTTACACCATTAAGTTAAGTAACGGTTTAGACTTTGTACATATGTACTGTTTGAGTTACCCTTTCTTTCATTTATAAATGTATAGCTATGGTGTTCTTTTAATTATTGACGAAGGTTTTCTTAGGTATTTGTGGGTTTTATTGTTCTGAAGAAGGTGTAGTTATCTACGCCGAAACCTAGGTTAACACTAGGTACTTTTTTCGCAATCGAGGCGGGTTTCTAGTTTTTTAAGGTTCCCTTTTCTCCAAAGGACTCTTTAATTTTCCTGTAGGCAGTATCTATCTTACCCCTAGTGATATATGCCTCTACATCCCTACATTTGTCCTCTAGCCATCCCTGCTCACAATTAAATTCAATATCTCTTCTGTTTCTCAAGGATTTCTACTAGCCCTCGTCTTTTTACCTAATTGATCCCCTGCTGTCTTCAATATTTCATCTCTCAAAGCTACCCATTCTTCATCTACTGTGTTTCTTTCCCCTATTCTTGTCAATCGTTCCCTAATACTCTCTCTGAAACTCTCTACAACCTCTGGTTCTTTCAGTTTATCCAGGTCCCATCTCCTTAAATTCGTACCTACCACTATATGGCTGCCAAAATCTTCACCCAATCCCCTCTACGTCTCATTTGTAGGACGTAAACTCGGCCAGATGTTGGACACTGTGAGAAACAAGATTCATCCGAAAAAATTACTTTCTTCCATTGATCGCCAGTCCATAGTTCATGGCTTTCGCACCACATTTTCGTGTTAGAGGAATTTGTACCAATGATGAGTGGTTTTCGAATTCCAGCTGGCACTGCAGTTCCGTGTTTACGGTGATCCTTTCGTTTTGGTTTGGTGCTGTTAGGATTCGCGAGTGCGACATTTAGCTCTGCAGTGTATTATCGTCACAATCCTCTTCACTGACTTTCAGTAACGATCGCTCAACATACTTTCGCCCGCGTTATGATTCAGTGAATGACGTTTTACCGCTTTCCTTGTATGCGCTATAAATCTTCGATATTGTGCCTCTTGAAACACCATAAATTCAGGAAACTTGGTTACGGAAGCACCCACTATACGAACACCAACTATTTGTCCACTTATAATTCACTTAGTTCCGACATAACACACTCACTAGTAGACAGAATACGATTCTGGCCAAGACTGACACTTGCAACATATTGAGAACATTGCACTGGTGCCGTTCGTCGTCAAATACAGCACCGCAACCTGCAGATTTTATATTAAACATGCACTTCTCGCGGCGTTGTCACATTTTCGTTTAATCCCGGTATCTTTAGAATACACTGCTCTTGTATATTCCGCAGCGAGGCGAAGATATGTTTTGTGCTAAGTGCGCCTTGTCGCTGGGTTGCTTCTTGAGATGGTTTATAATATAGCGGTTAGCCGTAGGCATTGAATACCTGAAAAACTTTTTCGTTACTCATTCTTGTGTTGTTTACGTTTCATAGTTCGAGTTCCACTAATTCGCGTTGTGAAACTACTATGAAAAGATCGCGTCGACATATGTCCCAAGTCCCGTTACGTCCATTTTATATCTTTCTGAGGTCAGAGGCTTGGTACTGAATCCGACATACATCATTTCCCACGAAGAGTGTTACTGTCAATTAAGTATCTCTTTCCTTAGCTTATTAAATACTTTGTGTCGTGTATAGAAGATCTATTCTGGCAATGAACACGTATTTGTATTTTACTTAACACTTGTTATTTGTGCGTACAGAGGGCCAGTACTATTCTGTTCATTTGATTTCTCAGGTGTATGAAGTGGCACCGAAACATTTTCTCTTATTTCGATTTCCCTGGCATTTATCTGTTATTTAACTACGTTAACGAGAATGATACATCGTCATCATTGTACGATCGAACAATACAATACACGTAGCCTTTAGCTGTAATGACTGTTCATTTTGCACCAAAGATTGCATCCCCCATTCTGAACATTTCATATCCTACACCATGCAAGCTTTTTTCCGTAAATAAGGAAAGTAGATACCAATGGTCTAAGGGTAGCGTCTTGGTCTTCGGTCCCCGGTTCGAATCCCGCCACTGCTTAAATTTTGATAAGTAATCAGCACTGGCGACCGAAGACTTCCGGCATAAGAAGTCATCTTCAATCCTGCAATGGTCTTGTCAAAGAGGGCGGAAGAACGGACAGTGGTTCGGGTCACTCTCTTGTCCAAGGGGTGGGAAACTGCCCCTAAAGGCGGAAGAATCAGCAATGATCAACGGCATGAGGATGCAGAAGTCAACGGAAACCACTGCATTACAGACACGTAACGTGTATTCACGAGACATGTAGCCTGTAATTGAAGAAGTGTCATTATATTCTCTCCATTGGCAAAAGATTCCGGAATAGCCCCCCATTCGGATCTCCAGGAGGGGACTGCCAAGGAGGAGGTTACCATGAGAAAAACATTAAATAATCAACGGAAGGATAACGTTCTAGGATTCGGGGCGTGTAATGCCAGATGCTTGAACGTGGTAGGGAAACTAGGAAATCTGAAATGGTTCAAATGGTTTAAATGGCTCTGAGCACTATGGGACTTACCTTCTGAGGTCATCAGTCCCCTAGAACTTACAACTACTTAAACCTAGCTAACCTAAGGACATCACACACATCCATGCCCGAGGCAGGATTCGAACCTGCGACCGTAGATGTGAAAAAGGAAATGCAAAGTCTCAATTTAGATATATTAGGGGTCCGTGAAGTTAAGTGGAAAGACGACAAGGATTTCTGGTCAGATGAGTGTAGGGGTAATATCAACAGCAGAAGAAAATGGTATAACTGGAGTAGGATTCGTTATGAATAGGAATTGGGGAAAGTGTGTTACTGTGAACAGTTCAGTGACAGGTGACAGCGTTTTTCTTATTAGAATCGACAGCAAACCAACACCGACAACGATAGTTCAGGTATACATGCCTACGTCGCAAGGAAGGGGATAAGATAGAGAAAGTGTAGGAGCATATTGAAAGGATAATACAGTAAGTAAAGGGGGATGAAAATCAAATAGTCATGGGGGACTTGAATGCAGTTGTAGGGGAAGGAGTAGAAGAAAAGGTTACAGGAGAATATAGGCTTAAGGAACGAGAGAGAAGAAAGACTAATTGAGTTCCGTATCAAGTTTCAGGTAGTAATAGCGAATACCCTGATCAAGAACCACAAGAGAAGGAGATATACTTGGAAACGCCGGGAGATGGGGGAAAATTTCAGTTATATTACATCATGGTCAGACAGAGATTCCGAAAAGAGATACTGGATTTAAGACGTACCCAGAAGCAGATATATACTCAGATCACAATATAGTGATGAAGAGTAGACTGAAGTTTAAGACATTAGTCAGGAAGAATCAATACGCAAAGAAGTGGGTTGCGGAAGTACTAAGGAATGACGAGATAGGCTTGAAGTTCTCTAACGCTATAGATACAGCAATAAGGAATAGCGCAGTAGGCAGTACAGTTGAAGAGGAATGGACATCTCTAAAAAGGGCCATCACCGACGTTGGGAAGGAAAATATAGGTACAAAGAAGGTAGCTGCGAAGAAACCATGGGTAACAGAAGAAATACTTCAATTGATTGATGAAAGGAGGAAGTACAAATAAGTTCCGGGAAACTCAGGAATACACAAAAACAAGTCGCTGAGGAATGAAATAAATAGGAAGTGTAGGGAAACTAAGACGACATGGCTGCAGGAAAAATGTGAAGACATCGAAAAAAAATCATTGGGGGAAGTGTCAACAAAACGACCATTCACGTTGGTGTGTAGAATATATGAGTCTGACTTTCGGCAAAGCATCATCCACACAATTCCGAAGACGGCTAGAGATGACAAGTGCGAGAATTATCGCACAATCCGCTTAACAGCTCCTGCATCCAAGTTCCTTTCAAGAATAACATACAGAAGAGTGGAAAAGAAAATTGAGGATGCGCTAGATGACGATCAGTTTGGCTTTACGAAAAGTAAAGACACGAGAGGGCGAATTCTAACGTTGCGACACGAGAGGGGGAATTCTAACGTTGCGGTTAATAAGAGAAGCAAGACTAAAGAAAAATCGAGACACGTTCATAGAATTTGTCGCATTGGGAAATGCGGACGACGATATAAAATGGTGCAAGATGTTCGAAACCCTGAAAAAAGTTGGGGTAAGCTACAGGGAGCGACGGATCATATACAATATATACAACAGGCAAGAGGGAATAATAAAAGTGGACGACCAGGAAGGAAGTGCTCATAAAAAAATGGTTCAAATGGATCTGTGCACTATGGGACTCAACTGCTAAGGTCATCAGTCCCCTATAACTTAGAACTACTTAAACCTAACTAACCTAAGGACATCACACACATCTGTGCCCGAGGCAGGATTCGAACCTGCGACCGTAGCGATCGCGCGGTTCCAGACTGTCGAGCCTGGAACCGCTCGGCCACCCCAGCCGGCGAAGTGCTCATATTAAGAAGGGTGTAAGACATGGGTGTAACCTTTCGCCCCTACTGTTCAATCTGTACATCGGGGAAGAGATGATGGCAATAAAATAAATGTTCAGATGTGGAATTAAAATTCAAGGTGAAAGGATATCAATGATACGATTCGCTGATGACATTGCTATCCTGACTGACAGTAAAGAAGAATTACATGATCTGCTGAACGGAATGAACAGTCTAATGAGTACAGAGTATGAATTGAGAGTAAATCGAAGAAAGAGGAAATAATGATAAGTAGCAGAAATGAGAACAGTGAGAAACTTAATATCCGGATTGATGGTCACGAAGTAGATGAGGTTAAGCAATTCTGCTAGTTAGGCAATAAAATAACCCATGACGGATGTAGCAGGGACGAATTCAAAACCAGACTATCACTAACAAAAGGGCATTCCTGGCCAAGAGAAGTCTCCTAGTATCAAACATAGGCCTTAATTTGAGGAAGAAATGTCTGAGAATGTACGTCTGGAGTACAGCATTGTATGGGTGTGAAACATGGGCTGTGGGAAAACTGTAACAGAAGACAATCGAAGCCTTTAAGATGTGGTGCTCCAGGCGAATATCGAAAATTAGCTGGACTGATAAGGTAAGGAAAGAGGAGGTTCTAGGTAGAATCGGAGAGAAAAGGAATACGGGGAAAACACTGATAAGAAGAAGGGACAGGATGATAGGACATCTGTTAAGACATGAGGGAATGACTTCCATAGTACTAGAGGGAGCTATAGAGGGCAAAATCTGTAGTGGAAGACAGATGTTGCAATACACCCAGCAAATAATTGAGGACGTAGGTTGCAAGTGCTAGTCTGAGACGAAGAGGTTAGCACAGGAGAGGAATTCGTGGCGGGTCGCATCAAACCAGTCAGAAGACTGATGAGAAAAAAAGGTTCACATCTCCCCTGTTCAGTGACAGACTATAAGTCAGGTTGTTGAAAAAGATTCACCACTGCTGGAATATTAGAGAAGATTTTTCGTACTGACTTACGTTCAAATTCCTGTCACTTTCCATTGTGCTATCAATGTGTAAACTTCTCAGGTAACTTTCGTTTATCGTTTTGTAGTCAGACTGTGTTCGTTAATTAGTACAATCGATTATAACTTTGTCTGTGATAAAGCATAGTTTTCCCAAATCAAAGTATTTTGGCATTTACGTATTTTCACTAGTAATCCACTCCACTTACACCCTCCAACTTTAAAGTTCCATTGTATCTTCGGGAGAATGTGTTCTCCTTCCGAATTCATGAGTCTTTTCCAACTCAAACCCTGTAACAACTAATCCAAGTCCATCACTTCCTCCTTTTCATAGAATACCTACACATTCAGTTAACATCCAGAGAAACCTTAATCGTAGCACCAATAAACACTCACTGAGCAGTTAGACTCATATCCCTACGTACATTTAACACTACGTCTTGTCCATTACCTTCCACCAAAGCTGCAAACAACTCCAATTTCCCATCCCTGAAATTCGCCCCGACATGTAACCCTCGTAGCAGCCACAACAACCACGCCTCTTATCAACATCTCCAATTGTCCCCCAATTTACTTCCTCTCCTCTCTTTGCTCGCACATGGTTGTTCAGGGTCCCATTACAGCCAACATCATTTCACCTCCATCATAAGCATGATCGTTTTCGTACACCGTCACCACCATCATATTATAGCAGCTACAGCATCGTCTCTAAGAGTTTTAAGAATTTTAAAAATTGCCGGTTTTTAAATATTGATAAGACTGTCTTATTATAAATTACAGAAACGTACTTCATGTGTAATGTAAGGAATATTTACCAAGTTGTGCGTTTCCTTGTATTTAACTATTGTAATACTCTGTTGTCGCAAGCAAGTGTTACCAACAGTAATGAAACCCTCGGTGCATTAAAGAGAGTAGTTGCATCGGATCCGTACGAGACGCTTACTCGATTACAAATTATCCCGCACACAATTGTCTTATTGTGCGACTTGCTGGTAGCTCGGAGTCGGGGTCATTTCCTAGCACGGATCGTAAATACACTCCTGGAAATTGAAATAAGAACACCGTGAATTCATTGTCCCAGGAAGGGGAAACTTTATTGACACATTCCTGGGGTCAGATACATCACATGATCACACTGACAGAACCACAGGCACATAGACACAGGCAACAGAGCATGCACAATGTCGGCACTAGTACAGTGTATATCCACCTTTCGCAGCAATGCAGGCTGCTATTCTCCCATGGAGACGATCGTAGAGATGCTGGATGTAGTCCTGTGGAACGGCTTGCCATGCCATTTCCACCTGGCGCCTCAGTTGGACCAGCGTTCGTGCTGGACGTGCAGACCGCGTGAGACGACGCTTCATCCAGTCCCAAACATGCTCAATGGGGGACAGATCCGGAGATCTTGCTGGCCAGGGTAGTTGACTTACACCTTCTAGAGCACGTTGGGTGGCACGGGATATATGCGGACGTGCATTGTCCTGTTGGAACAGCAAGTTCCCTTGCCGGTCTAGGAATGGTAGAACGATGGGTTCGATGACGGTTTGGATGTACCGTGCACTATTCAGTGTCCCTTCGACGATCACCAGTGGTGTACGGCCAGTGTAGGAGATCGCTCCCCACACCATGATGCCGGGTGTTGGCCCTGTGTGCCTCGGTCGTATGCAGTCCTGATTGTGGCGCTCACCTGCACGGCGCCAAACACGCATACGACCATCATTGGCACCAAGGCAGAAGCGACTCTCATCGCTGAAGACGACACGTCTCCATTCGTCCCTCCATTCACGCCTGTCGCGACACCACTGGAGGCGGGCTGCACGATGTTGGGGCGTGAGCGGAAGACGGCCTAACGGTGTGCGGGACCGTAGCCCAGCTTCATGGAGACGGTTGCGAATGGTCCTCGCCGATACTCCAGGAGCAACAGTGTCCCTAATTTGCTGGGAAGTGGCGGTGCGGTCCCCTACGGCACTGCGTAGGATCCTACGGTCTTGGCGTGCATCCGTGCGTCGCTGCGGTCCGGTCCCAGGTCGACGGGCACGTGCACCTTCCGCCGACCACTGGCGACAACATCGATGTACTGTGGAGACCTCACGCCCCACGTGTTGAGCAATTCGGCGGTACGTCCACCCGGCCTCCCGCATGCCCACTATACGCCCTCGCTCAAAGTCCGTCAACTGCACATACGGTTCACGTCCACGCTGTCGCGGCAGCTACCAGTGTTAAAGACTGCGATGGAGCTCCGTATGCCACGGCAAACTGGCTGACACTGACGGCGGCGGTGCACAAATGCTGCGCAGCTAGCGCCATTCGACGGCCAACACCGCGGTTCCTGGTGTGTCCGCTGTGCCGTGCGTGTGATCATTGCTTGTACAGCCCTCTCGCAGTGTCAGGAGCAAGTATGGTGGGTCTGACACACCGGTGTCAATGTGTTCTTTTTTCCATTTCCAGGAGTGTATTTTCTTACCTAGCGCGCTCTTTATTTTAAATTATTGCTTCTCACTTTGACAGTATGCCAACACATCACTCTGTCTAAGCATTGATGAAGGAATAGCTACGGGCTCGCAACTGTAAAACAGCAACGGAACGTGAAAAAATGTTATTTGTTGTTGGCGCACTGTGTACATTGGCGCGCACGCTCGAGGGTAACATTTCAAATATTTTTGACTGAAAATTAGCCAGTGCCTACTGGCGGTTTGCTCTCATTGAGGGTAACTATAGAAAATTATAAAAAATTAAACGAAATGATTGAGAAGGCATGCTACTGCTTAAGTACGCTACAGTCAGCTAGAGAAGTCAACCACATCCATTAGGCAGCTACGAGAGTTGTAACGGTATCACCGACCACCTTAAATGGCAATCGATGGTAACGTTAAATCTCCTCGAAAACTTTTGAGAAAAATTGTGACGGTGAGATAACCTAATGGTAGCAAAACAGTCAGACTGGGATTCGTTTCCGAAACACTCCAGCAGAGCACAACCGATAGTAATCAGGTGTGTCAGGAACAGACATTCACCCAGTAAAACAGCAAGTTGTAATATTACGTATTAATATCGGTCGCCAGCTTAATTAGCCATTTTGTGTCAAGCAATATAATAAAACAGAAGACAGTGGAAAGGCAAACCTAACGTTGCTTGACATACACACTAAACTCCTTCTTTATATCCGTTCACACGACAACACAGTTACCTAACCTTGCAGATAAATGTGCTACTAACTTGGAAGTCAGATAAACAAAGGGCCAGTGAGATAGCAAACAGTGACATATGTCTCTCAACATCAAGTTGCTTAAATGAACTAGATGCAGCAGTTTATAAAACCAATCACCAACACTCATGAAAGTAATAGTAATACTAAACAGGGAAGAGCGTGAAATGATTCTGATTTAAATCAGAGGTCTATTAATGATCATACCCTATAACATAATTGCTTCGTACAGGGTCTTTATGCCTGTGCATTAACCAACTTGCATTAGAATCGCTAACACGGTAAATATTTCTTTCTTAAGCTCAGTTTGAAGCAATTAAATAGAATGTAAATCTAACTACACTGGCTTCGTAGGAGTCTTTGCTTTGCTTCATTACTTAACTAGCCTAGCTCATGAGGACCCTTAAACATTCGTGATTTGACGAAGCATGCTCATTAACAAAACTACATGAGAAATGGTAAGTATTCTCATCAATAGTTATTATTTAATTAAATCACAAAAAACTAACTCTTTAAAAGGAAATGTGCTTTGATAAGCAGTCTTTTAACCTATTCAATATGTAGTTGGCCGTGCAAATACCAACACAACATGAAATTCAAGTTCAAACACAATCTCATGAATTGAACACTGATAAAACATTGTAATTCTGATAAAAGTGCATAAATGAAATCATTAATTATCTTTTTCCCTTCAGATCAATATTATTGTTCTTTAACTAACAACTTTACTATTTTCAGGCAGCTTTTCAAGCAAGGCAAATTATTTAAGGAAATGACTGCAGATTGATTTAAAGACGCACTGTAAGTGGAGTATTTCTCAAACTATAAAACCAAATTTTAAATAGTATAACTCGACATACTAGAAAGCAAATACAACTATTTTTACAGTTGCCGAATAAGTCTTTCCATAATAAATTAGTAAATTCGGAATTAAATTCACTAGAGTAGGATTCCAGTCCAGGTATGTGATTTGAGATAATCACTGGTACAAGACAGGGCTTTTAATAACAACACTATTATTATTAAAATCAACCAAATTTCACAAATAAGTGATCCATTTACAGAGTGCCAAATGTAAAGAACTTAGAGGAAGGCTGACGGCACTGGTGCGTAATTTGCAGTGTCTGTTCACATGGTGGCGATGCAGTCATGGCAGTACTGTTGGCCTCGCCCTGTTGCAGATCATCTTGGCGTCGGAATTATATGTTTAAAGGACCAAAAACCATGCCATGATAATAGTATCACCAAATACAGCATCAGAGGCCCATAACTACTGCCCTTAAACTCCTCTGGCCTCAAAATTCCAAGAATATTAGCCACAATGATTCGCTACTGCTGCTGAGATATTAACCACAGCACTGCTGAGCCCAGACTCCTTACGCGTCACAAAGGACAAGTTGTCACTTGCGCGCCAACCACACCTTTTCCACTCCGCCAGGCTATTTCGGCAGCTGCGGGGCTTCCCCACGTCTTACATGCAACCCTACGTTCCCTAAATATGAAGGAAGTCATTTACAGTACATTACATAGCAATCATTCCAGTAGTTATTTAAATCGACAAGCACAGTTCACACAACATCGTGTGTACATATGTGTACATAGTCAAAGATTTCCGATGAAAGATTTAACACTCTACATAAGCAGCACTACAAATTGATGTAGAAATATCGATACAGATACAAAATAGGTCGAAAATTGGTGTTACAGAGTACGTAACAAATTAATTGGAGAAAACCAGTGGGTTTATAACCTAGATGAAGCATTTCACTCGCACGACCCAAACCAACACCGACTCAAAGGAAGGCCTCGGCGCTTGTTGGTGACGTCACGTCAGCTAGGCACGGCGAACGCCAAGTCTGTTGCAGACAGAAACGCCTGGGCGTTCTTATCACTATAAATCTCTTATTTTTGGACAAAATGTTTGGTATTGTTTTGGATTCTGCAGTTTTATTTAGATGAAAGATTTTCTTACTAACGTATAGCTACAAATGAAGATCATAGTTCTGTATTACTGAATCCTGTCGAAACAAACGTAGATGAATATGAGAAGATGTTTTGCCCCATTGCAAGATTCGGAAATTTTACATTCAAGTAACTATATTTACTTGATCCATTTTGTTATCGAAACTTACCCCAAACCCCTTACAATGAACTCGTTTCATTTATTTATTTATTTTCGTTTGACATCGTCACTGGAAATGTGAACTAATTTACATGTGTAAATGTCCAACTGTGGCCAGTCATTAGATTACAGTCGTTTTCAACTAAAGGAATTCTAAACAGGAAACAAAATAGCTTCATACATCGAAAATACTGCTGAGCTTAAACTTTTTTAAACATGCACATTAGAAAAGATAAATATTCCCCTCTTGCAACTGAAAGAAGAAACTGTATAAGATAAAAAAAATTATTAGAGAAAACAAGTGTCTCTCTTTTGCCTCTTCTTCTGTCCCCCACCCCCTCCACCAGCGTGTACAATCGCAAGATATTTCATTAACATTCAGTGCTCCTCACCCCATAGTCATCCAAGATACCTAAAGAAGAGCACCAATATGTTCACAGTTTCTTGTAAAAGCAACCCAGTAGAAGCGTAACTTCCTCAGATTTACAAATAAGGTAAAGACGCACGAATTCTGTTGCTGCTGGACCATGAAGTTGTTTTTGTATGTTAATCCTTAAAACAGGTGGAAATTTAAGTTCAGAAGTACACTATTTGTTAAGAAGTGTAATGAAATGCACAAGTAATTGATTGCAGAAATCTCTCAGAATAATGTGTGTTGGTCAACTACCGCCAATAGTTTCACATTTTCGTGTGTCAGAGAGGGAGACACCACCATTATGAGTATTCCTGCAACAGACCTGGCGTTCGCCGTGCCTAGCTGACGTGACATCACGAACAAGCGCCGAGGCCTTCCTTTGAGTCGGTGTTGCCCAAACGCGATTATTGTTTGATAACATGAAGTGACTTGTCCAGGCTCGGTACGCAGGGACTCACTCCCAAGTAGGCAAGGAAAAATAAGTTTATTAACAACAACATAAAATCTAATTCCACAGTGCTGTCGCAGACAGCTATTTGATTTGACACATGGAAGTTACGACAAATTCTGTTGGTGGAGATAACTGTCTCTTTTGGAGCACTTAAGTACTCTAAATGAGGATTGTAACTGACGTAGTTGACAACTTCACTGACTCTAAAAAGGCAAAAGTCTATCTCCGGGATAATTGTTTGCCTAAGAACACATACAGTGGCAAGCCGCTGAGTGCTGAAGTGATGGTGCCGGAGCTTCGTGAGGCCACGTCGCAGCATAGCGTGGACGTGAATGGCTGGGATGTCGATTTAGGCTGCATAGGTGACGTTCTTCACTGTTGTGAGCAGTCTCCAACTGGAGGAAACAGGTTACAATGTCGGCGGACGAATCTGGCGATCATTATTTGCGGCCACGTGATAAGGCGGAAGAAAATGTACTAAAATGGTTCAAATGGCTCTGAGAACTGTGGGACTTAACATCTGAGGTCATTAGTCCCCTAGAACTTAGAACTACTTAAACCTAACTAACCTAAGGACATCACACACATCCATGCCCGAGGCAGGATTCGAACCTGCGATCGTAGCTGTCGCGCGGTTCCATACTGAAGCGCCTAGAACCGCTCGGCCACTTCGGCCGGCCTCAAATGTACTGACGGAAAAATATCACAACACCAAGAAATAACCCAGGGCAACGATGGAAAAACTTTTTTGCTGAAAATACCTTATTATTAAGTTTTTCAGGGTGGGAAATCGAAATATGATATTTAAAGAACTGTATCACCCACCGTTTCTTCACACTATACAGTTAAATTTATTACATTAAAGATTTTAACAGCTTTTATATAGTTAAAACAATTTGAAAAGGAGGTGTAATGAATGTACATGACGTGGGTAGCACTGCTGAAAAACATTTGCTCGCAAAAGAGGTCGATTCTGTTCTTGTGTTAACAGATGATGTTTTGTTTACTGTCAACTTAATCTCACTTTCCCGTTTGCTGTATATGTGCTGAGTACAATGTCTAATCGGGGTTCTAAAAACTCTGCTGATGGTTTTTGTTATATTTGTGTTGAATTTGTGATTAAAAAACACGAAAGAAACGTTACAGACTTTGTGAAAAAAGTTTATCTATCATACTGTGGATCTAAATTTGGTGATCAAAATAAATCTTGGGCGCTGCATAAGGTATATGATGTGTATGTTGAAGATCTGAAAAAATGGTCCAAAAAGGAGAACAAAGCCTTTATATTTGCTGTTTATATGATATGGAGGGAGCCAAGAAATCATTCCGATGACTGCTACTTTTGCAGTGTTGGTATTACTGGTCAGAATTCGAAAAACAAGAAGGTAATAAGCTAACCTAACCTTCCGCCCGGCACACGACCACTAGCGCATGGTGTAGATTTTCACCAGGACATTAAAGTGATGGAAAAACGCTACCAAGGCTGCTGAAACACCAACATGATGGGGGACTACTGCTAGCCACTTCACCGAGAAGTTCAGCAAGCGACTCTTCATAGAAAAAGCTACAGAAGAAGCTTCAAAGAAAAAAGAGAAACAGAATACAAACCAATTCCAGCTGACAAGTGAAACCTCTATTAACACATATCATTGTTTTAAGTGGCTTACTGTAAATACAAACCATGCTTATGTTGTAACAAAGCATTTCATTAATTTTCCCGTTCACCGTATAGCATAGAATTTCTATACTATAAAGTAAAAAGCATATTGCTCGAAAACTGAAGGTAATACAAACAAAACTAAGGTTAGATTTGGATTCAGCTCATAAAAATCTATAAAGATCAGTTACCAAAGTAAAAAAAGTTTTTTCAAAAGAAATTTTTCGTTGGCCTTTGTAATCAGTGTAGAGCAATGAAATTTCGGGAATAAATTTGCCTAGGTACCATCTATAAGTGATTAACATTACAAGATCACAGTTTAATGTAAGCGCGAGATAAGCCGTTGCAAATATGGAATGCAGGTACGTTAATAATCAGTGTAACCGCCAAAATGTTGAATGCAAGCATGCAGACTTGCATGCATTATGTTGTGCAGGTGCCAGACGTCAGTTTTTGGAATGGAGTTCCATGCCTGTTGCTCTTGGTTGGTCAATATAGGGACGGTTAATGCTGGCTGAAGGTGAGCTGTCGTCCAGTGATGTCTCATATGTGCTCGACTGGAGACAGATCTGGTGATCGAGCAGACCAAAGCAACACATCGACACCCTGTAGAGCATGTTAGGTTACAACAGCCGTTTGTGGGCGAGTGTTATCCTGTGGAAAATATGCTCTGGATTTCTGTTCATGAATGGTAGCGTAACAGGTCGAATCATCAGACTGACGTACAAATTTGCAGTCAGGGCGGGGGTATAACCACGAGACTGCCCCTGCTATTACACAAAATAGCATACTAGACCACAAGTCAAATTGTAGGTCCAGTACGTCTAGCGCGCAGACAGATTGCATGCAGGCCCTCAACTGACCTCCTTCTAACCAACACATGACCATCAGTGGCACCGAGGCAGAACCAGCTTTCATCAGAAAACCCAACAGACCTCAACCCTTCCTTCCAGTGAGCTCTCGCTTGACGCCATTGAAGTCGCAAACGGCGGTGGTTTGGGGTCAGTGGAATGCACGCTGCTCAAATTTCTGCTGAAGATGCAGCACGATGAGCTAGAGTTACACACCGAACACAATGGTCTTCTCTCTCGGTAGTGCAACGTGGTGGTCCTCTTCCTACCGTACGTTACCGTGACCAACGCTGCCAGGAATCATTTACAGTGGCTACATTCCAACCAAATCTTTCTGTAATATCGTAGAACGAACATCCAGCTTTTCGTAGCCCTATTTCACATCTCGTTCTACTCACTGAGGTGTCGATAATGGCGTCTCTGTCGCTTTAAAGCGACACTCAGCTCGCCACGTCCAGACTCAAACGCCGAAAACTCTCAAGATCGTTACAGCGTGTATTTAAAGCATGATTTGCATCCTCTTAGGCAACTGATGCCAAAATCGAATAGACATCATCTTTTACATGGAGAAAAACGGCTACAGAGTTTCGTTCACGTCGAACAACTTCTTGGTGCTCCGATTTTTTTCTGTCAGTACAGATCCGTGATGGCTGCGCCTCTTAGAGACGACATGGCTGAAACCTGTAAGCGAGGAGAGCGTCCTGTGTCACGACTGCCCTAGACAACACTCTGTGGTTATCGTAGTCGTTCGAAACTCGCGTTGTTTTGGCTCTCGTGGCCTCTGAGGACTTGAGTATCAGTTACCTGCGGCGCTGTACTGCCATGTTAGTAGGCTATATGCCCAGACACACAGACACAGCATCGATGATCGTCGGCCTGTGACTGTTGTTATGTCAGCCTAATGGATGATGTAGATGGTATTGAGACAAGCACTGTACCAATGTAAGTGGGTTTATGAACTCAGCACAACAGCATTAAAGCAGTACTCACTCCAACAGAAAATGAATTTCATCTCAAGGAGACCATTTTTTTGTTTAATTAACGTGGAATTAATGAATCCTTGATGAGATTAATTTACTTTAGTGCATCAATTACAGTCAAATATATTTTATGATGAGGTACTGCGAGTATCCTGGGGCTCGGTAATAAATTAAAGATAAGAAATTAATTGCCGTCAGAATTAATTCAGAGCTACTTCACCACCAAAGGGCGAGAAAACGATATTAAAACTGAATGTGGCTCAACACTGCAAGACGGTTTCGGTAGTGTACTGCCGCTTAGAACCCTTGCAAACAAGGATCAGTCTGACGCACCTTAATTTAGAGTATACACATCAATGGAACATATAAACAAAATAATAAAAACCGGTGAATGATACAGGAGAAAATATTCAGGGCGTGATCCCGTCTGATAGCAATGTGGCTCAAAACCAAAGGATTACTGTTAAGAATGCGTTTATTCAAATCACGCGAAATGTGTTCCTAGTGGCGGTCTCACATGAATAACTATAAAAAACACAATAGAAAAACAAAAAAGTACTTTGAATTAGATTACAAGCAGAGCGTTCTTAAGCAGTGACGATCATAAATTATGTCATGGACCCGTGTAACGTATCAACTGAACTGCAACAAAATCTTAAAGTTCAACCAGTGCGTACAAGTCTCTACAGATTAATAAATTCACTAAAGCAGAGAAGTTCATTCACTGATAGCCCAGCTACACCCACTAGTGATTAGATCGTTCAATATTTCCAAGTCCCGACCTGAATCACATAAAATATTTCGAAGTCCCGAAATGGAGGACATCGAAGCCCCGAGTAACATTTAAGACGATAGACCACGATCTTTGATCTTCCCGTCTATTTACAAACTAGCACACACGTCAGTGTGGCAATTCTCATCTTAGCCACCACAAATAAAGTTACACATATTTTAAAATATATACCTCTCAAACATATATGACATACTAAAATCAAAAAGGCTCCTATCATAGCACAAGAAAGGCGAATATGTCCTGAGCAGAGTCAGGTATGTGAAAGAAGGGAACTAGCTTGTCAACTTACCAGGCAGTTTATGTCGTATAACATGACGCGTGCTATCAAGCCATTCAACACGGCACAATATTGCACGGGCAATATGGCACGACGTGTGATTAAAGTTCAGGAAGCTTTCATCCCCACTTTGGGGTTAAAGACGCACCCCCACTCTCGGATACTTCTAACTGTAGATATATCCCACTCTCTAGAAGCACATAAATTTGTGTCTATTTCTTCTTGCATCGCTCACCATACACTTAACAGCGGTTGAGTTTCGGGTGTAAATGGTGTCCTCGAGGAAAAAGTCAATCCCACGCCACAAATCAAAACATTGTTTTGGCGTCCCATCCCCCCCCCCTCCCCCAGGAACAAATCAACCCAAGAAACCTTTTTAGATGTTACATGTATGTTCAACAGCCATATGATATTACATACAGTAGATTCCCGCTGTTTCTAACTACTCAGGACCGAACACTGTTCGATACAGCGGGAATTCGGAATACATGGATTTCATGAACAGTATCAACCTACTGATTTGTCAAGGCGTAAATTATGTGCGCGGATGCCTGCTAGTGACATTCGACGGCTCATAGCGCGGATGCCCTACATATCCCTTCCCCTCCCATGTTCCAAACACATTATTACACATTTATTGTTAAACTTTGTTTCGTGAGTGTTGAGTTACTTTGCCGAGTCACCGTGCCTTTTTATTTATGTTCGCAGTCGTTGACGTCAACTGTTAAACATTAAACATAAGCAAACGAAGTCGTTCATCGTGTACTTCAAAACAAAAACTTGAAGTGTTAAAACGACTGCACAAGGGAGAGAGTGTTATTAAACTATCATTCTATTATTGTGTCGGGAAAGTAAAAATTAGTGACTGGAAAAAAATCGAGTTAAAATTGAGCAGTTTTGTGCTGCCGGCAAGAAATAACTGTGTCTTCATATGAAAAACTTTACGATGTCTTATTCTTGTGGTTTATTCAAGAAACACAGAAAGGAATCCCCCATTTCTAATCCTTTGGTAAAAGGAAAGGCTCTTCAACTAAACAAGATTATGTATGGTGACCCATCGTTGTCAGATGGCTGTGGTGTTTTGGATCGTTGGAAGAAAAGACGCCGAATTAAACAGCCCACGATTGCTGGGGAGAAGCTGTCACCTGGCAACGAAGCAGCTGCAAATTATCTAAAAGAATTTAAAGACCTCGCTTCTTCTCAAACTGCTCACCGCAGCAGATTTACAACGTGCTTCGCAAGAAGAGAAGTCTCCTCCAGGATTAAAAATGGACAAACGTCTAACTGTCTTAGCTTGCAGCAACGCCTCTGCGACAACCAAACATCCGCTGATGGTAACAGAAATCGGCGAAACCACGAGCGTTCAAAGACATTAACACCAACTCACTTCCTGTGTATTATAAGAATAAAAAAATTGCTTGTATGGAACGTGACTTGCTCAAAGAATGGTTCGAGCACCAATTTTGTCCCTAAAGTGACTGCGTCAAGTAGAAAAAATGGATTGGCCAATCGTGCTCTGCTGTTTATAGACAATGCTCTTTCCCACCCAGAAGGAGCGTAACCTTTTTGTGAAGACATAAAATCAGTTTTTCTGCCACCAAACTAACTTCAATTTTTCAGTCCATGGACAAGGGTGTGTTGCAGGCCATTAAACAGAAATACAGAGAAGTTCTATTTCGTACCTTACTAGAAGAAGATGGAAATGAAATCTCAATCTTGCAAAAACTTACGATTGCAATAAAAGATGCGATTTACTTTTTGGCTGAAGTGTAGGATAACAACACTAAACGAGCATTAAAAATCATGGAAAAATCTCTGGCCAACATTGGAATTGCAAGAAAATAAAACACCTACAGCCGTCCTTATGTTGTCACTTATTGTGTGGCGACCAGTTTCGGTGCTTCAGTGCGTCGTCTTCAGCCCTTAGCTGATGCTGAAGAGGTTATTACGATTTATATATACGGTGCATCAACGATCAGCGTCTGGGTTATACAGACTGTCTGTAACTGTGATGTCACTCCAGCCATCAACTGTCAGCTGATTCAATTGATGGTTGGAGAGACATCAAGTAGCAGCAAGAACTCCATTGTTGAAAATGAGCGGTCCGTGTAGGCGGCAGCTGGGTGAAACTGGAACGCTGTTGCCAATAAGGCATTTTTCCGATACACGAATGTTTGATAGAAGTTGTTTGTTCAATTTATTATTTTGACGAAAAGACACTGTATAATTGATATGTGACAAGAATGTGTGTTTACAGTTGCAGGTGGAGAGAAAGGCTTCTCCTCATGGACAAAAGGAAACGAGGGGTAGAAGAACTCACGTACCTGACCTAGTTAATTCACAAACCATCTCCCTTTTTTGTTTTTGTTTTCTGACAAACTGCCGCGCCCCCACCGCCCCCACCCCCCTTCCCTGACTGCGCCTTTGGCGGTGGCTTATCTCGCCATGCCCTCGATATTACCCTGTTGGCAACATCGCTAAGCGTTTTCGGTGTCTGTGCTCAGAACATATCGCTTACAACATGTTAGCCACTCTAAACAAGGCAGGACACTCATAACAGTGGTCGCCTCCAAGCAGATGATCTGTAGATAAAAAGTCTTGATGGAAACTTCATGATATTTGCAACTGCCCCCACGTCCAATCGTTCTGAACTTGGGAAAAGTTATTGGTGAAATGAAACTTAATATTGGACCATTTTGGTGGGATTGTCTTAATGAGAACGGAAAACCATTGTGTAATGCAATGGCTGTTTTGGAAACGTGACTGATTGAACATAAAGAAGGTTTGCATCTAAACTGTTACACACCAGCCACCAGCCATCGACCAATGTCGCGACGAAATACTTCGCAGGAGTACGTCTCACGGCGTCTCCAGAATCCCTGGTAATAAAAGGTCTAGTCCACCAACACAGAAGTCTGCCAGGTTTGTTTCAAAATGCGTGTGAATTTCTATCTGACCAAACTGATGAGGTCATCGGTCCCTAGACTTACACACTCCTTAAACTTATACTAAGAAATACACACCCATGCCCGAGGGAGGACTCGAACGTCCGGCGGGAGGCGCCGTGCAATCCGTGACATGGTGCCTCAAACCGCGCGGCAGGTTTGTCTCATACACAAAGTAAGAGAACAATAGAATGGGAAGTTTTGAATATTAATATAGTTAGTATTATGGTGTTTGCAAACGGTTGGCTGGTATAAAATTAAGCTATCACCTGTTGTTAAAGATTAATGTGCAGATGAAAAGAATTCCGTCAAATGATGTCCTATGACTTTACGGACGGTGAGTCCGCTATGGGAGGTATTATGAAACAGAGATTTTGTTTGAGCGGTATATGGCTGGCAAGTTGCAATGTAGTCACAGGGCCAAGTAGATAAGCGGACGACGGGCATGTTCGTCGTGTTGTTGCGGCGAGACAAGAGAGGAGGTGGGCAGCGCTTGCCAGATCGCAGTAGCCTCGCTTCTTGGAAAGCCCCGGAGTAAGAGGAGCCGCAACGTGCTGGAAGAAGGGTAGCAGCATGGCCAGGAACTCACTATGTTAAAACTTGAAACCAAGAACTGTCAACAATTAGATCACTTCCAGAGATGTTACGAGAGATCTAAAGACAGTGTTGAAGTCGAAGTAGTGAAATAAGCTCACTAGAATGATTACCATGTGTGTAAGGCAATATTAACAAGATTATTGAAAAACCACTCCAGTTGCTGTTAATCCACTACCTATTACATTAGGCCATTTTCAAGTAGTTTTGAAAACTGCCATAAATATTATGGATAAAACGGATAGGAAGGATAATGGGAACGGGATGGTTGTGTTTGATGGTCAACAGCGCAGGTAAGGCACATGTAGTTCTGGACTGTGTGTGTTCAGTACGAACTAGGCATCAGTGAAGGTTGTTTAAGAGTAGTGCACACTTCGTATTTGCATTCAGAGGCCAAGGTCGACGTTGAATGAAAGACCTAACAGAATTCCAAAGAGGGGAGATTGTGGGGGCCCGACTTGCTGGAGCACCAGTAGCCAAGAGAGCCAACTTATTAAATGTTTCCAGAGCAATTGTTTCAACAGTCATGACGGACTAACCAAAACATGGAAAGAAATCGTCGTGTAAACGTAATAGCTGGCGCAAATCAAAACTGAATGATAGAGATCGTCGTACGCTAACACGAATTGTGGTCGAAACAACACCAAACTACAGCAGCTAAAAGTGACTGCAGATCTCAATAACAATCTTCGAGACCCCGTATCTATCGACACTGTCCGCCAAGAACTCCACAAAGCTGCTATACCGAAAACGTTAGTGACGACAGCTAACGGAAAGAAGCGTAAAAGAGCATAAACCCTGGACGGCTGATCAGTGGAAACACGTTGTAAGGTCCGACGAGTCAACGTTTACGTTATTTCCAACATAGGGCCACGCTTACGTCTGAAGAAGCTAAAGGAAGCCTACAATCCTGACTGCTTGATTCCAACGATTAAGCGTGTACGTGAAAGTGTGATGGTGTGGGCAACCATAACATGGTATTCTGAGGTGAGCATTGTCGGTGATCAGGTGCTCCCCATGATTCAAATATTGTTCCCCAACAGTAATGCCATATTTCAGGACGATAATGCACTCATTCACACAGCCAGGACTGAACAATCGTGGCCTGAGAAGCACGCAACTGAACCGTAGCATCTTCCCTGGCCAGCACAGTCCCCGGGCTTGAACATTATCGAACCCTTGTGGGCGGTATTGGAGCGCAGACTCTGGAGCAGATGTCCGCCACCGTCGTCACTGCAGGAGTTAGAAGAGGTTCTTATCGAACACTGGCATAAAATTCCACTGAAGACTATACAATCATTATCTGTCAATATTCCAAGAAGAATCGCAACCGTATTACGGGCAAATGGGGGTCCAATCCCTTATTAATAAACCATTCCGAAGTAAGTACAGGTATTCATATTAATTTGCCTATTCCCTGTATATACACATTGCTTGTACATATTGTTTTGAATTGCAGACAAACGTAGCCAAAAGTCCACATTTTTATAAGAAGACGAAGAACACCACTCTGGCTGTAGAATGTTTCTTAAAACCGCGACTGGTTTCACGCCAGTTTAGACGCATCATGAGGTGATATAAATTGTGCCTACTGCATTATTTTGCTCTCTCCTGAAGCTTCTCCCCGTCCTTCACGTCACAGACCGAAACAAAAGGGGTGCCATATCATGATGCGGAGGCGATGCGGGCACGGCCGTAAGGAACACTGAACTACATTACAGTAAACTAAGGGTTGAAAATTACACCCAGGCAAACTGTGCGAACCGATTCATTTCTTTTAGAAAAGATTTTAATTGTGCTGAAATTCATACTCAGCTAATGACACCATTTGTGTGTGTAGCGTTTGGAAAAAATGAAAGAAACACATTTTCCTGGGAGGCTTTTGAAGTGCGTCACTTCTATACTTTAAACTATTCATATTTTGCAGGAAGGTAGATGACTGGATAAAGTGAAAATATTATTTTTTTATCCAATAATCTTCATTCGATGTCGAGATAGGATGGTTTAAAGCCGAGCTAAATTTAGCACCTAAAAAATAAAACTTGTTTTTCTTGGAAGCTTTCGAAGCACGCCACTTCTGTGTTTTAAACTTGCACGGATCGATTCAAACTTTGCACGAAGGTAGGTGCTTGGATAAAGAGTAAACGAATTTTTTCCTACTATTTTTATCTGTCATAGAGACACGGTGGTTTAAATTCCAGCTATGTGTAGCACGTAGTTTTCGTTCTTACGTGGATGGAATGTGATGAAACTGCTTATAGTGAATCAGACAAATAAAATTGCATTCTTATGATAAAATTGAAAACTTGCTTTAAAAGCCTCATTCGCTTTGTTCGTTCCAGACTTGTGGCAGTTGGTTCAAATATTGTAAGAAGGTAGAGAAATACGGGTAATTAATGAACAACCTGTTGCTTCGTGAAAGCTTTATCTGTTACCACCGTATAATCAGCATGCCACAGCAGACAATAAAGAACCTGTACCAGACCAGTCATCGCCTGAGTCACGAAAATCTGTATCGGTTGCCAAGCTATGGCGGTCTAATGTCAAAATTTCGGTAGAGTAAAAGTTGGAAACCAGAATGATACAAACTCCTATCATAGTACAAAAAATGACGAGTATGTCCTGGGCAAAGTTATGTATGTAAAAGAAGGGAACTAGCTTTTGATTTACCTGACAGCTTCAAAGACACTTAAATCAAAGCATCTTAACATTCTCGCGCTTTTTTACAAGTTCACCCTACTTCCCCTGCGCAAATGGTTCAAATGGCTCTGAGCACCATTAGGCTTAACATCTGAGGTCATCAGTCCCATAGAACTTAGAACTACTTAAACCTAACTAACCTAAGGACATCACACACATCCATGCCCGATGCAGGATTCGAACCTGCGACTGACGTGCCTAGAACCGCTCGGCCACACCGGCCGACTCCCCATCACGCTAAGCTCCCTTAGCTGCAAGATGTTGGCACCCTGCACCTTAACCTTTACACAGAAAGCAAAAGATTTGCCAGCCAAAGTAAACAATACTGTAGAGTTCCCTTATCCCGAACCTCGCTCTTCCGAAAATCAGCCTATTCTGAATAGAGTTCAGAAAAAATATCGACTTTTTTAACTTAAAAATAGGAGAAATTAAAAAGACGTTCGTCAAAAAACGTACATTTGTTGTTATACAGAGAAGTTAAATACAGACATTCATAGAGCGTAAGCTTGATGCAAATTCCTCAAATCATACTGGAATGAAAGCTGGTTACTTACAGTGTAGTACATACTATACTTGTTGACTCCATTTATACAGTTATGTAAAATCATTTTTAATTACTGCTAAACACAGAAAATAAGCAATTTACACACTCTTAAAAAGAATCCATTTCTTTCTGACGAAAAACACTGAATCGACTTGCGGATACAATGTCCCCCCATCACCGCATAAACATAACATCATCTGGTGTTGATGAAGCGCGCTGTTTCTCGAAGCGTAAGGCGAGGTCAAGAGCATTGGCAGCATCTGTGTGTGATACGAGTTCAGTTTGAGCGTTAATCACCTCCTTGCTTTCCTCCGAATCGATCTCAGCTGACGAGCCCTGCACCAGTGCTACAAATGTCTTCGTTTCCCTACCCTGGAGGCTGTTGTCGTTAACAGCAATCCACTCTTCGATACAGCTTCCTTCTTTGTATTCATAGCCAGTGATTTCTTTGACTAGTGGAAGAAGGTCACAGTCTTTCACTGGTATAAAAGTATTTTAAAAATTCCAATGTTTTGTATCTCTATCCTTGTGCCAAGAGGCCAGGGGGACTACGGCCACTCACTATTGCAAGAAAATGAAACACCTACAGTCCTCCTTATGTTGTCATTTATTGTGTAGCCACCAGATTCGGCGCTTCAGTGCACCATATTCAGGTCAAGGCCTCAAAGATCGGTGAGTGAGTGATGAAATACACTCCTGGAAATGGAAAAAAGAACACATTGACACCGGTGTGTCAGACCCAACATACTTGCTCCGGACACTGCGAGAGGGCTGTACAAGCAATGATCACACGCACGGCACAGCGGACACACCAGGAACCGCGGTGTTGGCCGTCGAATGGCGCTAGCTGCGCAGCATTTGTGCACCGCCGCCGTCAGTGTCAGCCAGTTTGCCGTGGCATACGGAGCTCCATCGCAGTCTTTAACACTGGTAGCATGCCGCGACAGCGTGGACGTGAACCGTATGTGCAGTTGACGGACTTTGAGCGAGGGCGTATAGTGGGCATGCGGGAGGCCGGGTGGACGTACCGCCGAATTGCTCAACACGTGGGGCGTGAGGTCTCCACAGTACATCGATGTTGTCGCCAGTGGTCGGCGGAACGTGCACGTGCCCGTCGACCTGGGACCGGACCGCAGCGACGCACGGATGCACGCCAAGACCGTAGGATCCTACGCAGTGCCGTAGGGGACCGCACCGCCACTTCCCAGCAAATTAGGGACACTGTTGCTCCTGGGGTATCGGCGAGGACCATTCGCAACCGTCTCCATGAAGCTGGGCTACGGTCCCGCACACCGTTAGGCCGTCTTCCGCTCACGCCCCAACATCGTGCAGCCCGCCTCCAGTGGTGTCGCGACAGGCGTGAATGGAGGGACGATTGGAGACGTGTCGTCTTCAGCGATGAGAGTCGCTTCTGCCTTGGTGCCAATGATGGTCGTATGCGTGTTTGGCGCCGTGCAGGTGAGCGCCACAATCAGGACTGCATACGACCGAGGCACACAGGGCCAACACCCGGCATCATGGTGTGGGGAGCGATCTCCTACACTGGCCGTACACCACTGGTGATCGTCGAGGGGACACTGAATAGTGCACGGTACATCCAAACCGTCATCGAACCCATCGTTCTACCATTCCTAGACCGGCAAGGGAACTTGCTGTTCCAACAGGACAATGCACGTCCGCATGTATCCCGTGCCACCCAACGTGCTCTAGAAGGTGTAAGTCAACTACCCTGGCCAGCAAGATCTCCGGATCTGTCCCCCATTGAGCATGTTTGGGACTGGATGAAGCGTCGTCTCACGCGGTCTGCACGTCCAGCACGAACGCTGGTCCAACTGAGGCGCCAGGTGGAAATGGCATGGCAAGCCGTTCCACAGGACTACATCCAGCATCTCTACGATCGTCTCCATGGGAGAATAGCAGCCTGCATTGCTGCGAAAGGTGGATATACACTGTACTAGTGCCGACATTGTGCATGCTCTGTTGCCTGTGTCTATGTGCCTGTGGTTCTGTCAGTGTGATCATGTGATGTATCTGACCCCAGGAATGTGTCAATAAAGTTTCCCCTTCCTGGGACAATGAATTCACGGTGTTCTTATTTCAACTTCCAGGAGTGTAAATAAACTACTTGACCGAAGGCTTCCTGTTTTTTCCCGATTTCTACCGACTCAGTAGTCTGCTCGAACTAGATTCCTCATTTGACGAAATAATGCCTGGAATGGAAAACAGATCTCACATATATTAAAGTTTAGTGTTGCCATTGTACGAGCTTGTAGTAGTACTCCTGCTGCTTCTGGGTTTGGAGACGTTTGATTCTCGTAATGTGATTACTTATCGCAACTATCATATTGGTGAGGTAGCTAATAAGGACTATGGGAGCTCTTATTTGTATTCTGATAAGGCCTTGACTCTTTCACGACGAGAATTAACAGACTGTTATTTGGACGCATGGACCATTCCATTTCGGAAAAGTTAGAAAATTCAATATTCCGAGATCGAAAGTGTGAAGAGTGTGCCGAGAACACCAGATTTCAGCCGAGACCTCACACACGGTAGTGAAATGGCCGATCGGCTCTGCTTAGTGACCGAGAGCAACGGCGTTTGAGTAGAGTTGGCAGAGATAACGGACAAGCAGTACTGCGTGAAACAACCACAGAAACGAATGTGAGACGTACGACGAACGTACACGCTAGGACAGTGCGTCGAAATTTGGCGTTGTTTGGGCTACCGCAGTAGTGCCTTTGCTAGTAGCATGACATCGCCTGCAGCGCCTCTCCCAGGCTCGTGGCCGTATCGGCTGAACACTAGACGACTGGAAAACCGGGGCCGGGTCACCGAGTCCCGATTTCAGTTGGTAAAAGCTGATGGTATAGTTCGAGTGTGGCGCAGACCTCACCAAGCCATGGACTCAAGTTGTTAACAAGCTAGTGTGTACGTACGTAGGATGTTTTATACGGAATGGACTGGATCGTCTGGTCCAACTAATCTTATCGTTGAGCGTAAATAGTCGTATTCGGCAACTTCGAAACCATTGTCAGCCATTCATTCTACCCAAACAACGATAGAATTTTTATTGATGGCAATGCGCGGATTAGTTTGAAGAACTTTCTGGATAATTCGAGCGAATGATTCGACCAACCAGGTCATTTATGGGACATAATCGAGAGGTCAGTTGGTGCGCTTATTCCTGCACCGTCGACACTTTGGCAATTATCGACGGCTGCAGAGACAGCATGGTTCAGTATTTCCACAGGGGACTTCCAACGACTACGTGAGTCCGTGCCACGTCGACTTGCTGCACTACGACAGGCAGAAGGAGGCCCGACAAGAAATTAACATGTATCGCACGACTTTTTTCATCTGAGTGTAGTTCACTTAACAAATTTTTTCAATAAAGTTTACTCGCTAAATGTGTGCAGGAATAACTGCAGGAAGGTAGATTTCTTGGAGAGGGGGGGGGGGGGGGGCAGGGTTAGTATTTGTGCCAGCGGTGCAGGATAACCTAGGTCCGGCTCTCATTGCTAGTGTGCATTCTGTTTCGATTTCACAACAAACGGCCCCGCTGTTCTCTCGTCTAGTAACACGCAAAGGTGGGGTATGCTTTAGACAGAGAAACTGTTTCATTTCTGACTCCCTCTGGAAAAAAATTACACATTTGAAAACTATTGCAATCTCTTGTTAACGCAAAAGCTGTTGCATTTCCTGTATGTCACTAATAATGAACATACTTGGAGCTCAAATGTTATGATGTAAGTCGAACAGGATTACCTCTTTTGGGCCAATGTCGAGAACAGCCGTCATGCGAAACCGAGTTCCGCTTTTCTCAGATGATGTCCTGGAAGTTACCTTGAAAGCAATCTGGTGTATTCTGAGTTTCTTGAAGACCGAAAAGCTTTTGGCTCTGTACCACTCCAATTATAAATACCTAAAATTCGATCATATGAGCGTCAAACGAAATTTGTGATTGGTAGTTATCAAACAAAGACTGTGATTGGCTTGATATTTATTGGTACGCAGGAGGCAGTGTGGCTGATTCCTCCCTGCAAGAGTGTGTTTACGTTCGTGAGGATTACTCACACTGATGCCTATGACGAACATGAGTTCCGAATGGGTTCAAAGTTGATGCTCGGCTGTGACGAACATCTCCACTATGTTCGATAGATGTAGGGCTGTAGCTTAGTAGGGAAACACTTCCCATTTCCCTCAGTGTACGTAACACATACAGGGGTTCGACAAAATTACGGAAACTCGGCGAGAAATCCATGTCTGAACACGAACGCAGCTTCCAGCCAAGTCTGTAGGTCGAGCTGTTGAATTTCACCACAGAAGGCATGTGTACAACGTTCTCAACACGTTGCAAGCGTCAGTCGTGATCTGAATTGTGTTCCGCATAGTTGAGTGCATTATGTCGGAGAGAAGAAAATCATCCGCCAGTTAACAACGCGGACAAAAGTGTGTGCTGAGTGGCCGTGACAAACGTGACACTGAAGAGGGTTGTCATAAAAAGAAAAAGGATGACAGCTGCTACAGTTACTGCAGAACTGCATGCTATACTCACGAACCCCGACAGCACCAAAATAACTGAAGGGAGCTCCGTAAGGAAGGAACTGCAGGGCGAGCTGGAATTCCAAACCACTTGTCAGTGATTCAAATGCCATTAACAGGAAAAAGCTTGGTGCGAAGCCCTAAAACCTGGATTATAGAGCAACCGAAAGAAGTCATTTGTTCGGATGAGTCTTCTTGCACACCGTTGCGAAGTTCTGGTCAATATTACGTCCAATGATTGAAACATGGGGTGGGTAGGGAGGGGGGGGGTCAGTAGTTCGGTGATAATTTTGGCAGCCATATCGCTGTATTCCACGCGCCCTATAGTTATTCTGCAAGGTCGCATCACTGTCAAGATTTATACGACAATTTTGGCTGATCTGATTCATCCCATGGTACAATGTTTGTTCCTTAGTGGTGATGCTGCATTCCAAGACAACGTGGTCCATCTTCACACAGCTCTCACTGTCCAAGACTGTCCGTGCACGTAGCAGATGAAGAGTAGAGAGCACTGAAGGTGTCTTCATTTGTGTATGTTTGCAGGTAGAGATATTCTGCAGCCAAATAATTGTTGAAACTCATGGGGAAACCTTCAGCTGTCATTTACTTAGCACAATTCGTTACTAGTTTAGCTCAGTAACCATTATGAAGTTTAGCTGACATAAAGGACAGGAAAGTTATGCCGTAATTTGAACAACACTAATTGGCTCTTTTAAGCCAAGCATAGTACGTAAAAAAAATTTCACAGTAATAACTTTGTTTGATAATTTTCGTCAAGTAGCAGGTCCACGTCGACAGCTAGCAGCACACTCTTCTTGGTCGCTTCTAGACGAAAATTATCGTACACAGTTATTAATGTGAGAAATTTTCTACGTACTACGATTGGGCTTAAAGTAGCGAGTTACTTTTCATCTGCATCTACATCTACATCTATGAGATTACTCTGGCAGAAGGTTCAATGAACCACCTTCATGCTGTCTCTCTACCGTTCCACTGTCGAACAGCACGCGGAAAAACGAGCACTTAAATTTTTACGTGCGAGCCGTGATTTCTCTTATTTTATCGTGATGATCATTTCTCCCTATATAGATGGGTGCCAACAGAATGTTTTCGCAAACTGGTGATTGAAATTTCATGAGAAGATCCCGTCTCAACGAAAAACGCCTTTGTTTTAATAATTGCCACTCCAATTCACGTATCATGTCTGTGACACGATCTCCCCTATTTCGCGATAATACAAAACGAGCTGCCCTTCATTGTACTTTTTACATGTCATCCGTCAGTCCCACCTGACGAGGATCCCACACCGCACAGCAGTACTCCAGAATAGGGCGAACAAGCGTAGTGTAAGCAGTCTCTTTTGTAGACCTGTTGCACCTTCTAAGTGTTCTGCCAATGAATCGCAGTCTATGGTTTGCTCTACCCACAATATTATCTATGTGATCGTTCCAGTTTAGATTATTTATAATTGTAATCCCTTAGTATTTAGTTGAATTTACAGCCCTCAGACTTGTGTGACTTATCGCGTAATCAAAATTTAGCCGATTTCTTTCAGTACTCATGTGAATAACTTTACACTTTTCTTTATTCAGGGTCAATTACCACTTCTCGCACCACACATATATCTCATCTAAATCAGTTTGCAAGTCGTTTTGATCATCTGATGACTTTACAAGACGGTAAATGACAGCATCATCTGCAAACATCTAAGACGGTTACTCACATTGTCTCCTACGTCGTTAATATAGACCAGGAACAATATAATGCCTATGACACTTCCTTGGGGAACGCCGGATATTACTTCTGTTTTACTCGATGACTTTCCGTCTATTACTACGAACTGTGACCTTTCTGACAGGGAATCACGAATCCAGTCGCACAACTGAGGCGATACTCCGTAGGCACACAGTTTAGTTAGAAGACGCTTATGAGGAACGGTGTCGAAAGCCTTCTGGAAATCTAAAAATATGGAATCAATTTGACATCCCCTGTCGATAGCACTTATTACTTCATGAGTATACAGAACTAGTTGTGCTTCACAAGAACGATATTTTCTGAATCCGTGCTGACTATATGTCAATAAATCGTTTTCTTGGAGGAACTTCATAATGTTCGAATACAGCATATGATCTAAAACTCTACTGCAAATCGACGTTAGTGATATAGGTCTGTAATTCAGCGGATTACTCATACTTCCCTTTTTGGGTATTGGTGTGACTTGAGCAATTTTCCAGTCTTTAGATACGTATCTTTCTGTGAGCGAGTGGTTGTATATAATTGCTAAATATGGAGCTATTTTATCAGCATACTCTGAGAGGAACCTGACTGGACCGGAGGCTTTGCCTTTATTAAGTAATTTAAGCTGCTTTGTTACACCGAGGATATCTACTTCTATGTTTCTCATCTTGAGAGTTGTTCTTGATTGGAATTCAGGAATATTTACTTCGTTTTCTTTCATGAAGGAGTTTCGGAAAACCGTGTTTAATAACTCTGCTTTAGTGGCTCTGTCATCAGTGCCTTCACCGTTGTTATCGCGCAGTGAAGGTATTGACTGTGTCTTGCCACTGGTGTGCTTTATGTATGACCAGAATCTCTTTGGGTTTTCTGCCAGATTTCGAGGCAGAATTTCGTTGTGGAAATTATTAAAAGCATCTCGCATTGAAGTACGTCCCATATTTCGAACTTCTGTAAAACTTTGCCAATCTTGGAGATTTTGCGTTCTTTTAAATTTGGCATGCTTTTTTCGTGGCTTGTGCAACAACAATCTGACCCGTTGGGGGATCAGTACCATCACTTATTAATTAATGTGGTATATATCTCTCAATTGCTGTTGATAATATCTCTTTGAAAACATTCCACAACTTTTCTACACTTACATGATCAGATCGGAAGGAGTGAAGACTGTCTCTTAAAAAGGCATTAAGAGCATTTTATCAGCTTTTTTTAAATAGATGTATTTGGCGTTGGTTTTTTTTTTAGCTGTTACGGTATTCAGCCTAGCAGCAACTGCCTTGTGGTCGTTAATCCCTGTATTCGTCACAACAATCACTATTTGTCCAGGATTATTTGTTGCTAAAAGGTCAAGTATGGTTTCGCAACCATTTACTCTTCGAGTGGGCTCATGAAGTAATTATTCAAAATAATTTTCTGAGAAAGCATTCAGTACAATTTCGGATGATGTTTTATGCCTGCCGCCGGCCTTAAACGTATAATTTTTTCAGCATATCGAGGGTAGATTGAAGTCACCACTGACTATAATTGTATGAGCGGGGTCCTTATTTGAAATGAGACTCAAGTTTTCTTTGAACTGTTCAGCAACTATGTCTTCTGAGTCGGGGGGTCGGTAAAACGATCCAATTGATAATTTAGTCCGATTGTTAGATATAACCTCTACCCATACTATTTCACATGAACTATCGATTTCAATCTCGCTACAAGGCAAACTACCTCTGACAGCAACAAATACTCCACCACCAACTGTATTTAATCTATCCTTTCTTAACACTGTTAGATCGTTTGAAAAAATTTCGGCTGAACTTATTTCCGGCTTTAGCCAGCTCTTTGTACCTACAACCATTTGAGCTTCAGTGCTTTCTGTTAGGGCTTGGAGCTCTGGTTCTTTCCCAACACAGCTACGACAATTTACAACTACAATACCAATCGTTTCTACAACTACCTTACTGTGTTTTACCTGCCCACTTTCTGTCGGACGCCCCTTCTGTGGTTCCCTGAGACCCTCTAACCTAAAAAACCGACGAGTCCCTTCCACACAGCCCCCGCTACCCGTGTAACCGCCTCCTGTGTGTAGTGGACTCCTGACCTATTAAGCGGAACCCGGAAACCCACAACCCTATGGCGCAAGTCAAGGAATCTGTAGCCTACACGGTCACAGAGGCACCTGAGCCTCTGATTCAGACCTTCCACTCGGCTCTGCACCAAAGGACCACAGTTGGTTCTATTGACGATGCTGCAGATGGTGAGCTCCGCCTTAATCTCGGAAGCAAGACTGGCAGTCGTTACCATTTCCACTAGCCGCCCGAAACCAGACAGAATCTGCTCCGATCCAAAGCGACACACGTTATTGGTATCGACCTGACCCGCCACCTGCAGTTGGGTGCACCCTGTAGTTTTGCTCAAATTATGGTATAAATTTCCTGCCGTTTATGCCAGCTAAGCTTGATAATGGACACTGACCGAAACTAGTAGTGAATTGTCCAAAATAAATGACAGCTGAAGGTTTTATTTGGTTTAGGCGTCAAGAACGTTGTGAAAATTTAACTGTATCTGGTGATCTTAATGTTTGTTATGATCAGTAAAGGTGATATTGAACCAGTGCTTTAAAAAAGTACATTTACCATGCCAAAAGCCTAGAAGTGATCCTTCTTTGCATTGTAGCTCTCTGGGCTGGCCTGGGACAATGACAGTGATCTTAAGCAGTATCAGTAGCATCAATTGTGCATGCGGAACACACAGCTGCAGGACGTTGCACGGCTCCCTAGAAGTATCACCAGCAGTTTTACAGGTCGTGAAGCTGAAAATGATTGGCAACGCTTGCGGTTGGTTAAGAACTGGCGCTCTATATAAGGAGCCCGCTTTGGGGAAGTGATTCCTACTTACCCGCTGCTTATCACGCAGTCGACACTACCGCCGCAGCTCGGCATCATGCTATATCTGACTTTGGTCCGGCCAGTGTTAGAATACGCAGCTGTGGTGCGCGGAAAGGCCGCAATTTCGCTCATCGCAACGCTCCAAATGATCCAAAATCGAGCTCTGAAGGCCGCTCTTCGTCTTCCGAGGGAATATTCCACTCGCCCACTGCAGGAGGACACAGACATCCCGCTCCTGAAGGGATCATAGCGAGATCGTTCTATAAGAAGGCGGGGCTATCCCGCAACCGGTTCGTCCGTAACCTGGGCCACCAACAACATGTTGGCCTGACCTGCTGCAAGAATAATTTTCTCGCAGCAGACACAGGATATCATCACCACAAACCCAAGGACAATTCGTATAGATAAGGTTTTTTCCTTTTCTTCCCCACAGGAACAGCATTTTGTGATTACACTGTTCAGCATGCCGAGCAAGGAAATCTCGCCAATATAGCGATAGCGACAGAGACAGCGGTTCACTCGTCTGCTGTACAGGCAACAGCATTGAACGGAACTGCTGAGCCATGCTGTACCACGCGCCATGGCGCTACTGTTTTCAAGAGTATAATCAATACAGAAACAAACAGTGGCGCCGGTGTGGGTACCGCAAAAAAATAAACTGAAGAGAGTTGCTTCTGGCGCCATTCTTGATGGCCCTTGTGTATTTGTTGGGTCTAATTTTAATTTTTGTATTGTCAATAATGATACCTACATTCACGGTAATGGTTGTTTTACTGTTGCTATCATAAGAACTTGTAGGAGTCTTCCTGCTTCTGGTGCTGTGGAGAGTTTTGATTCTCGTAATATGATTTGCCTACCGCACCTATCATATTGGTGAGGTACCTAATAAAGATTTTGGGATTGGTGACAAGAATGGTATAACCATTTTGTCTGATGAGGTCCATCCAGTGGTGTCATATTTCTTCACCAGTGTTGATGCTGTCTTCCAAGATTACAACCTCCCTGTTCGTATAGTTCGCATCACTCCAGATTCGTTTTGTGAGCACGAGGATGAACTGTCTGAGATGTTGTGTTTTGATACCGCCACATCTCGTCACATGAAACACTGACTTGAGTAACGAAAGAGGCCAAGAGCCATTTATTTGTCAATGTATTATATTTAACTACGCATTGTAATGATGTATTTTGACGATTTACAAGGAGAAATGAATCCAGCGCCACTGACGCGTCTGAGAAACCATAGACCAATTCAACGCGCATGTAAAGACATCGAGATTAAAGACAGACTCTGAAGTCATTTGAATATTATAAAAAATAAGCACGCAACCCATCGTCCACTGCCGGACGACATCACTCTCTTTTTATCTCCTGCATAATGCGGACGCACCATTACATAGGCGTCATTATAAGATTTGTAATTTGTTTAAATCTATTGATAAATACTGTTATTTTGTTGCATGTGAGACTAGTATGTGTGAAAAACACAGAGTGGTTAATGAATGGACATTTCTACGCGATTTCTAAACTTTTCAAACCACTCAGGTTCGGTCATTGTTACTGACGTAAGTGTTAACATGTTATGTGTACGTCCAAGTTCGTAATTATAGTGTGGAATAGTCTAAATTTGTGTTTGCTTAATCATTTACTTTCTATGTGCCAAGTGTTTTTACAGAGCAAACCGTGTCCGGAGTGTCATTGTGCGGACAGAACAGTCGAGGCCGACGTTAACCTACTACTTATATTCCCCCCTTGAAATATACGCAAACTCAGTTTTAAACTGGCCCTTAGGTATATTTTCAGTGCGAGTGACGTCTGGGAATTTCTTAGCAAACTTCTCTAATCGCACATCGCTCGCACAAAGCCTCACTGTTCCACAATGGTACGCGGCACTTTTTGAACGGGAAAAGGAGCCACGCAAATATATGTTGCTTCCCCTTCTCAATCTGATGCTTAAATAATAATAATAATAATAATAATAATATTTCCATACATCAGATGTCGCGTCTCAATTGGCCACCACAGTCGGCAGACCCCAGTATTATTGAGGCTTTGTGATCCACTTTGGAGAGCAGTGAGTATTTCGCGGGCAGTACGGTGTGCGATTCCCTTTAAAACCAGACTTTACCTGGATTTACCCATTCCGAGACGACCGGAAGCTTTTTAAAGTGCCAACAGTTTCCCTACGCCTTATTAGGCGTGGCAGTCCATTGTCTTTTTGGTGTTTCCGTATTTCTGTGTAACCACTGTGTATCGTGTACCTGCTCACTTTCTAGCGTACGGAGCAAACCGCGTCAACCACCTTGCAGCCAGCTTACGCACGCGCTCCCCGTCACCCCCACCCCTGCGCTTCCCAACCCCAGGGGTCAGAGGCGGCTCCCCCGCCTGCTGGACGAGAAGTCCCCCTACGCCTGGCGGTGAAGGCGACGGCCGCCGTGCCGTCCATTACACGCGCCGTCGCGCCCGCCACATCATCACCCCTCCCGCCTCTTGACACTCTGCTTCGCCGCAAACGCCCGCTTCTCGCGCCTCCGTCCCCTAAGCCACGTCTTCCACACGTGTCCCCAACGCAGGAAATACTTCCCCATAGTGGCGTACGCTGGCAATACTTCGCGTATCGAGTTCAAACACGCCACTAGCTCAACAACCAAAGGCGAAATACACTCTTAGACATCAAAAAGAAACGACGAACCGCGAATTATTTATGAAAATACTTCCTTCACAAATTAAATGTAAAGAAAGCTTCAGACACGAAGTTGCAATGCATACTTGCATTCCCTTCACGTGTTTAAGCCAAGTATTACGCACATTTATGCGATCGGGAATGCTCGGTAGCAGCCAGGCTACATGTACATTTGACAAGTAAGCGTCAGCAAGGTGTATTAGTGATGAAATTATAGGAGGCAAATGTGCGGCTGGTCCCAGGGGAGGTTCGAGTCCTCCCTCGGGCATAGGTGTGTGTGTTTGTCCTTAGGATACTTTAGGTTAAGTAGTGTGTGAGCTTAGGGTTTGATGACCTTCGCAGCTAAGTCCCATAAGACTTCAGCCACATTTGAACAGTTGTTTTTTTTTTTTTTTTTTTTTTTTTTTTTTTTTTTTTTTTTTTTTTTTTTTTGCATGGGAGGTAATGTTGTGCAACCTTAGTAGGAACAAGATCCGACTATTCGGGAATTACAATCTGAGACAGTGTTCCGAGACAATGTCCACAAACGTGACCTCAGGTCCACCTAGCAACAGCGATCTGAATGCCCATTGGATGAAGGCTTGGATATATGTTCAAAACGAGAGAAGTGTCCTTATTGGCTGAGGGAGAAAGAGGAGGTTTTTCTTGTCCTTCGGGAAGACAGGGCGAGTTAGTAGCGAGGAGCCTTTCACAAAGCACGGTCGCGTAACCGGGGGCGGCTCCAAAAGAGCGGTAGCGAGAAAGTACTCCAGCTGTGAAACATGAGATAATGTGAAGGTTAGTTATGTGTGAACGCCATGTGTCGTGGGCAGTGTGTACGACGATTATGGAAAGTCAGAAAGGTGTTGTAAAGGGTTGAATAACGGCGTAGCCAAGAAAAGCCATATTGAAAATTCTGTGAAGTGTGTTTCAAAGTATTTTCTTTATTTAAACGAGTATAGTAGAAATCGTTGTTGACATTTAACAACCGGCATCCCGAAACACTCCACTTTAGCAGGATCACCTACATTGACCCCGGCACCTGAGCGCTACGACTGTCCGACGAGGCACGGACTACCGAAGCAGCAAGACACTACGTTAGTGATACATAAACCAGAGAAGTAAGGCAGAGTCGCTTCCTTCTCGCTACAATGCCACTGCCACTGAGGGCATTGTAGTATACTGGATTACTACTTTCGGTGGGGCTAAGCTGCCATTTTCAGATTCTCAGTACACAGGATATGAAATCATGCTGAGCGATGAACAACAGTTTATCTCACAGCATGACTTCCTAACCGCTACACTGAGAAACTAAAGATGGCAACTTAGCCCTGCCGAAACTAGTAATCCAATCTATCCTTAAACGATCAAGGTAATAAAAGCTTCATATCTGAAGCTTTCTTAACATTTAATTAAAGATAGATCTCCAGATGACAAGGTCAGGTATTTATATTTTTAGTTCACAAACAGATATTCATGGAGGTATCGACGGAAAATGATTCACTGTAAACTATGGCGGACGGTAGATGAATGTCTGATGCTGCAATCTATTTTATCGCGCAGCTGGAAAGGATAGTCAGCAGGGGGCACGTCTATATCAGGACCTAAGGTCTTTGCTAATTTCATTCGGTGTGCTCAGTTGGACAGTAACTACGCCTCTCACACAGGCGTGGGAACAATGTACCCAGATTTCAGTATTTGAGAGAGGACATGTAGTTGGCCTCAAAGAAGCCAGTTCGACATTTGAATAGGAGCGATGCCGTTACTGGACGATGTGAGCCACGGCCAAATACAGCGTCAAGAAGGAACCGGTCGACCTAGAGAGACGACAGAACGTGATGACCGAGAAATCGTCAGAGAGGCACTCAGAGCCCCGGATTCACCATTACAATCGATTCGACGTGCAACTGGCGCTTCAGTGACCATAGAGACCATTTATAGGCGGCTCACAGAAAGAGGGCTGAGGTTGTGGCGCCACTTGCGCCGACTGCCGTTGACCTCTGCACGTCAACAAGTTCGTTTGCAGTGGTACAGTGTACGGTTTGGAGTCTCATTGTCTTCAGTGGTGAGTGCGGCTTGAAACTGAGCCCTGATAACCAGCGAAGACGTCTGTGGTGATGCCCCTGATAGCGGTGCTACTGTCGCCCTACAGACTGGCCGAGCTCCAGCAGTGATAGTTCAGGCTTCCACTTCATCTCAGTGCAGGACCCATTTGGTTGTCATCGGTCGCACCCTCACAGCACACCGGTACATCGACGATATTCTACGCCTTGTTTTGTTGCTTTTCATTGCAAGCCATACTGAGCTTACATTGTAGTACGATAATGCCCGCCCGCACACGAGGAGAGTTCCCACTCCTTGTCTTCGTGTTTGCGGAACCCTACCTTGGTCAGAAAGGTCACCAGATGTCACCCGAAGAAAACATTTGGAACATTATGGGAAGGGCGCACAAGCCAGCTCAGGATTTTGTCGATTTAACGTGCCAGTTGTATAGAATTTGGCACGATATCTCTCAGGAGGACATCTAACAACTGTATCAATCAATGACAAGTCGAATAGCTGCTTGCAAAAGGGCCATATGTGCACTAACGCGTTATTGACTTGCTTAATTTGTGAAGCTCTACCTCTTCAGTAAATCATCCACTTTTTCTGAAATTGGAATCATTTTTTTTTATTGTACATGTACACCACATCTAAGGATTTCCGTCCCATTCGGATAATTCCTTTGTGATGCGAACTTTTTTTCAGTAACAGAACCCAGCTGGCTGTGTCCCCATTGAAAAGTGTAGTAACCCCAAGGATTAAGATGATACAAATAAACGATTTATCAAAAATGGCTGGTAGCGCTATAAATATTGCTCGCTTGTGATGTTTTTGTGCACAAGGAAGTACTGCTGTTGGACGATACTAAGTAAGAGTAAAAAGGATTGCACAAAATTTTCGATTGATGTAACAAATGACAGCTCTCATTAAATGTCCATAAATGTAAGATAATAACAAAGAAAAATATCAAAGAGAAAAAAAACACCAGTTCCGGATGTGATGAACACTGTGATCACCCCAAATCGCCCTCTCTGGTAATACTAGAAAGCGAAATGAGATGATCGTGTAAAATCAGTATTAGGGAAAGTGAATGGAAAACAGATTTGTAGTTATGGTTCCCGGAGAATGCAGTGTATCTGTAAAGGCAGTCGCACACAAAACCATAGTGCGACCAGTTCTAAGGTTCCAGTGTTTGGTTTCCTTATAATGTAGGCACTACAACAGACATCGAACGGATTCAGAGGCGTTCTGCTAGGACCCTAGCAGGTTGGCATGAAACTCCAACAGAAATAGCTCGGATGGAAACCGTCGTAGTTGTCGCGAAATACTGTGGGATAAAATTAGAAAACCTGTGCACGAAGAGACTGTCGACCATTATCCTGCCACCGCTATATATCTGACATAGGGATTATTAAAAGAGAGAGAGAGACAGATAATTTCCTTCGCTTTACATGCGACTGAAATAGGAAAGAAAAGCGTACAGTTGGTCACAGGGTGAGGCACGTTTGAATCCAGTCTAAAAGAATATTAAGACGCAGAGATTTGCAGTTTGAAACTTATCCAGAGCTGTTGAACAGTCATTTTAAAAATGTACACAACAGAGCATTTACATGCCACTATGTTTAGTTTTCAGCCAACGGCCTTGTCTCAATGGTAACACTGGTTCCCATCAGATCACCGAAGTTGAGTGCTATTGGGCTTGGATAGCACTTGAAAGGTGACAATGCTGTTCTTCCGAGTGCTGTTGGCAAGCGTGGCGCACTCAGCTCCTGTGAGGGCAATTAAGAAGGGCAATTAAGCGGCTCCGGTCACCAAAATTGACAAAGGGCCAGAAGAGGAGTGTGCTGAACACATTGCCCCTCCATATCCGCATTTTATGTGCCTGTCCGCTCAGGATGATACGGCGATCGATCTTTACCATTGGGCCCTCCGAGGCCTGTTCGGACTGGGAGAGAGGAAGAGAATGTTTACTTTTTAAGTGCACAAAAAAATTAAAAGTGCATTGAACATTTTGTGACGTGGATAAGAGTCACGACTGATGTCCTATCTGCGATGCACAAGTGTTTTGGGAGCACTTGTTTCTTCTGAACAAAAAATTCGTCATTCTCTCACCAACTGCTGGTCGCAGTGGCAGAAGAAATAAACTTCCCTTCTTTGACTTCAACAAATTTCATGCGCCCATAAAGAATTCTTCTCCTGTACCCATTTCTTCAGCACGTCGATCCAATGTCGTCAACTATTTGTTGAACGAATTCCAATTTCTGTATTCTCTTACAACTTTTTCCTTCCAATTCATTTGCTGATGATGTAAGATCGCCCCAATATCGTGTCTCTCCTTCTAGATAGTGTCTTCCACATTTTCGCTTCTTATAGAATTCTGCGCTCTTCAATTAGCTTACTTAATTTTCAGTATTCTTCTGTTAAACCATATCTCAAACATATGAAACTTCCTGGCAGATTAAAACTGTGTGCCCGACCGAGACTCGAACACGGGACCTTTGCCTTTCGCGGGAAAGTGCTCTACCAACTGAGCTACCGAAGGTAGGAGACGAGGTACTGGCAGAAGTAATGTTGTGAGTACCGGGCGTGAGTCGTGCTTCGGTAGCTCAGTTGGTAGAGCACTTGCCCGCGAAAGGCAAAGGTCCCAAGTTCGAGTCTCGGTTGGGCACACAGCTTTAATCTGCCAGGAAGTTTCATATCAGCGCACACTCCGCTGCAGAGTGAAAATCTCATTCTGCAAACATCCCCCAGGCTGTGGCTAAGCCATATCTCCGCAATATCCTTTCTTTCAGGCGTGCTAGCTTTGCAAGGTTAGCAGGAGAGCTTCTGTAAAGTTTGGAAAGTAGGAGCCGAGGTACTGGCAGAAGTAAAGCTGCGAGTAGCGGGCGTGAGTCGTGCTTCGGTAGTTAAGTTGGTAGAGCACTTGCCTACGAAAGGCAAAGTTCCCGAGTTCGAGTCTCGCTCGGGCACACAGTTTTAATCTGCCAGGAAGTTTCATATCAGCGCACACTCCGCTGCAGAGTGAAAATCTCATTCTGGAAACATCCCTCAAGCTGTGGCTATCCTTTCTTTCAGGAGTGCTAGTTCTGCAAGGTTCGCAGGAGAGTTTCTGTAAAGTTTGGAAGGTAGGAGACGAGGTACTGGCAGAAGTAAAGCTGTGAGTAGCGGCCGTGAGTCGTGCTTCGGTAGCTCAGTTGGTAGAGCACTTGCGCGCGAAAGGCAAAGGTCTCGAGTTCGAGTCTCGGTCGGGCACACAGTTTTAATCTGACAGGAAGTTTCATATCAGCGCACACTCCGCTGCAGAGTGAAAAACTCATTCTGGATATCTCATACACTTTGAGTCTCTTCTACTTCGTATTTCCCAACGCCCATGATACACTGCCATATACACACATCAGAAAAAGATTTGAATCGCCCCGGTTCCCAGAACTGATAGACTTTGGCTGTGGATATTGTGACACAGACGCAGTCCCTTTGACTGTTCAGAGATGTCACTAAACTCTCCCAAATACATGAACAACAATGCATAAGCAGCGCCTATCAGACGGAGGGGATCCGACAGCCGATCTGTTCCAGTCATTCCACCCGAAAGGAGGTACACTACTCGTGTTGTCTGTTCAACCACGCCTAGATGCTCAATATTGCGGTTCGATCGCGTCCGCATAGTTACTTTATTTATTTATTTATTTATTTATTTTGTTCCGTGGAACCAAATTAAGGAGAAGTCTCAATGGTCATGGAACGTGTCAATACATAAAGGTATAACATGATATTAGAAACAGATAAAATGAAATATAAAAAAACATATTCAGGTGTCAAGTCGTAAGTTTAAATAAAGAACATCAACAATGTAACACTGGAATTTGCTTAATTTTTGAGCTCTTCCAGGAGCTCCTTGACAGAATAGAAGGAGTGAGCCATGAGGAAACTCTTCAGTTTAGACTTAAAAGAGTTTGGGCTACTGCTAAGATTTTTGAGTTCTTGTGGTGGGAATTAGTGAAGTTCGGTGGCAGCAGGAACAAGACTTCTGGTAAGGTGAATACAGGGTTATAAATACAAAATCAAATAGGGTTAATGCAGGAGTACGTTTAATAATGAATAAAAAAATAGGAGTGCGGGTAAGCTACTACAAACAGCATAGTGAACGCATTATTGTGGCCAAGATAGACACAAAGCCCACGCCTACTACAGTAGTACAAGTTTATATGCCAACTAGCTCTGCAGATGACGGAGTAATTGAAGAAATTGATGAAATAAAAGAAATTATTCAGATAGTGAAGGGAGACGAAAATTTAATAGTCATAGGTGACTGGAATTCGGTAGAAGGAAAAGGGAGTGAAGGAAACGTAGTATGTGAATATGGATTAGGGCTAAGAAATGAAAGAGGAAGCCACCTGATAGAATTTTGCACAGAGCACAACTTAATCATAGCTAACACTTGGTTCAAGAATCTTAAAAGAAGGTTGTATACATGGAAGAAGCCTGGAGATACTGACAGGTTTAAGGTAGATTACATAATGGTAAGTCAGAGATTTAGGAACCAGGTTTTAAATTGTAAGACATTTCCAGGGGCAGATGTGGACTCTGATCACAATCTGTTGGTTATTAACTGTAGATTAAAACTGAATAAACTGCAAAAAGGTGGGAATTTAAGGAGATGGGACCTGGATAAACTGAAAGAACCAGAGGTTGTACAGAGTTTCAGGGAGAGCATAAGGGAACAATTGCCAGGAATGGGGGGAAGAAGTACAGTAGAAGAAGAATGCGTAGCTTTGAGAGATGAAGTAGTGAAGGCAGCAGAGGACACAGTAGGTAAAAAGACGAGGGCTAGTAGAAATCCTTGGGTTACAGAAGAAATACTGAATTTAATTGATGAAAGAAAAAAATATAAAAATGCAGTAAATGAAGCAGGCAAAAAGGAATACAAACGTCTCAAAAATGAGATCGACAGGAAGTTCAAAAAATGGCTCTGAGCACTATGGGACTCAACTGCTGTGGTCATAAGTCCCCTAGAACTTAGAACTACTTGAACCTAACTAACCTAAGGACATCACACACATCCATGCCCGAGGCAGGATTCGAACCTGCGACCGTAGCGATCGTGCGGTTCCAGACTGCAGCGCCTTTAACCGCTCGGCCACTTCGGCCGGCTTCGACAGGAAGTGCAAAATGGCTAAGCAGGGATGGCTAGAGGACAAATGTAAGAATGTAAGATAGATACTGCCTACAGGAAAATTAAACAGACCTTTGGAGAACAGAGAACCGGTTGTATGAATATAAAGAGCTCAGATGAAAACCCAGTTCTAAGCAAGGAAGAGAAAGCAGAAAGGTGGAGGGAGTATATAGAGGACCTATACAAGGGCAATGTACTTGAGGACAATATTATGGAAATGGAAGAGGATATAGATGAAGATGAAATGGGAGATACGATACTGCGTGAAGAGATTGACAGAGCACTGAAAGACCTGAGTCGAAACAAGGCCCCGGGAGTAGACAACATTCCATTAGAACTACTGACGGCCTCGGGAGAGCCAGTCCTGGCAAACCTCTACCATCTGGTGATCAAGATGTATGAGACAGGCGAAATACCCTCAGACTTCAAGGAGAATATAATAATTCCGATCCCAAAGAAAGCAGGTGCTGACAGATGTGAAAATTACTGAACAATCAGTCTAATAAGTCACGGATGCAAAATACTAACGCGTGTTCTCTAAAGACGAATGGAAAAACTGGTAGAAGCTGACCTCGGGGAAGATCAGTTTCGATTCCGTAGAAATGTTGGAACACGTCAGGCCAACACTGACCCTACGACTTATTTTAGAAGCTAGATTAAGAAAAGGCAAACCTACGTTTCTAGCATTGGTAGACTTAGAGAAAGCTTTTGACAATGTTGACTGGAATACTCTCTTTCAAATTCTGAAGGTGGCAGGGGTAAAGTACAGGGAGCGAAAGGCTATTTACAATTTGTACAGAAACCAGATGGCAGTTATAAGAGTCGAGGGGCATGAAAGGGAAGCAGTGGTTGGGAAGGGAGTGAGACACGGTTGTAGCCTGTCCCCGATATTATTCAGTCTGTATATTGAGCAAGCAGTGAAGGAAACAAAAGAAAAATTTTGAGTAGGTGTTAAAATCCATGGAGAAGAAATAAAAAGTTTGAGGTGTCATGAAAGGAGGGTATAAGATGACCATCAACAAAAGCAAAACGAGGATAATGGAATGTAGTCGAATTAAGTCGGGTGATGCTGAGGGAATTAGATTAGGAAATGAGACACTTAAAGTAGTATAGGAATTTTGCTATTTGGGGAGCAAAATAACTGATGATGGTCGAAGTAGAGAGGATATCAAATGCAGACTGGCAAGGGCAAGGAAAGCGTTTCTGAAGAAGAGAAATTTGTTAACATCGAGTATTGATTTAGGTGTCAGGAAGTCGTTTCTGAAAGTATTCGTATGAAGCGTAGCTATGTATGGAAGTGAAACATGGCCGATAACTAGTTTGGACAAGAAGAGAATAGAAGCTTTCGAAACGTGGTGCTACAGAAGAATGCTGAAGATTAGATGGGTAGATCACATAATTAATGAGGAGGTATTGAATAGGATTGGGGGGAACAGACGTTTGTGGCACAACTTGACTGGAAGAAGGGATCGGTTGGTAGGACATGTTCTGAGGCATCAAGGGATCACCAATTTAGTGTTGGAGGGCAGCGTGGAGGGTAAAAATCGTAGGTGGAGACCAAGAGATGAATACACTAAGCAGATTCAGAAGGATGTAGGCTGCAGTAGGTACTGGGAAATGAAGAAGCTTGCACAGGATAGAGTAGCATGGAGAGCTGCATCAAACCATCTCAGGACTGAAGACCACAACAACAACAACAACAATGTGGTAGCTTATTGAAAATGGATGCAGCAGAATACTGCACTCCTTCCTGTACAAGAGTCAAGGGAGTGCATTCCACATGCATATTTGATTTCTGCCTAGTATTAACTGAGTGAAAGCTGCTAACTCTTGGGAATAGGCTAATATTGCTAACAACAAACGACATTAAAGAAAATATATACTGTGAGGGCAATGTCAGAATTCCCAGACTATGACAAGAGGTTCTCGAACTTACACCACATATACTGGAGCAGCCCGTTTTTGAGCCAAAAATACCCTTTTTGAAACAGAAGAATTACCCCAAAAAATAATACCATACGACATAAGCGTATGAAAATATGCGAAGTAGAATACTTTTCGTGTTGAAGTGTCACTTATTTCAGATACTGTTCTAATGGTAAATAAAGCAGCATTTAGTTTCTGATCAAGATCCTGGACATGGGCTTTCCACAATAGCTTACTATCTATCCGAACGCCTAGGAACTTGAACTGTTCCGTCTCGCTTATAATATGCCCATTCTGTCTGATCAAAATATCGGTTCTTGTTGAACTGTGAGTTAGAAACTGTAAAAACTGAGTCTTACTGTGATTTAGCATCAAATTATTTTCCACAAGCGACGTACTTATTTCATAAACTACATTATTTGATACTGTTTCAATATTATACACAAGATCCTCCACTACCAAGCTGATGTCATCAGCAAACAGAAATATTTTTGAATCACCTGTAATACTGGAAGGCATATCATTTATATAAATAAGAAACAGCAGTGGCCCCAGCACCGACCCTTGGGGAATGCCCCACTTAACAGTGCCCCATTGGGACTGAACATCACTACCACTCTCAATATTGCAGAGAATTACCTTCTGCTTTCTGTTCTTAACGTAAGAGGCGAACCAATTGTAAGCTACTCCCCTTACTCCATAGTGGTCCAACTTCTGCATTAATATTTTGTGGTCAACACAGTCAAATGCCTTCGTTAAATCAAAGAAAACACCTAGCGTTTGCAACCTTTTATTTAATCCGTCCAAAACCTCACAGAGAAAAGAGAATATAGCATTTTCAGTTGTTAAACCATTTCTAAAACCAAACTGAACATTTGACAGCAAATTATGTGAATTTAAATGCCCCAGAACCTTGTATATACAACCTTGTCGATAACTTTAGCAAACACCGATGGCATAGAAATAGGTCTAAAATTGTCAACATTATCAATGTCTCCCTTTTTATAAAGTGGCTTCACTACCGAGTACTTTAATCGGTCACGAAACCGACCACTCCTAAAGGATAAGTTACAGATATGGCTAAGTACTGGGCTAACATACATAGAACAATACTTGAGTATTCTGCTAGATACCCCGTCATATCCATGAGAGTTCTTGGTCTATAGTGATTTAATTATTAACTCAATCTCCCTCTTGTCAGTATCATGGAGGAGCGTTTCAGGTAACAGTCTCCGAACACTTTTTTCTAAGAGCGCTATATGATTACCTCTTGGAACTAGGTTTCTATTTAGTTCACCTGCTATATTCAGAAAGTGATTATTAAATACTGTACATATATGCGACTTATCAGTAACACGGACATTCCCACTTCGCACTGATTCTATATCCTCAACCTGTCTCTGCAGACCAGCCACTTCCTTTACGACTGACCATATGAGTTTAATTTTATCCTGAGACTTAGTTATTCTATCGGCATACCACATACTTTTTGCCTTCCTAATAACATTTTAAACACCTTACAATACTGTTTGTAATGGGCTGCTGCATTTAGATTTTGACTGTTTCTAACGTTTTGATATAATTGCCACTTTGTTCTACAAGATATTCTTATCCCTCCAGTTAGCCACACAGGCTGCCTGTTTGTGCTAGTACCCTGTTTGGAACGTTCTAACGGAAAGCAACTTTCAAAGAGCACGAGAAAAGTCTTGAGAAAAGCATTATATTTATCGTCTACTGCATCAGCGCTATAAACATCTTGCCACTCTTGTTCCTTGATAAGGTTTACAAAGGTCTCTACAGCAACTGGATCAGCTTTCCTAAACAGCTGATGACTATATTTAACACCTGTTGCAGCACAAAAATCTTTTAGAGTTAAAATTTGTGCATCATGATCTGAAAGGCCATTCACCTTTTTGCTAACAGAATGCCCTTCTAGTAATGAGGAATGAACAAACATGTTGTCTATGGTTGTTCTACTATTCCTTTGCACTCTCGTTGGAAAGAATACGGTTTGCATAAAATTATATGAATTGAGGAGGTCTACCAGCATCCTCTTCCTTGCACAATCACTTATACAATTAATATTGAAGTCACCACATATAACTAACTTTTGTATTTCCTATAAAGTGAACCAAGAACCTCCTCTAGCTTTAGCAAAAATGTTGTGAAATCGGAGTATGGGGATCTATAAATAACAACAGTTAGAAGTTTAGCTCCATTAAATTTAACCACACCCGCACAACATTCAAACACCTTTTCAGTGCAGTACTTTGAAACATCAATTGACTCAAATGGGATGCCGTTTTTCACATACATGGTTACTCCCTCACACCGCAAAGAGCTCCTCGAAAAGCTGGCAGCCAACCTGTATCCTGGTAAAGGAAGCCTCTGAATTATCTCCTTATTTAATAAGTGTTCAGATATACCAATAATTTCAGAGTCAACATCTATAAGCAATTCACTAACTTTATCTTTAATACCTTGTATATTTTGATGAAATATACTAATTCCCTCATTATTCGGATACCTAAACTTTGTCAAAAGTGGTTCCTTTGTTAGAGAGACTTCCCTTAAGCAGGAATATCTGTCAGCTGACTTCAATCTAAAAAAGGTGCAGCTCTTACACCCACTACTGCAGGAATTTTCTCATGAGTGATCCCACCAACCCCACCCCTTTGTGCCAGGAAGGGATCTCAACAAGGGAAGTGTCCATGCGTCACGGAGTGAACCAAGGCGATGTTGTTCGGACATGGAGGAGATACAGACAGAGAGGAACTGTCGATGACATGCTTCGCTCAGGCCTTCCACCGGCTGCTACTGCAGTGGATCAGAGCTACCTACGGATTATGGCTGGGAGGAACCTTGACAGCAACGCCACCATGTTGTATAATGCTTTTCGTGCAGCCACAGGATGTCGTGTTCCGACTCAAACTGTGCGCAATAGGCTACATGATGCGCAACTGCACTCCCGACGTCCATGGCGAGGTCCATCTTTCCAGCCACGACACCATGCAGCGCGGTACAAGTGGGCCCAACAACATACCGAATGGACCGCTTAGGATAGGCATCACGTTCTCTTGACTGATGAGTGTCGCATATGCCTTCAACCAGAGGCAACCCGGTCAGGTTGAACGCCTTAGACACACCGTCCAGCGAGTGCAGCGAGGTGGAGGTTCCCTGCTGTTTTGGGGTGGCATTATGTCGAGCCGACGTAAGCCGCTGGTGGTCATGGAAGGAGCCGTAATGGCTGTACGATACGTGAATGGCATCCTCCGACCGATAGTGCAGCCATATCGGGAACATATTCGCGAGGCATTCGTCTTCATGGACGACAATTCGCGCCCTCATCGTGCACATCTTGCGAATGACTTCCTTCAGGATAATTGCATCGCTCGATTACAGTGGCCAGCGTGCTCTCCAGACATGAGCCCTATCGAACATGCCTGGGATAGATTGAAAAAGGCTGTTTATGGACGCTGTGACCCACAAACCGCTCTCATGGATCTACACCGATTCGCCGTTGAGGAGTGGGACAATCTGGACGAACAGTGCCTTGATGAACTTGTGGATAGTATACCGAGATGAATGCAGGCATGCATCGATGAAAGAGGACGTGCTATTGGGTATGAGAGATACCGTTGTGTATAGCAATCCGGACCACCACCTCTGAAGATCTCGCTGTATGGTGTTAGAACATGCAATGTATGGTTTTCATGAGGAATAAAGAGGGCGGGAATGATGTTCATGTGGATCTCTATTCCTATTTTTTGTACAGGTTCCGGAACTCTGGGAACCGAGGTGGTGCAAAACTTCTTTTGAGGTGTGTTTGTTGTGCTCTAGACTCATTTTCTACAAATTTATTTAATTTAGGCTTATGAAGATACCAGCATAATTCTCTTGCTAGGGAAGTTCTTCTTTCTTTTTGCCTAGATCACCTTGATTCTTATGTCCTCCTTCTGTTGTCCTACATAGTTGATTAACATCCAAGCTATTACCTATACCAATACGCATTGCAACAACGGACAAGAACTCTCTGCCTTTCTACATAACTGTATTCTACCATTATTAATAAGTTTGGGGGAATAACACTGATCAGAAATATTTCCGGCACAATGCCTCCAGTAATGGCACAAGTCTATTTATGCTGTGCAGTTTTGACGGAATCTCGGTCGGCTGCTCCCAGCACGCATTGCCGTATTCCTCTCGCAGCTACGCGGGATCACGTTTAAATATTCCGCCCTTGCGCCACAGGACGAGATCGCTCTTCTATCACTCGCTACCTCCTATGAGGGGGGGCGACACGCATACACGCCACCAGGGGAAAGTTCAGCTGATGTCAATGCCTATAATTCTGACTGACCGGGCGTCTTTTTAATCAGAGATCCGCCCAAGTTTCTTATATCAATCTTAGTATAAAAAGCCTTCAGTGTGGAAAATACACTCCTGGAAATTGAAATAAGAACACCGTGAATTCATTGTCCCAGGAAGGGGAAACTTTAATGACACATTCCTGGGGTCAGATACATCACATGATCACACTGACAGAACCACAGGCACATAGACACAGGCAACAGAGCATACACAATGTCGGCACTAGTACAGTGTATATCCACCTTTCGCAGCAATGCAGGCTGCTATTCTCCCATGGAGACGATCGTAGAGATGCTGGATGTAGTCCTGTGGAACGGCTTGCCATGCCATTTCCACCTGGCGCCTCAGTTGGACCAGCGTTCGTGCTGGACGTGCAGACCGCATGAGACGACGCTTCATCCAGTCCCAAACATGCTCAATGGGGGACAGATCCGGAGATCTTGCTGGCCAGGGTAGTTGACTTACACCTTCTAGAGCACGTTGGGTGGCACGGGATACATGCGGACGTGCATTGTCCTGTTGGAACAGCAAGTTCCCTTGCCGGTCTAGGAATGGTAGAACGATGGGTTCGATGACGGTTTGGATGTACCGTGCACTATTCAGTGTCCCCTCGACGATCACCAGTGGTGTACGGCCAGTGTAGGAGATCGCTCCCCACACCATGATGCCGGGTGTTGGCCCTGTGTGCCTCGGTCGTATGCAGTCCTGATTGTGGCGCTCACCTGCACGGCGCCAAACACGCATACGACCATCATTGGCACCAAGGCAGAAGCGACTCTCATCGCTGAAGACGACACGTCTCCATTCGTCCCTCCGTTCACGCCTGTCGCGACACCTCTGGAGGCGGGCTGCACGATGTTGGGGCGTGAGCGGAAGACGGCCTAACGGTGTGCGGGACCGTAGCCCAGCTTCATGGAGACGGTTGCGAATGGTCCTCGCCGATACCCCAGGAGCAACAGTGTCCCTAATTTGCTGGGAAGTGGCGGTGCGGTCCCCTACGGCACTGCGTAGGATCCTACGGTCTTGGCGTGCATCCGTGCGTCGCTGCGGTCCGGTCCCAGGTCGACGGGCACGTGCACCTTCCGCCGACCACTGGCGACAACATCGATGTACTGTGGAGACCTCACGCCCCACGTGTTGAGCAATTCGGCGGTACGTCCACCCGGCCTCCCGCATGCCCACTATACGCCCTCGCTCAAAGTCCGTCAACTGCACATACGGTTCACGTCCACGCTGTCGCGGCATGCTACCAGTGTTAAAGACTGCGATGGAGCTCCGTATGCCACGGCAAACTGGCTGACACTGACGGCGGCGGTGCACAAATGCTGCGTAGCTAGCGCCATTCGACGGCCAACACCGCGGTTCCTGGTGTGTCCGCTGTGCCGTGCGTGTGATCATTGCTTGTACAGCCCTCTCGCAGTGTCCGGAGCAAGAATGGTGGCTCTGACACACCGGTGTCAATGTGTTCTTTTTTCCATTTCCAGGAGTGTACATCGACGCGGCATTGTATTAATGTAACTGAGTATTGTTTTCTCTGTCGGACATGACCGACACAACACACAACAGGCAACATTTACATTAATATCGAGCGCTATGGCTCAGTCATATGACTGTAATGGAACGTAATGCAGCGTGCGTTTAAGTTGAGAAACTGGGTGGGACTGGAGGCATGGCCGGCTGTTCGAGGCGGTGAAGGCAACTGTTCTAGAGAAGCAGACAATCCGAGACCGAGACCCTGTCTGGCACAAATGTTCGATTTTCGCCTTTGTGATACCGCACTGCGCCGTGAGGCAGGAAGTTATGATTTCCCAAGTCCCTTTACTTCTCCTTCGCCTTCAGTCAGAAAATTATGAAATTGTATCACCTTTCAAGACTATTTGTTTGTATACGGAACATTACTCTCATTGTTTATAACTCGAACATCAGACGGATCCTGCTCTTAAAAGTTGTGTGTATCTCTATTACGAAGCGAAGTTGTTGTTGTTGTTGTTGTTGTGGTCTTCAGTCCTGAGATTGGTTTGACGAAGCTCTCCATGATACTCTTTCCTGTGCAAGCTTCTTCATCTCCCAGTACCTACTGCAGCCTACATGCTGAATCTGCTTTGTGTACTCATCTCTTCGTCTCCCTCTACGATTTTTACCCTCCACGCTGCCCTCCAGTACTAAAATGGTGATCCATTGATGCCTCAGAACTTGTCCTACGCCGGCCGGAGTGGCCGAGCGGTTCCAGGCGCACCAGTCTGGAGCCGCGCGACCGCTACGATCGTAGGTTCGAATCCTGCCTCGGGCATGGATGTGTCTGATGTCCTTAAGTTAGTTAGGTTTAAGTAGTTCTAAGTTCTAGGGGACTGATGACCTCCACTGTAAAGTCCTATAGTGCTCACAGCCATTTGAACCAACATGTCCTACCAACCGATCCCTTCTTCTAGTGAAGTTGTGCCACAAACTCCTCTTCTCCCCAACTCTATTCAATACCTCCTCATTAGTTATGTGATCTACCCATCTAATCTTCAGCATTCTTCTGTAGCACCACATTTCGAAAGCTTCTATTCTCTTCTTGTCCAAACTATTTATCGTCCTTGTTTCACTTCCATACATGGCTACACTCCATACAAATACTTACAGATACGACTTCCTGACACTTAAATCTACACTCGATGTTAACAAATTTCTCTTCTTCAGAAACGCTTTCCCTGCCGTTCCCAGTCTACATTTTATATCCTCTCTACTTCGACCATCATCAGTTATTTTGCTCCCCAAATAGCAAAACTCCTTTACTACTTTAAGTGATTCATTTCCTAATCCAATTCCTTCAGCATCACCCGACTTAATTCGACTACATTCCATTATCCTAGTTTTGCTTTTGTTGATGTTCATCTTATACCCTCCTTTCATGACACTGTCCATTCCGTTCAACTGATCTTGCAAGTCCTTTGCTGTCTCTGACAGAATTACAATGTCATCGGCGAACCTCAAAGTTTTTATTTCTTTTCCCTGGATTTTAATGCCTACTCCGAACTTTTCTTTTGTTTCCTTTACTGCTTGCTCAATATACAGATTGAATAATATCGGGGAGAGGCTACAACCCTGTCTCACTCCCTTCCCAACCACTGGATCCCTTTCATGTCCCTCGACTCTTATAACTGCCATCTGCTTTCTGTACGAATTGTAAATACCCTTTCACTCCCTGTATTTTACCCCTGCCACCTTCAGAATTTGGAAGAGAGTATTCCAGTCAACATTGTCAAAAGCTTCCTCTAAGTCTACAAATGCCAGAAACGTAGGTTTGCCTTTCCTTAATCTTTCTTCTAAGATAAGTCGTAGGGTCAGTATCGCCTCACGTGTTCCAACATTCCTACGGAATGCAAACTGATCTTCCCCGAGATTGGCTTCTGCTAGTTTTTCCATTCGTCTGTATAGAATGCGCGTTATCATTTTGCAGCTGTGACTTATTAAACTGTTAGTTCGGTAATTTTCACATCTGTCAACACCTGCTTTCTTTGGGATTGGAATTATTATATTCTTCTTGAAGTCTGAGGGAATTTCGCCTGTCTTATACATCTTGCTCACCAGATGGTACAGTTTTGTCAGGACTCTCCCAAGGATGTCAGTAGTTCTAATGGAATGTTGTCTACACCCGGGGACTTGTTTCGACTTAGATCTTTCAGTGCTCTGTCAAACTCTTCACGCAGTATCGTATCTCCCATATCATCTTCGTCTACATCTTCTTCCATTTCTATAATATTGTCCTCAAGAACGTCGCCCCTGTATAAACCCTCTATATACTACTTCCACCTTTCTGCTTTCCCTTCTTTGCATAGAACTGGGTTTCCATCTGAGCTCTTGATATTCATTCAAGTGGTTCTCTTTTCTCCAAAGGTCTCTTTAATTTTCCTGTAGGCAGTATCTGTCTTACCCCTAGTGAGATAAGCCTCTACATCCTTGCATTTGTCCTCTAGCCATCCCTGCTTAGCCATTTTGCACTTCCTGTTGATCTCATTTTTGAGACGTTTGTATTCCTTTTTGCCTCCTTCATTTACTGCATTTTTATATTTTCTCCTTTCATCAGCTAAATTCAGTATTTCTTCTGTAACCCAAAGATTACTACTAGCCCTCGTCTTTTTACCTACTACGTCCTCTGCTGCCTTCACTACCTCATCTCTCAAAGCTACCCATTCTTCTTCTACTGTATTTCTTTATTAGACATTGTAAACCAAATTATAAGTGTGTTATCTTTTTTGTAGGTGTCTGACTGTCCTTACCGGCCGCCTCAGCTATCGACACAAGGAAAAATCAATATTCAGGTATGACAGGAGTGATAAATTGAACCAGAAAAGCGTACTAACGCTCTAAAAGACGTGTCTTCAGAGCTATGAGCATTCCTTCACCTTCGATACTGTTAAACAAATCTCTTCCATTGCATTCCGTATTTTGAGAGGAGGAACTACGGACCAAAGCAAGAAAAAATTTTCTGGTAAAGGTGACCTCCAAAAAGGCATACCTTAAGACCTGTGAGCACATATTCGGCAGAAGAGATATCTTTCACATTAGCGAAAATGAACAGGTGCTCATAGCTCTTCAGGTATGCACCTTAGGATCTACGTTCACTGGAAACATTTTTCTTATTAGTCGATACAACCACCTCTCAGAATATGGAAAGCACAGAGAATGCAGTAGAAGAGATTTGTTTTATACTATCGTAGATGCAGTAGTGCAGTTCTTAGAGCGAGCATTTTAGAGCCGACGTTTACCAGACTCTTTTGTACCTCACACATCCCTGAATACTGATTATTTCTCCGGTGACAACCTGCGTAAGACTTCTGTGGCAACTGAGAGCTTCCACACACCGTTCCTCACAAGCGACTTCTCATCAAGCTGCGGGCCTATGGGGTATCGTCTCAGTTGTGCTACTGGATTCGTGATTTCCTGTCAGGAGGTCGCAGTTCGTAGTAATAGACGGCAAATCATCGAGTAAAACTGAAGTGATAGGTGTTCCCCAGGGAAGCGTCCTGGGACCTCTGCTGTTCCTGATCTATATAAATGACCTGGGTGACAATCTGAGCAGTTCTCTTAGGTTGTTCGCAGATGATGCTGTAATGTACATCTACATTTATACTCCGCAAGCCACCCAACGGTGTGTGGCGGAGGGCGATTTACGTGCCACTGTCATTACCTCCCTTTTCTGTTCCAGTCGCGTATGGTTCGCGGGAAGAACGACTGCCTGAAAGCCTCCGTGCGCGCTCTAATCTCTCTAATTTTACATTCGTGATCTCCTCGGGAGGTATAAGTAGGGGGAAGCAATATATTCGATACCTCATCCAGAAACGCACCCTCTCGAAACCTGGCGAGCCAGCTACACCGCGATGCAGAGCGCCTCTCTTGCAGAGTCTGCCACTTGAGTTTGCTAAACATCTCCGTAACGCTATCACGGTTACCAAATAACCCTGTGACGAAACGCGCCGCTCTTCTTTGGATCTTCTCTATCTCCTCCGTCAACCCGATCTGGTACGGATCCCACACTGATGAGCAATACTCAAGTGTAGGTCGAACAAGTGTTTTGTAAGCCACCTCCTTTGTTGATGGACTACATTTTCTAAGGACTCTCCCAATGAATCTCAACCTGGTACCCGCCTTACCAACAATTAATTTTATATGATTATTCCACTTCAAATCGTCTAGTAAGGTCATCCAAAGACCAGTATCAGTTGCAAAACGATTTAGAAAAGATTGCTGTGTGGTGTGGCAGGTGGCATTTGACGCTGAATAGCGAAAAGTGTGAGTTGATCCCCATGAGTTCCAAAAGAAATCCGTTGGAATTCGATTACTCGATAAATAGTACAATTTGCAAGGCTGTCAATTCAACTACGTACCTCGTTGTTAAAATTACGAACAACTTCAGTTGGAAAGATCACATAGATAATGTTGTGGGGAAGGCGAGCCAAAGGTTGCGTTTCATTGGCAGGACACTTAGAAGATGCAACAAGTCCACTAAAGAGACAGCTTACGCTACAGTCGTTCGTCCTCTGTTAGAATATTGCTGCGCGGTGTGGGATCCTTACCAGGTGGTATTCACGGAGGACATCGAAAGGCTGCAAGAAAGGGCAGCTCGTTTTGTATTATCACGTAATAGGGGAGAGAGTGTGGCAGATATGATACGCGAATTGGAATGGAAGTCATTAAAGCAAAGACGTTTTTCGTCGCGGTGAGATCTATTTACGAAATTTCAGTCACCAACTTTCTCTTCCGAATGCGAAAATATTTTTTTGAGCCCAACCTACATAGGTAGGAATGATCATCAAAATAAAATAAGAGAAATCAGAGCTCTAACGGAAAGGTTTAGGTGTTCGTTTTTCCCGCGCGCTGTTCGGAAGTGGAATGGTAGAGAGATAGTATGATTGTGGTTCGATAAACCCTGTGCCAAGCACTTAAATGTGAATTGCAGAGTAGACATGTAGATGTAGATGTAGATGTACTTCAAAAACATCCAAGAAATTCATTCATCCACATTCCTTTTCAAAAAATCTATAAATTTATTTATTGTGAGAGATTATAGAAATCTGTCAGCGCAGTTAAAGCAGTTAATGTCACTGACCCTAATCTGTTTAGACATTTTTGCTTTTCAAAGCGCTATCTGGCACATCCTACCTATTGGCAAACACCGAATAAGTAACTCCTTCAGCAGCATGTTATCTTGTAACAGACTATCTAACATTCTGCTTGGTGTCTGTTTGTTCGCCGGCCGTTGTGGCCGTACGGTTCTAAGCGCGTCAGTTTGGAACCGCGTGACCGCTACGGTCGCAGGTTCGAATCCTGCCTCGGGCATGGATGTGTGTGATGTCCTTAGGTTAGTTAGGTTTAAGTAGTTCTAAGTTCTAGGGGACTGATGACCTCAGTAGTTCAGTCCCATAGTGCTCAGAGCCATTTGAACCATTTTTTTCTGTTTGTTCTATATTGTGTCTCCCTACCACTCTCGCGCAACGACGCTCTGAGCGTGTTTTTTAGGGAATTGACTAATTTGAACCTGGAACCTGTTACTGGTAAGGAGACGCCAGACCACACATGACATGTAGAGTTCAAAAGAGTTCAGTGAGACTAGCGATGATATAGCGAAATAATGATTTCAGCGTCAGCTCCACTGCACTCCCTGTAAAAGAATCTTAATACTAACTAAATTTAGTGGAAGGGGTTCAAGGCTTTCCTATTTTTAGTTAGCTGGTAAAATAACGTCGAAAAAGCAGTTAAGTTTACCATTGGAAATTTTATTCTACTCACAAAACATTGTTTATAAATTGCACTATTGATAAAAGGAAATGTTTTAACACAGGATGATAAAAACCAACTGCGTTCAACAAAAATGTGAACGAATATTCCCTGAGTGGGTTTCCAAGTTCTACAATGGATCGAAGGATGACCTATGCCATATCACATCTATAATCTAGGTTTAAATTAAGTTTCACAAGAGAGAAAACTATCAAAATGGCCTACAGTGACCCTCAATTATCTTTAATTACTTATCTAACTTGTCGTAAATTACAGTGGCTGATGTGGCTTCTCAATAACTATTTAACAGAAAAATCATCGCGTTTCAGATTTTTACTTCAAGTGGCGAATGAGAACACCATGAGCTTTAATTGACGATCGACACTAGTATTACGCAAAAAGGGTGTGTAACAGATGAGACTTCTGCAGTTCTGAGTGAAGCTTTATGCGCTGTTATGCGGCATCGTGTGCGTTGATTACCTTGTCGGTGTTCGTCAGGGTGCGGCGGGCAGCACAGCTCTGCTCACCTCGCCGTCTCGGAAGCAACTCTCTCCTAACTTCTCCTTACTACAATTTACCGAAGTTGGTTTAAAAAAACTATCTGTCTGTGTTTTCATCTGACCAATCAGGGTCTCAATGTTAACCTTAAGCTCCGCCTACAGAAATGCTGTCTATCCAATGAGAAACGTTATACTTTTCGTGGTGGGGCAATGTTTTTAAAGTTTGCAACGTAACAGAGACGTGAAAAAGTCTCACGCTAAAACTTGCAGCTGGCGTGGTCCTTTAGTGTTATCGTAAGATCTATACTGTTCTTCTGGAGGGCTCTATCTTTTAACATGGGATGGGGGGTGGTCCTAACGTAACAGAGACGCGAAAAAGTCTCACGCTAAAACGTGCGGCTAGGGGTGGCCCTTTTTGTGTTATCGTAAGATCTATACTGTTCTTCTGGAGGGCTCTATCTTTTAACATGGGCTGGGGGGTGGTCCTGACGTAACAGAGACGCGAAAAAGTCTCACGCTAAAACTTGCTTCTGGGGTGTGGTCCTAGCGGTTAGCTGGCAACGTGGGTGTCCGTCCCTTATCGTAGGGCCTTCCAGCTTAACACGGTTCTGCTCTCGGCTTCTGTTCTCGTTTCTCCCCTCGGAACTGCGTCTGTCTCACGGTGGGAAGGTATGACATGCATTTAGGCATTCTTGTGTTAGTCTGTGGTATTCCATTTGCTCACTCGTTACTCGTATTACTTTGGTTAATTTAATGTCACGATTTATTCGGAGCTATGTGACATACTACTGGATTTGCTTGTCATGTCAGGGTTTTCATGGAAGGTGTTGGATTTGCCTGACACCTTACAACTAGACGCAGCGGACAGCCCCAAGTAGCAAGGGAATGTGCATTCTAATGATCACAGCACAATTGCGAGGAGTCTCCGGAAAGCCGTAACACGAGCGAACCAATTACTCTCGGAGTGGACTCCATTAGCTAATAGCCACGAGACGTTGAATGAGAGACACGCGGCACAACTCGAGCGCCGTGTACAGCGGGGTTGCATAACTGCCGTCAAGCAGGCGTCCGCTTGATTACCCTGCACAGCCGGTCATTATCGAACAGCGTGTTCTGCGTCGCTCACAAGAGAAGCACATACCCACGTACGCAGCAGGTTACCGATGTCGTTTATATGTCTCTCGTTTGTAGTACATACACAGATGTGACAGATGTTACACTAATATTATGCAATTCAAATGTTTGCGAAAAATCTGAGTTCAATTTTACATGAACCTGATGAATACCATACGAGGTCGCCATTCGACCTCTAGCAACCTCAGCGCAACCGGCTAAGGCGACGGACTACAACTCAGCATGGACTGCTATCGAGTCAAGTCATTACCTATTTCTTTATTTTTTCCTGAATATTTCGGCACAAACCTCTACCGTACAAAGAATCACGTTTCTTTGAAATGCTCTTTTATTTATTGATACATCCAAACAAGTATCACAGTGAAGGTTATACTTGCTTTGAATAGCTTGTACTGTATTTACGATACACCCGTGAACATACTGACTAATAAATCATTTCATAAAGATTTCTTATTATACTTCGCCACAGAAGGACCCCAATGATTTTCCTTGTTGTTATTGTTCCTTTCTAACGAAACATGATTCGTGGTAGCGATTCAAGTCATTAAGGAAAGATTGAACATTGGACATGACTTGAATGCAGTACCTGCAGTCCTCTAGTCTCTCGCCTCAGCTGATTGCTATTACGACGCTATTCGACGGCTGACACTTTCGTTTGGTACTGAACATTCGAAAAACTTCCATGTCTCGAAAGCGATTGACAAACGCTTTGTACAAGAGCAACATTCCTTGCAGCTAAGAATCTACTAAAATCATGTGAAAGATGATCAAAATTGGTGGCCCACTATGCATATGCTTCCCTTGTCAGAGGCGACACACAGCATTCCGGAGATTCTTAACGGCAACAAATAGTATTTTCTTTCGTGAGATCTCGCCTCACTTTCAAAGCAATTGAAAATTCTAATATGACTGGGTTAAACGCTGTAACTTGCACTACTTCTGAGTATTCTTGGCTAACCTACAATTCAGATAGAGCACCCTCATGTGGGTTTTATTATCATAAAGTAATATTTAATGACTTTTCTCCGAGGACATTGTCACGGACGACTAGGACACATAATTTCGGCTCACAATAGCAGCTCGACGATGCAACTGATTTCGATTACAGACTTAGATCTTATACACTTCTCTGTCTCAGTAACATCGTAAAACGAAAAGTCAGTTCATTTCTATTTTACATATACTTTGTAACGTATACAGTACTTTGGTGCTTACTGTTTCATTAAGACGAAAACTTCGACCGACTTTTTAAAATACACTCCTGGAAATTGAAATAAGAACACCGTGAATTCATTGTCCCAGGAAGGGGAAACTTTATTGACACATTCCTGGGGTCAGATACATCACATTATCACACTGACAGAACCACAGGCACATAGACACAGGCAACAGAGCATGCACAATGTCGGCACTAGTACAGTGTATATCCACCTTTCGCAGCAATGCAGGCTGCTATTCTCCAATGGAGACGATCGTAGAGATGCTGGATGTAGTCCTGTGGAACGGCTTGCCATGCCATTTCCACCTGGCGCCTCAGTTGGACCAGCGTTCGTGCTGGACGTGCAGACCGCGTGAGACGACGCTTCATCCAGTCCCAAACATGCTCAATGGGGGACAGATCCGGAGATCTTGCTGGCCAGGGTAGTTGACTTACACCTTCTAGAGCACGTTGGGTGGCACGGGATACATGCGGACGTGCATTGTCCTGTTGGAACAGCAAGTTCCCTTGCCGGTCTAGGAATGGTAGAACGATGGGTTCGATGACGGTTTGGATGTACCGTGCACTATTCAGTGTCCCCTCGACGATCACCAGTGGTGTACGGCCAGTGTAGGAGATCGCTCCCCACACCATGATGCCGGGTGTTGGCCCTGTGTGCCTCGGTCGTATGCAGTCCTGATTGTGGCGCTCACCTGCACGGCGCCAAACACGCATACGACGGTCATTGGCACCAAGGCAGAAGCGACTCTCATCGCTGAAGACGACACGTCTCCATTCGTCCCTCCATTCACGCCGGTCGTGACACCACTGGAGGCGGGCTGCACGATGTTGGGGCGTGAGCGGAAGACGGCCTAACGGTGTGCGGGACCGTAGCCCAGCTTCATGGAGACGGTTGCGAATGGTCCTCGCCGATACCCCAGGAGCAACAGTGTCCCTAATTTGCTGGGAAGTGGCGGTGCGGTCCCCTACGGCACTGCGTAGGATCCTACGGTCTTGGCGTGCATCCGTGCGTCGCTGCGGTCCGGTCCCAGGTCGACGGGCACGTGCACCTTCCGCCGACCACTGGCGACAACATGGATGTACTGTGGAGACCTCACGCCCCACGTGTTGAGCAATTCGGCGGTACGTCCACCCGGCCTCCCGCATGCCCACTATACGCCCTCGCTCAAAGTCCGTCAACTGCACATACGGTTCACGTCCACGCTGTCGCGGCATGCTACCAGTGTTAAAGACTGCGATGGAGCTCCGTATGCCACGGCAAACTGGCTGACACTGACGGCGGCGGTGCACAAATGCTGCGCAGCTAGCGCCATTCGACAGCCAACACCGCGGTTCCTGGTGTGTCCGCTGTGCCGTGCGTGTGATCATTGCTTGTACAGCCCTCTCGCAGTGTCCGGAGCAAGTATGGTGGGTCTGACACACCGGTGTCAATGTGTTCTTTTCTCCATTTCCAGGAGTGTATTTTGATGGTTGATCAATTTCCCTCTTTGGTAGAGGTTGCAGTTTTGATTTTTTGATGTATGTAAGTCACACAAATCTGAAGGCTGTAAATTCAACTAAATACTTAGGGATTACAATTACAAATAACCTAAATAGGAATGATCACATAGGTAATGTTGTGGGTAGAGCAAACTAAAGACTGCGATTCATTGGCGGAACACTTAGAAGGTGCAACAGATCTACGAAAGAGACTGCTTACAACACGCTTGTCCACCCTATCCTGGGGTATTGCTGTGCGGTGTGGGATCCGCATCAGGTGGGACTAACGAACGACACCGAAAAAGCTCAAAGAAGGGCAGCTAATTTTGTGTTATCGCGAAATAGGGGAGATAGTGCCACAGACATGATACATGGAGTGGCAATCATTAAAACAAAGGTGTTTTTCGTTGCGACGGGATCTTCTCACGAAATTTCAGTCATCAGTTTTTTTCCTCCGATTGCGAAAACATTCTGTGGGTACCCACCTACATAGGAAGAAATTATCATCACGAAGAAATAAGAGATATAAGGGCCAACACAGAAAAAATTAAGTGCTCGTTTCTCCCGCGGGCCGTTCGAGAGTGGATCTGAGAGAGTCAGTTTGAAGGTGGTTCATTGAACTCTCTGCCCAAGTTTATTGTGAATAGCAATCAGGTAAATGTAGGTGTAGATGTAGGTGTAGAAGTTCCGTTCCACGAAAATGGAGAGACGTGATATGTAATTTTTAGTACCATTATTCTTAGTGTTTAACAGATTGGTGGATATACTCAAACTGAGCTGTTAGAATCATCCCACAAGTGTCTGGAGAGCTGTTTTACATGTACGCATTATGCGTTTGATACCCGAATTAAATGTTTCCATAGTTACCTATATATAAATAGCATGCAGCTATTAGGTATTGGATGTTTCTCGCTGACGACGGAATTCTAGGACATAAAGTTTTCGGTTCTTGAATTCATATCACTTGAACTGACAGTAATATTCACCCCTGAAACCATTTGCGCTCATTATGCAGTCGAAGAACTCATTATTTATTTATTACCCATAAGTGACATCTTAGTTATTGCACTTCCTATGAAATTATTATTCCATTTAATAGCAATACTTTCCAACTTTAAGCTGAAACTTATCTTGTTTCTTTTCTTAATGTTCAGTGTTACTTTATTGCACATTATCCCATTCTAAACGTCCCAGAGAATATTATTTTCCTTCTTAGGAAGTGTTGTGAGGCTTTATCTATTATTACAATGTAGTCATCAATAAACATTTTTTCTGCGTTTAACATTGTCAAAAAAACCTTCGGTGACATTAGAAAGAAAGGCGGAAACATTAAGAGTGCAACGGCAATTCCACTGTTAAATGCAGAGGAGATAGCGGGCAGGTGGAAAGAATACATTGAAAGCCTCTATGAGAGGGAAGATTAGTCTGATGTGACAGAAGAACAAACAGGAGTCAATTTAGAAGACATAGGGGATCCAGTATTAGAATTAGAATTTAAAAGCGATTTGAATGACTTAAGATCAAATAAAGCGGAAGGGGTAGATAACATTTCATTAGAATTTCTAAAATCATTGGGGCAAATGGCAACAAAATTACTAGTACGTTGGTGTGTAGAATATATGAGTGTGACAAACCATCTCACTTTCGGAAAATTATCATCCACACATTTCCGAAAACTGTAACAGCAGACAAATGCGAGAATTATTGCACAGTCAGCTTAATTGTTTATGCATCCAAGTTGCTGACAATAATAATATACAGAAGAATGGAAAAGGAAATTGAGGACGTGCTAGATGGCGATCAGTTTGGCTTTAGAAAAGGTAAAGGCAAGAGATAGGCAATTCTGACGTTTGCGGTTGTTAATGGAAGCAAGACGAAAGAGAAATCAAGACACGTTCATAGCATATGTCGTCCTGGAAAAAGCCGTCGACAATGTAAAATGGTGCAAGACGTTCTAAATTCCGAGAAAAACAGCGGTTAGCTGTAGAGGGAGACGGATAACATATACTATGTGATCGAAAGTATCCGGACACCTTTCTGAAAATGACTTACAACTTCGTGGCGCCCTCCATCGGTAATGGTGGAATTCAATATGGTGTTGGCCCACCCTTAGCCTTGATGACAGCTTCCACTCTCGCAGATATACGTACACTGAGGTGCTGGAAGGTTTCTTGCGGAATGGCAGCCCATTCTTCACGGAGTGCTGCACTGAGGAGAGGTATCGATGTCGGTCGGCGAGCGCTGGCACGAAGTAGGCGTTTCAAAACGTTCAAAAGGTTTCTATAGGATTCAGATCAGAATCTGTGCAGGCCAGTCCATTACCAGGGATGTTATTGTCGTGTAACCTCCCCGCCACAGGCTGTGCGTTAACTGCAATCGCCATCCCCGAATTGCCCTTCAACAATGGGAAGTAAGAAGATTCTTTAAACATCACTGCAGGCCTGTTCTGTGATAGCGCCACGCAAAACAATAGGTGCCAGGCCCCTCCGTGAGAAACACTACCACACCGTAACACCACCGCCTTCGAATTTTGCTGTTGGCACTACACGCACTGGCAGCTGACGTTCACCGGCATTCGTGATACCCACATCCTGCCATCAGATCGCCACGTTGTGTCACTCCACACAACGTCCTTCCACTGTTCAGTCGTCCAATGTTTACATTCGTTACAGGAAGCGAGCGTCGTTTGGCCCGGCGTCATATGTGGCTTTCGAGCAGCAGCTGGACCGTGAAATCCAAGTTTTCTCACCTCCTGCCTTACTGTCACAATACTTTCAGTGGATCCTGTGTGATGGTCTGGATAGACGCCTGCTTATTAAACATTACGACCCTCTTCAACCATCAGCGGTCTCCGTCAGTCAACAGACGAGATCGGCCTGTACGCTTTTGTGCTGTGCGTGTACCTTCACGTTTCCACTTCACTATCACATCGGAAACAGTGGGCCTAGGGATGTTTTTGAGTGTGGAAATCTCGCGTACAGACATATGACACAAGTGACACCCAATCACCTGACCACGTTCAAAGTCCGTGAGTTCCGCGGAGCTCCCCATTCTGCTCTCTCACCATGTCTAATAACGACTGAGGCCGCTGATAAGGAGTTCCTGGCAGAAGGCAGCAGCACAATGCACCTAATATGAAAAACGTATGTTTTTGGGAGTATCCGGTTACTTTTGATTACATAGTGTACAATACGTACAAGAACCGAGAGACTGGACGACCAAGAACGAACTGCTCGAATTATAGGGGTGTAAGACAGGAATTTAGTCTTTAGCCCCTACTGTTCAATCTGTACGTCGAAGAAGCGATGATGGAAATAAAGGTTCAGGAGTGGAATTAAAATTCAAGGTAAAAGGATATAAGTGGCACAATTCACTGATGACATTTGTATCCTCAGTTAAAGTAAGGAAGAATGATCAGCTTAGTGGAATGAACAATCTAATAAGTACAGAATATGGATTGAGATTAAATCGAAGAAAGAAGAAAATAATGAGAAGTAGTAAAAATGAGAACAGTGAGAAACTCAACATCAGAATTGATGGTCACGACATAGATAAAGTTAAGGAATTCTGCTACCTAGTCAGTAAAATAACCAATGACGGAAGAGATGTCTATTGGTGTCAATCATAGGCCTTAATTTTAGAAAGAAATTTCTGAGAATGTTCGTCTGGGGCCTAGCATTGTACGGTAGTGAAACATGGACAGGACTAAAACCGAAACAGAAGAGAATCGAAGCATTTGAGATTTGGTGCTACAGACGAATGTTGAAAATTAAGTGGACTGATAAGATAAGAAATGGGGAGGCCCTGCACAGAATTGGAGAGGAAAGGAATAACTGGAAAACACTGATAAATAGAAGGGACAGGATGATAGGACACATGTTAAGACATCAGGGAATGACTTCCATGGTAATAGAGGCAACTGTACAGAAAGACAGATATTGAAATACATCCAGAAAATAATTGAGGGCGTAGGTTGTAAGTGCTACCTGAGATGAAGAGGTTGGCACGGGAGAGGAATTGGTGGCCGGCCGCATTTAACCAGTCAGAAGACTGATGATCCCAAAATAAATATTGTTAAAAAGTGTGGTGTGCTTTAGAAACAACGTTGGTCCTGAAATTATACCCAAAAGAACAACACGACAGTGGGTTTTAGGTCGATTTATAAATAAGCCAGTAATATGATCACTGCACATTTTGAGTATGGCATTTTTTATGACAAATGCAATTACATCTTAGACTGAAGCAAATTCTCCCTGCATTTGCCTTGCCCTAGACATGACGACAGTAGATCTTCAATTACAACATGTGAAGTGACAATAATTAAAACTCTTTTTGTCTCAACCAACACGACGACAATTACACGCCATACAATATTTTCCTAGTTTATTTCTTACAGTTTTTAGCTTCATCGCCAATCATTTCACATAAAATTCCTCACTTCCCCAATGCTGTTGTCTTTCTCTATAACGCTTAATTATGTTGTGCCAGAAAAGTATGGAAGTTACGACAGCATACACAGGAATTTATAATCACAAGTCTTTCGAGTCACTGCTCCACTTCGTGCGACGTACGCTACGTGATTACTATCACTCTTGAATATTACAATAACTTTGATGGCTGAATTGCAGATATTGCAACTTTCATGTTAATATGTTATCTGAATTATGCGTGTGAAATAACGTTAAGTCCAATTACATGTTCCAGACTATTAGTTAAAACTAATTAATTTCATCAGACAGAATCAGTTATGAACTACGCTTGAGTCTGTTGACGATTCTGTCATGTTCGTGATTCATCATACATATTAAAATACAATTCTCTGCTTCAAATAACCCTGGTAATGAATCATTTAACATCTGTAATGTACAACATGCATTAGTAATGAAGTTCGCCTGCCGTTATTCTCCTTACAGTGTATTCACATGCATTATTACTTAACATTTTTTCACATGTTTGCTGTTGCTGCGATTGCGACGCTGGATTCACCCAGTTGACTGATCTCTCACTGCAAGAGAACTCTTGAATTTGTACCTGCAACTGGAGACTGCAAATGGACGTATAACGTATTCTTTTGCTGTTGGAACTCAACTACAATGATAGATTTTTCCGTACATGTGACCCGCAGGCATCGAAACACTGGTGTAGATTGTTAGATGCTTCTACTGCACAACGGATATTTTAGGGAAATAGTCATATTGCACCAGCTACAAATTAATTATAGGTCTTAGAAGGTCTCGATGTTCGTCATGCAAAACACAGTTCGTCAGATCGAATCGGACGATGGGTGATTTTTCGCTGTTTCTGGGTATATAGACAACTTTGATGGCCTTTCTAGGTTCGAGTCCATTGTCAAAGAACGACTCTCACGTTAGTTTCCAAAGCACATTCGGCCGATACTTAGCTAATATTTAAATTTCTGAAGATTGTATTCATTTACAGTCACGGAAAAAATAATAACACCGAAATATAATGAATTTAGAGTAATGAAATTTCTGGAATACGTTTGTCTAGGTAACATATTTAAGTGATTAACATGGCAAGGTCACAGGTTAATGTTAAGCGGGAGATAAGCCATTGCAAGTGTGAAATGGTGTACATTAATAACCGTTGTAACAGTCAGAATGTTGAAAACAACCATACAAATATGCATGCATTGTGTTGTACAGGTAGCGGGTGTTAGTTTGTGGGATGGAATTCCACGCCTATTGCACTTGGGTAGCCGGTACGGAAACGGTTAATGTTGGTTGTGGACGACGCTGGTTTTGTCGTCCAATGACGTCCCGTATGTGCTCGATCGGAGACACGTTTGTTGATCGAGCAACGTGTCGGCACTCTGTAGAACATGTTGTGTTCCAGCAGTGGTGTGTGGATGAGCGCTACCTGCTAGAAAACGCCGGTCGTTGTGGCCTAGCGGTTCTAGGCGCTTCAGTCTGGAACCGCGTGACCGCTACGGTCGCAGGTTCGAATCCTGCCTCGTGCATGGATGTGTGTGATGTCCGTAGGTTAGTTAGGTTTAAGTAGTTCTAAATTCTAGGGGACTGATGACCTCAGATGTTAAGTCCCATAGTGCTGAGAGCCATTATAACCATTTTTTGCTGGAAAACATGAATGGCATCCACAACAGGTCGAACCACGAGACTGACGCACAAGTTTGAAGTTAGTGTGCGTGGGATAACCACGAGAGTGCTCCTACTGAAACACGAAACCGCTCCTAGACCGTAACTCCAGATGTAGGTCTTGTGTGTCTAGCACTCTGACAGGCTGGTTACATACCCTCAGCTGACGTCCTTCTAACCAACGCAGAGGCATCACTGGCACCGAATCAGAATTATTCTTGATCAGAAAACACGACAGACTTGTACTCTGGCTTGTGGGCTTGTGGGCTTGTGCTTGACACCATTGACATCGCGAATGGCGGTGGTTTGGGGTCAGTGGAATGCACGCTACAGAGCCTATGTCTCGGAGCTATCCTTGAAGTAACCGATTTGTGACAGTTCGTTGTGTCACTGTGGTGTAAACTGCTGTTAAATTGCTGTTGCATGTGCAATACGATGCACCAGAGCCCTACGCTCAAACATGATGGTCTCCCCTCTCGGTAGAACCTCGCAGCTGTCCAGTGCCCGGTCTTCTTGTGACCATAGATTCTAGTGACCACCATTGTCAGCAATATGCACAGTGGTACGTTGCTGCCAAGTCTTTCCGCAATATCGCAGAAGGAAGATCCAACTTCTTGCCCAGCCTCGTTCAAACTCTCTGAAGAGTCTTTGTCACCTTGAAGCCACTACTGACTAACAGTGTCCTCCACGCACACTGCTGTAGCCACCGGCAAAAGCTTTGTAACAACTACACTGCCTGCAGTCATTCGTTTGGCTTTTCATAATATTTACAAGAATAGATGACTGGGACTGGATGCTGCATAGTAATAGGACGTGCTTATTGTAGGCCCTTCACTGAGACAACATCATTCGTATCGTAACCGTCACCATATAACTACAAGTAAATGTGACTTACAAACATCATTTGTTTGCTCTGACAGGTTATTTGCTAACGAATAATGTGGGCTAGTTCAACAGTTACGAACACTTTACATTAGCGACGTGTTTCTCGCCAGCATAGAGATCGAAGACGGCTGAGCGGACGTGCTGTGTTTGTACGCGTCTCTGTGTAATTACAATTGCCATAATGAATGACAAATGTTTTATTTCTTCCGATAGTAGAACTATAAATTACAAAGGGCAGCGATTTATAATTCGGTTGTTCCGTTCGTGGCAGTCAGACCAGTTTGCACTTCAGAGTACTGTTGACATTCAAGTAAAAAGGAATTCATTAAACTCCAAAACATCAGCGCCGTTAAAGTCGATAACAAGGAAAATTGCAACATTTAGAATCATAAATGGGTCATATCATGAATGAAAAAAAAACATTTGACAATTTGCGGATGAACTCCTTCGTCCAGTAAACAAGGTATGTTTAAATATTGCAGTCCGCAAACAGGTTGACTACTGTGACAAAATAAATGGCCGATAATTGCGTGGAACGAACAAATCAGTTACGTAGAATGTTTTCTCAAGGGAATAAACGCACCTATAAGAAAAATTAATTTATATAAATTCGACTGACTATAGAAATATAGAACATCTTCCTCTGTGACAAATATTTCCTCAGTCTTTCGATCATGTACCTCCTTACAAAATAATTTATACGTACTATTTTTAAAAGTTAAAGTTACTTGTGAGAGAAATGAATTAGTTCTCACTGTTTCGTTTCCTTCCCCCACTATTTCATCATTCACGAATGCATGTTAGCTATGTCCCTTTGAACATTTTCCCCTGTACCTCAATCCATTTAGTGGCTCCATTCAGAACTTAAATTTTTGTTCGTATACTTTTCACTTACATTACTTTATATCATCTGCAACTGATAGAAAAAGTCTTAGGACATTTTAATTTACTATTAATATACATAATTCATTTCCTTAAAATTAACGATTATTATCACTAAAGACTGTGTAACTAAATTTCTTTTTACAAAATACAATGAACATTAGAAAATTTCGGGCTTTTCACCATTGGTTGCATTATAGCTACCAGCTGTTTGCTTTTAGAATGAGATTCTCACTCTTCAGTGGAGTGTGCGCTGATATGGACCTTCCTGGCAGATTAAAACTGTGTGCCGGACCGAGACTCGAACTCTGGACCTTTGCCTTTCGCAGGAGAGCTTCTGTAAAGTTTGGAAGGTAGGAGACGAGGTACTGGCGGAAGTAAAGCTGTGGGGAGGGGGCATGAGTCGTGCTTGGGTAGCTCTGATGGTAGAACACTTGCCCGCGGAAGGGAAAGGTCCCGAGTTCGAGTCTCGGTCCGGGACACAGTTTTAATCTGCTTGCTTTTATCCGAAATCTTGGTCGAAAACACCACAGAATGAACTTATCCCTACTAATGAAAGTATGTTACATACTTTAGGCAAAAGTTAGTTATTTATGTTCTTATGATACTTCACATCTACAAAGTTACGCATACCGAATATACTTCCTGAATAGGGTACACTATATAGGAGCCTTTAGGGCAAGGAATGCTGCCAGTCCTGTTATAAAGGACTTTGAGCATTGAAATTTCGTTCCGTCCCAGTATCGCTGACCAAATTGTTAGAATCACACAGTTCTTTATCCAGAGGTTTCTTTTCGTTTACATTTTCTGAAAATTTCAATTGACGCAGCTTCTGTCTACCTCGCAAGACATCGTCTTTAACTTCATATGGAGATATTTTTAGCCTCTCTTTACCTACGTCTTTTGTTTCACACAGGTTGTGCTTCGCTTTAGGTGTGTACACTGAGGTGACAAAAGTCACGGGATACCTCCTCATGTCATATCGGACCTCCGGCGTAGTGCAGCAACTCGACGTTATATGGACTCAGCAAGACTTTGGAAGTCCCCTGCAGAAAATTGAGCCATGCTGCCTCTATAGAAGTTCCTAATTGCGAAAGTGATGCCAGTGTCGGATTTTGTGCACAAACTGACTTTTCGATTATCTTCCATAAATGTTCAATGGGATTCATGTCGAGTGATTTGAGTGGCCTAAGCGTTCATTCGAATTGTCTAGAAAGCTCCTCAAACCAACTGCGAACAGTTGTGGTCTGGTCAAATGGCTTGCTGTTGTTTGGAAATGTGAAGTCTATGAATGGTTAAAAATGGTCTGCAAGTAGCCGAACATATCCATTCCCAGTCAATGATCGTGTAAGTTGGACCAGAGGATCCAGTCTATTCCACGTAAACGCAGCACACACCATTATATAGCCACCATACGCTTGCGCAGTGGCTTGTTGACAACCTGGGCCCATGGCCACGCCACGGTTTTCCAGTCGTCTAGGGTCAAACCGATACGATCACGACGCCAGGAGAGACGATGCAAGCGATGTCGTGGTGTTAGCAGAGGTAATCGCGTCGGTCGTCTACTGTCATATCCCATTAACGCCAGATTTTGCCGCACTGTCATAACGGATAGAGTCGTCGACCGTCTCGCATCTATTTCTGGGGATATTTCAAATTTTTTTGCTTGTCTGTTAGCATTGACGACTCTACGCAAACGCTGCTAGTCGCGAACGTTAAGTAAAGGCCGTCAGCCACTGCGTTGTTGACGGAGAGACAATGCCTGAAATTAAGTATCTTCGGTTCACTCTTGACCCTGTGAACCTCAGAATATTGAAATTCCTAATTATTCCCCAGATGGAATAGCCTCTGTGTCTAGCTCCAACTTTAACTCCGCATTCAGAGTCTGTTAATTCCCATCTTGTGGCCACAATCACGTCGGAAACCTTTCCACATGAATCACCTGAGAATAAATGACAGCTCAGCCAAAGAGCACCTTAAGTACGTGATAGTACCGCCGTACACGTACATGTCGCTGTCCCATGACTTTTGTCGCCTCAGTGTATATCTCGGCAGAATTTTCACATTCGTTTCAATTTCGGATCGAACGACTTGATTTCGAACACTTCGCAATCTACTTTTTCTTCTACTAATCCCATATGATTATTCGAAGTTGAATTTGCTTGCCCCGTATTACAGTTTCTGCTTGTCTGCACGTTTTCATTACATTCATTGCACAAGAGAATGGCATCAATTATTTTCCAAGTTGTTTGCAGCTCACGTGCATCTTCCTCCTTCTTCCAATTATCTGCAATCATAGAGCGTAGCATCTTCCTCAGGTTGCTCGCCCCTTACGTTCCGCAACGTTCATTGATATGTCCATTGGCTACGGACAGAAAAAGAAAGTTCCAAGTCACTTACAAGGATTTTATTACAGACCTAACCGCCAACCAAAAAGATTCTTCAAATACACGAAGTAACCGTTCTGCCGGCCAGTCAGAACTGGGCCTTACTCGGTGCGGGGCCCGCTTTAAGGTCAATTCCGCGGATGACCGGTGTTACAGGCGCTCGGATTAGAGACATTAGGAGGGGCGTTTGAAAAGTCTGTGCAAAAATAAAAACTTCTTACGTGTTTGGGTTAAACCCTTTTTATTTTTCGTTATAGTCTCCTTTTAGGCTTATACACTTGGTCCAACGCTCTCCTAATTTGTTCATCCCTTCTGAATAATATGAATTGTCCAAATCTGCAAAATAGCTATTAGTTGCTGCAATCACCTCCTCGTTTGAATAAAATCTTTGTCCCGCCAGCCATTTCTTCAAATTGGGGAACAAATATTAGTCCGAGGGAGCCAAGTCTGGAGAATAGTGGGGATGTGAAACGAGCTGGAAACCTATTTCCAATAATTTTGCGACCACAACTGCTGAGGTGTGTGCTGGTGCATTTTCGTGATGGAAAAGGACTTTTTTGCGGTCCAATCGCCGGCGTTTCTCTTGCAGCTCGGTTTTCAAACGGTCCAATGACGATGAGTAATATGCACCTGTAATAGTTTTACCCTTTTCCAAATCCCAAAAGACAGTGCCATAACCTTTCCGGACGAAGGAATGATCTTCGCCTTTTTTGGTGCAGATTCTCCCTTGGTAACCCATTGTTTAGATAGTTGTCTGGTCTCAGGAGTATAGTAATTATATAGTAATGTATGCATGTTTCATCCACAGTGGCGCAACTACGTTTAAAGTCCTGCGGATTCTTCCTGAACAGCTGCAAACCATCCTTGCAATACTTCACGATTTCGTGTTTGGTCAAACGAGAGCAATCGCGGAACCCATCTTGTGGATAGCTTTATCATGTCCAAATGTTTATGCAAAATATATGTACCCGTTCACTCGAGATGCCCACAGCACTAGCAATGTCACATACCTTAACTCTTCTGACATACATCACCATATCATGGATTTTATCAGTGATTTCTGGAGTCGTAATTCTACAAGGCGTCCAGAACGTTCAGCATCACTTGTGCCCAAATGGCCACTCCAAAAATTTTGAAACCACTTACAAACTGTTATAATCTAAGGTGCAGAGTCACCGTAATCTTCATCAAGCTTCTCTTTAGTCTCGTGAGGCGTTTTGCCTTTCATAATGTAATGTTTAATCACCACATAAGATTCTTTTTCGTCCATTTTTTAACAATCACTCGACTTCCTTGATTCACACGGACGCCAAACACAAAGAAATAGACCAATATAACTAAAACTTGGTGTGCGTTCTTTCCAAAGATGCTACTAACTAAACGTGACCTCGATACGCGCCGGTGGTGCCATCTCTTGGACTTTGCACGAACTTTTCAAACGCCCCTCGTACTTACATTTGCCTAGAGACATCGTACTCTGACTGCTCTCCTTACTAAAACGCGTTCTTCTCCCTGTATGCCATTGTGCTAACCCGTTAAATACCTGGATGAGTTGCGCTGCCCACTCCGTTCCTTAAAGGCAGGCTAGATATCTGAGCCCAAGGAATATATCCGGAATTCCTTCTTCACCTCACGAAACACCCAAAAAATTGGTTCAAATTGCTCTGAGCACTATGGGACTTAACATCTGTGGTCAGCAGTCCCCTAGAACTTAGAACTACTTAAACCTAACTAACCTATGGACATCACACACATCCATGCCCGAGGCAGGATTCGAACCTGCGACCGTAGCGGTCACGCGGTTCCAGACTGGAGCGCCTAGAACCGCACGGCCACACCGGCCGCCCACGAAATATGCCAAAAAACGGCTTGCATAATTTTATCTAAATTTGAAGGCATACCACAGAAAAAGGAAGGATCCAAAGATGATCTCATTGCTTAAGTAAGGAATACAAAGCGACCAACAAAAGAGATAGAGGCAAATTGCGTTGCTTAGCCCCATATAGAGCCTGCTTGAGAGGAACCTATGGTACAGTTCGAGCCCAAGAATACTGGGATCAGTCCCAGTTAAGCAATCAGGATTTCGACATGCTAGAAACTCCACAGATCAGATACTCCATCTCTCAACTCATATATAGCTAGGTTATCAAAAAAAGCTAAAAACTTCGATTGATTTCGTTTACTTTAAGTGCAGCCTATGACATGACCTGGAAACACGAGCTTTTATCCAAGCTAAGTTGGATAATTCCTTGCAGCCATAGCATCTGCCTCATTAATAACACTATTGCAACTCACAGAGCTAGGGTTGCATTTGTGCAGGAGGCTGGGAATGGAGAGTGGTTCAGTTTATCCCCGCAGACGTCAGTGACCTAGCAGTATCTGTAGTGACACTCATTTTCCAGGCCGAGTTTACAGAGTAATGAAGTATCTCAGTGCGTCAGGTAGTGGCTGGGCATTATTGCGCTCCGTGAACAAATGCTGAAGCCCCGTTAGCAGGTCGTGACGTCGGAATCGCAAGTTGAGTGAGTCACGGCCGCGTGCTGTGCTGGTAGCAGCATGGAGCTGGGTAGGCGTCGCCCGCCCAACGTTCTGCGGTACAGTACGGCTCACACATCAGCGACCTCGCAGATATCACGTACGATGTGCAACATACGATGGATGAATAAAGTAATAAATTTAACAGGTTCGTCTGTCGCTACTGCATGTTATTGGCGAATCTGCAAGATATGTGCACGGCAGATTCGCGTCAACAGCGCCTGGATTTTCTTTCTGTATCATATTTAAGCTCTTTTTTTTCATTGCCTCTGCAATGATCTTCATACACCTCACTTTGTATGTGAAACTGTTCGTGATAAAATACATTACCTGTTTGGCTCTTAGGTATCATGTTGTTATTGCTGCAATAAACTGCCTTTGTTAATGGAGCCGCTCATCCCTACCAGCTCTAGTACGCCCCAGTGCTGTTGCTGCTCTCCGTTTTTCGAACAAATATCTTCGTGAAATTTCCTGCTATATTTGCCCCTTCTAAGGCCGGGTCCTCTTCCTTCTAGCTCTATCTACTATGCCAAATCTTGCGTCATATTCATTATTCCTGTTATTATTATTGTTATTGTGAGTGGGCCTGTTTTGACATAATTATAGCGGCTCTCGTTGTCCCACATATCGAGTTCGCATGTTCGTCTCAAAATGGTGGTTCTGTCACATTCTCCTAAATATTTCAAGGTAACTGTTGTTTTTTGCAGCATGTGTGAAAGACGTTCTTCTGTTGCAGCTTTTTTACATGTTCATCTTTGCTCGACAATATATCACAGTAAGATAACATTTTTTTTCTGTCTGGTGGGTGCGGAGAAGCCTTCAGAAATTCGTGATATATCTCGGTCTGTTTACTGTGTGGCCACAACTCGGCCTCAAGTCTACTCTGAAGTTCTTCTAAAGTGGCGCAAATTTCTCTCGCACGAACTGCCCAATTAATCACATGTTCACTGAATTTAGTCTCCATAATTAGCATGCTGTTCTTTTCAGCGAGTTCTGCAGGAATTAATTTTCTACACACGTCCACAAATGTCATGAGGTGGATTTTTTCCTTTTGAGTCGAACTTCCCTAAACCAGCACTCATATGACTATGGTATGCCTCTTCTAATGTCAAAATAGCAGCCGAACTTTTAATATTTTCTAAGGCTTGAAAACGCTCATTAATTTTTGATGTTCCGTGTTTCAAACTTTCTTCACTGTTTCAAACTTTCTTCTGCTTTGTTTCTATGTTCCACGATCTGTTGGTTTATATTACTATTCAAGCTTTCTGTATTAATTGTTATTATAGTTTCGGTCAGCTTCTTGTCCACGGTCATATCGAATTTTTGTGACACCCTTTCTCTGTTCATCTGTACTTGCACAATCTGTCCCTTCAAAATGTTTACAGATTGATACAATTCAGAATGAATCTCCTTACTTAGGGTTTTTCGTTTCCAATTTAGTATCTGAATTTCTCAGTCTAATTTCTCTTAAAGTTTATGAAAAACCGTTTCTTGACCGTTGGCATATGAACTAGTGTGTCGTTAATTTCTGTAATATTAGTGCCCATAAATTCATTCAAGGCATCTATTCTGATCTTTAATTCATCGTTCATGTTCAAGGCATCTATTTTTTTATTCGTTGCTCACTGATATGTTGGAAGACTCTATCCGATTATCAAGTTCGCTCTCTAATTTACTGTTAGTTTATCTGGCCAAATAATCTATTTACTATTCGGCACAGTGCGCATTGATTTGTCCAAAAAATCTATTGTTTATTGATTTGTGCTTTTAGGAAAACGCCTACTTTTCGTTTCTCACGGTTTTTAGTTCCGTAATTAAATGTAGCTAGAAGTACAAAAAGGTTTCTCAAGTGGTAGTGACACTGATATCTGTCTCTGTTTAAAGAAAATGCAGGTTATTGAGTGACGTCAGTGGCGCGGTCGCAAGCCTACGGAGTTCGCGCGTATGTATTTATCGCATTGTCAGACACTGCAGGATAGAAAGAACAAGTTACTGGCGATCAATGCAGGGCTCCTGTCGGTCTCTGGTATTATTTTTATGATTCATGTCCAGAAAATTTCAAAAACATATGAATTTCTCCCTTGGCAGCGAACGATTACACAGGCTATGTTTTCACAACAGGCTACCCATACTTGACGTTATAAAAGCCAAGCAGTTACTTGTCAACATCTTATGATTAGTAGAATGTACATTTAGTTTTTTGAAGTTGTAGATAAGGATAAATTGACCTCAGACTGTGGATGAACTGTATTAAGAGCTTGCGGCATTCTACTTAATTGCTATCTAGTTTGACGTGAAAAACGGCGGGGGCCAAAAAACAGAATTATATTTATAGATGCTACCACGCCTAAGTTGACTAATGGCGAAGATGTGTCGTTTTGAAATTTTTACTTTCGCGTTTCTGCGAAAGCATAGTACCACGAGTTGTGCATAATTACATGTCATCTTCGTCCCTAAAGAGTTCCGATTTCGATTTTTGTGTTTTTACACAAATAAGGAATGTAGTTATGATTTAATGTTCTATCGATATCGAGGTCATTAGGGACGGTTAACGTAAATTATAACGGACAGTTCAGCTCAAATACAACAGGACAGGGAAAATAATTACTGTCGTTCGCTGCAGCTATGTGCATCATTGCTCTTTTCCCCCTTGGCTGGCGCCGGGCGGAATTGCACCAGCAAGGGAATCTCCACTCTTCAACATCTGTCACTCAAGGTCGTAGATGACACAGGTGCAGCCATCAACTTTTCACTGAAAGCCAGGCTGTGCTATGATGTAGAACAATGATTTTATTACTTCATTGGTTCCGTTTTGGCAGTGTGGTGAATCGTCGAGGTATAAGCACAGAATAAATTAGGTATTATGGACTCATCCCCTGTATAGCCGCGCGGGGTAGCCGTGCGGTCATGGGCGCCTTGCCACCGTTCGCCCGGCTCCCCACGTCGAAGGTTCGAGTCCTCCCTTGGGCATGGGTGTGCGTGTTTTTTCCTTAGTGTAAGTTAGATTAAATAGTGTGTAAGCCTAGGGACCGATGACCTCAGCAGTTTTGTCCCATAGAACTTACCATAAATTTCCAAAAATTTTCCCTGTATAGCGACAAACACTTGGGAGCGTTTTTTACTTCACATAAAGAGGTAAAAACTTACAGAATGAATTATTATATATTTCAGTACGTACTCCAGAACGTTCAAGACCCGAGACACATCAGGAAATAATTAGCGTCATCATCTTGCTGTGCCTTCGTCAAAGGTATTTTGTCCGTTTAGAGTTGCAAAACTTCAATTTTTTCCCGCTAGTATATTTTTTTAATGAGGTATCTAGCAGTGGTCATTGTTCATTGACTGAAGCCGATGACAACCTCTCAGAGCGATCTTCTTTGTGACACAGATTGATATGCGAAAATTCTGGAAGTAATGAAATTTAGCTCACTGGTTCTGCTTCCACTGACAAGCAACTGTGCGTAGCTCTTGGAATCAAGGCAGCTTTTAAGAAATTGTTATGAAACCCAGGTCAAATGAAACTAATGTTCGAAGGACTTTTTCTCTGGATCTCTGTCCTGATTTTGCCAAATGGGACAGCTGCCTCCATTGTCGCATGAACCATCCTCAAAAGTACCATGGCTCAAAATACGATCGACACCCGTCTGCTCAGAGGTCTGCGAATGGTGTACTACATGCCTTTGTCCTGAGTTTTCATCGTGGAACTGTTGTTTGTCGGGTTTGTCTATCTATCTAATTGTCATTTTTGCAAGAGGGAGCCAGCGCGCGGTTCCCTGTTTTGTTGTTTACCGCCGCGCCAAGAGCGACTAGCTGCATTGTACTTAGTCCTGACAAGTCTTCACTTGGCAACGGCGGATCTAATAGCATTTACGAGTATGTTATTCTTCCCGCTTCACTGAGACGATTTTGAGGTTGCTGTTTGATACTCGGTCATCTGCTTTTTAGATACCCTATGTAGGCACAATTGAAGGGCGTCAGCGGTTGTTCGTCTTATACCAAGATGGTCTTGAAGCCTTGAATCGTGAGAAAAGAAGCCTTGTTTCGTTAGCTCCATTTTAACATTCCTGACTCCACTGTCAACGTTAAAAATGTCTGTATGCTTACCAAACGGTGGTACTATCTGTCCAATACTGAATGAATCACTTAAAACCTGCACCTCAAATATTGCGAAAATGGGCAGTGCTACTGTCGTGTGGTTTTCACAGATTGGATTATTGGTCAGGGGCTGGTATATTTTAGCCAATAAATAGATTTTAATAATACTTAGAAAGTGTATTTTTATGCAGACATACACTTCTTTAAATCTAGTAATGCCTATTGACAGTAACAAACTAAAAGCAGCGAAAATTAGAATGTCAGTGGTGTTTGTTGCAGGATTCTAGTGCAAGTCCTTTACGAGATATCGTATTTTAAGAAGTTCCCACGCCGATACATGTACAATATCTTTGGTAGGACATAATAAAGAACAACACAAGTGCACACACTAGTTATGTGGATTCTGACCAGTAACGGGACAACTGAACATCATAAGTCGTGCTCAACAACAGCGGCTGTACACGCTTCCACTCTCGTATGGAAGGACTGCTGCACACGTGCGAGCATTTCAGCATGTCCGAGTACGCTGGAGCAATTCGTCGTTGCATATCATCGTGTGTACTTGGTACGTCATTCTAAACAGCGTCTTTTAGGTTTCCACAAGAAAAAAGGCTTCAGGCTTCAAATCCGGGGAACGGCAGGCCAAGGTACAGATCCTCTGCGTGCATTCCAAAGATTTGGAATCAATTCGTGAAGACATGCTGTAGTACTTCGTGCTCTATGGGCTGAACAGCCATCATTTTGGTACCACAACTTCCTCCTAGTCTATAGGGGAACATCTTCTAGCATCCGTAGAGCATGCCTGTTAAGAGACTGCGACACTTGGGCGTTCGGCGATCCATCTATGAAAAACGGGTCTATGAGCTGATGGTTCACTCTTCCACGTCACACGTTTACACTCCATGCACGCTGACGTTCCACCTGACGAAGCCAACGGGGATTGTCAACATACCAATAATGCATGTTTTGACCGTTTACCTGGCCGTAACTGGTGAATGTAGCTTCATCACTAAGCAAGACACATGATACATATGGAGTATCTCGTCTTGATTTAGAAAGGTTAACACGATTCTCAAAATCGTTTTCATGCAGCTCTTAATAGACAGAGGTGTGCTAGGGATGGACACTGTGTCGATAAAAATGCATAGGACACTTGCATGACACATGCCACTTCCTCATGCGATTGCGGTGAAACTAATTTTCTGTCGACGGCCGGCCGCGGTGGTTGGGTTGTTTTGGGGGAGGACACCAGACAGTGAGGTAATCGGTCTCATCGGATTAAGGAAGGAAGGGGAAGGAAGCTGGCCGTGTCATTTCAAAGGAACCATCCCGGCATTTGCCTGGAGCGATTTAGGGAAATCACGGAAAACCTAAATCAGGATGGCCGGACGCGGGATTGAACCGTCGTCCCCCGAATGCGGCCACGGTGGCCGAGCGGTTCTAGGCGCTTCCGTCCGGAACCGTGCGACTGCTACGGTCGCAGGTTCGAATCTTGCCTCGGGCATGGATGTGTGTGATGTCCTTAGGTTAGTTAGGTTTAAGTAGTTCTAAGTTCTAGGGGACCGATGACCTCAGATGTTAAGTCCCATAGTGCTTAGAGCAATTTGAACCATTTATTCTGTCGACACTTGTTTCCTTCTGTTACCTTGCCTAGGTGTTACACTACTACTTTCACGTAACTGGTTGAAGATATTGATAAATAATTGCCGGCCGCTGTGGCCAAGCGGTTATAGGCGCTTCAGTCCGGAACCGCGCTGCTCCTGCGGTCGCAGGTTCGAATCTTGCCTCGGGCATGGATGTGTCCCAGTTATCAAAGCAAAGCAATTCAGGTTTGTTAGCTTTAAGTAGTTCCAAGTGTAAGGGACTGATGACCTCAGATGTTAAGTCCCATATTCCTTAGAGCCATTTGAACCATTTTGATAAACAATTGCCGGGATGGTAGACGTCTGTTGGGATATTTTGCCGCATACACCGTACGAGACAGAATTTCATTCTTCCTAAATTCTCCACAAACCATGAGCATGTTGTCTTTTTCTGCATTGGTAGAACCCATCGTCAACTCACGACGTACTGCTTGGACTGCCACTCACTAACTCACAAGCAAGTCGTAATGCACTCAAGAAACACACGAGCACAATGTAAGCAAACTCAACAACATCGTACATAGAAACGACGCGGGGTGAATGACAAAAGCAAGTGTCGGTGTGTAAACCTTTCAAAATACAATATCACGTAAACTATTCGCACTAGAATCCTACAACAAACACCACTGATGTTCTGATTTACGCAAATTTTGGTTTGTTAGTTCCATTTGTTCTGAGCACTATGGGACTAAACATCTGAGGTCATCAGTCCCCTAGAACTTAGAACTACTTAAACCTAACTAACCTAAGGACATCACATACATCCATGCCCAAGGCAGGATTCGAACCTGTGACCGTATCGGTCGCGCGGTTCCAGACTGAAGCTCCTAGAACCGCTCGGTCACAACGGCCGGCTTATTACCTAAGAGTACGAGCACCTGACGACCAACCCATTCTGTGAAAACCGCACATGAACAGCGCTTTTCGTTTCCTCAATATTTGGTGTGCAGATTGTAGGTGATTCGCCCTGTACACTTGAATTCCTTTTCAAGTGGAAGGTAAAATACTCCAACTAACAGAAGTACTAGCCCATCAAATCAGATTGCCGCATTATCAATTTCATCATTAGGATTCTGAAATTCTGAAGAACCGCCTGTCTGCGTCATTATTTATTCGAATACAAGTTGAGTCGTCTATTACTTTTGCAAACAAACCATTACCGAGAAAATCGTAAGTGTAACCATGTTTCAAACAAAGGCTATCGTAATACCAATCGACAATTCTGAACAATTTTGGATGCTCATATCCATACGGAAAGGAATACATATGCTTCGTCTACATAGTGTGAGTGTAAAATCAGTACTCACAAGTTCCATCTGTTAGCGAACGTCAGCAACAACGAGCGGAGCGACCATGTCAGTGTGACCGTACATCACCGCTGTCGACAGGGCGCTGGCCACACATTCACGAAGGTGGATTGTAGCACCATAAGGTATACGAAAATTACTATTTGGAATAAAAGCGGAAGTGGTGTATTACCTGCAAGTAAGCGGATATCATGCGGCAGGGATCATATTTTTTGTGAATTTCTAATAATGTACTTCATATCAAAAAGATAGTGTACATAGTGAACGAAAAGTTATTGTGTGTATCAGAGACCCTGGACAAATCAAACCTATGTTAATGCAACGCTGTGTAATGCTAAAAGAGGACCATGACTGAAGAACATAGAGTACAGAAACAATATTCCCCAGCGGAAAAATAAGTAGTAAGAAACTTCATGCATGCATAAAAATGTTCGACTTCAATGAGAAACAAGTACGGTAATAACAGGTGGAACCATAAAATCATATACAAAACCATATACATAAGTACTGGATTGAACACTATAACGTAAGGACTTACGGACGGAACAAACTAAATGTTTCTTAAATTCTAGGTACAATCATGTACTGCGCTGGTCGTCAAGTTATCCCCGTGAGGTGCGGATTCATATACAACAACAAAATTCTATTCGAAAAATTCAGTGTTGTGGTATAAGGTTAATTAAAGTAAAATTCTGAAAGACACATATAGAAATTTCTAATATTAGTCGGCTTGTAAACAGTCAAAATATTAGCATGACTGTAACATGAGATCCGGAGAAACGTCTTACGGGTTTTAGGGTGTAAATCAACTCGTGGAAGCCTTAGAAGGGTTCCCGAAAACCATCAACTGAAGATGTGATGCAGAATAATATAATACGGAGAACAGAGAGCGTTTTGGCACTGTCAGTACATTATACAAGATTTTGTCAATTTAGGACCTCATAGATATGAATCGCCATAAGAAGAAGCAAAAGTTTACTGTGTAAAGACTAGAAAACTGTAGTAATTTACTTCGTGTTCATATTGGAACACATTACTCACGTTACTATCGAGGACGTTGCTTTGCGTCACATATTTCTGTCCTTACTTATGTTCTTTTCTGTCTTTAAAAATGTAGGTATATCTGCAAAATTTCCGACATTGGTATTGTCTTCAAGCAGAGGATCAGAATTTACTTCAGTTTCACAGCTGTTTTTTACCGATATCTTCAAGTCCCTTCGTATCTACCTTTAGTTTTGCAGACCTAAATACAACGACGAGCTTCGCCAGTAGACCGCGCCACATGTTCTTCTCCCTGCTTCTGTGGCTCTTAAAGTCTACAGCTCCGTCCATTATCGGATTGAGAAAAACCCTTCTCATGAGGCGTTCGGTAAGCTTATGCTTTTGCTTTCTCCTAGGAAGAATTTTCAGACTTAATCTCTTGCCTGTTACTCCCCGACTGGTACGCATAAGACTTCTATACTACTATCACAATCTTAACTTTTAAAAATCTCACGACCATGCAACCTTTCAGGCGATTACGGTCGTCTCCTACCTTACTTCTCTATTCCCGAACAGAATCATCGTCAAGCATAAGTGTGAGCAAAAACTTATTTTCTAGAAGAAGAGCTACTTCCCATGAGTTGTTTAGCTTCTTTCTTTCTGTTTTATTGCTCAGGAACACTAAGAAAAATGGATTCAACTGTTACTTTTAGCAGAGTGCTGATTCTACTTTAGAGTCCTAGTATACGACCTTGAGGTAGTCATTTGTATTTGCTTCTCCCATAAATTTCAATATTTGTCTCGTACTTTAACTGTGCACGATAGTAATAGACATGCGCATCAAGTAGGCAACAGCCTCTAATGTTGTGTAGGATTTTTTCTGGAAAAGGTATTTCAAATTGGTCATATTCATAGTCAAATAGCAGAAACTGTGATGCTTCAGCATCATGCAAGTCACAATGTAAGTTCCTTCCATAGGCCCTGGACGGTACATCAATACTGACCGACCGCCGTGTCGTCCTCCGTCAATGGCGTCACTGAATGCGGATGAAGGGTCGTGTTGTCGGCACACCGCTCTCCTCGAAGTTGTCAGTTTTCGTCACCCGGAGCCGCTACTCCGAAGCGATATGAAATGGCACGAGCACGCAAGAACTGTAGTAGAGAAGGCGAATGATCGACTTGTTTACTAGGAGAAATTTAGGAAAATGCGGTTCACTTGAAAAGAGATTGCGTATGGAACATTAATGAGATTCATAGTTGGGTACTGCCGTGTCTGGGATCTCCACCAGGTCGGATTCTAGGAAGACACCGTAGCAAAAATTGTTCAGATGGCTTGGAGCACTATGGGACTTAACATCTGAGGTCATCATTCCCCTAGAACTCAGAACTACTTAAACCTAACTAACCTAAGGACATCACACACATCCATGCCCGAGGCAGGATTCGAATCTGCGACCGTAGCGGTCACGCGGTTCCAAACTGAAGCGCCTAGAACCGCTCGGCCACTCTGGCCGGAGACACCATAGCAAGCAGGTCCGATCAACACGCAAGATGCTTCAGTAACTCAAATGGGAATCCCTGAAAGAAAGGCGATGTTCTCTTCTAGGAACACTATTGAGAAAATTTAGAAACCGGCATTTCAAGCTGACTGCAGAACGACTCCACTGCCGCCAATGTACATTTCGCGCAAGGACCAGAAAGATAAGAGAAATTAGACTTCGTTAATTTTTCCCCTCACTCTATTTGCGAGTGGGACAGGAAAGAAAATGACTAGTAGTGACATAAGATACACTCCGCCAGCCACTACACGGTGGCTTGCGAAGTATGTATGTAAATGTAAATGCACATGTACTGCTGGGTCAAGTAGCTCCGCAACTAGCATCACGAGGGTGAGCGCACCCTGTTGCAATTCGTCCACCGAGGAAAACTGTCAATGTCGGGAATCGAACCTGCGCAGTCAGACGCGCTCACCACTCAACTACAGAGGCAGACGCAAGTCACAATGACTTTGTGTTTAATGTTAACATTGTTTTTTGTGTGCTAGTATACTACATTGCCAATGGTCTTGCCGCAGTGGTAAGATAGGTTCCCGTCAGATCACCGAAATTCAGTGCTGTTGGGTTGGGCTCGCACTTGGATGGGTGACCATCGGGGTTGCCGAGCGCTGTTGGCAAGTGGGGGCACTCGGCTCTTGTGAGCCAAACTGAGCAGCTATTTGATTCACACGTAGTGGCTCCAGTATCGTAAACTGACATGCGGCCGGGAGAACGGTGTGCAGCCCACAAGCGCCTCCGAATCCGCATCCAGTGGCGCCTGAGGTCTGAGGATGATACGGCGGCCAGTCGGTACCGCTGGGCCTTGATGGCCTGTTCCTCCGGAGTTTAGTTTTAGTATACTGCATTAAGTGAACACTATTGCGGGCGAAACGGTACGATACTATACACATTGAACTTTGATCAGTAACTACATTAGAAACAGTTTCCGTGTTAGCGAAACCTACGTTTGCTAGATACTTGAGAATCAGTATGTCTAACTGGAACTTGACATAATCCAACCAAACTGCTACTTAAGTACTTGAAACCAGGTGTAATCGTAACATTTACTAACTTGCATTGCTAGAAAAGCTGTAATTACAAAGAAGTATAATAACAAGTATTAAGTATCATTAAGTAAGTAAATATTAAGTAATATTGTTAATACTAACGACGGAAACACAAGTGCCATGATCCTATTTCCCAGAAACTTCGCTCAGTAGAAGACAGGTCAAAATAAAGGAACACGAGTCTCGGACTACATGTAGACACTCGAGCACTTCTGAGAGAGCGACGGTCAAAGTTTTCGAGGTACTTTATGTACCCTTTAGTAAGAATGTATTTCAACAGAAGCGGTGGTACAGTGGGTTGAGTCGCGGCTTCAAACTTTTGTGCCCCGTGTTCGAAACCGGATTATTATTTTTATTTTTGTTTTTCATTTTCTACCCTTATCCGTAAAAGATTACTACATGAATATTTCCCAACGTATATTGACATAACATTGTCCTTACTACTCTAATAATTGTTTGTCTTGTGAAGGAATTTAAAGAAAAGTTGAAAGTTATTCGAAATTGTTTTCCGTGAAATTCCTGTTGTGTATTTAATTCATAAGCAGTTGCAAACCCCAGTTTTCTGTACAGGAATGCATTATGCATGGTGTGCCGCGAAATTATTGCCAACGCGTGAAATCTTCAGCAATGTTAACGACATTTCTTTCCCGAGCGAGATTCAAGCGAAGAAATTTCATTGTGACATTCCGCCTTTGCTCAATGCTCGTAGTATTGGAATAAATAATATAAGAACTGATATAAGAATGAAATATAAGAATGAGAATTAAAAATATTGTAACCGCTGAAAATACCAATCACACATATATTATATTATAAATGTATTTTACACTCCTGGAAATTGAAATAAGAACACCGTGAATTCATTGTCCCAGGAAGGGGAAACTTAATTGACACATTCCTGGGGTCAGATACATCACATGATCACACTGACAGAACCACAGACACATAGACACAGGCAACAGAGCATGCACAATGTCGGCACTAGTACAGTGTATATCCACCTTTCGCAGCAATGCAGGCTGCTATTCTCCCATGGAGATGATCGTAGAGATGCTGGATGTAGTCCTGTGGAATGGCTTGCCATGCCATTTCCACCTGGCGCCTCAGTTGGACCAGCGTTCGTGCTGGACGTGCAGACCGCGTGAGACGACGCTTCATCCAGTCCCAAACATACTCAATGGGGGACAGATCTGGAGATGTTGCTGGCCAGGGTAGTTGACTTACACCTTCTACAGCACGTTGGGTGGCACAGGATACATGCGGACGTGCATTGTCCTGTTGGAACAGCAAGTTCCCTTGCCGGTCTAGGAATGGTAGAACAATGGGTTCGATGACGGTTTGGATGTACCGTGCACTATTCAGTGTCCCCTCGACGATCACCAGTGGTGTACGGCCAGTGTAGGAGATCGCTCCCCACACCATGATGCCGGGTGTTGGCCCTGTGTGCCTCGGTCGTATGCAGTCCTGATTGTGGCGCTCACCTGCACGGCGCCAAACACGCATACGACCATCATTGGCACCAAGGCAGAAGCGACTCTCATCGCTGAAGACGACACGTCTCCATTCGTCCCTCCATTCACGCCTGTCGCGACACCACCGGAGGCGGGCTGCACGATGTTGGGGCGTGAGCGGAAGACGGCCTAACGGTGTGCGGGACCGTAGCCCAGCTTCATGGAGACGGTTGCGAATGGTCCTCGCCGATACCCCAGGAGCAACAATGTCCCTAATTTGCTGGGAAGTGGCGGTGCGGTCCCCTACGGCACTGCGTAGGATCCTACGGTCTTGGTGTGCATCCGTGCGTCGCTGCGGTCCGGTCCCAGGTCGACGGGCACGTGCACCTTCCGCCGACCACTGGCGACATCATCGATGTACTGTGGAGACCTCACGCCCCACGTGTTGAGCAATTCGGCGGTACGTCCGCCCGGCCTCCCGCATGCCCAGTATACGCCCTCGCTCAAAGTCCGTCAACTGCACATACGGTTCACGTCCACGCTGTCGCGGCATGCTACCAGTGTTAAAGACTGTGATGGAGCTCCGTATGCCATGGCAAACTGGCTGACACTGACGCGGCGGTGCACAAATGCTGCGCAGCTAGCGCCATTCGACGGCCAACACCGCGGTTCCTGGTGTGTCCGCTGTGCCGTGCGTGTGATCATTGCTTGTACAGCCCTCTCACAGTGTCCGGAGCAAGTATGGTGGGTCTGACACACCGGTGTCAATGTGTTCTTTTTTCCATTTCCAGGAGTGTATAACTACCGTAACTCCCTGGTATCCCCTAACTTGATAACAACCATTCGTGTGGGGTAGCCTTCTACGGATATGGGTGGATAAATGAAAACAGTAAATAAAATAAATAATAATCGAGTTTAGAACACATCGCATGGAAGTGAGAGGCTGCGATACGAGCCACTATGCTACCACTTCGCTCGAGACTGTCGCCCGCTAAAAGTCATCTAAATTACGTCGAAAAGTTTGACCTTCGTTTTCTCTGAAGCGGTCGAGTACCTACGGATAACCAAGCCACGTGTTCGCTTACTTTGACTCCCCTCCTACTGACCCAAGTGTCTGGGAAATCGGGTTATGGTACCTGCCGTTTACTGCTCCTAAGCGCAGATAATATTAATATTACGTAATTCAGGCATGCTGTTCAAGCTGTGTCACCTGCTCTTGCAAGTTGTGGAGTATTACTTGTAGGATATATCCCACGAACATTAATTTACAGACTACATGGATATTAGCGACGAGCCGTCGCCTGTCAGTTAAGGCACACACACATGTTAACCTAGCAAACTATAGGCTAAGAACTTGCACTTTTGCTCTTCTTGTCCTCATCCCGCGGTAGGATCACAATCAAGAGCGTCACATGCTCTCACTTCATGGGACTCTGTTGAGACGTTTGGAGATTAATCCAGGATATTGGCTCGAAGTCTGATGACAAACTTTACGTCATCACCTCCCCTCCATTTCACCTAAACAGTGGCAGTGAAAATTTATTCCCCCAGCAGGACACTGACAAGGTACCTCCAAGTGCCATCGCATAGGCGTGCATGGGTGATGTGGGCTACAGATGTGGGTAATCCCCATGAAACTGTGACGGTATGCACAAGCATTTCTGTAATCTCCTTTGCGAGGCACGAGCGTACAACCAGTACAAATCAAAACTTATTACAATGTAACTGTATTCAATGAACTAACTAACATCTATATCACTGGAAACAAAGAATGAGGTATGGAGACTTCACATCAAATGGTACAGAGCTGTGCCACCAGACAATAACTAAGGCCATTATTGTTTCTGATTTACGTGAACAATATAGGTGAACGGGTAAACATACGAGGGTAAGTCAATTATTATCCGCAAAGCAGTTATAAAATTTTATTGCAATCAAATACGAAACTTACAAGAGCAATATTTTTTGACATAGTCTCCTTGAGTTTCAACGCACTTGGTCCATCGTTGTACAAGCTTCCTGATGCCCTCATAAAAGAAGGTTCTCGGTTGAGCTGCGAGCCAGGAATGCACCGCTTCTTTCAGTGCTTCATCCGAGGCAAATCGACGGCCCCTTAATGCCTGTTTGAGTGGACCAAACAGTGATAATCAGAAGGGGCAAGATCGGGACTATATGGGGGATGATCCAGTACTTCAAATTTTACTTTCTGGAGCGTTTCAGCAGTGTGGGCAGCAGTATGTGGACGGGCAGTGTCGTGCAGTAACACAACTTTTGACAGGAACCCTCGGCGTTTGCTTCGAATTGAAGGGTTTAGCCTGGCAGTAAGCATCTCACTGTAACGTACACTGTTTATTGTTGTGCCCTTTTCCCCATAATGTTCTAGTACTGGACCTTGTGCGTCCCAAAAACCCATAAGCATCAGTTTTCCTATGGACGGTTGGGTCTTGTACTTTCTGTTGCACGGCGAGTTTGGATGTTTCCATTCCATACTCTGCCGTTTACTCTCCGGCTCGTAATGATGGATCCATGTTTCGTCACCAGTAATGATCCTGTCTAAGAAGTTGTCGCCATCGTTGCCATAGGGATCCAAATGTTTTTTGCAGATGTCCAAACGCGTTTGTTTACGCAGCTGTGTGAGTTGTTTTTGGGACCCATCTTGCACAAACTTTGTGAGATGTAAGCCTGTTGTGGATGATTTCGTAGGCAGAACCGTGAATAATTTGCAGACGATGTGCCACTTAGTCAATAATCAATCGTCTGTCCAAGACGTAAACGCTCAATGGTTTCTTCATTTGTGGCAGTAAACGGTCGTCCGTCTCCTTCACCGTGCGTAACACTTGTTCGACCGTTTCTGAATTTTTCAGTCCATTCGTAGACACTCCGTTGTGTCAAAGCACTGTTCCCGTACTGTACCGAAAGTCTTCGATGAATTTCGGCCCCTGATACGCCTTCCGACCACAAAAAACGGATCACTGAAAGTTGCTCTTCTTTGGTGCAAATAGACAGCGGAGCAGACATGATTAACAGCGCGGCAGCGATAACGAAACTAACCTAGTAACTTGAAAGTTGCAAAGATACAACTAAAAATAAACAAAGCATGCGTCATCAACATAAAACGACAGTACTACCAAAATAAACAAAAATATAACTAAACTGAGGATAATAATTGTCTTACCCTCGTAAACTGTTTGCTGATGACACAGCTGTCCACAAGTCAGAAAAATGCTTAGAAGGCTGAGCTTCTGCAGAACTTGAAGTCACTAGGAACTGAATCCAGGGTAAAAGAATATTGGAAAATGCAGAGGTCAACAAGTCAGCGTGCCAAAGCAGGACTGCTATACGAGTGGAAGATAGGACCTGCCAACATCGTAGCCGGTCAACAATGCCGGTACCAAGGTCAGACAGTGAGTGATGAGAGGCAGAAAAACACAGCAAATAAGTCTTTGCAACATGTTCTGAAGGATGCCTACAAAGGAGAAAGCCTGGAAGTCACTTGTGAAACACAGTTACAGTATTCTTCAGGTATATGAGATCCCCAGCAAAGATACGTGTTAAAGCAGATAGGAGTCCAACGGAGGTCAGCCACGTACATAACAAGAAACTCCAGAGGAATAAGTAGTGTCATTGAAATGATTAAGTAGGGTCATCGAAATGATTAAGAAACTGAAAAGGGAAAATCTCACACGAAGAAGGTTGAGAGCAACAAACGGGAAAATTTACAGAGCTTATGTGGGTGAGGATGCATGGAAAGACCCAAGTGTCAAACCATGGAACAAAAATGCAGATAAGTACTCTTATATTTCTAGAGGAGTGAAAGAGTGGGACAATTTACAGGAGATTGCCCTAATCCGTTCATAGAAATCGTCACTACATTTAAATACCTGGTCCAACAATGTCAAAACACCCACCGAACATTATGGCGAACAGGAAAAGGTAAAATTAGTTTTATACTAAACAAGCTGACACCCCCGGCATTGCCAGGGTATTCTGTTTGTAATTTTTCCATTATAAATGAAAACAAAAAATGAACTGAATTTGTACTGAAGTATCGAAAAAATTTCATTTCCATTTATTCGCGAAACCACGTTTGAAATATGAAACGGTCGTACAAAGAAATATGTATAATGTATAAATGGTATAATTACAGTATCCAGATCAAAGAACAGGATGCCGGACAGTTTCTGTACGCTGGGTGCAACTGCTTACCTTTATTTCCTACAACGCCGTTTTGTAAACGTCTCTACGATAACACTCTGTAGACGGGTGTCGTTGTCGGCCGTGGTGGCCAAGCGGTTAAAGGCGCTACAGTCTGGAACCGCGCGACCGCTACGGTCGCGGGTTCGAATCCTGCCTCGGGCATGGATGTGTGTGATGTCCTTAGGTTAGTTAGGTTTAAGTACTTCTAAGTCTAGGGGAGTGATGACCTCAGATGTTAAGTCGCATAGTGCTTGGAGCCATTTTTGAATGTGTTAGGAAGAGAGGTAGTAAAAGAAATGGTTCAAATGGCTCTGAGCACTATGGGACTTTGCTTCTGAGGTCATCAGTCCACAAGAACTTAGAACTACTTAAACCTAACTAACCTAAGGACAACACACACATCCATGTCCGAGACAGGATTCGAACCTGCGACCGTAGCGGTCGCGCGGTTCCAGACTGTAGCTCCTAGAACCGCTCGGGCACCACGGCCGGCGACAGAGGTAGTAGAAAAGAAGTAATGAATTTGAAAGTCACACTCAATGTGGCAGTTTTGACGCGTCTCGGTGTTTATGACGTCATATCTGATGAACATTGTTGTACCATGATGTACTTTTGTAGCTGCATTTAGCGGCATATGTGGATACTGTCTGCGAACTTTATTGCAAATGCAGTTAGCAGCGCAGAAGCAATACATTTAAACGTCATGCATAATGCGGCACTTTTGCTCATATCTCATTGTTTAGGATGTCTCCTGAACTATGATAGGAAGGTGATTCTTGCGATTGTTGGCTGACAGTAAGAGATATGTGGACCAACTTTGGTTGAAATCGGTCCATTGGTTTAGTAAGAGATAATGGAACATGCACTCACACACAAACACACACACACACAAACGAACTCACAAGTACATACAGGGTGTTTCAAAAATGACCGGTATATTTGAAACGGCAATAAAAACTAAACGAGCAGCGATAGAAATACACCGTTTGTTGCAATATGCTTGGGACAACAGTACATTTTCAGGCGGACAAACTTTCGAAATTACAGTAGTTACAATTTTCAACAACAGATGGCGCTGCAAGTGATGTGAAAGATATAGAAGACAACGCAGTCTGTGGGTGCGCCATTCTGTACGTCGTCTTTCTGCTGTAAGCGTGTGCTGTTCACAACGTGGAAGTGTGCTGTGGACAACATGGTTTATTCCTTAGAACAGAGGATTTTTCTGGTGTTGAATTCCACCGCCTAGAACACAGTGTTGTTGCAACAAGACGAAGTTTTCAACGGAGGTTTAATGTAACCAAAGGACCGAAAAGCGATACAATAAAGGATCTGAAACTTCCTGGCAGATTAAAACTGTGTGCCCGACCGAGACTCGAACTCGGGACCTTTGCCTTTCGCGGGCAAGTGCTCTACCAACTGAGCTACCGAAGCACGACTCACGCCCGGTACTCACAGCTTTACTTCTGCCAGTACCTCGTCTCCTACCTTCCAAACTTTACAGAAGCTCTCCTGCGAATCTTGCAGAACTAGCACTCCTGAAAGAAAGGATATTGCGGAGACATGGCTTAGCCACAGCCTGGGGGATGTTTCCAGAATGAGATTTTCACTCTGCAGCGGAGTGTGCGCTGATATGAAACTTCCTGGCAGATTAAAACTGTGTGCCCGACCGAGACTCGAACTCGGGACCTTTGCCTTTCGCGGGCAAGTGCTCTACCAACTGAGCTACCGAAGCACGACTCACACCCGGTACTCACAGCTTTACTTCTGCCAGTACCTCGTCTCCTACCTTCCAAACTTTACAGAAGCTCTCCTGCGAACCAGGAAGTTTCATATCAGCGCACACTCCGCTGCAGAGTGAAAATCTCATTCTGGAAACATCCCCCAGGCTGTGGCTAAGCCATGTCTCCGCAATATCCTTTCTTTCAGGAGTGCTAGTTCTGCAAGGTTCGCAGGAGAGCTTCTGTAAAGTTTGGAAGGTAGGAGACGAGGTACTGGCAGAAGTAAAGCTGTGAGTACCGGGCGTGAGTCGTGCTTCGGTAGCTCAGTTGGTAGAGCACTTGCCCACGAAAGGCAAAGGTCCCGAGTTCGAGTCTCGGTCGGGCACACAGTTTTAATCTGCCAGGAAGTTTCATATCAGCGCACACTCCGCTGCAGAGTGAAAATCTCATTCTGGAAACATCCCCCAGGCTGTGGCTAAGCCATGTCTCCGCAATATCCTTTCTTTCAGGAGTGCTAGTTCTGCAAGGTTCGCAGGAGAGCTTCTGTAAAGTTTGGAAGGTAGGAGACGAGGTACTGGCAGAAGTAAAGCTGTGAGTACCGGGCGTGAGTCGTGCTTCGGTAGCTCAGTTGGTAGATCACTTGCCCGCGATAGGCAAAGGTCCCGAGTTCGAGTCTCAGTCGGGCACACAGTTTTAATCTGCCAGGAAGTTTCATATCAGCGCACACTCCGCTGCAGAGTGAAAATCTCATTCTGGAAATAAAGGATCTGTTTGAAAAATTTCAACGGACTGGGAACGTGACGGATGAACGTGCTGGAAAGGTAGGGCGACCGCGTACGGCAACCACAGAGGGCAACGCGCAGCTAGTGCAGCAGGTGATCCAACAGCGGCCTCGGGTTTCCGTTCGCCATGTTGCAGCTGCGGTCCAAATGACGCCAACGTCCACGTATCGTCTCATGCGCCAGAGTTTACACCTCTATCCATACAAAATTCAAACGCGGCAACCTCTCAGCGCCGCTACCATTGCTGCACGAGAGACATTCGCTAACGATATAGTGCACAGGATTGATGACGGCGATATGCATGTGGGCAGCATTTGGTTTACCGACGAAGCTTATTTTTACCTGGACGGCTTCGTCAATAAACAGAACTGGCGCATATGGGGAACCGAAAAGCCCCATGTTGCAGTCCCATCGTCCCTGCATCCTCAAAAAGTACTGGTCTGGGCCGCCATTTCTTCCAAAGGAATCATTGGCCCATTTTTCAGATCCAAAACGATTACTGCATCACGCTATCTGGACATTCTTCGTGAATTTGTGGCGGTACAAACTGCCTTAGACGACACTGCGAACACCTCGTGGTTTATGCAAGATGGTGCCCGGCCACATCGCACGGCCGACGTCTTTAATTTCCTGAATGAATATTTCGATGATCCTGTGATTGCTTTGAGCTATCCGAAACATACAGGAGGCGGCGTGGATTGGTCTCCCTATTCGCCAGACATGAACCCCTGTGACTTCTTTCTGTGGGGACACTTGAAAGACCAGGTGTACCGCCAGAATCCAGAAACAATTGAACAGCTGAAGCAGTACATCTCATCTGCATGTGAAGCCATTCCGCCAGACACGTTGTCAAAGGTTTCGGGTAATTTCATTCAGAGACTACGCCATATTATTGCTACGCATGGTGGATATGTGGTAAATATCGTACTATAGAGTTTCCCAGACTGCAGCGCCATCTGTTGTTGACAATTGTAACTACTGTAATTGTCTGCCTGAAAATGTACTGTTGTCCCAAGCATATTGCAACAAACGGTGTATTTCTAACGCTGCTCGTTTAGTTTTTATTACCGTTTCAAATATACCGGTCATTTTTGAAACACCCTGTATATACACACGTTCATTCTTAAAATGTGTATGGATTGTTGTATACTAGGAAAATAATGTAATTGTGTGACATAGAAGTGTTATGCACACCACCTTGGCAGAATCTATATTTGTTAACAAATAAAAAATGTCTTATCTGACCATAGCAGTAACGTCAAAACCCTGCCTGCTGTCTGTAATGCTATCATTCTGCCTTACTGAGCATCAGCCATAGTCTATTTAGACCCTACTTCAGGTACGTGAAGTGAAATTCGTAGGAGAAGTGTTTAACTAAAGATAGTTGGTAAAGGGTGACCAAGTAGCAGTATTGATAATCGTACTCTGCTCGATATCTACAAAAGTAAGCAATAGTGCCGAGAGCTATGGAGGAGAGGTTAGCTGTTTGTATACTGAGGGGGACAGGGAGAAAGGAAAGGAATTACTGGCATCAGTTGCATCGGGACATTACGCTTAATCAGCGGCGACGGGTGAAAGTTCGTCCCGGATCAGGATCCGAACACTTGCTTGTCAGGCAGCTGCGTTAACCACTACCCCATCCGGGACTCAGTGTTATCGCAACTGCGCTAACATGTCGGCATGCTTCACGGTCGATTCACATTCCTACCGAGCACCACCTTTCCTCAGTCCCTGCCCATTTCCTCCACGCTGGCTACTCTTGAGATTCCAGAAGGAGGTCGGACGTACTTGTGCATCCGCACTGAAGAAGGTGGATGCATTGTCTATCTAGGGATTTCAGTTATATAAATGCGTGGTGTCTGTTCTTTCGGACATGTCTGAAAGAACACTAAGCATTAAGATATCACTGGCTTCGCTGGCTGACGCGGCTCGCCAGGTCAAACGAAACCACTAGCAGTTATTTGTTATTTACTATGTGTCGTTCTTTGACGATTCTTGAAATATCTGACGATTGTAATGTTTGTACATTGCGGAGTATTCTGCCAGCTGCTGTGGCAGAACGATTCTAGGCGCTTCGGTCTGGTACCGCGCGGCCGCCACGGTCGCAGATTCGAATGCTGCCTCGCGCATGAATGTGTGTGATGTCCCTAGGTTAGTTAGGTTTAAGTAGCTCTAAGTTCTAGGGGACTGATGACCTCAGATTTTAAGTCCCATAGTGCTCAGAACCATTTGATTTTGCAGAGTATTCCATGTTTGTGTAGCTACTACCATTCTATAATATTCTATGTTTTCGTCCGGTAGGCCTAGCTGTACGCTGATGTCAGCAATAAACATGTGTTCAGTTCTGTACCACCATACTGACGATCCTGGCTTCGGATTTGGACTCCATTCTGGTTTCGGCGTGACAATGTTTGGTGGAGACGCTGGTTACTCCAAAATGTGTCGCCAAATACAATAGGTGGAACGTCATGCTGTGTTCGTCAATTGTTTACTTGTGAAATTCGGAACTTTCCTGGCAGATTAAATGTTCGAAGAGATTTCAGTACTGCAGACGGCCGACCTAAAATTACCTCCACGATATTTCAACTAGACATCTGCCGTCCATCTGCAGGCGAGCTGTCCTTCTAGTACGGCAAAGCCCAGCAGCGGTTCTAATAACGAAGAGAAGCTCACTAGGGGGACAGTTCCCAGGCCAAAGCTAAGAAAACGTCTGGCTAAAATTGGCAGCAAATCCACTTAACAGAAGACCAAATGATGATCAGTGCCCAGCTTCATAGGGAAACGACACAATCATACATAGAGAAGTTTTTGGCCTTGTGCAGCCTAATAAATCCAGACATGACGGCGACAAAATGTAACACTGGATGAAAAGATTTGCAGAAGTCATGTACCAAGCTCTTCTCGTGAAGTGTGTCACAATGACTGAGAAATTTATTGGGTGACGTCAACCAATCAACGAAATGCTACAGAACACATGTTCTTCAGGTGACATCCAGCGAAAATCATATACACTATAAGATTCTAAAACTACTTCCAGACACGTCTTCACTGATCATCGGGGCTCAGTTCGAAGCGGAACTCATCAGTGAAAACAAGTCTACTTCTGTCTATTTCCAGACCGAAGGAGTGTCAACGATATTCTACGTCCCGTTTTGTTGCCCTTCATGGCAAGCCATCCTGGGCTTACATTTCAGCAAGATAATGCCCGCCCACACTCGGCGAGAGTTTCTACTGCTTGTCTTCGTATTGCCAAGCCCTACTTTGGCCAACAACGTGGCCGGATTTCTTCCTAATTGGGAACGTTTGGGGCATTCGAGCAGAGTCCTCCAATCAGTTCGAGATTTTGACTATCTAACTCTCCAGTTGGACAGAATTTGGCACTTTATCCCCCAGGAGGACGTCAACTCTGTCAGTCAAAGCCGAGCCGAAGTGTCAGCTTGTTCTAGTAAACTATTTTACAGGAAGCTAACTTTGTGGGCCAAAAAGGAAATTTTGCGTGAAAGCACCCATCGTAAGCAGCGCATGGTTACAAAAAAGGCAGTATATCACGTCAATGTACTTGTTTCTCAACAGATAACGAAAATGTAGAGGAAACAGGATTTCAGAAAACTAAATTTCCAGATGACAAACCACCATTATCTGATTAAGTACATCGGGTCCTTGTAAGCCATCAACCTGATTATCTGTTGTCTCTGTCACCTCCGCGGTAGCAAGTCAGTCTTTGACCTGAAGCTGATAATCTTTTCCAGGATCTGATGATGTTCGTTTAAAAAACTTTACGCGGCACCACAGTACTTATTGCATCTTTTATTTTTTGTTTATAAGCTTCAAAGTTATATTGTTGGGACGATGACCACTTTTTCCTTCTTCGGGAAGTTATCAGCACAAAATGTTTAAGTGTGCCACAAAACACAGTTCCTTTTTTACAATAAGCGTCATAGTTCGCATACTGTCTTTAAAACTACCGGATGGAAGTACACTGCAATAGTTCAGTTAGTTCAGTCATTACGCTCAATAATAAGCCGTTCAAATAACAATGAGAGTCTAAGCCTCCTACAACCACAAAATATTTTAGCCAAAATACTCATTATTTTGATTTACAGAAATCACTTTCAGTTTTTTAAACTCGACATTACTGACTTTCCGCCGAACCGGATACACATATTTTCGTGAACAACTTGCTCTTAGCTATTCCGTGAGCAAACAACGGGAGCAAATTGCTCTGAGCACTATGGGACTTAATATCTATGGTCATCAGTCCCCTAGAACTTAGAACTACTTAAACATAACTAACCTAAGGACATCACACAACACCCAGTCATCACGAGGCAGAGAAAAACCCTGACCCCGCCGGGAATCGAACACGGGAACCCGGGCGTGGGAAGCGAGAACGCTACCGCACGACCACGAGCTGCGGACAACGGGAGCATGCCCGACACATGCTTGTTAGTTCGACCAAGACTGGGCGCAGATTGCGCACATTCACACATTGCGTGATTTCCGACTATTTAAAGATTGGCGTAAAAACAAATTCTTACTTCGGAAACTCCACTGTGCTTTGAAAAATTGCTACGTTAAGTTTTGAGTACAAGCATTATGTTGAAAACTATTGTAAATTCTGCAGAATCTTAATCAAAGGATCAATCAGTTAATGAAGTATGTCATCTAGTGCATAAAATTGAGGTTAACTAAAGTACAATGGAAAAATTCGGAATATGAGAAGACGTGCTGAAAAGTAACGCCCTCAAATTTTTTATGTGAAAACTCTTAAGTCTTTTTAAAAAAAACAAATGTTATTATCTATATACATATATTCTTCATGTCTACAAATTGATTTCTCAACGTATCCATCCTAGCAACGAACATATTTCTCTAAACGATGGACCAGTTTGTTAATACCGTCACTTAGTTGACGGAGTCACGACCTAACCTCTATCTGTACCGTTTCATCACTATCAAAGTGAAGTCCACGAAGGTGTTCTTTAAGTTTTGGAAACACATGAAAATCGGATGGGGCAAAGTTTGGCCTGTATGAAGGATCGAGGTCGAATGTAAAACGGGGGGGGGGGGGGGAGGAGGAGGAGGAGGTAGGGTGTGGAGGGGACAAAGGGGCTGTTTGCTCAGGCAGAATTCAGGGCGCGGCAAATTGTGGACGAAATTTTATTTAAGTACAAAGTAATTGTTTCTGCTAAATCGTAACAAAATAATCGTCACAGAACAGCATACATGTAAAACAAGTGTAACCAAAGATATAAGAATTTGGACTGGGTAATTTCTAAATACAATGCCTTTCTCCAACATAGGAATTAGGACAGTGACGACAAATTACAAAAAGCTGTCCATAGATTAAAGAATATAAGCTTAAATTACAATTTGAACAACGAAAGCAAAAACAAGAATAACGGCCATTTAGGAAACTATTGCGTAAGGACTAGGATAGTTACCATTAACACAATAATAGAACAGGTGTCCCATTTCATATGATTTGTGACAAAAATTTTGAAAAAGAGAAAGACATAAATAATAAAATCAACACCCATCACGATATAAACTCTAGAAAAAACGACGACCACGAAAAAATTATGCGAATGGACCGGAAGTCAGTAGGTGTGATGTACATGTACAGACAAAGAAAATGATTAATGTTTCAGAAAAATTTGATGGTTTATTCAAGAGAAAGAGCTTCGGAAATTCAGCAAGTAAAACAACGGTTTGGTCCACATCTGGCCCTTATGCAAGCGATTATTCTGCTTTGTATTGATTAATAAAGTTGTTGATTGTAAGTAGGCTGTTCAGGTTTTTATATTGGTAACGCCACGTAGCGCTCTGTATGAAAATTACTGGCTGTGCTGTGTGCAGTCTGTGGCTAGTTTGCATTGTTGTCTGCCATTGTAGTGTTGGGCAGCTGGATGTGAACAACGCGTAGCGTTGCGCAGTTGGAGGTGAGCCGCCAGCAGTGGTGGATGTCAGGAGAGAGATGGCGGAGTTCTGAAATTTGCAGTACTGGATATCATGAACTGCCATTTACATTATGACTTTTGAACACTACTGAGGTAAATACATTGTTTGTTCTCTATTAAAGACTTTCATTTGCTAACTATGCCTATCAGTAGTTAGTCCCTTCAGTAGTTTGAATCTTTTATTTAGCTGGCAGTAGTGGTGCTCGCTGTATTGCAGTAGTTCGAGTAACGAAGATTTTTGGTGAAATAAGTGATTTGTGAAACGTATAGGTTAATGTTAGTCAGGGCCATTCTTTTGTAGGGATTTTTGAAAGTCAGATTGCGTTGCGCTAAGAATATTGTGTGTCAGTTTAAGCACAGTCATGCATAATTTTTCTAAGGGGACGTTTCATATGTCAACCCTTAGCTGAGGATACCTCACTGGAATCTTCTGATTTCTTCTTGTAGTTTGTGCAGTTAGTGCAGCCTTTGTTTATTGCTAGCGCGTAATTGTAGAGAGAATCTTCTTTGTAGTTGCAGCCTTTCATTGTTGTACAGTAAAACAGTTGTGGCATGCATGTAGATTTGCACCAAGTATTTCGCAGCTGCAATTAACTAGATATTATTTTCAGTACTATGTTAATGTGTTCTCTTATTTTTGCTCTTCAAATTGTACTTTTCTGTGTTGTCGTGTGAAATATTGTGACAATAATGGCGTGTGAAAAACGTAATACTAGGCTCCAAAGTAAACTGAGAAATGACAGTGAAGACGAAAGCAGTGTGTTAGCGCCACCGTGTAATGAATTAAGTAATGTTCAACATAGTAGTTTGGTAATGGTGCATAGGGAAATGGAGCGGGCGGCAAACAATGGCGTAGGCAGTGAAACAATTAGTGAACAGGGAAGCATTATCGATCGATCGCTCGGCAACAGCTCGCCTCAGGAATCCGAAATGACAGGACACAATTTTGCAAATACTGTAGATTCAGGTTTTGCGTCCTCACCGTTTTCTCAAATAAGTCAAGATACATTTTCTGCTTGTCAAAATGTGAATGTTGCCGGTGCTAATGCACCGCCGAAAAGCGTTGAGGAACAGATTCCAGACACTAATGCATTGTTATTACAGCTAATGCAACAAATGGAACAAAGTCAGAGACAAACACAGCAAAGACTTCAAAAGTTAGACACAATGGAACAACACCAGAGACAAACACAGCAACAGTTAGACACAATGGAACAACACCAGAGACAAACACAGCAACAGTTACACACAATGGAACAAAATCTTCAAAAGTTAGACACCACGCTTGAACAAACACGTGAAGATTTAACTACTGAGTTACATAACATCGAATCGAAATGTCAAAAAGTCTGTAATGACGTAAAAACACAAATTTGTGAGCATTTCCAACCTATTTTTTCGCGTCATGAAAATGCATTACAGAATCACGAAGCAGCCATAAAATAACTGCAAACTATGGTTCATGAAAATCACGACACCTTGCAAGTTAAAATTGACTCAGTTGCATCTACCGATTCGGTTACGCAACTTGCAAAAACTCAGGAAAACTTAAAGGACACAGTAGATACGATTTCAACACAAATGGACACTCTGAAACTTGGTTCAGAAAAACACACTGAGGAAATAAGTACACTATCGGAGAAAGTAGCCGAACTTTCGGATCAGTTCACTAACTTATCTGCAAAGGTAGATGATGATCTGAATGACACAAGACCTGTAGCCATCACTGACACAGAAGAGTGCGAACAAATTAGGAAATTCAAACAAAATCAGAATCAAATTAATACGCAAAACCAAAGAGAAATCCGGGAAGTACAAGATCAGCTGACACAGGTAATACAAGAATTACATATTTCAGAGGCCACTCGCGCTCCAATACGGGAAGAGGGACATAGAAATACGGAACAGCCACAAAATAATAACACAGGACACTTCGGAAATTATGAAAGAAATTGGCAAGGTACACCGAATTTTGAGATGGAACCGCCGACATGATGTAACAATGACCGATACGCTACTCGCCGACACGATGATTTTGACTATAAGCTGTTCATTACTACAAGTAAATTCAAAACGTTTAAGAATTCTGCCAACGACATTCATCCACAAGCGTGGCTCCATCAATTCTCTCATTGTTTTTCTCCCAACTGGTCATTGGAGCACAGGTTAGAATTTATGTGTGGCTACTTGGAGAATGAACCAGCTGTAAGAATGCGAACGGTCATTCACGATTGTCACAGTGAAGGAGAATTTTACCATGCGTTCCTCTCAGCATATTGGTCTCAAGCTACACAAGACCGAGTAAAACATAGCATCATAATGATGAAACATTTCGAACAATCTGAATTTTCCAGTCTTGTGAAATATTTTGAAGACATGTTGCACAAGAATCAGTACCTGTCAAACCCATACAGCCCCTCAGAACTCATCCGCATTTGCTTAATCAAACTGCCTGAACATTTACGACATATTATTTTGCAGGACGGTGCAAAGATGACATTGAAGCTTTTCAGGGGCTCTTACAAGAACTGGAAATTGACACTGACAATGGCGGAACGCGAAAACAGGAGCACAACAATTACAGGTCACATCCGTCACAATTCCGTGATGACAGAAATAATAACTGGACGCGACAAGGCCATTCTTACAACGTAAATCGTGACCAAAACAGACACCACCCGTATGACAACCGTTGGCAGAGTAGTAAAAATTACAGTGAAAGATCACCTCTCCGCGGTAATGACTATCACAGAGACAATCAGAGAAACAGACAATTTGGCAACCAGAACTATTATTATCATGGGAGCAGAATAACTTCAGACGCAACAGTCCACCGTGCAGTGATAATTCAGGGAGAAATTCTCCACCACTTAACCGACAAGAAAGAAACTACCGGAACTACCGATATGACGACAGACGACATAATCATAACGACAGACGTGAATTTCATCAGAACTGGCGGGATTCTAACAGGGCTGGGCCCTCTTGGCAAGGCGAATTTGTAGAAGTTAGGTCTCCTAATCCCAGTAACGACGCGCGCCAACAAAGAAACAGACAATGACTCGCACCGCAGGCAGCCACGTGCGCCCACTGGCTCAGGGAAAAATAACATAGACGCTAACCTTGAGAAAAATTCCAGTATTCTTTACCGACGTATACCATATGATAATTGCGTTAAAGTTGAAACGCTGCATACTAGGAAGAGCAAAGGGCTACACCACATTTCACATGTAAAACCATTTATTGGGAGATAATCTGCTTTTTAACTTAGTCTTTGCTATAAAATTTTTCACTTCATGTTACTAGTACTCTTTTTCAATCTTAGAAACTGTTAACATGCAACTATGTTTTAAAGTTAAATAGCCAGTCAAGAACCAAGAGAACTTATTTAAACAGAAATTACCAATGCATCGTTATAGTGAACAGATGACACAGTGTTATTGTGTGTGTACATTCTTGCTTGTTAATTGCACGATTATGTAACGACTATAAGGCTTACATACTTAGAACATATACTGGTACTGCTGATGAGATTTAAATGCAACATTTTGGTTTACTTGAAAATACATTCTGGATTTAAAGTACTTTCTGAGAAATACCAGGTGACACAGTGGTTAGTTTACGTGACAGCTACACGATTTTATCACGACGCTACTAATGAGTGACAATTTACAATGTTGCTTTTGTGGTGTATCTGTTTTATATCTGCACAGTTTTTCTGAATTCTTCTGTAGAGTAAAACATGTTTTAGTAGTAACTTTTGTGGTATAGCTACAAGAAGACAGTCTTTTCCGTAGCACAACAATACGTTACAGCACAGTACTTTCATCATCACAACAATAAGCGTAATAACTAAGATATCTATACGCAAAGCATTTCACTTTTCTTTATCATGAGGTAAGTACATTGGCTTCTGCAGAACTTAGCTTTCGGAGGAAAATAACTACGATACTTCCTCAGAGATTATCTTACAACAAGACGCACATTTAGCGCTACAGGACACGCATTTCAGTGATTAATTTTGTACTTAAAACATTTATTTTTAAAGATTTTTGAATTACAAAGAAAGTTTTCCATGATACATTTCATTCCATTGCTGTAATCGGTAACACCTGAGTGTATAATTACATTAATCCTCAGGGGGTACACATCTACTTTGTGTACCATGTGTCTGGCAAGCACAAGGAGCCCTAGCTGATATGGTATTTGCTTATACAATTTTACACGTCGGTACAATATTTCTCTAACACACAAATTACACAGCTATCTGATCATTTAACTGAGACATAAACATTTTTTTTTTACTACATCAGTGACACATGTTTACGCATTTACACAGTTGGGTAACTTCACACTTATGGAATTGTATTTTGTCTGTACTTTGTGAACTGTTCATATTTTTTCAGAACCATTGTGATACTATGAGAGCTTTGAATGATGAATTTGGTATGAGATCATGATTTTTAAAGTACGTTTGAGGTAGATGACACTACTGAAATGAACAGAGAATTTTTTTTAGGTTTTGACATTATTGCAGAAAGCTACGACGTTTTTGAGATTTGACTGAGGTGTTATGATGTTATTTTTACGATGACGATGTGTATTATGCTGTTGAGGTATGTTTACGATCAATAAGCTGATGCTATATGAGGAATTTGATTATGCTATGTATTTATTATGATGAAATATTGAAGTGTCATCGCAAGATTGACGTGTCGACGAATATATATGTGTAATAAGGTAGGGAGTAATGAATAGTGGTTAGGGACTCTGACTTGTGAAAAAGGATGTTGGACACCCAGAATCGTACTTTAAGAGTTATGAAATGTGTGTAAATGCGTGAATGTATCACAATACCGGCGAAAATTTTTTGGAAACAGTTATATTCATAAGATTTTGTTTCTACACATTTGCAACGCAAATTCTCGACCTGTGAAATTTTGTATATGAGACTGTCACTGTAGCGGAAACTGCTGTCGTAAATATTTCCGTAAGAAAGTTAAGTGACCACCTGCACGTAATGCGTCGTGGGCACCCAGTTGTGTCAGATGCCTGGAGAAAAAGCCATTAGTGTGTGCCTTTTCAGAGGCACAGGTAAAAAAAAAAGGGAGGCCATTATCCTCGCTATTGACATTCCTTTGTAGAAAGCATTGCAAATACGACACACTCAAACTTGAAAACATATGATTACACTGTGGAGCTCTTAATTTATGATATTTACTGAAATGCCTAATGAAATGATGAGAAACATTTTACATTTATTGTCTTTCTAGTTGAGAGATTCTTTTGCCTTTGGAGACGACATTTGCCCAGTGAATGACGTTTCATGCATTGCTCTATATAGGCTATATATATTTGCTCATTTGTTTAATATCTATTTTCAAGCTGCACTGTAGCAATGGTTAAAATAAAATTTTATAGATGTACTAATATAAATATTTTATGCCTACAGACCCAGTAAAGACTAACTTTATGATGTACTTAAAAAAAGACGACGGAGCAAAAAAAGACATTTCCCTTCACAGGAATTGCATACAGAATTTTATTTTCAAGTACTTGGTAATTTATTTTGTAGAATAAATTGTTATTCATCACTCTAGTATTAAGATGTGACATAGGTATTAGACATGGCCATCTTTAGTGTAATATTTTTTTTGCTTGAGCTTTGTCATGTTTAGATATAAATTATTACATTTGCTGCTGCTGTGTGCCAGGCATAGTGCTACTAAATTTCACTTTGTATTACTCTGTTAAGCTAGTTTTATTACTGATTTATTTTTCTGGTTTGCTGCTCATTGCCTTATATTAGTTGTAATACTGCTGCTTGGGTTGCCAATTTGCATTTTTTTGTCATTGATGTTTGTGTTAATTGTTTTGTGCTGCTGCATTGCCTCGTCCCTTAGTTTAGCATCTGAGCTCAGTAAATTTAAGTTAGCTTAAGAGGGGGTAGACTATATAAGAAGCTAACTATGATGGATTGGAAGAAATGCATTGAGAAGCTATAAGAAAATGGTTTGGCCAAAACAATATTTTGAAATAGGATATGAACCAAAAAAGTAGGGTTTAGGGACAACAGGTTTAGGTAGGATTTTCTTGGAAATAAATGATGAAGTAAGATAATGGAAAATAAATCATCAGGTAAGGAATATGTGAACATATAAATACAGAAAGCATGCTTGAATAGGATTTTTTTGGTGGAAACAAATGTTGAAATAAGACGAAAGATCTATGGAATGAAGTTTTGGGTTGGACTGCAGTACCAAATGTTACACTGAAAATGAACCCTGTCCTTTCCTTTTGTGTTATCCCACTATGTGTTTGTGTACTCTTGTGTATATGTGCTTTTCCTGCCTTTATGTGTTTAGCTAATAAGATTTATGTTGTAGAAATTTTCTAGTACTAAGCTACATTCACTATGATGAGGAATACTGTTATCCTCAAATATAATGGGCATTAATATTATGTTATATGCTTAGACATTATTTATCTGTTCTGTTTTGTTGCTCATGTGTGAAGTTGATGTTTCAAAAGTTATTCTGATCTTTTATGTATGTACTTATGTCATAATTCCTGTAACACTGATGCATCTGTTTATTTCTATTCTTTTGTAAAGCCTGTACTACTACAGAGTTATCTGTATTGTTATGTTCTTTAATGATGTATTTTGTACCTTTGTAATTGTATTCTTATGTTATAAAATTGTAATTGACACAAGTTCATCATATTATTAACTTGTAAGTTACATTTCACTGCACACGTTTCTGTTGGTCATAGTATATGGACAATATGTGAGAAGTAGGGACTGTTAGTGTTTGCACGTGTGTTAATAATTCAGCAAGGGACTGGATAACAGCATTGCTGGTTCTAAGGACAATTCCAAATACTTTGTGAGTGCACAAGTGGTGGGTTATGGACTTGCTCTATTATCCACAAGACTCTTCAATGGTGATTGTGCACCTGCACAGTCACAACAGATGGCTGCTGGCCATCTCTACAAGGACTACAGTGGGTCTGCATCTTTGATGACCCAACAATACCACAATCTCTACCTGGACTACAGTGGGTCTGCACCTCTGGTGGCCCACCAATACTGTAATCTCTACCAGGACTACAGTGGTCTGCTCTGTGATGACCTACCTACCAATATTCTTCAAAACTTCGAATGACTCTGCTATGGGTTTACTCTGTTGTGGCCCATTACCTGTCTCCATGTCGAGAGTCAGCACTGTCTTTCTGTTGGAAGAACAACACTACTTCTTTAAGACTGCATGGAAATCCACTACTTCCATGTGCATTTTCTTTTATTGTTCAGACTTTGAGAAAAACACTGCAAATTTTACTGTGATGAATGATCAGGACTGTCTTTATGGACTGTGAATTTTAGCTTTTGACCAACATCGTATCAATAAGTGCGTGCATTTGATATCTTTGTTATTGTAATTATGAAAAATTTTATCAAATCATTATTGGCCACTGCCCAAAACAATTTGTAAAATTTTTTGTGGGGAGCATGGGGGCTATGTAAGTAGGCTGTTCAGGTTTTTATATTGGTAACGCCACGTAGCGCTCTGTATGAAAATTACTGGCTGTGCTGTGTGCAGTATGTGGCTAGTTTGCATTGTTGTCTGCCATTGTAGTGTTGGGCAGCTGGATGTGAACAGCGCGTAGCGTTGCGCAGTTGGAGGTGAGCCGCCAGCAGTGATGGATGTGAGGAGAGAGATGGCGGAGTTTTGAAATTTTCAATACTGGATATCATGAACTGCTATATACATTATGACTTTTGAACACTATTGAGGTAAATACATTGTTTGTTCTCTATTAAAGTCTTTCATTTGCTAACTATGCCTATCAGTAGTTAGTCCCTTCAATAGTTTGAATCTTTTATTTAGCTGGCAGTAGTGGAGCTCGCTGTATTGCAGTAGTTCGAGTAACGAAGATTTTTGGTGAGGTAAGTGATTTGTGAAACGTATAGGTTAATGTTAGTCAGGGCCATTCTTTTGTAGGGATTTTTGAAAGTCAGATTGCGTTGCGCTAAAAATATTGTGTGTCAGTTTAAGCACAGTCACGTATATAATTTTTCTAAGGGGACGTTTCATGATGTCCTGATGGATATCGTGCCAGATTTCTCCAATTGGTAGATTAGATCAGCTAAATCCCTAGCTGGTTGCAGAACACTGCCTACAATGCTTCAAGCATGCTCAATCGGGGAGAGATCCGGTGACCTTTCTGGCCAAGGCAAGATTTGGCAAGCATGAAAACAAGCAGCATGAACTCTCGCCATGTGTGGGCCGGTATTATCTTGATGAAATGTAAGACCACGAGGGCTCGCCATGAAATGGAAACAAAACGGGACGTATGGTGTCGTCGACGTACCTTTGTGCTGTATGAGTGCCGCGAATGACAACCAAAAGAAATGACACTTCAAACCATAACTCCTGGTTGTCGGGCCGTATGACGGGTGACAGTCATGTTCGTATCCCGCCGCTGTCTGGGGCGTCCCGAGAACGTCTTCTCTGGTCATCGGTCCTCACTTCGAAGCGGGACTCATCAATGAAGACCAATCAGTCAATGAGATTACAGGACGAAGACGTGTTTGGAGACGCCGATCAGATGTCAATCTGACTGTCGCCCGCCATACTGCCGGAAATGGTAGCCTAGGATCCCATTTCTTTCAATATCAGGACCTCCTTACAGCACAACACACGTCGACGGTATTCTACACCCCGTTTTGCTGTCCTTCATGGCTTGCCATTCAGGACTTACATGCCAGCTCGAACACGGCAAGTTCCTGCTGCTTGTCTTCGTGCTTGCCAAACAGTGCCTTGGCCAGTAAGGCCTTCGGATCTCATTCCGACTGAGAACAGTAGGACCATTATGGGCAGAGCCCTCCAACCATCTCAGGATTTTGATGATCTAACGCGCCTGTTGGACAGAATTAGACACGTTATCTCTCAGGACGACATCCAACAAGTCTGGCTTTTAATGCCGATCCCAGTTAACTGCTTGCATTAGGGGCAGAGGTGGAGCAACCGCGTTATTGACCTGCTCAATTTGTGAAGCTATTTCTCTTGATAAATGATTGTTTTTTCTTAAATTGTTGTCATTTGTTTATATGGGCATGCACATCACATCTACTGATTTATGTCTCATCCGGATATTTTTTTCTGGTACGTCTCTTTCTTGTCTAAGACTATATGTAACTTGATTAGAAGAACTTTAAAGGGAAGAACGAGAGGAGAAACTCAAATGAAGTTTCATGCAGTCATATCACTCCCCGCAGTACTATCACAGCACCATATAGGGCAGGAAGCTGGACATTAAAAGAAGAAGAAAAATACCCTAAGGCAACTTGAAACGAAGTTCCTTGGATCAGTGAAAGGCTGCTCAAGGTAAAACAAAATAAGAAATTACGAAATAAGGAATGAACTGGGGTACAGCCATTAACTGGAAAAGTAATCCAACGAAAGCAGGATTTGAATGAGTGTGTGCTGGGTATGTCAACTCAAAAAATCCCTGGACAAGCGCTGAAATACAATCCTATAGGAAGGAGTAGTGTGAGAAGGCGGAGTGATAGATGGTGAGGCCAGAATGGGGATAGGATAACTCCTACATTATCAGAAGATAACAATGAAACTATTTATACCAAACAGGAACAAACAGCCTGTAGAGCTCAATGTGTGCAACTCCAGTAGTTAATCGCAAATATTTTACGTGGTGTATAAAATATTCAAAGAGATTTTCATGAAACTGTACTTCAGAAGAAGTCGTAATTTATGTACTTCTACAGGCTGTCGTGGCCGTTGTCACTGAAATTAAAATATTCTGGGTTATTAGTCCGCGTCATATTTCTACTAAAATGATCGACGTTTCGAACCCTCTGCTGGGATCTTCCTCAGTATCTTCTGGTGTCCACTACTGCTAGTGTTTCAGCAATAGTGGACACCAGAAGAGCCTGAGGAAGATCCCAGCAGAGGGGTCGAAACGTCGATCATTTTAGTAGAAATATGACGCGGCCTAATAATCCAGAAGATTTTAACTTAAGTCGTAATTTGTTTATCTATTGAGATTTTAACATGTGTAGCAGAAGTAGGTGGAAACGTTTTTCTAACAGGACGGATACACAAGTCTGTCAGCAGCCCTGGTGTACACATTAGCTAGTTGATCGACATGGTAAAAGCGCTGCACGCTTTTCGGGAGAACGGAAAATCAGATTTCCGTGCGGCCATCCGTATACAGGTTGGGGTGATTTCCCTAAATCGCTTAAGGCGAATGCCTGGATGGTTCCTCTGAAAGGAGACAGAGCATTTTTTTCCTCATTCTTCACCACTCTTTGCTTGTGCTCCGTGTCCAATGATCTGGTCGTCGCCGATCGTTAAACTCTAATCTTCCTTCCTTTCGTACTCTCTGCCTCCTTCTGCAGAACACCCCCAAGGAAACTGTAATCTCCTTTTCAAAGGTACGTAAATGCGTAGAAATATTTTATAACTCCACTAAAAATAATTTTTTCATTACCCCTTAAGTAAGAATTGACAAGGACCGCCTATATAGATAATTGGCGCTAATGTTACCTGTGGGAAAACATTTTTCCTTGTGAATATCGACTCTCCTGTGGTAGCCTCAAACTGAAAACACAGACAACGCGATATCAGTGAGCCCCCGCCTTTCAGAAAATCTGATTGGCACTGCCAGCTGCGCCCGTACAGCCCATCACTCACAAATGACAGATAAACGGAACACACATAAACGCAATCATAAACCACACGACAAAAGAGCGGCATTTTTTATGATCAGAAATGACCTTTATCGGCATGTAATTGGAGCAAAGACACTGCAGCTGATCCAGGAGATATCATCGTTGACCCCTCCCCCCCCCCCCCCCCCACCAAGACAACTCAACATGTAATACTATTAACGTTACCTTACACCCATGCACCAACTATCGCTGGTTGAAGCGCAAATCGACCAGTAGTCTTACTTCCCGTCCAGACTGTCGCACATGTTAGGGCACTCCCAACCCTCCCCCCCTTGCCCTAAAACCACTAGTCTTCAAAATCTTTATGTCTGCTATTTCCTAAATGGGACCGTGTTAAGGAGTGCACACACACCCACAGGTGTGGACATCACAGATCTGCATCTTGTGAACCTCGACAGAATACTAATTCTTTCACAAACCTGAAAGTCCTACTTTTTATGATGGGCATCACATAAGTACAGACTCGGGTGCGAAGAGCTCTACTTCTGTTTACAACAAAAAAAAATTACGGCTACCTTGTTTCGTAATATTCAACGTTTCCCGAAATATTAGGTTGCTACATAAGTTCGGAGCATTTTTGATTTGCATGTTGGTATTCCGTTTGATATGAATTTATTTATCGATTGCCATTTTTTATTTATAGTTCACTGTTACTATCGGAATTTACATATTGTCATTTTGTCATTTGGAATAGTGACTGGAGCTGTGGACACTAGAAAAAGGAGTACCAAGTGAGAAATTACCGACATAATCTTCTGTTTGAGTTAAATAGAGGAGTGACAGTTGTGGAGGCAACCAAAAATATTTGCGCCGTATATGTTGATAATGGCGCTGGACAGAGAACGGCAAGAAAATAGTTTTATCGATTTAAGGAGGATCATTTTGGCATCAATGACTCTCTACGTTCAGGAAGACCTTCGGGGTTTCAAAATGGTTCAAATGGCTCTGAGCACTATGGGACTTAACATCTATGGTCATCAGTCCCCTAGAACTTAGAACTACTTAAACCTAACTAACCTAAGGACATCACACAACACCCAGCCATCACGAGGCAGAGAAAATCCCTGACCCCGCCGGGAATCGAACCCGGGAACCCGGGCGTGGGAAGCGAGAACGCTACCGCACGACCACGAGATGCGGGCCCTTCGGGGTTTGATGAAGAGCGTTTCAACGCTTAAATCCAGAGTGACCCACGTCAGTGTACTTGAGAACTGTAAGACGTGATGAACTGTGATCTTACGACCATCGTGCGACATGTACCTGCAGTGGGGAATGTTCAAAAATCGGGCAACCGAATGCTGTAAGCCAAAACCACAAAAATCAGTGGGTGGCCGTCTCTGCTTGCTCGTTATCAGCTGCCTGAAGAACGACACCAAGCGGTAATATTGTATACCGTTTCTAGTGTCGGGAAATGGTGTCTTTCTACTCTCATAAGGAAAAGAAAGGAATAGTTGAGCCCAAACAAAGCAGTAACACACCACACAGAGTGCTGCGCGTATCCACAAAAGATAATGTTTCGCATCTGATGGAACAGCGATGGTATGGTGTACTAGGAATTGCTTCCCTGAAGTGTAAGCATCACTGCTGACATTTATCATCAACAGCTGTGACGTCTTGAAGACGCAATCCAACGATGACGCCCAGGAAGACTGCATTAAGTGATGCTACTCCACAATAACGCCCGCCCTCCCGCATTCTGCTAGATGGACAAAAAACAGTATACAGGAGTTGGATTGGAAAGTCATTCCGCGCCCACTCTATTCACCTGATCTTACGCCCTCAGATTTTCAGTTGTTCGCTCTCTGTGGAATAGCCTTCAAGGAAATTCCTTTCCTGATAAAAATTGTAAGGGGTTCGTTAGGGGTTCATTACTATTCGCTAGAGCACTTAAGCAGATGTAATTTCGATGGATTGCTCATGCGCTGCCTGTGTTATGTAATATCTATGCTACAATAGAATCCCAGGTCAGAGCTGCGTTGGCAGTAAGTCGAGTTTAGTAGCTCGCACTGAGCACTTGAGTTGTGGAGTTCGGACAGGGCAGTGCAGCTGTTGACCTGTGTTGGGCCGGTCGTGCAGACCGATGGCAGTGCCTGAGCGATGTGGTATAAGGTGTATATATATATATATATATATATATATATATATATATATATATATATATATATATATAATTGTTCTTTGTTGCCGCGCGCATATATTCATTGCCACAACTGATTTAACCACAACTGTAATGTTAAAGTCCCATGTAATTCCTTGCAGAAATGTTTCAATAATAGCTTTTGTTCTGAAGAAAACTTTTGGCAGTAATTTATCTGAGTTTAAATATTTTACAAATTTTTCCTGTGCGTATTCATGTTGATTAAGCAAAAGGAAATCAGTTGTTTTCCTACAAATGAAAAACTAGTGGCCAGCATTGCACTGGGCAGTGCCAAAAATTTCTTATAGGATCAGGTATATAGATAGCGTTATTCGGCGACATCATTGTGAGGTAAGAGTTTTTCAGTTTATTCAGGATGATTTCACAGGGCCATGAGGCGGCGCAGCTGACATCAAAACTTATTAATCTCTACATGCAGTCAGTCTTTAATGGAAGATCATATTAAAACTTGAAATTCTATCATTGGAAAGGAATTTTTCTGTTGGGAACTTAAACGAGAATTTTCTGTTGGGAAGTTACACTAAATGCGAATAACATAATTTATTTTTCTGTTGGGAGGTTAGAAAATGTGCTCCGAACAAGGCACGACGAGTTCTTCACCTCAAAACCAAGTGACTTCTACAGTCGCGGAATCGAAAACTTACACCAGCGTTGGCAGATTGTTTTAAAAAGTGAAGGAGAATGTGTTATTGATGACTAAAGGCTCTGTTATGTGTATCTGTTGTGTTTATTAAACTTATGGAAAAACGCTAAGAACTGCCACCTGCCAATATGAGTCACGCTGCCCTATATGATTCCTCATTCACTATTGCGAAAGATGTGCAGACAGAATGAGGCCTGTCCCGTCTACTTGTCACTGAATGAGACATGTGTGCATTCTCTCTCTCTCTCTCTCTCTCTCTCTCTCTCGCTCTCTAACTTATTTGCGCGAGTAACCAAAGCGGAAACAAACAGGGAGATAGTGAGGTGGAGTTCTTGCTAGTGACAGCGGCGTGGAGCATCTGGCTCGTTCCGAAGGCCCCGTTCGGCAAATGAAGTGTGAAGCGGAGAAGAGCGTCGCCAAGTTGGCAGCCGCAAGAGGGGCTGTCGCCAAAGTGTCGGCTCACCCTTGCAAGTAGTTTGGCGGGCGCCCGCACCGCGGCGCGAGTGAGACCGCGATAGGCGGCGCGCTGCAGCGGTGCAGTGTGCAGACGACACACACTCTGCTGCGGCCGACCCGCGCAAGAACTCCCCGTCTCCCCGGTGTCGCACTGCAGCGAAATGAGCATCGGAACTCCGAGACTCCGTGGTCTCTGACACGAGCTTAACTCAGAATACGGGCATGCATTACGGCCCCAGATGGCGGAGACTGAAGACGACGACGTGCATAGAGGGCGCGGAGGCGTAAAACCTGACACAATAGAATGTTTTACGGAACTATGATTACAAATGGTTGCTCCTAATCAGCGATGTGTTTCTAATCTCTCTTGTCTACATTAAACTGAATCAGTTATGGATCATCAAACATTTCCTATAATGTCGCAGACGCGTAGACTTATTCGCGATATCGCCCATTTACAAGTTATCGTTAATGCCTTGAAATTTAATAAGTCAATCTGACTACTGTCGTTTATCTCATTTTTACTTCGGCAATATACATTTCTAAGTCACAGCTTCATCATCAGGTTTTTCAGTTCTTACGCAGAGACGTTCATAGCTACGTTATCACGACAAGCATACACTATGTGATCAAAAGTATCGGGATACCTCCAAAAAAATACGTTTTTCATATTAGGTGCATTTTGCTGCCACCTGCTGCCAGGTACTTCTTATCAGGGACTTCAAACGTGGTCTGGTGATTGAGTGTCACTTGTGTCATACGTCTGTATGCGAGATTTCCACTCTCCTAAACATCGCTAGGTCCAATTTTTCCGATGTGATAGTGAAGTGGAAACGTGAAGGGACACGTACAGCACAAAAGCGTACAGGTCGACATCGTCTGTTGACTGACAGAGACAGTTGAAGGGGGTCGTAATGTGTAATAGGCAGACATCTATCCAGACCATCATGCAGGAATTCCAAACTGCATCAGGATCCACTGCAAGTGCTATGACAGTTAGGCGGGAGGTGAGAAAACTTGGATTTCATGGTCGAGTAGCTGTCACACATCACGCCGGTAAATGCCGAACGACGCCTCGCTTCATGTAAGGAGCGTAAATATTGGACGATTGAACAGTGGTAAAGCGTTGTGTGGAGTGACTAATCACGGTACACAATGTTGCGATCCGATGACAGGGTGTGGGTATGGCCAATGCCCTTTGAACGTCATCTGCCAGCGCGTGTAGTGCCAACACTGAAATTAAGAGGCGATGGCGTTACGGTGTGGTCGTGTTTTCATGGAGAGGGCTTGCACCCTCTGTTGTTTTGCGCACTATCACAGCACAGGCATCCATTGATGTTTTAAGCACCTTACTGTTTCACACTGCTGAAGAGCAATTCGGGGATGGCGACTGCATCTTTCAACACGATCGAGTACCTGTTCATAATGCACGGCCTGTGGCCGACTGGTAACACGGCAATGTCGTGTGACTAGGGCCTCCCGTCGGGTAGACCGTTCGCCTGGTGCATCTATCGATTTGACGTTACTTCGGCGACTTGCGCGTCGATGGCGATGAAATGTTGATGATTAGGACAACACAACACCCAGATCCTGAGCGGAGAAAATCTCCGACCCAGCCGGGAATCGAACCCGGGCCCTGAGGATTGACATTGTGTCCCGCTGACCACTCAGCTACCGTGGGTTGACTACACGACAATAACATCCCTGTAATGGACAGGCGAGCACAGAGTCCTGACCTGAATCCTACAGAACATCTCTGGGATGTTTTAGAAAGCCGACTTCGTGGCAGGCCTCACCGACCGACATCGATACCTCTCTTCACTACAGCACTCCGTGAAGAATGGGCTGCCATTCCCAAAGAAACCTTCCAGCACCTGATTGAACGTACGCCTGCTAGAGTGGAAGCTGTCTTCAAGGCCAATGGTAGGCCAACACCATACTGAATTCCAGAATTGGTGACGGAGGGCGCTACGAACTTGTAAGTCATTTTCAGCCAGCTTACCGGATACTTTTGATCACATAGTGTATGTGTCAGCGAATTCTGCTGACTGCTGCTGTACACGAGGTATGTGAGACAAGTAATGAGACTGTTTCTTTATCTACGAAAGTTTTTTTTTCTTCTGACAGCAATATTGTCCACTTCAATGAGGCTTCGGCAGCTAGCTGCACAGTGGCGCAGTCGCTATTGTCGGTCTTGGTAGCAGCGCTGAAAGGCGTCAACTTGTAGGGCCTCTAACGTATCACTCACATTTATGAATGTTCTCCAGAGTCCCAAAATGAAGTCCTTTGAAGACTTTTTCACTTTCGGAAAAAGAAAAAAGTCACAATGCCTCGAATCAGTTGAGTAAGGGGGCTGTGGAACAACAGGAATGTCTTTTGAGGTCAAAATTTCCGTGATGGAAATGGCCGTGTGACAAGGGATGTTGTCATGACCCAATATCCACTTGTCTGCATATGTGCAAAACTTCCGTCAAAATTTGATGTACGATGAAACTGTTTAACACGCCATCCATCATCCTTATTGTTAATCGTCGATCTGATTTCTCAAGATCACGCACACGTTCGGCATTTCGTCGAGTTTTGAAGCTGAAGGTCCGCCAGAGCGAGGTTCGTCTTCAATGTGTTCTCGCCCTTCAAATGGTTCAAATGGCTCTGAGCACTATGGGACTTAACTTCTAAGATCATCAGTCCCCTAGAACTTAGAACTACTTAAACCTAACTAACCTAAGGACATCACACACATCCATGGCCGAGGCAGGATTCGAACCTGCGACAGTAGCGGTCGCGCGGTTCCAGACTGTAGCGCCTAGAACCGCTCTGCCACCACGACCGGCTCTCGCCCTTCCAAAAATGGCTTGTGGCAACGAAAAACTTATGCTCTCGACAAGGAAAGTTGCCCACAGGCCTTTTGGAAGGTTACACTCGCTGATTCCTCAAGCTTAACACAAAATTTGATTGTATTATGTTGCTCAAAATTCCTCTGTTCCATTTTCTTAATACACAACAAAAACACAGCTTCACTGATGGCACTCTCAGAAGTCACATGATGGCTGCAGAGGTGCACACAAGTAGAGCAACACAGCGCTGCCAGATCGCTCGCACAGTTATCAGTCTCACTACTTTCCTCACGCACCTCGACTGACGCCACAACGATGTAGCTAGAAAGGCCAGTAGGCGTATTCTATTATTACACGCTCAGTTCACTTCAGGCTGTCTCCATTCTGTCAAGAACAGCCACTATGACTACTAAGAAATCAATTTATCTTTAAGTTATCACATGAGGATAACAGTTTTCTGGTACTCTGGTCATGGACTTTTGTTCTACTTTGTGCCAGATTACCAATTACTTCATTAACAGGGGTAGACAATATGAGGTCGTAGTTAGGTAGCGATCATTCTGAGGGTGACCACACATCCTGACCACAGTCCGTAAGGTAAACTGTAGTCCATCCAGAATTATCAAATTTTCTTTATTAATTTTGTAGGGACTGGATGTGCGTATGTAATCAAATCACTTTCCACATAATTTAGATTACATGCTAGAAAAGTTTATATTTACCCAAAACCACATAAATAGTTTCAATTTCGTCTGGCATGTCAGCATATTTAGCTCACAGCGATTTTCATAAAAGATTGCTAAAATTAATACTAAACAACTCTCTTCTAACTTCCACGTCCCAAAAGTTCAGTAAATCGTAAGTGCTATCGAACATTATCAAAGACCAACGCAATAACATTTGCCGAAAATATCTGCACTCAGCAACCCATCTTCCGAATTTTGAGCCTCTCCGTAACACTATCGCGCTTACTAAAGGAATTCGTGGTGAAACGTATCACTTATCGTTGGATCTCTATCTCTCTCTCTCTCTCTCTCTCTCTCTCTCTCTCTCTGTCTCTCTCGTTAACCCTGCTTGGTAATGACACGAGATTGGTGGACAATACTCAGGAGTTGTTCAGACAAGTTTTTGTAAGCCTCTTCTTTTGCGTATGAGCTAGATTTTCTTAAGGTTCTAGTGAAACTCAGCCCGTTATCTGCTTCTTTTACAGTACTTTTATGTGGTGATTCCACTTTAGGATATTCTAGTCAGTTACTTGTAGACTATTTTACGGTTTTACTGTGAAAAGGAGTCAATAAAACCCGTCTCATAAATGTTCAGTGCAACTTATGCTTTGACATGCTGACAGCAGCTACTTTTGTTTATGTTTTCGCTGTTACGTCAACACTGAGACTGTGTCGAAAGGAGAGTGAGATCGCCGGATCTATCTCCAGCTGATAGCGTTTGGGGCATTATGGCCAGGGCCCACCAATTAGCTCGGGATTCTGACGGTGTAACGCACCAGTTGGACAGAATTTGGTACATCATCCTTCAGGCGAACATCCAGCAACTCTGACAATCAATGCCAAGCCGAATAATTGCTTGCAAAAGGGCCACAGCAGGACCAACGCGTTGTTAACTTGCTCAATTTATGAAGCTCTTTCTCTTGAAAAAATCATGAAATCGTCCATATTTTCAGAAGTTGCAATCATCTATTTGTCTGTACTTGTACATTACATCTACCGATTTCCGTCCCATTGCGGTAATTCCTTCGTGGCGCGTCTTTTCTTTTTCTTTAGTTGCCTTTAAATGTAAGTCATTTTTCCATTTAATAATGTGTTTAAATTTAAATTTGAGGCTTTAGCGAAATTATTGGGGCCTCTTTTTTAGTACTAGAACGCTGCACACATTACTAGCTGCTGGGCCTAACTACCATCTGCATGTAGCCTACTACTCGCATTGTCTTATAACACTCAGTATACAGTGTGTAACTGCCGGCCGGTGCGGCCGAGCGGTTCCAGCGCTACAGTCTGGACTGCGCGACCGCTACGGTCGCAGGTTCGAATCCTGCCTCGGGCATGGGCGTGTGTGATGTCCTTAGGTTAGTTAGGTTTAAGTAGTTCTAAGTTCTAGGGGACTGATGACCTCAGATGTTAGGTCCCATATTGCTCAGAGCCATTTGAACATTTTTGAACACGGTGTAACTAAATTCCCTTCACAGACGTTGCGGCTATGTAGTGGGGACCAACATGGTTCAGTTGAGCATAGAAACTCATGTCTGAAAACGTACCTTTTTCCCACTGCACTCAAAATACCACAATACATTTTCAAAAACCTCGCATCTGCGACGCCACTGACTAGGATATTACGAAATATTGCTTGATCTGCTAGACTGCTGCGTGTAGGGTCAAATAAAATCAGTGATTTACGAGACGTCTGTAGCATCCAAGGAAGACATACTAGTACAGGTTATGGTTGCAGTGAATGCTAGAGGCCTTTAAAGGGTATTTAGTTACTCTGTATGCGTTGCTGACGCGACGGCACACCTTGTTTTCGTGGGGCCCAGGTCCCATTGAATACAACTTAAATTCTCGTTGCCAATGCACTTCGTGGCCTTTGGTCATCCTTGGCTGAATAGTCTTTATTTTAACAGTCAGTACAAAACAGTAGGATGAACGTTTAACTAGCTGGTCTTCCCTTTCCGGGACGCCTACTTCCAGTCCACCAGGAGCTCTCCATTCCAGTTCGTCGCGTAATTAGTGCCCTCACGTAAATCTACCAAGATAGCTCTCTCGCGTACCTTCTCTAAACATCACATCATCACACGGCGCCTCTCTCTCAAAAATTCAGTTCTCTGTTGCGAATTTCGTGCTACAACAGACTCTACTATGAACATACAACGTAGACAGTAACCCCACCCCCATTAGTTTCAGTTAGTTAGTTTGGTTCAGGATTGCTGCTGTTAGAATTTACAAGCACGTATTTGCATACTTTCGCTAGAGTCTAAATATATCCTACATTTTCCACGAGCTGTATAATCCCAGCGGTTAACTGCACTTCGCAGAATTATAGAGTGTAAAGATCCAGTATCTCATGATGGGCTTGCATTGACTTGAAAGCTGTGCAATGGGCAGATAAAAGTTTTAGACTAATCTCAGTTTTCGCACACATCATCCGCTTATTCATTAATCAGGCCTGGCCGGTTTCCTCCAAGCTCCTGCTGTGTTGCAAAAATTTCTCTGGTCGTCGGGTCGGATGGCAGAAGGAAATAGTTACAAACATACCAGCTCATCCGAACTCCTTTTAACTAACTAAATCAAGAGAATCCGAAACAAAAGCAGCTCCTTGGGATTACAAATATGAATCTAGCACCCAATTTGTGCGTAGGTTGGCAACTTGAATATTAAGTTCGTGAAGCTAAGTAATTAATTCTATAATAACTGTCAATTAAGTTAATATTACACCGTAACGAAGTTAATTAGAGTCTGTTTTATATATTGAAGTTTTTACTTGTTTCAAAGTATTTCTCGAAAAAAAACATAACATAAGGACCGGTTTCCGCGTACTTTAGACGTAGATTCACATACAAATTTAAGACATTTCTTTAAGTATTAGGTGAAGAATTTAGGTTGTTTTCATTACAAATACATTTAGTAGTGCCGCATCTACTCAGGGAATTAAAGGTTTTAAGTTCTATCTTTTATTTCCTTTCAAAACGCGTAAAGTACGTGTCGCGCATAAGCGATCTTAGGCCTAATTTTTCGGGTATACAAGTTTTGATTTTTAACGTTTGTTTAACTGCATTACGTTACAATATTAATAGTATACACGTATATTAGTTCCGCTTAAATTTAGTGACTTTTGTAATCTGCAGTTAATAGAATATTACTGTCATTGCCTAGATAAATTTTGTAAAATATTTTGTAAACAACCATGATAGAGAAGTGTTTAGGCTGCCGTAGGAAAGTCAGTTGTGCGGTTCTCTGCAGCTGTTGTGGCAGATGGTTACATTGGGGGGAGGGGGGGGGGATGTAGTTGCATGGGAATCGGCGAAGTAAATGGGTCTGTTCCATGATATTGCAGATCAAGGGATAGGAAAATAGCGGAACAGCCCTTCAGGCTGATCTGGATAGTGATATGGAGGAAGGTTAAGGGGCGAGGAGGGTGAAGACAAGTGAAATGTGGTAGCAAGGAACGGAGGCCACGGAAAGAGAACAGTATCACACAGTTTCATCATTGGCACAAACAATAGATTTGCCTTGCTACCTCAGTCAGCTAAGGAAGAGGCTCAAGTAGATGTAAGTGTATTCAGCACTCAACAGACTTTCACTTGGAAACCAACTGCTGCAAGAAAAGTAGAAAGTAGGAGGAAAGTTCTGTTGTTACATAGTAACCGTGGAAGAGGTGTGGGCCAGATTTTGCAGGAAAAAGTATGTGCCAGGTACCAGGTCATAAGTATTTTCAAGCCCAGTGCATATCTTACCCAAGTGATAGAGGATGTAGGATCATTGTGCAAGGGCTTGACAACGCAGTATCATGTTGTGGTAGTGGGTGGAGCGGGAAACAGTATTGATAGTGATCAGGGCTACAATATTGAGTGTAACCTGGTAAAAATAGTATCTGCAACGAACCATACAAATATTGGCTTGGTTCCTGCTTTCATGTGGTATGACCGGCCCCAATTGAACAGCTCTGTCAGGAGGGTCATTATGGAGCTAGATCAGGGGCTACTTTGTCAGGCATAGGTTTGGTTCCTGTTGATAGTATTGGTAGGTGGGACCTCACAAGACGTGGCCTACATATCAGTAGGAAAGGGAAGGGCAAACTGGCTGGAATTATAGCAAAATCTTTAAGAGGGGGGCACCGA